>NC_143150.1:83909062-84515625 GCF_059928025.1 Delphinapterus leucas
AAATCAGAAACAAGTCAGTCGCAGATAGGAAACTGGAAGTCTACAGTTGCTCCTAAAGTCTGCTGTCTCAATTTTGGGTTGATTCTTTGTCTATTCAGGTATTCCACAGATGCAGGGTACCTCAAGTTGCATGTGGGGATTTAGTGCAACCTGAGGCTGCACGGAGAAATTTCCCTTTCTCTTCTTTGTTCACACAGCTCCTGGGGTTCAGCATTCATTTTGGCCAAACGTCTGCCTGTAAGTTACCCTCAGGCTTCTGTTCCCACCCAGACAGGTTGGGGATAAAGCAGCGGCTGATTAGGGTGCTCTGGCTCACTCATGCTGGGGGATGGGAGGAGTACGGTAGTTATAATTGGCATGTAGGGTGAACCTCCTGTGGCAGAGGCCTGCGTGACTTGTAACAACCTTAGGCACGCCATGTGTTCTCCCAGGGAATTTCACCCTGGAACACGGGGCCCGGGCAGTGGCAGGCTGCACAGGCTCCTTTGTGGCGGGGAGGGGGGGGGGTTGTTCTTGTGGACAGTGACCTGTGCTTTCACACAGGATTCTTGGTGGCTGCAGAAGCAGCATTAATGTTTCATGCCTGTCTCTGGAGTCTGAGCTAATAGCTGCACTTCATGCCTATCTCTGGAGCTTCTTTAGGTGGTGCTCCGCCTTTTGTGGGCAGACAGGGGAGGAATCCCCTCTCCTCGTGCACCCTGAAACAACAGTCTCTTGCCTCTTAGGCAGGTTCAGACTTCTTCCTGGACTCCCTCCTGGTTAGCTGTGGCCTACTAGCCCACTTCAGGCTGTGTTTATGCAGCCAATCCCAGTCCTCTCCCTGGGGTCTGACCTCCGAAGTTCGAGCTTCAGCTCCCAGCCCGCACCTGTCCTGGCTGGTGAGCAGAGCGTCTTAGGCTGGTGAGTGCTGGTCGGCACCAATTGTCTGTGTGGGAATCTCTCCGCTTTTCCCTCTGAACCCCTGTTTCTACGCTCTCCTCCATCGCTCTGGTGCTTTCCCCCCACCCACACCCCTGTCTCTGCCAGTGAAGGGGCTTCCTAGTGTGTGAAAATTTTCCTCCTTCACAGCTCCCTCCCAGTGGTGCAGGTCCTGTCCCTATTCTTTGTCTCTGTTTTTTTCTTTTTTCTTTTGCCATACTCAGGTACGTGGGGATTTTCTTATCTTTTGGGAAGTCTGAGGTCTTATGCCAGTGTTCAGTAGGTGTTCTATAGGAGTTGTTCCACATGTAGATGTATTTTTGATGTATTTATGGGGAGGAAATGATCTCCACATCTTACTCTTCTGCCGTCTTGAAGGCCTCCCTTGGACTTTTGTATTTGGGTAGTTTTATTATTTTTTAATTTTTTTGGCTACCTCGGGTCTTAGTTGTGACATTCAGGACCTTTCGTTATGACATGCGGGATCTTTTGTTGTTGTACACGTGTTCTTCATTGCAGTGCTTGGGATTCTCTCTAGTTACGGCGCATGGGCTGCTCTCTAGTTGTGGCATGTGGGCTTCTCTCTAGTTTTGGTGTGTAGGGTTTCTCTCTCTCTAGTTGTGGCATGTGGGGCCCATAGCATATGGGCTCTGTGGTTGTGGCACATGGGTGCCAGAATATGTGGGCTTTCTAGTTTATACCATGCAGCCCTTCTAGTTGAGCCACATGAGCTCAGCTGTTTTGGCACACAGGCTTAGTTGCCCTGCAACATGTGGGACCTTAGTTCTCTGCCCAGGGATCAAACCTGCATCCCCTGCATTGGAAGGCAGATTCTTTACCACTGGACTACTCGGGAAGTCTATTCTGAGAGTATTTAAATCACAGATTTATCTTCAGAACTTCAAATTAGTCTGTTTATATTTTCTATCTCTTCCTGTTTAAGTCTTGGGAGATTGTACCTTTCTAAGAATTTGTCCATTTCTTCTAGGTTGTCCATTTTATTGGAATATAGTTGCATGTAGTAGTCTCTCATGGTCCTTTGTATTTCTGTGGTGACAGTTGTAACTTCTCCATTTTCACTGAGACTTTTTCGATTTAGGCCTTCTCCCTTTTTTTCTTGATGAGTCTGGCTACGGATTTATCAATTTTGTTTATCTTTCCAAAGAACCAGCTTTTAGTTTCTTTATTTTTTTATAAATTTTTCTCTCTCTTTTATTAATTTCTGCTTTGATGCCTATGATTTCTTGTCTTCTATTACATTTCGGTTTTGTTTGTTCTTCTTTCTGTAGTTGCTTTATGTGTAATGTTAGGCTGTTTATTTGAGGTTTTTCTTTCTTCCTGAGGTAAGCTTGTATTGCTATAAATTTCCCTATTAAGAACTGCTTTTGGGATGTGGAGGAGACATTCAAGATGGCAGAGGAGTAAGACGTGGAGATCACCTTCCTCCCCACAAATACATCAGAAATACATCTACATGTGGAACAACTCCTACAGAACACCTACTGAACGCTGGCAGAAGACCTCAGACTTCCCAAAAGACAAGAAAATCCCCATGTACCTGGGTAGGGCAAAAGAAAAAATGTGACAAAAGAATAGGGACAGGACCTGCCCCTCTGGAAGTGAGCTGTGCAGGAGGAAAAGTTTCCACACACTAGGTAGCCCCTTAACTGGTGGAGATGTGGCGAGGCAGGGGGGAAGCTTCAGAGCCATGGAGGAGACCGCAGCAACAGGGGTGCAGAGAGCAAAGTGTAGAGGTTCCCACACAGAGTATCAGTGCCAACAAGCACTCACCAGCCTGAGAGGCTTGTCTGCTCACCCGCCGCTGTGGGTGGGGGCTGGAGCTGAGGCTCTGGCTTCAGAGTTCAGAATCCAGGGAGAGGACTGGGGTTGGCTGCGTGAGCACAGCCTGAAGGGGGCTAGTAAACCACAGCTAGCTGGGAGGGAGTCCGGGAAAATGTCTGGAACGGCCTAAAAGGCAGAAGACCATTGTTTTGTGGTGCACGAGGAGAGGGGATACAGAGCACTGCCTAAATGAACACCAGAGATGGGCACGAGCCATGACTTTCAGCACAGAGACCAGAGACAGGCATGAGATGCTAAGGCTGCTGCTTCAGCCACCAAGAAGCCTGTGTGTAAGCATAGGTCACTATCCACAACTCTCCTTCCAGCAGCCTGTGAAGCCCACGACTGCCAGGGTCCGGAGATTCAGGGACAACTTCCCCAGGAGAACACACGGCATGCCTCAGGCTGTTGCAACATCACGCTGGCCTCTGCCACCACAGGCTCGCCCTGCATTCCCTATCCCTCCCCCCACCCACCAGCCTGAGTGAGCCAGAGCCCCCTAATCAACTGTTGCTTTAATCCCATCCTCTCTGAGCAAAGAACAGACACCCTCAGACGACCTACACTCAGAGGTCGGGCCAAATACAAAGCTGAACACGAGGAGCTGTGTGAACAAAGATGAGAAAGGAAAAGTTCTCCCAGCAGCCACAGGAGCAGGAGATTAAATCTCAATGATCTAACTGTGGTACACTGAATCTCTGGAATACCTGAATAGACAATGAATCATCCCAAAATTTAGGCAGTGGATATTGTATGATTTTGTCTGTCTAGTTCGTTTTTACAATCTGTTCTAGGCTCCTGTCTGTCCATTTTTTTTCTACTTTTAGTGTAGTTTTTTTTACCACTTGCTATCATTGGTAGATTTGTTTTTTAGTTTGGTTGCTCTCTTCTTTCCTTCTATTTTTAAATTACTTTTAAACTTTTTAATATTTAATAATATTTTATTTTAATAAATTTATTTTATTTATTTTTCTTTCTTTCTTTCTTTCTTTTTTCTGCCTTTTCTTCTGAGCGATGTGGCTGACAGGGCCTTGGTGCTCCGGACGGATGTCAGGCCTGTGTCTCTGAGGTGGTTGAGCTGAGTTCAGGACATTGGCCCACCAGCGACCTCCAGAATCCACACAATATCAAATGGCTAAAGATCTCCCAGAGACCTCCATCTCAACGCTAAGACCCAGGCCCACTCAATTACCAGCAAGATACGGTGCTGAACACCCTACACCAAACAACTAGCAAGACAGGAACAAAACACCACCCATTATGCGAGAGGCTGCCTAAAATCATAATAAGGTCACAGACACCCCAAAACACACCATTGGACATGGTGCTGCCCACCAGAAAGACAAGATCCAGCCTCATCCACCAGAACACAGGTACTAGTCCCCAACACCAGGAAGCCTACACAACCTACTGAACCAAACTTAGCAACTGGGGACAGACACAAAAAACAATGGGAACTACAAACTTGCAGCCTGCAAAACGGAGACCCCAAACACAGTAAGTAAAGCAAATGAGAAGACAAAGAAAAACAGAGCAGATGAAGGAACAAGGTAAAAACTCAGCAGATCAAACAAATGTAGAGGAAATAGGCAGTCTACCTGAAAAAGAATTCAGAATAATGATAGTAAAGGTGATCCAAAATCTTGGAAATAAAATGGAGAAAATACACGAAACGTTTAACAAGGACCTTGAAGAACTAAAGAGCAAACAAACAATGATGAACAACAGAATAAATGAAATTAAAAATTCTCTAGAATGAATAGAAGAATAACTAAGGCAGAAGAATGGATAAGTGACCTGGAAGATAACATAGTGGAGAAAACTACTGCAGAGCGGAATAAAGAAAAAAGAATGAAAACAATTGCGGACAGTCTCAGAGACCTCTGGGAAAACAGTAAATGCAACAAAATTCGAATTACAGGGGTCCCAGAAGAAGAAGAGAAAAAAAAAAGACTGAGAAAATATTTGAAGAGATTATAGTTGAAAGCTTACCTAACATGGGAAAGGCAGCAGTTAATCAAGTCCAGGAATGGCAGAGCCCCAAACAGGATAAATCCAAGGAGAAACATACAAAGACACACATTAATCATACTATTAAAAATTAAGTACAAGGAAAAAATGTTAAAAGCAGCAAGGAATAAACAACAAATGATATACAAGGTAATCCCCATAAGGTTAAGAGCTGATCTTTCAGCAGAAACTCTGCAAGACAAAAGGGAGTGGCAAGACATATTTAAAGTGATGAAAGGGAAAAACCTACAGCTAAGATTACTCTACCCAGCAAGGATCTCACTCAGATTCAACGGAGAAATCAAAATCTTTACAGACAAGCAAAAGCTAAGAGAATTCAGCACCACCAAACCAGCTTTAAAACAAATGCTAAAGGACCTTCTCTAGGCAGGAAACACAAAAGAAGGAAAAGACCTACAATAACAAACCCAAAACAATTAAGAAAATGGTAATAGGAACATACATATTGATAACTACCTAAAATTTAAATGGATTAAATGCTCCAACCAATATACACAGACAGGCTGAATAGATAAAAACAAGCCCCATATATTTGTTGTCTACAAGAGACCCACTTCAGACCTAGGGCCACGTAAAGATTAAAAGTGATGGGATGGAAAAATATAGTCCACGCAAATGGAAATCAAAAGAAAGCTGGAGTAGCAATTCACATATCAGTCAAAAGAGACTTCAAAATAAAGACTATTACAAGAGACAAAGAAGGACACTACATAATGATCAAGGGATCGATCCAAGAAGAAAATATAACAATTGTAAATATTTATGCACCCAATATAGGAGCACCTCAATACATAAGGCAATTACTAACAGCCATAAAAGGGGAAGTCGACAGTAACACAATCACAGTAGGGGACTTTAATACCCCACTTTCACCAATGGACAGATATCCAAAATGAAAATAAAAATGGAAATGCAAGCTTTAAATGATACATTAAACAAGATGGACTTAATTGATATTTATAGGACATTCCATCCAAAAACAACAGAATACACATTCTTCTCAAGTGTTCATGGAACATTCTCCAGGATAGATCATATCTTGTGTCACAAATCAAACCTTGGTAAATTTAAGAAAATTGAAATCATATCAAGTATCTTTTCCGACCACAACGCTATGAGACTAGATACCAATTACAGGAAAACATCTGTAAGAAATACAAACACATGGAGGCTAAAAAACACAATACTTAATAACGAAGAGATCACTGAAGAAATCAAAGAGGAAATCAAAAAAATACCTATAAACAAATGACAATGAAAACCCGATGACACAAAGCCAATGGGATGCAGCAAAAGCAGTGCTAAGAAGGAAGTTTATAGCAATGCACTCCTACCTCAAAAATGAGAAACATCTCAAAATAAAAACCTAAACTTATACCTGAAGAAATCAGAGAAAGAAGAACAAAAATCCACAATGTTAGCAGAAGGAAAAAAAATCATAAATATCAGATCAGAAGTAAATGAAAAAGAAGTGAAGGAAACAATAGCAAAATCAATAAAACTAAAACCTGGTTCTTTGAGAAGATAAAGAAACTTTATCAATTATTAGCCAGACTCATCAGGAAAAAAAGGGAGAAGACTCAAATCAATAGAATTAGAAATGAAAAAGGAGAAGTGACAACTGACACTGCAGAAATACAAAGCATCATGGGAGAGTACTACAAGCAACTCTATGCAAATAAAATGGACAACCTGGAAGAAATGGACAAATTCTTAGAAAAAAGCAACCTTCTGAGACTGAACCAGGAAGAAATAGAAAATATAAACAAATGAATCACAAGCACTGAAATTGAGACTGTGATGAAAAATCTTACAACAAACAAAAGCCCAGGAACAGATGGCCTCACAGGCAAATTTTATCAAACATTTAGAGAAGAGCTACTACCTGTCCTGCTCAAACTCTTCCAAAATATAGCAGAGGGGGAAACACTCCGAAACTCATTCTACGAGGCCACCATCTCACTGATACCAAAACCATACAAAGATGTCACCAAGAAAGAAAACTACAGGCCAATGTCACTGATGAACATAGATGCAAAAATCCTCAACAAAATACTAGCAAACAGAATCCAACAGCACATTAAAAGGCCATACACCATGATCAAGTGGGGTTTATCCCAGGAATGCAAGGATTCTTCAATATATGCAAATCAGTTAATGTGATAAACCATATTAACAAATTGAAGGAGAAAAACCATATGGTCATCTCAATAGATGCAAAAAAGCTTTTGACAAAATTCAACACTTATTTTTTATAAATACCCTCCAGAAAGTAGGCATAGAGGGAATTACCTCAACATAGTAAAAGCCATATATTACAAACTCACAGCCAACGTCATTCTCAATGGTGAAAAATTGAAACTATTTCTTCTAAGATCAAGAACAACACAAGGATGTCCACTCTCACCACTGTTATTCAACATAGTTTTGGAAATTTTGGCCACAACCATCAGTGAAAAAAGAAGAAATAACAGGATCCAAATCGGAATAGAAAATGTAAAGCTGTCACTGTTTGCAGATGGCATGACACTATTCATAGAGAATCCTAAATATGCTACCAGAAAACTACTAGTGCTAATCAATGAATTTGGTAAAGTAGCAGGATACAAAATTAATGCACAGAATTCTCTTGCATTCTTATATACTAATGATGAAAAATCTGAAAGAGAAATTAAGGAAACACTCCCATTTACCATTGCAACAAAAAGAATAAAATACCTAGGAATAAACCTACCTAAGAAGGCAAAAGACCTGCACGCAGAAAACTATAAGACACTGATGAAAGAAATTAAAGATGATACAAACAGATGGAGAGATATACCATGTTCTTGGATTAGAGGAATCAACATTGTAAAAATGACTATACTACCAAAAGCAATGTACATATTTAATGTAATTCCTATCAAAATACCAGTGGCATTTTTCATAGAACTAGAACAAAATATTTCACAATTAGTATGGAAATATAAAATATCCCGAATAGTCAAAGGAATCTTGAGAAAGAAAAACGGAGCTGGAGAAATCAGGCTCCCTGACTTCAGGCTATACTACCAACCTCCAGCAATCAAGAGTATGGTACTGGCACAAAAACAGAAATACAGATCTATGGAAGAGGATAGAAAGCCAAGCACTAAACCGAAGCACCTATGTTCACCTTATTTTTTTAAAGGAGGCAAGAATATACATTGGAGAAACGACACCCTATTCAATAAGTGGCGCTGGGAAAACTGGACAGCTACATGTAAGTGAATGAAATTAGAACACTCCCTAAAACCATATCCAAAAACAAACTCAAAATGGATTAAAGACCTAAATGTAAGGCCAGACACTATAAAACTCTTAAAGGAAAACACAGGCAAAACACTCTATGATGTAAATCACAGCAAGATCCTTTTTGACCCACCTCCTAGAGAAATGGAAATAAAATAAATAAATAAACATATGGAACCTAGTGAAACTTAAAAGCTTTTGCACAGCAAAAGAAAACTTGAATAAGACAAAAAGACAACCCTCAGAGTGGGAGATAATATTTGCAAATGAACCAACTGACAGAGGATTAATCTCCGAAGTATACAAGCATGTCATATAACTCAATATCAAAAAACAAAAAATTCAGTCCAAAAATGGGCAGGAGACCTAAATGGACATTTCTCCGAAGAAGATATATGGATTGGCAACAAACACATGAAAGGATGCTCAACATCACTAATCATTAGAGAAATTCAAATGTAAACCACAATGAGGTATCACCTCACAGCACACAGAATGGCTATCATCGAAAAATCTACGAACAATAAATGCTGGAGACGGTGTGGAGAATAGGGAACCCTCTTGCACTGTTGGTGGGAATGTAAATTGATACAGCCACTATGGAGAACAGTATGGAGGTTCCTTAAAAAACTAAAAATAAAACTGCCGTACGACCCACAATCCCAATAGGCATGAGAAAACCATTGTTCAAAAAGGGTCATGTACCACAATATTCATTGCAGCTCTATTTACAATACCCAGGACATGGAAGCAACCTAAGTGTCCATTGACAGATGAATGGATAAAGAAGATGTGGCACATATATACAGTGGAATATTACTCAGCCATAAAAAGAAACGAAATTGAGTTATTTGTAGTGAAGTTGATGGACCTAGAATATGTCACACAGAGTGAAAAGTAAGTCAGATAGAGTAAAACAAATATTGTATGCTAACACATATATATGGAATCTAAAAACAAAAAAAACCCCATGACGATTGAAACCTATTGAATGCAGCAAAAGCAGTTTTTTTTAAAACATCTTTTTTGGATTATAATTGCTCTACAATGATGTGTTAGTTTCTGCTTTATAACAAAGTGAATCAGCTATACATATACATGATATGAGGTTTCGATATAGCAGTATATATCAATCATATATATATGTATATATATATACATATATATATATATTTGTGTGTGTGTGTGATTGTTTTAAATTTCCGATCTCTTCATTTCAAACGCAATTCAAGTATCCTGAATTTGTACTCTTCTCTCATGATTACTGATTCAGATATCATGTTTTTTTGTGGATGGTTTTCTACATTTCCTTTATTTTTACCTTACTGGTGTGCTTACTGATTTCTTAATTTTCTTATTTCAGGTTGTACTTTTTTCTTTTCCATCTAAAGACGTTTCTTTTACATTTGTTTTAAATCTGGTTTGGTGGTGCTAAATTCTTTTAGCTGTTGCTTGTGTGTTAAGTTTCTGATTTCTCCATCAAATCTGAACAAGAGCCTTGCTGGGTAGAGCATTCTTGCTTGTTAAAGTTTTCCATTTCATCACTTTATATACATCATGCCACTCCCTTTTGGCTTTTAGAGTTTCTGCTGAAACATCAGCAGATAACCTTATGTGGATTACATTATATGTTATTTGTTTCTTTTCCCTTGTTGCTTTTAATATTTTCTTTGTCTCTAATTTTTGTTAATTTGATTAATATGTGTCTTGGCATGTTCCTCTTTGGGCTTAACTTGTATGGAACTCTCTGTGCTTCCTGGACTTGAGTGAATGTTTCCTTTCCCATGATAGGGAAGTTTTTGACTATTATCTCTTCAAACATTTTATCAGGCTCTTTCTCTCTCTCTTCTACAAATGGTATGCCTATAATGGGAATGTTGGTGTATTTAATGTTGTCCCAGTGGTCTCTTATACTGTCCTCATTTCCTTTCATCTTTTCTCTTTATTCTGTCCCACAGCAGTGATTTCCACCAATCAGTGTTCTAGCTGACTTATTCATCCTCTTGCTCATTTATTCTGCTCTTGATTCCTTGTAGTTTATTTTTCATTTCAGTTATTATATTGTTCATCTTCGTTTGTTTGTTCCTTAAATATTCTTGTGGTTTTTGAAACATTTTTTATATCTTCTCAGTGTGTACCTCCATTCTTTTTCTGAGTCCTTAGATCGTCTTTTTTTTTTTTACAACTTTATTGGAGTATAATTGCTTTACAATTGTGTGTTAGTTTCTGCTTTATAACAAAGTGAATCAGTTATACATATTCCCACATCTCTTTCCTCTTGCATCTCCCTCCCTCCCACCCTCCCTATCCCACCCCTCCAGGCGGTCACAAAGCACCGAGGTGATCTCCCTGTGCTATGCGGCTGCTTCCCACTAGCTATCTACCTTACGTTTGGTAGTGTATATATGTCCATGCCTCTCTCGCGCTTTGTCACAGCTCACACTTCCCACTCCCCATATCCTCAATTCCGTTTACCAGTAGGTCTGTGCCTTTATTTCTGTCTTACCCCTAGGTTCTTCATGACATTTTTTTTCTTAAATTCCATATATATGTGTTAGCATTCGGTATTTGTCTTTCTCTTTCTGACTTACTTTACTCTGTATGACAGACTCTAGGTCTATTCACCTCATTACACATAGCTCAATTTCATTTCTTTTTATGGCTGAGTAATATTCCATTTTATATATATGCCACACCTTCTTTATCCATTCATCCAATAATTGACACTTAGGTTGTTTCCATCTCTGGGCTATTGTAAATAGAGCTGCAATGAACATTTTGCTACATGACTCTTTTTGAATTATGCTTTTCTCAGGGTATATGCCCAGTAGTGGGATTGTTGCGTCATATGATAGTTCTATTTGTACTATTTTAAGGAACCTCCATACTGTTCTCCATAGTGGCTGTACCAATTCACATTCCCACCAGCAGTGCAAGAGTGTTCCCTTTTCTCCACACCCTCTCCAGCATTTATTGTTTCTAGATGTTGTCTCTCCCACCTCAGAGGCACAGCACTGACTCCTGGCTGCTGCAACAGAGCCTTTCATCCACATGGCTCAGAATTAAAGGGAGAAAAATAAGAAAGGAAGAAAGAAAGAAAGAAAGAAAGAAAGAAAGAAAGAAAGAAAGAAAGAAAGAAAGAAAAAAGAAAGGAAGGATGGAAGGAAGGAAGAAAAAGAAAGAAAGTAAAATAAAAGTAAATAAAGTAAGATGAAATCAAATAAAATTTTTAAAATAAAAAATAATTATTAAGAAATTTTTTTTTAAAAAGTATATAAAAAAATAACGGACAGACAGAACTCTAGGACAAATTGTGAAAGCAAAGCTATACAGACAAAATGTCACAAAGGAGCATACATATACAAACTCTCAAAAAGAGGAAAAGGGGAAAAATAATAAATCTTGTTCTCAAAGTACACCTCCTCAATTTGGGATGATTTGTTGTCTATTCATATATTCCACAGATTCAGGGTACATCTAGTTGATTATGGAGATTTAATCTGCTGCTCCTGAGGCTGCTGGGAGAGATTACTCTTTCTCTTCTGTGTTTGCACATCTCCCTGGGGTCAGCTTTAGATTTGGTCCCACCTCTGCGTGTAGGTCGCTGGAAGGTGTCTGTTGTTCGCTCAGAAAAGGCGGGGTTAAAGGAGCAGCTGACTCGTGGGCTCTGGTTCACTCAGCCCTGAGGGAGGGAGGGGTACGGATGTGGGGTGATCCTACTGCGGCAGAGGCTGGCTGGATGTTGCACCAGCCTGAGGCACGCCGTGCATTCTCCCGGGGAAGTTGTCCCTGGATCCTGGGACCCTGGCAGTGGCGGGCTGCACAGGCTCCCCAGAAGGGAGGTGTGGATAGTGACCTGTGCTCGCACACAGGCTTCTTGTGGCGGCAGCAGCAGCCTTAGCTTCTCAGGCCCATCTCTGTGGTACTCGATGTTAGCCGCGGCTCGCACTCTTCTCTGGAGCTCCTTTAAGCAGCGCTCTTAATCCCCTCTCCTCGCGCACCAGGAAGCAAAGAGGGAAGAAAAAAGTCTCTTGCCTCTTCAGCAGGTCCA
This sequence comes from Delphinapterus leucas, assembly GCF_059928025.1. NCBI lineage: Eukaryota > Metazoa > Chordata > Mammalia > Artiodactyla > Monodontidae > Delphinapterus > Delphinapterus leucas. The sequence goes on from NC_143150.1 coordinate 83,921,175, forward strand.
GACTTTTCCCGGATACCCTCCTGGCTAGCCGTGGTGCACTAACCCCTTCAGGCTGTGTTCACGCCACTAACACTCGTCCTCTCCTTGTGCTCCAAGCAAAGCCCGAGTCTCAGCTCCAAGCCCGCCCCAGTGAGTGAGCCAACAAGCCTCTCGTCCTGGTGAGTGCCAGTTGGCACTGATCCTCTGTGCAGGAATCTCTCTGCTTTTCCCTCCGCACCCCTGTTGCTGTGCTCTCCTCCGCGGCTCTGAAGCTTCCCCCGTCCGCCACCCGCAGTCTCCGCCCTCGAAGTGGCTTCCTAGTGTGTGGAATTCTTTCCTCCTTCACAGCTCTCTCCCACTGCTGCAGGTCCCATCCCTATTCTTTTGTCTGTGTTTATTCTTATTTCTTTTGCCCTACACAGGTACGTGGGGAGTTTCTTGCCTTTTGGGAGGTCTGAGGTCTTCTGCCAGCGTTCAGTAGGTGTTCTGTAGGAGTTGTTCCACGTGTAGATGTTTTTCTGGTTTATCTGTGGGGAGGAAGGTGATCTCCACATCTTACTCTTCCACCATCTTCCTCCGACCACCCGTCTTTATTTTAAAGTCTACTTTTCCTTACAGAATATTGCTACCCTGGATTTCTTTAATTTCCACTTTCATGGAATACCTTTTTACCATCCCTCCACTTTCAGTCTGTGTGTGTATTTACATCTGAAGTGAGTCTCTTGTAGGCAGCATATATTTGGGTCTTGCTTTTGTATTCATCTGTTCACTCTATGTCTTTTGATTGGAGCATTTATTCCATGTAAATTTAAACCATTACTGATAGATATCTACTTATTGTCATTTTGTTAATTTTTTTTTTTTGCTCCTTATTTCTCCTTTCTCTCTTCCCTTGTGACTTGATTACTCTCTTTAATGTTATGTTTGGATTCCTTTGGATTCCTTTCTCTTTATTGTGAGTGTATCTATTATACATATTTGGTTTGTGTTTACCATGAGATAGGTATATATAAAATTATTTTAAGTTTCTGATCCCTTAAGTATGAATGCATTTTAATAACCCTGCACTTTCACTACCCACACATGTTTAATGTTGACATCATATTTTACATCTTTTTTTTGTGTATATCTTAAACTACTTGTGAATATAGGTGCTTTTATTACTTTTGTATTTTAATGTTTCTACTAGCAGTATAAATGGTTGATTTACTACTTTTACTATATATTTTACTTTATGAATGAGATTTTTCCTTTTGTAATTTTCATATTTCTAATTGTGGCCTTTTCTGCTTAGAGAAGTCCCTTTTACATTTTTTAAAATTTGCATCCATTATTTATTCATTGGTTTATCCATTCAACACATTTTTTTCTTTATTTTATCATGTTTATTGGAGTATAATTGCTTTACAATGGTGTTAGTTTCTGTAAAACTAGCTTCATGGTGCTAAATTCTTTTAGCTTTTCCTTGCCTGTAAAACTCTTTATCTCTTCTTCAAATGTCAATGGTAGGTAGCCTTTGCTGTGTAGAGTATTCTAGGATGTAGGTTTTTCCCATTCATCTCTTTAAATAAATTGTGTCACTCCCTTGTGACCTGCAGAGTTTATGCTGAAAAGACAGCTGATAATCTTATGGAGTTCCTTTTTATGAAACTTGTTGCTATTTCCTTGCTGCTTTTAGTATTATCTCTTTATCCTTAATTTTTGCCACTTTAATTACTTTATATCTTGGTTTGGATGTCTTTGGGTTCATCTTATTTGGGACTCTTTGTGTTTCTGTGTTGTCTGTTCCCATTCCCAAGTTACGGAATTTTTCAGCTATTATGTCTTCACATGTATTTTCTGCCCATTTCTCTCACTTCTCCTCTGAGTCCCCTACAATGAAAATGTAAGCATGCTTGTTATTGTCCCAAAGGCCTTCTAGACTTCTAAACTGTCGTTTCAATTTTTCTTTCCCTTATTCTGTTCAGCTTGTGTGATGTCCACTACTCTGTCTTCCAGTGCTAATCTATTCCTCTGCATCATGTAATATACTGTTGATTCCTTCTATTTTATATTTTATTTCAGTTATTGTACACTTCAGCTTTGTTTGGCTCTTTTATATTTTCTAACCTTTTGTTAGAAACTTCTAACTTCTCACTGTGTTCATTCATTCTTCTCCCAAGCAACTCTATGATCATTTTCTTGAACTTTTTATTGGTTAGATTTCATATCTCTACTTTATTTAGTTCTTATCTTGGGTTTTATCTTATTCTTTCTTTTGGAACATATTCCTCTGTTGCTTTATTTTGCCTAATTCACATTTTTATTTCTATATATTTGGTAGTTTGATTACTTTTCCCAATCTTAGAGGAGTGGCCTTTTTAGGAGACATTCTATGGGGCCCAGAAGCACATTGCCGTCTGGTCACCAGAGCTATATGCTTTCAGGGTATCCTCTATGTTGGTTTTGTGGGCCCTTCTATTGTGGCAAGCTGACTACTGTGGGTGTACTTGTACATTTGGCTAGCCCCTTCCTGGTTGGTTGCCACACCCTGCTAGTATGGAGACTGCTGTTGGGTGAGGCTAGTTTCTAGTGTGCCTGGCTGAATGGCCTGGACAGTCCCAGTCCTAGTGCCAGCCCTCTGGTGGGTGGGATTGGGTCACAAGGCAGCTGACTGCAGATCTCTGGTGTTTCCCAGGGCTAGTGCTATTCCACAAGTGTGTAGAGCTGCATGCTAGTGTTTCTGACTATGGTGGTGGGGGTTCCAGAGCTAGTGCTAACCTTCTGGTGGGTGAGACAGTACCCATGGACTTCCTGGGGCTAGTGTCATCCCACTGGTGGGTGAGGCTGGTTCCTGACATGGCTGGATCTGGGGTCAGTTGTGTCTCAGAGCTCATGTCAGCCTGCTTATGGGTAGGAATGGATAATGGGGTGACTGACTGAGGGTCCCAGGGTTCCCAGAGCTGGTGTCAGCCCACTTATAAGATGGACCTGGCCCCAAGGTGTCCATGAGCTAGTTCCAGCTCACTCACGGGTAGAGCCAGGTCCTACAATCTAGCTGTGTGGCCCTGGGCATCTGGAGTTGATGTCGACCTGCTGGTGGGTGGAGTCAAGACCTAGGTGGTCCTGGTGCTGTTGCTGCCCAGCGGTGGTTGAGACCAGGTCACCCTGGTTAGTGTCAGCCCACTGGTGGGCAGAGCCAAGTCCTGGGTTCTCTGGATTCAGGATCCAGGGTTCCACAGTGGTGTTGGAGTGCTGATGAACAGGTCAGGTCCTGACAGCTGGCTGCAGGAGCCCGGGTGTCCTGGGGCTAGTGACAACCCACTTGTGGGTGGGGCTGGGTCCTGTATTTTCTGGTGGGCAGTGCCGGTTCCCTGGGCAGTTGTGGCCAATGGCAGCTGGCCTTCTGGTGGATGGAGCTGTTCCCGCCCCTCCCCCCCAGCTAGTTCCTTGGCTTAGGGCATCCCAGGTCTGGTGCCAATCAGCTGATGAGCAGGGCTAGGTTCTGGTGCTAATAAGCTTAAAATAATTTTTAAAAATTAAAAATGAGCAAAGACTTTCTCATATGTGAAACCACATAGCTAGCACATGAGTGTAAATGGAATTATGCTATATGACCACTCAGCCCTGAAAATGGTCTTCATACCCCACAGTCAGAAGTGACCCTACCATAACAAGTGACAGGTCCAGGAAGTCTTTTTTTTTTAACTGCCACTCATCAAACGCTGTTCCAAGCCTGAGAAACCCTTCCCTTACTTGTAGAAACAAGTTGCCTGGCCTGGGGAAACTCTTTCTACTCCCTAAAACAGTACCATCAGGGATCAGGGAGAGACTCAGTTGAATGAGATAATATGAAGCAGACAAAATAGCACTGCATAGGCTCTGAAACTTAGACTGTTATTGGAACTGCATCACACAAAATTAGGCCAGAACTTGCATGCCAAACATAAACAGGGTGACTGCCTGATAAATAGAAATAAAAATAAGAAAATCAAGATTCTCTTAATGTAATAGCCAAAGTGTCCATCATACAACTTTTAAAAATATCCATCATAACAAGAACAGGAAAGTCACCACTTGATCATACATTTCTGGTAAAACTATAAATAAGTGTTCTTCTGGAGAACCATTGGGTAATATGTAACAAAATGTAAAGTGAGTATACTATTGCTGTAATAATCCCAATTCTAGGAATTTACCTTAAGCAGATAATGGCACAAGTGAAAGAAATTGTATGAAATAACATTTCAATTTAAAACTGTTTACTCCAATAAAGATGTATCTAAAAATAAAACCTGTTTTTAACAATATACAACAAAACTAATTTAAACAACATAATCATCCAACATTAAGGGTCAGTTATGTAAGCTGTAGTTTAACTCATACAATGGAATACTGCACATTTAATAATGTTTAATTATGTTAATAATGATGGTGTTTGTTAACTTGGAAAAATATCCAGACTATGTTGTTAGGTGAAAAAAAATGACTTCAGAATTCAAGAAAAGAAGGATCCCACTTTTTAAACTGCATATTTCTATCTCTTGCCAAAAGAGTGAACAATAAAGAAGGTTCTCCAAGATAACAGTGGTTATCTTTGAAAAGTAGAATTTGGTATAGATCTTACTTTTCCTTTGTATTTTAACCATTATTTTAATATTTTAACAATATGTATATATCATTTTTATAACAAGAAATCTATAAATAAAGACTAAAATTGAAGAGCAGGAAGCATCATTAAAACTTTGTGCATCTTATAAGTCCTCAAAGAAGACTGGATTTGTAAGACTGAGGAAAGTATTGAGATATCACATGATAATAAGTTTACCAAGGTGTACTTTTATTTTCCAACATAAAATCATATGTTAAAGATAAAAAAGCCAGAAAGCCCTGTTGGATATTCTTTTTTTAGCACATAATTCAGGATATATTTGATAGTCTACACCATAATTTCAGCTTCATAATCTTCTTCTGCCAGGTTTCTTGAATACAGTTTCTATACAGAAATTTCTTGAAATAGATAAAGTAAATGCATAAATGACAGCATCTGTTTTGCTCAGAAGAATTACTTGGTCTCTTTAGGAATGACAGGAGACTTCTCCAGTCAAAATATTAATGGTAATAATGATACTTATGATGATGATGATGAAGAGAAGAAGAAGAAGAAGAAGAAGAGGAAGAAAAGAAGAAGTAGAAGAAGAAGAAGAAGAGAAAGAAGAGGAAGGAGAAGAAGAAAAATAAAGAGGAAGAGTAGGAGGAAGAGGAAAAGGAGGAGGAGGTTAATTAATACTAGTAGTCATTGCCTGTATACACTGATGTGTATAAAATGGATAACTAATAAGAACATGCTGTGTACAAAAATAAATAAAATAAAATTCAAAAAAAGAGAAATGCAACTGAGTTTTGTATGTCGGTCTTCTATCTTGCAGCTTTACCCAATTCCTTTATCAGTTCGAATCATGTTTTTGTGGAGTCTTTGGGGTTTCCTACATATAATATCATGCCATCTGCAAAAAGAGATAATTTTCCTTATCCATTTCCAATTTGGAGGATTTTACTTCTTTTCCTTGCCTAAATTGCTCAGGATGGGATTTCCATTACTGTGTTGGATGGAAGTGGTGGGAGTGTGCATTCTTGCCTTGTTCTGGATTTTAGAGGAACACTTTCAATTTTCACTACTGAGTGAGAAATTAGTTGTGGGCTTTTCATATTGAGGCTTATTGTATCAAGGTGGGGTTCTTCTATGCCTAATTTATTGAGAGTTATTGTCATGAAGGGTTGTTGAACTTTGTCAGATGCTTTTTCTGCATCAATTGGGATGACCATGTGAATTTATCCTGTATTGTATGAATGTGGTGTATCACATTGATTTTTTTGCATATTTTAAAATTTAATTTTTATTTTATATTGGGGTATAGATGATTTACAATGTTGTGTTAATTTCAGGTGTACAGCAAAGTGATTCAGTTATACATACACATTTATCCATTCTTTTTCAGATTCTTTTCTCATATAGGTTATTATAGAATATTGAGTAGAGCTCCCTGTGCTACACAGTAGGTCCTTGTTGGCTGTCTATTTTATATATAGTAGTGTGTAAATGTTAATCCCAAACTTCTACTTTATCCCTCCCCCCCACACCTTTCCACTTTGGCAACCATAAGCTTGTTTCGAAGTCTGTGAGGCGATTACTGGTTTGTAAATAAGTTCATTTACATCATCTTTTGAGATTCCACATATAAATGATATCATATGATATTTCTCTTTCTGTGTCTGATTTATTTCACTTAATATGATAATCTCTAGGTACATCCACGTTGCTCTTTCATAGCTCTAGGATCATCATACTCTCATTTAAATGAGCAGAATATCAGTTTCCTTTTAGTTTAACCATCTGTGTATATTTTCCTTTCTTTTTTCTTCTTTAATTTTTATTTATTTATTTTACATCTATATTGGACTATAATTACTTTACAATGGTGTGTTAGTTTCTGCTTTATAACGAAGTGAATCAGTTATACATATACCTATGTTCCCATATCTCTTCCCCCTTGCATCACCCTCCCAACCACCCACCCTATCCCAACCCTCTAGGTGGTAACAAAGAACCAAGCTATCTCCCTGTGATATGCAGCTGCTTCCCACTAGCTATCTATTTTACGTTTGGTAGTGTATATATGTCCATGCCACTCTCTCACTTTGTCACAGCTTACCCTTCCCCTCCCCATATCCTCAAGTCCATTCTCTAGTAGGTCTGTGTTTTTATTCCCATCTTACCCCTAGGTTCTTCATGACCATTTTTTTCCCCCTTAGCTTCCATATATATGTGTTAGCATATGGTATTTGTTTTTCTCTTTCTGACTTACTTCACTCTGTGTGACAGACTCTAGGTCCATCCACTTCACTACAAATAACTCAATTTCGTTTCTCTTTATGGCTGAGTAATATTCCATTGCATATATGTGCCAAATCTTCTTTATCCATTCATCCGATGATGGACACTTAGGTTGCTTCCATCTCCTGGCTATTATAAATAGAGCTGCAATGAACATTTTGGTACATGACTGTTTTTGAATTATGGTTTTCTCAGGGTATATGCCCCATAGTGGGATTGCTGGGTAATATGGTAGTCATATTTGTAGTTTTTTAAGGAAGCAGCATACTGTTCTCCATAGTGGCTGTCCCAATTCACATTCCCACCAGCAGTGCAAGAGTGTTCCCTTTTCCCACACCCTCTCCAGAATTTATGGTTTCTAGATTTATTGATGATGGCCATTCTGAGTGCTGTGAGATGATATCTCATTGTAGTTTTGATTTGCATTTCTCTAATGATTAATGATGCTGAGCAATCTTTCATGTGTTTGTTGGCAATCTGCATATCTTCTGTGGAGAAAAGTCTATTTAGGTCTTCTGCCCATTTTTGAATTGGGTTCTTTGTTTTATTGTTATTGAGCAGCATGAGCTGCTTGTAAATTTTCACGATTAATCCTTTGTCAGTTGTTTCATTTGCAAATATTGTCTCCCATTCTGAGGGTTGTCTTTTGATCTTGTTTATGGTTTCCTTTGCTGTGCAAAAGCTTTGAAGTTTCATTAGGTCCCGTTTGTTAATTTTTGTTTTTACTTCGATTTCTCTAAGAGGTGGGTTAAAAAGGATCTTGCTGTGATTTATGTCATAGAGGGTTCTGCCTATTATTTGCTCTAAGAGTTTGATAGTTTCTGACCTTAAATTTAGGTCTTTAATCCATTTTGCGCTTATTTTTGTGTATGGTGTTAGGGAGTGTTCTCATCTCATACATTTACAAGTACCTATCCAGTTTTCCCAGTGCCACCTATTGAAGAGGCTGTTCTTTCTCAACTGTACAGTCCTGCATCCTTTATCAAAGATAAGGTGACCGTATGTGCATGGGTTTATCTCTGGGCTTTCTATCCTGTTCCATTGATCTATCTTTCTGCTTTTGTCCCTGTACCATACTGTCTACATTATTGAGCTTTGTAGTATAGTCTGAAGTCAGGGAGCCTGATTCCTCCAGCTCAGTGTTTTGTTCTCAAGATTGCTTTCGCTATTTGGGGTCTTTTGTGTTTCCATATAAATTGTGAAATTTTTTGTTCTACCTCTGTGAAAAATGCCAGTGGTAGCTTGATAGGGATTGCATTAAATCTGTAGATTGCTTTGGGTAGTAGAGTCATTTTCACAATGTTGATTCTTCCAATCCAAGAACATGGTATATCTCTCCATCTATCTGTATAATCTTTAATTTCTTTGATTAGTGTCTTATAATTTTCCACATACAAGTATTTTGTCTCCTTAGGTAGGTTTATTCCTAGATACTTCATTCTTTTTGGTGCAGTGGTAAATGGGAGTGTTTTGATAATTTCACTTTCAGATTTTTCATCATTAGTATACAGGAATGCCAGAGATTTCTGTGCATTAATTTTGTATCTTGCTACTTTACCAAATTCATTGATTAGCTCTAGTAGTTTTCTGGTAGCATCACTCGGATGTTCTATGTATAGTATCATGTCATCTGCAAACAGCGACAACTTTACTTCTTTTCCGATATGGAAAACTCTTATTTCCTTTTCTTCTTTGATTGCTGTGGCTAAAATTTCCAAAGCTATGTTGAATAAGAGCGGTGAGAGTGGGCAGGCAACCTTGTCTTGTTCCTGATCTTAGTGGAAATGGTTTCAGTTTTTCACCATTGAGCATGACGTTGACTGTGGGTTTGTCATATATGGCCTTTATTATGTTGAGGAAAGTTCCCTCTATGCCTACTTTCTGCAGGGTTTTTATCATAAGTAGTTGTTAAATTTTGTCAAAAGCTCTCTCTGCATCTATTGAGATAATCATATGGTTTTTTTTTTGCTTTTCCACTAAATGTTTATCTTTTTTTTTAAACATCTTTATTGTCGTACAATTGCTTTACAATGCTGTGTCAACTTCTGCTCTACAGCAAAGTGAATCAGCTACACATATACATATGTTCCCATATCTCTTCCCTCTTGCATCTCCCTGCCTCCCACCCTCCCCATCCCACCCCTTCAGGTGGTCACAAAGCACCGAGCTGATATACCTGTGCCATGTGGTTGCTTCCCACTAGCAATCTACCTTATGTTTGGTAGTGTATATATGTCCATGCCTCTCTCTTGCTTTCTCACAGCTCACCCTTCCCCCTCCCCATATCCTCAAGTCAGCTCTCCAGTAGGCCTGTGTCTTTATTCTTGTCCTACCCCTAGGTTCTCCATGACATTTTTTCCCTTAAATTCCATATATATGTGTTAGCATACTGTACTTGTCTTTCTCTTTCTGACTTACTTCACTCTGTATGACAGATTCTAGGTCTATCCACCTCATTACAAATAGCTCAATTTCGTTTCTTTTTATGGCTGAGTAATATTCCATTGTATATATGTACCACATCTTCTTTATCCATTCATCCGATGATGGGCACTTAGGTTGTTTCCGTCTCCAGCTATTGTAAATAGAGCTGCAATAAACATTTTGGTACATGACTCTTTTTGAATTATGGTTTTCTCAGGGTATATGCCCCGTACTGGGATTGCTGTGACATATGGTAGTTCTATTTGTAGCTTTTTAAGGAACCTCCATACTGTTCTCCATAGTGGCTGTACCAATTCACATTCCCACCAGCACCGCAGGAGTGTACCTTTTTCTCCACACCCTTTCCAGCATTTATGGTTTCTAGATTTTTGGATGATGGCCATTCTGACTGGTGTGAGTTGATATCTCATTGAAGTTTTGATTTGCATTTCCTTAATGATTAATGATGTTGAGCATTCTTTCATGTGTTTGTTGGCAGTCTGTATATCTTCTTTGGATAAAGGCCTATTTAGGTCTTCCACACATTTTTGGATTGAGTTGTTTGTTTTTTTGTTATTGAGCTGCATGAGCTGCTTGTAAATTTTGGAGATTAATCCTTTGTCAGTTGCTTTATTTGCAAATATTTTCTCCCATTCTGAGTGTTGTCTTTGGTCTTGTTTATGGTTTCCTTTGCTGTGCAAAACCTTTGAAGTTTCATTAGGTCCCATTTGTTTATTTTTGTTTTTATTTCCATTTCTCTAGGAGGTGAGTCAAAAAGGATCATGCTGTGATTTATGTCATAGAGTGTTCTGCCTATGTTTTCCTCTAAGAGTTTGATAGTTTCTGGCCTTACATTTAGGTCTTTAATCCATTTTGAGCTTATTTTTGTGTATGGTGTTAGGGAGTGATCTACTCTCATACTTTTACATGTAGCTGTCCAGTTTTCCCAGCACCATTTACTGAAGAGTCTGTCCTTTCTCCACTGTACATTCCTGCCTCCTTTATCAAAGCGAAGTTGACCATATGTGCGTGGGTTTGTCTCTGGTCTTTCTATCCTTTTCCATTGTTCTATATTTCTGTTTTTGTTCCAGTACCATACTGTCTTGATTACTGTAGCTTTGGAGTATAGTCTGCAGTCAGGGAGCCTGATTCCTCCAGCCCCATTTTTCGTTCTCAATCTTGCTTTGGCTATTCGGGGTCTTTTGTGTTTCCATACAAATTGTGAAATTTTTTGTCCTCTTTCTGTGAAAAATGCCAGTGCTTGTTTGATAGGTATTGCATTGAATGTGTAGATTGCTTTGGGTAGTAGAGTCATTTTCACAATGTTGATTCTTCCCATCCAAGAACATGGTATATCTCTCCATCTATTTGTATCATCTTTCATTTTTTCATCAGTGTCTTATAATTCTCTGCATACGTGTGTTTTGTCTCCTTAGGTATGTTTATTCCTAGATATTTTGTTGCAATTGTAAACGGGAATGTTTTCATTATTTCACTTTCAGAATTTTCATCATTAGTTTTTACAAATGCCACTGATTTCTGTGCATTAATTTTGTATCCTGCTACTTTACCAAATTCAGTGATTAGCTCTAGTAGTTTTCTGGTAGCATCTTTAGGAATCTCTATGTATAATATCATGTCATCTGCAAACAGTGACAGCTTTAATTCTTGTTTTGTGATTTGGATTCCTTTTATTTCTTTTTCTTCTCTGATTGCTGTGGCTAAAACTTCCAAAACTATATTGAATAAGATTGGTGAGAGTGGGCAAACTTGTGTTGTTACTTATATTAGTGGAAATGCTTTCAGTTTTTCACTATTGAGGACGATGTTAGCTGTGGGTTTGTCATATATGGCCTTTATTATGTTGAGGAAAGTTCCCTCTATGCCTACTTTCTGCAGGGTTTTCATCATAAATGGGTGCTCAATGTTGTCGAAAGCCTTCTCTGCAACTATTGAGATGATCATATTGTTTTCCTCCTTCAATTTGGTTATATGCTGTATCACGTGGATTGATTTGCCTATAGTGAAGAATCCTTGCATTCCTGGAATCAACCCCACTTGATCCTGGTGTATGATCCTTTTAATGTGCTATTGTATTCTGATTGGTAGTATTTTTTTGAGGATGTTTGCATCTAGGTTCATCAGTGATATTGGCCTGTAGTTTCCTTTCTTTGTGACATCTTTGTCTGGTTTTGGTATCAGGGTGATGGTGGTCTCGTAGAATGAGTTTGGGAGTATTCCTCCCTCTGCTATATTTTGGAAGTTTTGAGAAGGATAGGTGTTAACTCTTCTCTAAATGTTTGATAGAATTCGCCCATGAAGCAATCTGCTTCTGGGCTTTTGTGCGCTGGAAGATTTTTAATCACAGTTTCAATTTCAGTGCTTGTGATTGTTCTGTTCATATTTTCTCTTTCTTCCTGATTCAGTCTTGGCAGGTTGTGTATTTCTAAGAATTTGTCCATTTCGTCCAGGTTGTCCATTTTATTGGCATAGAATTGCTTGTAGTAATCTCTCATGATCTTTTGTATTTCTGCAGTGTCAGTTGTTACTTCTCCTTTTTCATTTCTAATTCTATTCATTGGAGCCTTGTCCCATTTGTTCTTGATGCCTCTGGCTAATGTTTTATCAATTTTGTTTATCTTTTCAAAGAAACTGCTTTTAGTTTTTTTGATCATTCCTATCGTTTCCTTCATTTCTTTTTCATTTATTTCTGATGTGATCTTTATGATTATTTTCCTTCTGCTAACCCTGGGATTTTTTGTTCTTCTTTCTCTAATTGCTTTAGGTGCAAGTTTAGGTTGTTTATTCGAGATGTTTCCTGTTGCTTAAGGTAGGATTGTATTGCTATAAACTTACCTCTTAGAACTGCTTTTGCTGCATCCCATAGGTTTTGGGTCATTGTGTCTCTATTGTCATTTATTTCTAGGTATTTTTTTATTTCCTCTTTGATTTCTTCAGTAATCACTTCGATATTAAGTAGTGTATTGTTTAGCCGCCATGTGTTTGTATTTTTTACAGATCTTTTCATGTTATTGATATCTAGTCACATAGCATTGCAGTCGGAAAAGATACTTGATACAGTTTCAATTTTCTTAAATTTAGCAAGGTTGCCTTTGTGACCAAAGATATCTGTCCTGGAGAATGTTCCATGAGCACTTGAGAAAAATGTGTATTCTGTTGTTTTTGGATGCAATGTCCTATAAATATCAATTAAGTCCATCTTATTTAATATATCATTTAAAGCTTGTGTTTCCTTATTCATTTTCATTTTGGATGACCTGTCCATTGGTGAAAGTGGGGTGTCAAAGTCCCCTACTATGAATATGTTACTGTTGATTTCCCCTTTTATGGGTTTTAGTAGTTGCCACATGTATTGTGGTGCTCCTATGTTGGGTGTATAAATATTTACAATTGTTATATCTTGTTCCTGGGTCGGTCCCTTGATCATCATGTAGTTTCCTTCTTTGTCTCTTGTAATAGTCTTTAGTTTAAAGTCTATTTTGTCTGATATGAGAATTGCTACTCCAGCTTTCTTTTGGTTTCCATTTGCATGGAATATCATTTTCCATCCCCTCACTTTCAGTCTGTATGTGTCCCTAGGTCTGAAGTGGGTCTCTCATAGACAGCATATATATGGGTCTTGTTTTTGTGTCCATTCAACCAGTCTGGGTCTTTTGATGAGAGCATTTAATCCATTTACCTTTAAGGTAATGATCGATATGTGTTTTCCTATTCCCATTTTCTTAATTGTTTTGGGTTTTTTATTGTTGGTCTTTTCCTTCTCTTGTGTTTCTTGCCTAGAGAAGTTCCTTTAGCATTTGTCGTAAAGCTGATTTGGTGGTGCTGAACTCTCTCAGCTTTTGCTTGTCTGTAAAGATTTTACTTTCTCCATCATACCTGAATGAGATCCTTGCTGGGTAGAGTAATCTTTGTTGTAGGTTTCTCTCCTTCATCACTTTAAATATGTCCTGCCACTCCCTTCTGGCTAGCAGAGTCTCTGCTGAAAGACCAGCTGTTAACCTTATGGGGATTCCCTTGTGTGTTATTTGGTTTTTTTTCCCTTGCTGCTTTTAATATGTTTTCTTTCTATTTAATTTTTTATAGTTTGATTAATATGTGTCTTGGTGTGTTTCTCCTTGGATTTGTCCTGTATAAGACTCTCTGTTCTTCCTGGACTTGATTAACTATTTCCTTTCCCATATTAGGGACGTTTTCAACTATAATCTCTTCAAATATTTTCTTAGTCCCTTTTTTTTCTCTTCTTCTTCTGGAACCCGTATAATTCGATTGTTGATACGTTTAATGTTGTTCCAGAGGTCTCTGAGACTGTCCTCATTTCTTTTTATTCTGTTTTCTTTGTTCTGCTCTGCAATAGTTATTTCCACTATTTTATCTCCCAGGTCACTTATCCGTTCTTCTGCCTCAGTTATGCTATTGATCCCATCTAGTGTATTTTAAAATTTCTTTTATTGTGTTGTTCATCGTTGCTTGTTTCATCTTTAGTTCTTCTAGGTCCTTGTTAAATGTTTCTTACATTTTCTCTATTCTATTTCCAAGATTTTGGATCATGTTTACTGTCATTATTGTGAATTCTTTTTCAGGTAGACTGCCTATTTCCTCTTCATTTGTTAGCCCTGGTGGGCTTTTACCTTTCTCCTTCGTCTGCTGTGTGATTTTCTGTCTTTTCATTTTGCTTATCTTACTGTGTTTGGGGTCTCCTTTTTGCAGGCCACAGGTTAATAGTTCCCATTTTTTTTGGTGTCTGTCCCCTGTGGCTGAGGTTGGTTCAGTGGGTTATGTAGGCATCCTGGTGGAGGGGACTTGTGCCTGTGTTCTGGTCGATGAGACTGGATCTTGTGTTTCTGGTAGGCAGGTCCACATCTGGTGGTGTGTTTTGCGGTGTCTGTGGAATTTTTATCATTTTAGGCAGCTTCTCTGCTAATGGGTAGGGTTGTCTTCCTATCTTGCTAGTTGTTTGGCATAGGGTGTCCAGCACTGTAGCTTTCTTGTCGTTGAGTGAAGCTGGGTGTTGGTGTTGTGATGGAGATATCTGGGAGATTTTCGCTGTTTTATATTATGTGGGGCTCGGAGGTCTCTTGTGGAACAGTGTCCTGTGTTGGGTCTCCCACCTCAGATACACAGCACTGACTCCTGGCTGCAGCACCAAGAGCCTTTCATCCACATGGCTCAGAATAAAAGGGATTAAAAGTAGAAAGCAAGAAAGAAAGAAAGAAAGAGGATAAAATAAGTTATTAAAATAAAAAATAATTATTAACAAAATTTTTTAAAAAGAAAAAAAAACGGACAGATAGAACCCTAGGACAAATGGTGAAAGCAAAGCTATGCAGAATATATCTCACAAAGAAGCATACACATACACACTCACAAAAAGAGGAAAAGGGGAAAAATAATAAATCTTGCTCTCAAAGTCCACTTTCTCAATTTAGGATGTCATTGTCTATTCAAGTATTCCACCAATGCAGGGTTCACAAGTTGATTGTGGAGCTATAATCCAGTGCTTCTGAGGCTGCTAGGAGTGATTTCCCTTTCTCTTCTTTGTTCGCACAGCTTCCGGATCTGAGCTTTGGATTTGGCCCCGCCTCTGCGTGTGGGTCATCAGAGGGCGTCTGATCTTTGGTCAGACAGGACGGGGTTAAAGGAGCAGCTGCATCAGGGGCTCTGGCGCATTCAGGCCAGGGGCAGCGTGGGTGCGGATGCAGGGCGAGCCTGTGGCAGCAGAGGCGACGGGACTTTGCACCAGCCTGAGGCACACCGTGCGTTCTCCTCAGAAAGTTGTCCCTGGATCACAGAAAGCTGTCTGTGGCGGGCTGCACAGGCTCCCTCAAAGGGAGGTTTAGATTGTGACCTGTGCTCGCACACAGTCTTCTTGGTGGCGGTAGCAGCAACCTTAGCGTCTGATGGCCGTCTCTGGGGTCCACTCTGTTAGCCGGGGCTTGTGCCTGTCTCTGGAGCTCTTTTAAGCAGTGCTCTTAATCCCCTCTCCTCATGCACCAGGAAACAAAGAGAGAAGACAAACTCTCTTGCTTTTTCGGCAGGTCCAGACTTTTCCCCGGACTCCCTCCCTGCTAGCGGTGGTGCAGTAACCCCCTGCAGGCTTTGTTTATGCCGCCAAACCCCGTCCTCTCCTTGCACTGCAACCGAAGCCCGAGCCTCAGCTCCCATCCCCTCCCGCCCTGGTGTGTGAGCAGAGAAGCCTCTCAGGCTAGTGAGTGCTGGTCGGCACCAATCCTCTGCACGGGAATGTCTCCACTTTGCCCTCCGAACCCCTGTTGCTGTGCTCTCCTCCGAGGCTACGAAGTTTCCCCCCTCCTTGACCCGCAGTCTCCGCCAGCAAAGGGGCTTCCTCGTGTTTGGAAACCTTTCCTCCTTCACAGCTCCCTCCCACTGGTGCAGGTCCCATCCCTATTCTTTTGTCTCTGTTTATTCTGTTTTCTTTTGCCCTACCCAAGTACGTGGGGAGTTTCTTGCCTTTTGGGAGGTCTGAGTATTTCTGTCAGCGTTCAGTAGGTGTTCTGTTGGAGTTGTTCCACGTGTAGATGTATTTCTGGTGTATCTGTGGAGAGGAAGGTGATCTCTGCATCTTACTCTTCCGCCATCTTACCCCTCCTCCCTGGTTGTCCATTATATTGGCATAGAGTTGCTTGTAGTAATCTCTCATGATCTTTCGTATTTCTGCAGTGTCTATTGTTACTTCTCCTTTTTCATTTCTAATTCTATTGATTTGAGTCTTCTCCCTTTTTTCTTGAAGAGTCTGGTTAATGGTTTCTCAATTTTGTTTATCTTCTCAAAGAACAAGCTTTTAGTTTTACTGATCTTAGCTATCATTTCCTTCATTTCTTTTTCATTTATTTCTGATCTGATCTTTATGATTTCTTTCCTTCTGCTAACTTTGGGAGATTTCTTGTTCTTCTTACTCTAATTGCTTTAGGTAGAAGGTTAGTTTGTTTATTCGAGATGTTTCCTGTTTCTTAAGGTAGGATTTTATTGCTATAAACTTCCCTCTTTGAACTGGTTTTGCTGCATCCCATAGGTTTTGGGTTGTTATGTCTCCATTGTCATTTGTTTCTAGGTATGTTTTTGATTTCCTCTTTGATTTCTTCAGTGATCACTGCGTTATTAAATACTGTATTGTTTAGCCTCCATGTTTTTTTTTTTCTTTTTTTTTGTGGTACGCAGGCCTCTCACTGTTGTGGCCTCTCCCATTGCAGAGCAATGGCTCCAGGCTCACAGGCTGAGCGGCCATGGCACACGGGTGCTGCCGATCCATGGCATGTGGCATCTTCCAGGACCGGGGCATGAACCTCTGTCCCATGCATCAGCAGGCCGACTTTCAACCACTGTGCCAACAGGGTAGCTCTGTGTTTGTATTTTTTACAGATCTTTTCCTGTAATTCACATCTAGTCTCATAGTGTTGTGGTCGGAAATGATACTTGATACAATTTCAAATTTTTTAAATATACCATGGTTTGCCTTGTGACTCAAGATATGATCTATCATGGAGAATGTCCCATGAGCACCTGAGAAAAACGTGTATTCTGTTGTTTTTGGATGCAATGTCCTATAAATATCAATTAAGTCCATCTTGTTTAATGTATCATTTAAAGCTTGTGTTTACTTATTTATTTTCATTTTGGATGATCTGTCCATTGGTGAAAGTGAGGTGTTAAAGTCCCCTACTATGAATGTGTTACTGTCAATTTCCCCTTTTATGGCTGTTAGTATTTGCCTTATGTATTGAGGTGCTCCTATGTTGGGTGCATAAATATTTACAATTGTTATATCTTCTTCGTGGATCGATCCCTTGATCATTATGTAGTGTCCTTCTGTGTCTCTTGTAATAGTCTTTATTTTTAAGTCTATTTTGTCTGATATGAGAATTGCTACCCCAGATTTCTTTTGGTTTCCTTTTGCATGGAATATCTTTTTCCATCTCCTCACTTTCAGTCTGTATGTGTCCCTAGGTCTGAAGTGGGTCTCTTGGAGACAGCATATATATGGGTCATGTTTTTTTTTTTTATCCATTCAGGCAGTCTGTATCTTTTGCTTGGAGCATTTAATCCATTTACCTTTAAGGTAATTATCGATATGTATGTTCCTATTCCCATTTTCTTAATTGTTTTGGATTTGTTATTGTAGGTCTTTTCCTTCTCTTGTGTTTCTTGCCTAGTAAAGTTCCTTTATCATTTGTTGTAAAGCTGGTTTGGTGGTGCTGAACTCTCTCAGCTTTTGCTTGTCTGTAAAGGTTTTAATTTCTCCATCAAATCTGAATGAGATCCTTGCTAGGTAGAGTAATCTTGGTTGTAGGTTTTTCTCCATCATCACTTTAAATATGTCCTGCCACTCCCTTCTGGCTTGCAGAGTTTCTGCTGAAAGAGCAGCTGTTAACCTTATGGAGATTCCCTTGTGTGTTATTTGTTGTTTTTCCCTTGCTGCTTTTAATATGTTTTCTTTGTATTTCATTTTTGACAGTTTGATTATTATGTGTCTTGGCATGTTTCTCCTTCGAGTTATCCTGTATGAGACTCTCTGTGCTTCCTGGACTTGATTATCTAATTCTTTTCCCATATTAGGGAATTTTCAACTATAATCTCTTTAAATATTTTCTCAGTCCCTTTCTTTTTCTCTTCTTCTTCTGGGGCCCCTATATTTCGAATGTTGGTGCATTTAATATTGTCCCAGAGTTCTCTGAGACTGTCCTCAGTTCTTTTCATTCTTTTTCCTTTATTCTTCTGTGAAGTTTTTATTTCCACTATTTTATCTTCCAGGTCACTTATCCATTCTTCTGCCTCAGTTATTCTGCTATTCATCCCATCTAGAGTATTTTTAATTTTATTTATTGTGTTGTTCATCATTGCTTGTTTCCTCTTTAGGTCTTCTAATTCTTTGTTAATTGTTCCTTGCATTTTCTCTATTCTATTTCTAAAATTTTGGATCATGTTTACCATCATTATTCTGAATTCTTTTTCAGGTAGACTGCCTATTTCCTATTTATTTGTTAAGTCCAGTGGGTTTTTATCTTGCTCCTCCTTCTCCTGTGTGTTTTTCTGTCTTCTCATTTTGCTTATCTTACTGTTTTTGGGGTCTCCTTTATTCAGGCTGCAAGTTCGTAGTTCCCATTGTTTTTGGTGTCTCTACCCAGTGTCTAAAGTTGGTTCAGTGGTTTGTGTAGGTTTCCTGGTGGAGGGGACTAGTGCCTGTGTTCTGCTGAATGAGGCTGGATCTTGTCTTTCTTGTGGGTAGGTCCACGTCTAGTGGTGTGTTTTCTGGTGTCTGTGGACTTATTATTATTTTAGGCAACCTCTCTGCTAATGGGTGGGCCTGTGCTCATGGCTTCCTAGTTGTTTGGCATAGGGTGTCCAGCACTGTAGCTTGCTGGTCTTTGAGTGAACCTGGGTGCTGGTGTTGAGATGGAGATCTCTGGGATATTTTCGCTGTTTGATGTTACATGGAGCTGGGAGGTCTCTTGTGGACCATGTCCCGAAGTTGGCTCTCCCACCTCAGAGGCACCACAGTGACTCCTGTCTGCAGTACCAAGAGCCTTTCATCCACACAGCTCAGAATAAAAGGGAGAAAAAGTAGAAAGAAAGAAAGAAAGAAAGAGGATAAAATAAAATAAAGTTATTAAAATAAAATAATAATTATTAAGAAAAAAATTTGTTTATGTATTAAAAAAAAAGAAATAAAATGGACGGACTGAACCCTAGGACAAGTGGTGAAAGCAAAGCTATACAGACAAAATCTCACACAGAAGCATACACGTACATACTCAGAAAAAGAGGAAAAGGAGAAAAAATAATAAATCTTGCTCTCAAAGCCCACCTCGTCAATTTGGGATGATTCATTGTCTATTCATGTATTCCACCGATGCAGGGTATATCAAGTTGATTGTGGAGATTTAATCCACTGTTCCTGAGGCTGCTGGGAGAAATTTCCCTTTCTCTTCTTTGTTCACAGAGCTCCGTGTCTCAGCTTTGGATTTGGCTCCACCTCTGCCTGTGGGTCGCTGGAGGGCATCTGCACTTCGATCAGACAGGACGGTGTTAAAGGAGCAGGTGATTCGGGGGCCCTGGCTTACTGTGCCTTGGGGAGGGAGAGGCATGGAGTGCCAGGTGAGCCTGTGGCGGCAGAGGCCGGTGGGAGTTTGCACCAGCCTGAGGCGCACCGTGCGTTCTCCCAGGGAAGTTTCCCCTGGATCCCAGAAACCTGGAAGTGGCAGGCTGCCCATGCTCCCCGGAAGGGAGGTTTGGATAGTGACCTGTACTCGCACACAGGATTCTTGGTGGCGGTAGCAGCAGCCTTAGCTTCTCATGACTGTCTCTGGGGTCTGTGCTGTTAGCCGTGGCTGGAGTCCGTCTCTGGAACTCTTTTAAGCAGCACTCTTAATCCTCCCTCCTTGCGCACCAGGAAACAAAGAGGGAAGAAATAGTCTCTTGCCTCTTCGGCAGTTCCAGACTTTTCCCCAAACTCCTTTGCGGCTGTCATGGTGCACTCATCCCTTCAGGTTGTGTTCTCGCTGCCAGTCCTCTCCCTGTGTTCCGACCGAAGCGCAAGCCTCAGCTCCCAGCTCCCGCCCACCCTGGCATGTGAGCAGACAAGCCTCTCGGGCTGTTGAGTGCTGGTCGGCACCAATGCTCTGTGCAGGAATCTCTCTGCTTTGCCCTCTGCACCCCTGTTGCTTCGCTTTCCTCCATGGCTCTGAAGCTTCCCCCCTCCTCTACCCGCAGTCTCCCCCTGTGAGGGGTCTTCCTAGTGTGTGGAAACCTTTCCTCTTTCACAGCTCCCTCTCACTTGTGCAGGTGTCGTCCCTATTCTTTTGTCTCTATTTATTCTTTTTTCTTTTGCCCTACCCAGGTACGTTGGGAGTTTCTTGCCTTTTGGGATGTCTGAGTTCTTCTGCCAGCGTTCAGTGGGTGTTCTGTAGTTTTTCCACGTGTAGATATATTTCTGATGTATCTGTGGGGAGCAAGGTGATCTCCACGTCTTACTCTTCTGCCATCTTCCGTGTTCCTCCCACATTGATTTTTGTGTGTTGAACCATCCAGGTATCTGAGGAATGGATCTCACTTCGTTATGGTGTATGAAAAAAAAAATACAAGTAGTCATTGTCTTGAACTGGATAAATATGGTGATCTGTTTACGTGCACCTGTCTCCTTCTCCTGCTCCAAATCACTAAAATTACTGGGAAAAAATCCACAACAATTCCAGAAAACAAAAGGTCACTTTTAATGTACCAAATTATGAGAACTCCCTGAAAGATGAACACGAATATGATTGGATTGACATAGGAAACCATAGTCATAAATATATGTAGAAGAGGACTCGCAAAATAGTATTGGATCAGAGGTAATAGAAAGTCAAAGTAAACAAATTTGGAATGCAGCAAGAGCTCTGTGAGCAATTGTCCATTTGATTGGTTGAGGAATTATGTTTGAAGTAGCCAGACAGGTCAGCTCTCCAATTCCTATTAAGAATCAGGTAACAGAGGGTTTTGCTACTAAGGTAAGCAACAGATGTGGATGATTGGGCCAAACAGGAAACTGAATGCTTTGAATTGTGGTGACAAGAGGAAAACTTGCCCTTAGTACAAGCTTCTCATAGAACTTTCCTGGAGAAATCTTCCATTTCTCCCCCATATCACTGGGGGCAAACTGTGGTAAGCAGAAATAGAATCCACAGAGAAGCAAACAAAAAAATCTCAAAATTTAAGATAAGTCCAGAAGAACTTATACCAAACATTTGAGGAAAAACAAGGGCATAAAAGAAATGAATGAAGGTCAACACAGAATACATGAAGGTAATAGCAAAAACAAAAGGATAGTTTTAGAATATGATTAATATTCACACAGATATAAAAGAGGATAACACATATAATAGGGTATAATGAATGATTGACAATTTTGCAAATAAAAATGGACACCATAAATAAAAATGGTAAGTAATGAAACAAAGAGCTGAAAGATTGAAGATTTACAAAATCTTCCATTTTTATTGACAAAATAAAAACTGTGCTAGAATATATGAAATAAATTAAGAGACCAATATAGGTAACCTAAGACCAGGTCATCCACCCACAGACCCTGACACCAAGCCTGACTGCATACCATGGCACCAGACCTGCCCACACACAGAAAATGGCACAATTTCCACATGCTTGCTAAATCAGGAAAGAGGCACACATATAAACACCACCAGCTAGCCCACCCATGGATTCCTCTAGTTGGCCTGCTCATGGACTCTGCCAGTCAGCTCACCCATGGTCCTGCAATCAGACCACACAAAATCTCTGGTCACACTGACTGAGGTAGGGCTTTACCAGATGAAGTCAGTCTGTAAAGATAGGAAGAAGTGACTGCTTCTTCAAATGCCTGGACACCAATGTAAGATTACAAGTATCACGAAGAATCAGGTTAAATTGACACCAACAAAATAACAAAATTAAGATCTAGTAATTGACTAAATTAATGGAGATCTACAAACTTCCTAACAAAGAATTAAAAATAAACGTCTTAGAGAAGTTCAGTGATCTACAAGACAACACAGATAGACAACAAAATGAAATCTGGAAAACAATACATGAACAAAATGAGAAGTTCAGCAGAGATAGAAACCATAAAAAAGGAACCAAATTCTGGAGATGAAGAATATAACGACTGAACTAAAAAATTCAATGGAGAGCTTCAATATTGTTATGGTCTTAATGTTTGAGTGTCCCCAAAATTCATATGTTGAAATCCTAATGCCCAATGTGATGGTATAATGAGGTGGGGCCTATGGACAGTAACTAGCTCATGAGGGTGGAGGCCTTGTGAATATTATTGTTTTTATATGAGACCCTATAGAGTTCCCTAGCCCCTTCTGCCATGTGAGGATACAGTGCAACCAAGAAGAATTTCCTCACTTGGCCACTCAGGCGCCCTAAACTTGGACTTCTAGACTTCAGAACTGTAAGAAATAAATTTCTGTTTAAAAGCTACACTCTGTGATATTTCTTTTTATAGTAGCCTGAATGAAGTAAGACAAATAGCGTATTCAATAGTGCAGAAAAAAGAATCAGTGAACTCAAAGACATGACATTTTAAATTGTACAGTCAGAGGGACAAAAAGAAAAAGAAATGAAATAGAATTAAGACAACCTATGAAACTTATGGGATACCATCAAGAAGACAAATATACACATTATGGGATTTCAAGAAAAAGAAGAAAAAGGAGAAGGAGAAGAGGAAGAGGATGAGGATGAAGAAGAAGAAGAAGAAGAAGAAGAAGAAGAAGAAGAAGAAGAAGAAGAGGAGGAGGAGGAGGAGGAGGAGGAGGAGGAGGAGGAGGAGGAGGAGGAAAGGGAGAGAGCGAGGTGCAGAAAACTTATTTAAAGAAATTATGGCTGAAAACTTCCCAAATCTTGGGAGGGAAATGGACATCCAGATTCAAGGGGTCCAAAGAATCACAGAGTTTGAAACTAGATTTCCACACTGAGACACTTTATAATTAAATTGTAAAAAATAAAATACAAAGAAACGTTTGAAAACTGTAAGAGAAAATGTGATTTATCACATACAAGTGTACTCTTCTAAGACTATAAGCCGATTTATAAGCAGAAACCTTGCAACCCTGGAAAAAGTGAGATGATATTTTCAATGTGCTGAAAGAAAAAAAAAGCCAACCCAAAATAGCATACCTGGCAAAATTGTACATTTGAAAATGAAGGAGAGATAAAGATGCTCCCCCAAAATAAAAACTGATGGAACACATCATTAGACCTATCTTATAAGAAGTGTGAAAGGGAGTTCTTCAAGTTGAAAGAACAATAAAGAGCAACATAAAAGCATAGGAAAGTAAAACTATCACTGGTAAAGGTAAAAGTACAGACAAGTATAGAATAATGTAATAATATAATGGTGATTGGTAAACCACTATTAACTCTAGTATAAAAGATAAAAGACTAAATTTTTAAGAATAGTTGTAATCAGAATGTGGTGTAAAGTGACATCACCAAGATTGTGGAATAGGAGGTACCTCACTTATAACCCTTCTCAGCAACAATAATTTGGCCACCGTCCATGGACAGAAGTGCTTTGTGGGAGCTTTGGTACCTAGATGGGAGATTGTGAAACCCCAGTGGAGTCCAAAACTGAAGAGGTTCATTTTGAAAAAATAGGACCACACCCAGGCGGCTGACTTGCCAAACGTGCTTTTGGTTACAGACACAGAAAGAGAGCTGTTGACTTGGTTAGAGCCCCAATTGATATTGGTCTTGCCACCACTGTTATACACCAAGGGAACAAGGAAAAGTCTGGCTCAGTTGGGCCTCAGGTAATAGGCTTTCGGACTTCAGTCCCAATGTAGACTCTAAAGTGGACCATGATCCAGCTCTAGCCCTTTACAGCCATAGTCCGGAGCCCCTGGACACAAACCTACCAAATTCGGTCTGACTGCAGATTCTGAAACCGCCCTCTAGAGGGGTTCAAGCCCCTGAAAGCAATGTTGTTGAGCAAGGGACCCACTGGGAGACACATCTATGTGCACACCCAGAGATCCTAAAATGATCCTGTAACTCAACTCCAACTCCTCCTCATGGTAGTCTGAGAACAGTCCAGCCAGCTAGGGATCTGCCAGGAGACATGCCACCAGAATCCTGAAATGGCAGTAAAACTTGCTCCAGTCACTCCCACCTGTAGTCCATGAACATTTTGCCAGCACAGGGACCCAGAAGGAGAAACACCAATCTATACCACCAAAGATCTTGAAATAGCACCGTGACTGGCTACAGCACCTCTAGATACAGTCAATGAGGAGACTGCTAATGAAGGTGGCCACCAGAACACATGCCCATTAGTGACCACAAATGGAAAACAGACCTTGAAATGACTCTGTGACTTGGCTATAGCCCCTCTCAGCCTTGGTCTGTAAGCAGACAAGCCAGGAGATATTCCTGTTAGTGTTCTTGGAAACAAGCTAGGAAACCTTGCTCTGACAGCAGATTTTAAAAAGGTTCTGTGACTTGGATACAGCCCCTCCAAGCCATGATCAGGAAGCACTCATGCCCACCCAGTGACCAGGTGAGACATGCACCTGCCCTTGCTTTTGGAGCCACGAATGTATAACTTGGACCTGGCTGTGAACTTTGAAGTAGCCCAGAGACTCAGATCTAACTCCGCTCAACCAAGGACCAAGACCAAACTTGTTAAACAAGAGAACCAACCAGTGACACAACAGGAGCATTTGCAGGAACCTGTTGGAACCCACACCTATCCATGGAACATAACAGTATTACTGTTTGTGGATCCAAGTGAAGACCTTAAGTTGACACTTATTCCAATGGCTAGCCTTACTGAACAGGATTTTAGAAGCAGTCACATTCACCTAGGAATCTGACAGTAACCACATATTTCCAATACACTGATACAGGCTAGCTAACCAAGGATCCCAGTGTGGATCCAGCAACAGTCAAATGATCTGGCTCCAGCCCAACTTGATTGCAATTCTTGAGGTAATCCCATCAGCCCAGATAACTGACAGGAGAAGGTCTTTACATGCAGAAACACGTCTGTAAAGACTAAAGAAAGTGTTTGCTCCTTCAAATGCAGAGAGAGCAATGAAGGCTGCATGGATGATGAAGAATCAGGAAAACATCATGCTACCAAAGAAAACTAATAAAGCTCCAGGAACTGATCCCCAAAAATGGAGATCTAGGAATTGCCTAACAAAGAATTCAAAATGCTCATCTTAAAGAAATGTAATGAAATGGAAGAGGCTACATGGGCAACTAAATTAAATCAGGAAAGATTTCATGAAAAAAATGAGAAGTTTAATGAAGTAATAGAAACCATTAAGAAAAACAAACAGAAATCCTGAATCTGAAAAATATGAGAAAACTGAAAAATTCAACAGAGAGCATCAAAAGCAGACTTGATCATGCAGAAAAAAAGATTCAAAAAATATGAAGAAAGGTCTATGATTTTCTTGGATTGGAAGAGTCAATATTGTGAAAATGACT
The DNA here is from genome assembly GCF_059928025.1 of Delphinapterus leucas. Taxonomy (NCBI): domain Eukaryota; kingdom Metazoa; phylum Chordata; class Mammalia; order Artiodactyla; family Monodontidae; genus Delphinapterus; species Delphinapterus leucas. The sequence continues at coordinate 83,946,466 of NC_143150.1, forward strand.
ATACTACACAAAGCAACCTACAGATTCAATGCAATCTCTATCAAGCTACCAATGGCATTCTTCAAAGAATTAGAACAAAAAACTTTACAATTTGTATGGAAACACAAAAGACTCCAAATAACGAAAGCAATCTTGAGAAAGTAAAACGGAGCTGGAGGAATCAGGCTCCCCAACTTCAAACTATAACACAAAGCTACAGTAATCAAGACAGTATGGTACTGGCATAAAAACAGAAATATAGATCAATGGTACAGGATAGAATACCCAGAGATAAACCCATGCACATATGAGCACCTAATTTATGAAAAAGGAGGCAAAAACATACAATGGAGAAAAGGCAGGCTCTTCAATAAGTGGTGCTGGGAAAACTGGACAGCTACATGTAAACGAATGAAATTAGCACACTACCTAACACCATACACAAAAATAAACTCCAAATGGATTAAAGACTTAAATGGAAGACCAGACACTATAAATCTCTTGGAGGAAAACAAAGGAAAAACACTCTTTGACATAAACCACATCAAGATCTTTTATGACTCACCTCCTAGAGTAATGGAAATAAAAACAAAAATAAACAAATGGGACTTAATTAAAATGAAAAGCTTTTGCACAGCAAAGGAAACCATAAACAAGACAAAAAGACAACCCTCAGAATGGGGGAAAAAATTTGCAAATGACGCGACAGACAAAGGATTAATCTCCAAAATATACAAATAGCTCATGGAGCTCAATATCAAAAAAGCAAACAATCCAGTTAATAAATGGGCAGAGGACCTAAGTAGACATTTCATGAAGGAAGACATACAGATGGCCAAGAGGCACATGAAAAGATGCTCAACATCCCTCATTATTAGAGAAATGCAAATCAAAACTACAATGAGGTATCACCTCATGCTGGTCAGAATGGCCATTATCAAAATATCTAGAAACAATAACTGCTGGAAAGAGTGTGGTGAAAAGGGAACCCTCCTGCACTGTTGGTGGGAATGTAAATTGATACAACCACTATGGAAAACAGTATGGAGGTTCCTTAAAAAACTAAACGGAGAACTACCAGATGACCCAGCAATCCCACTACTGGGCATATACCCTGAGGAAATGATAATTCAAAAGGGGACATGTACCACAATATTCATTGAAGCACTATTCACAATAGCCAGGACATGGAACCAACCTAAATGTTTATCGACAGATGAACGGATTAGGAATATGTGGCACATATATACAGTGGAATATTAACCAGAAAAAGAAACGAAATTGAGTTATTTGTAGTGAGGTGAATGGACCTAGAATCTGTCATACAGAGTGAAGTAAGTCAGAAAGAGAAAAACAAATACTATACAGTAACACATATATATGGAATCTAAAAAAAAATAGGTACTGATGAACCTAGTTGCAAGGCAGGAATAAAAAGGTAGACATAGAGAATGGACTTGAGGACATAGGGTAGGAGGGCAAAGCTGGGGTGAAGTGAGAGTAGAATCGACATATATACACTACCGAATGTAAAATACTTGGCTGGTGGGAAGCAGCCGCATAGCACAGGGAGATCATCTCAGTGCTTTGTGACCACCTAGAGGGGTGGGATAGGGAGGTGGAGGAGAGGCTCAAGAGGGAGGGGATATGGGGACATGTGTATGCATATGGTTGATTCACTTTGTTGTGCAACAGAAGCTAACACAGTATTGTGAAGCAATTATACTCCAATAAAGATCTAAAAAGAAAAAGTATGAAGAAAGGTCATTTAAATTAGCCAGTGAGTGAGAAACTGGACAAAGATGGCAGAGTAGAAAGACCCTGAGCTCAACTCCTCTCACAGAAACACCAAAATCATAACTATATGCAGAACAACCATTGGTGAAAAAGACCACAGCATACCAGAAAAGATGTTCTACAAATAAAGATATAAAAAAGGACTGCAATTTGTGAAATAATGAAGTCCCATACCCCTGGATGAGTGACATAAATACAAGACAATAATTCCACTTGCAGAGGTTCTCCCAAAGGAGTGAGAAGGCTGAGCCCCATGTCAGGTGCCCCAGCCCAGGGGTCCTGCACCAAGAAGATGAGGCCCCAGAGCATTTGTCTTTGAAGTACAGTGGAGCTTATTTTGGTAGCCCAAGACAGCTGGAGTAAATAGGGATTTCACCCTTAACAGGGACACTGGTACTGGTAAGTGTCATTTTTGAATCCTCCCTCTATCTTATTAGCCTCACGATCCGTCTCTTTCCTAGCCTAATGGTCTGTAGGCAACAACTCTGTGATGCCTCAGGAAAAGTAACTAACTGGGCATGAACACAACCCCACCCACTAATAGCTTAAGAATCCCTGATCTCAGAGCCACACCTTAACGTGGCTCTATCTACCAGAAGGGTCAAGGAACAGGCCCCACACACCAGTGTACAGGCACTAGAACTGAGACACCCCCAAGGTCCTCAGGCCAGAGACTCCTACCCACCAGTGGGCAGGCAGCAATCCCAGGACCACTTGGGCCCTGGCCCCACCCACCATTGAGCTGGCTTTACCTCAGGACCAGCCTCACTCACCAAGGGGCAAACACCAGCCACAAGAAAACTGCAGCTCCACAGCCTGCAGACCCAGCCCACACACTTGTAGACCAGATCCTGCCCTGGGACTGGCTGGGCCCTGGGTCTACCCACTAGCAGGCCAACACAAGTATCAAGACAACCCTGAAAATACAGCCAACTATGTCAGCTACCAGCCCCACCAACCAGAAATACAACACCAGCTCTGGGAACCCTGGTGCTGCAACCACACCACAGTACCTGACTTTGTTATCGAAGAGACCAGCACTAGCCCAAGGACATGACTTCACCAACCAGTGGGTGGAAGCAGCCCTGGGGTCTCCTGGACTTTGGCTTCACCAACCAGTAACCCAGCACTAGCCTGAGGGTCCCTCAGGGTTCTGCATGCAGCCACCTCATGACACAGTCCCATCAACCAGAAGCCAGGAACCAGTGAAAAAGGCAGGACCTGACAAAAAAACAGATGGAGGGGGTGGACAACCAAGACTACCAGACTGCCCACATATTCAGTGGCCACAATAAGACTAATGTAACCCTCACAGGAGAAAATGCTAGAGTATATAGCTCTGATGAGGAGAGTAGGGTGCACTGCTAAGATGCCTAGGACATCTCCTACAAAAGGTCATGTCTCCAAGATCAGGAAATGTAACAAATCTACCACATACATAAGAATAAAAACAATTTAGGCAAAATGAGGCAACAGAGGAGCACATTCCAAAAGAAGGAATAAGATGAAGCCCCAGCAGAAGAACTAAATGAAGTTGAGATAGATGATCTACCCAAGAAAATATTCAGAGTAGTGCTCACAAAGATAATCAAATAACTTGGGAGAAGAAGGGATGTACAGAGCAAGAAGTTAGAAGTTTTAAACAAAGAGTTATAAAATATAAAGAACAACCAAACAGAGATGAAAATACAATAACTAAAGTGAAAAATATACTAGAAGAAATCAACAGTAGTCTAAATGATACAGAGGAATGCATCAGCAAGCTGGAAGATAGAGTAGTGGAAATCACTGATGCTGAACAGAAAGAAGAAAGAAAGAAGTGAGGAGAGTTTAAGAGACCTCTGGGATAACGTCAAGTGTACTAACATTCACATTGTAGGGATCCCAGAAGGAGAAGAGAGAAAGGGTCTGGGAACATATTTTAAGACATAATAGCTGAAAACTTTCCTAACCTAGGAAAGGGAAAAGTCAACCAAGTCCAGGGAGTGCAGAGTCCCATACAGAATTAACCTGAAGAGAAAAACATCAAAACAATCTGTAATTAAAATGACAAAAATTAAGATAAAGAAAATATATTAAATGAAGGGAAGAAAAGCAACATGTTACATAAAAGGGAACTCCCATAAGACTATCAGCTGACTTTTCAGCAGAAACCCTGCAGGCCAGAAGGGAGTGGCATGATATATTAAAAGTGATGAAATGGAAAACCCTACAAAGAGGAACACTCCACACGGCAAGGCTCTTGTTCAGATTTGATGGAGAGCTCACAAGATTTACAGACATATGAAAGCTAAAAGAGTTCAGCACCACCAAACCAGCTTTATAAGAAATGTGAAAGGAACTTCTCTAAGCAAAAAAGAAAAGGCCACACTTAGAAACGTGAAAATTAATAAAGGAAAAACTCATTGGTAAAGACAAAGATATAATAAAAGTAGAAAATCATTCCATCTAGTAGGAAGGTTAAAAGACAAAATAGTAAAATCATCTATATCCACAATAAGGAGTTAAGGGATACATAAAACAATCAGGTGTGAAATATGATAAGAAAGAAATCATGAAGACAGAAGTGTACAAATGCAGTGTTGTTAAAATGTGTTTAAAATTAAGAGATCAGCAACGTAAAACAAACAAGTATATATAGAGATTGCTATATATAAACGTCCTGATAACCACAAGCTACAAATCTATAATAGATACACACTCACACAAGAAAAGGAATCTAAACATAATACTACAGACAGTAGTCAAATCATAAGAGAAGAGAACAAAAGAAGAAAGGAGCAAAAAAGACCAACAAAAACAAGCCAAAATCAACTTAAAGATTATTTATTTATTTGGTTGGTTGTGCCGGGTCTCAGTTGTGGCACATGGGCTCCTTAGTTGCAGTTCACTGGCTCCTTAGTTGTGACATTTGTGCTCCTTAGCTGTGGATCATGGACTCCTTTGTTGTGGCTCACTGGTTCCTTAATTGCAGAATGTGGGCTCCTTAGTTGTGGCATGTGAACTCTTATTTTTGGCATGCATGTGGGATCTAGTTCCCTGACCAGGGATCGAGCCCAGACCCCCTGCATTGGCAGTGCAGAGTCTTAACCACTGCACCACCAGGGAAGTCCCCCAAGCACAACTTTTAAAATGGCCATAAGTACATACATATTAATAATTACTTTAAATGTAAATGGACTAATATATAGATCAATGAAACAGACTAGAGAACACAAAAATAAACCCACAAACCTACATTCAATTATTCCATGAAAAAAGGAGGCTAGAATAGACAATGGAGAAATGTAAATGGACTAAAAGCTTCAATTAAAGGACATAGGGGAGGATTTGAGAACATGGCGGAAGAGTAAGATGCAGAGATCACCTTCCTCCCCAAAGATACATCAGAAATACATCTACACGTGAAACTGCTCCTATAGAACACCCACTGAACGCTGACAGAAGACCTCAGACATCCCAAAAGGCAAGAAACTACCCATGTACATGTGTAGGGCAAAAGAAAAAAGAAAAAACAGAGACAAAAGAATAGGGACGGGACCAGTACCACTGGGAGGGAGCTGTGAAGGAGGAAAACTTTCCACACACTAGGAAGCCCCTTCGCGGGCGGAGACTGCGGGTGGCAGAAGGGGGAAGCTTCGGAGCCACGGAGGAGAGTGCAGCAACAGGGGTGCAGAGGAAGAAGCGGAGAGATTCCTGCACAGAGTATCCATGCTGACCAGCAGTCACCAGCCCGAGAGGCTTGTCTGCACTCCCACCAGGGCGGGCGGGGGCTGGGAGCTGAGGCTCGGGCTTCTGTCTGATCGAAGGGAGAGGACTGGGGTTGGTGGCATGAACACAGCCTGAAGGGGGCTAGTGCGCCACGACTAGCCGGGAGGGAGTCCAGGAAAACGTCTGGACCTGCCGAAAAGGCAAGAGACTTTTCCTTGCCTCTTTGATTCCTGGTGCGCACGGAGAGGGGATTAAGAGCTCCGCTTAAAGGAGCTGCAGAGACGGGCGCGAGCCATGGCTATCAGCTAGGACCACAGAGACGGGCATGAGACACTAAGGCGGCTACTGCAGCCATCAAGAAGCCTGTAAGCCAACACAGGTCACTATCCACAACGCCCTTGCCGGGAGCATGGGCAGCCCGTCACTGCCAGGGTCCCATTATCCAGCGACATCTTCCTTGGGAGAATGCCGGGCACGCATCAGGCTGGTGCAACGTCATGATGGCCTCTGCCACCACAGGCTCACCCTGCACTCTGTACCCCTCCATCCCCTCTGTCCTGAGTGAGCCAGAGCCACCAAATCAGCTGCTCCTTTAACCCCGTCCCTTCTGAGCGAAAAACGGACGCCCTCAGGCAGCCTATGTGCAGAGGCAGGGCCAAATCCAAAGCTGAAACCCAGGAAGGTGCGAACAAAGAAGAGAAAGGGAAATTTCTCCCAGCAGCCTCTGAAGCAGAGGATTAAAGCTCCACAATCAATTTGATGTACACTGCATCTGTGGAATACCTGAATAAACAACGAATGATCCCAAATTGAGGAGGTGGACATTGGGAGCAAGATATATTATTTTTCCCCCTTTTCCTCTTTTTGTGAGTGCTTGTGTATGTGTATGCTTCTGTGTGAGATTTTTGTCTGTATAGCTTTGCTTTCACCATTTGTCCTAGGGTTCTGTCCATCCGTATTTTTTTTTTACGTTTAAAAAGTTTTTTCTTAATAAATATTTTTTATTATAATAACTTTAGTTTATTTTATTTTATCCTCTTTCTTTCTTTCTATTTTTTCTCCCTTTTATTCTGAGCCGTGTGGATGAAAGGCTCCTGGTGCTCCAGCCAGGAGTCAGTGCAGTGCCTCTGAGGTGGGAGAGCCAACTTCAGGAAACTGGTCCACAAGAGACCTCCCAGCTCCATGTAACATCAAACAGCGAAAATATCCCAGAGGTCTCCATGTCAACACCAACACCCAGCTTCACTCAACGACTGCAAACTACAGTGCTGGACACCCTATGCCAAACAACGAGTAAGACAGGAACACAGCCACATCCATTAGAAGAGAGGCTGCCTAAAATCATAATAAGGCCACAGATACCCCCCAAAACACCACCAGACGTGGACTTGCCCACCAGAAAGACAGGATCCAGCCCCATTCAACAGAACACAGACACTAGTCTCCTCCAGAAGGAAGCCTACACAACCCACTGAACAAACCTTAGCCACTGGGGACAGACACCAATAAAAAAAGGGAACTACGAACCTGCAGACTGCTAAAAGGAGACACAAAACACAGTAAGATAAGCAATATGAGAAGACCGAAAAACACACAGCAGATGAAGGAGCAAAGTAAAAACCCACCAGACCTAACAAATGAATAGGAAATAGGCAGTCTACCTGGAAAAGAATTCAGAATAATGATAACAAAGATGATGCAAAATCTTGGAAATAGAATAGACAAAATGCAAGAAACATTTAACAAGGACATAGAGGAACTAAAGATGACACAAGCAACGATGAACAACACAATAAATGAAATTAAAAATACTCTAGGTGAGATCAATAGCAGAATAACTGAGACAGAAGAACGGATAAGTAATCTGGAAGGTAAAATAGTGGAAATAACAATGGCAGAGCAGAATAAAGAGAAAAGAATGAAAAGAACTGAGGACAGTCTCACAGACCTCTGGAGCAACATTAAACGCACCAAAATTTGAATTATAGGGTTTCCAGGAGAAGAAGAGATAAAGAAAGGGACTGAGAAAAGATTTGAAGAGATTATGGTTGAAAACATCCCTAATATGGGAAAGGAAATAGTTAATCAAGTCCAGGAAGCACAGAGAGTCACGTACAGGATAAATCCAAGAAGAAATACGCCAATACACATATTAATCAAACTGTCAAAAATTATACACAAAGAAAACATATTAAAAGCAGCAAGGCAAAAGCAACAAATAAAACACAAGCGACTCCTCATAAGGTTAACAGGTGATATTTCAGCAGAAACTCTGCAAGCCAGAATGGACTGGTAGGACATATTTAAAGTGATGAAGGAGAAAACACTACAACAAAGATTACTCTACCCAGCAAGGATCTCATTGAGATTTGATGGAGAAATTAAAATCTTTACAGACAACCAAAAGGTGAGAGAGTTCAGCACCACCAAACCAGCTTTACCACAAATGCTAAAGGAACTTCTCTAGACAAGAAACACAAGAGAAGGAAAAGACCTACAGTACCAAGCCCAAAACAATTAAGAAAATGGAAATAGGAACATACATATCGATAATTACCTTAAATGTAAATGGATTAAATGCTCCCACCAAAAGACACACAGTGGCTGAATGGATACAAAATCAAGACCCATATATATGTTGTCTACAACAGACCCACTTCAGACCTAGGGACACATACTGACTGTAAGTGAGGGGATGGAAAAATAAATTTCATGCAAATGGAAACCAAAAGAAACCTGGAGTAGCAATTCTCATATCAGACAAAATAGACTTTAAAATAAAGATTATTAGAAGAGACAAAGAAGGACAGCACATAATGATCAAGGGATCAATCCAAAAAGAAGATATAACAATTGTAAATATTTATGCACCCAACATAGAAGCACCTCAATACATCAGGCAAATACTAACAGCCATGTAAGGGGAAATCGACAGTAACACATTCATAGTAGGGGATTTTAACACCCCACTTTCACCAGTGGACAGATCATCCAAAATGAAAATAGGGGCTACCCTGGTGGCGCAGTGGTTGGGAGTCCGCCTGCCAATGCGGGGTACACGGGTTCGTGCCCCAGTCCAGGAGGATCCTGCATGCCGTGTGGTGGCTGGTCCTGTGAGCCATGGCTGCTGAGCTTGCGCGTCCGGAGCCTGTGCTCCACAAAGGGAGAGGCTGCAAGAGTGAGAGGCCCACGTACAGCAAAATAAATAAATAAATAAAAAATAAGAAAAAATAAATTAAATAAGAAAACACAAGCTTTAAATGATACATTAACAAGATGGACTTAATTGATATTTACAGGACATTTCATCAAAAACAACAGAAAACACATTTTTCCCAAGTGCTCATGGGACATTCTCCTGGATAGATCATATCTTGGGTCACAAATCAAGCCTTGGAAAATTTGAGAATATTGAAATCATATCAAGTATCTTTTCCAACCACAACACTATGAGACTAGATATCAATTACACGGAAAGATCTGAAAAAGTAGAAACACATGGAGACTAAACAATTCACTACTTAATAACCAAGTGATCACTGAAGAAAATAAAGAGGAAATAATAAAATACCTAGAAATCTGGTTTCCCTGATGGCACAGTGGTTGAAAGTCCGCGTGCATATGCAGGGTACACGGGTTTGTGCCCTGGTCCTGGAAGATCTCACATGCCACCGAGTCACTGGGCCTGTGAGCCATGGCTGCTGAGCCTGTGCATCCGGAGACTGTGCTCCACAATGGAGAGGTCACAACAGTGAGAGGCCCACGTACTGGAAAAAAAAAAATCTAGAAACAAATGACAATGGAGACACGACGACCCAAAACCTATGGGATGCAGCAAAAGCAGTTCTAAGAGGGAAGTTTACAGCAATTCAATCCTACCTTAAGAAAGAGGACACATCTCAAATAAATAACCTAAACTTGCACCTAAAGCAATTAGAGAAAGAAGAACAACCCCCCCAAATTTAGCAGAAGGAAAGAAATCATAAAGATCACAACAGAAATAAATGAAACAGAAATGAAGGAAACAATAACAAAGATCAATAAAACTAGAAGCTTGTTCTTTGAGAAGATAAACAAAATTGATAAACCTTTAGCCTGACTCATCAAGAATAAAAGGGAGAAGACTCACATCAATAGATTTAACAATGAAGAAGGAGAAGTAACAACTGACACTGCAGAAATACAGAGAATCATGAAATATTACTACAAGCAACTCTATGCCAATAAAATGGACAACCTGGAAGAAATGGACAAATTCTTAGAAATGCACAACCTGCCAAGACTGAATCAGGAAGAAATAGAAAATATGAACAGAACAATCACAAGCACTGAAATTGAAACTGTGATTAAAAATCTTCCAACAAACAAAAGCCCAGGACCAGAGGGCTTCACAGGCGAATTCTATCAAACATTTAGAGAAGAGCTAACACCTATCCTTCTCAAACTCTTCAAAAATATAACAGAGGGAGGAACACTCCCAAACTCATTCTACGAGGCCACCATCACCCTGATACCAAAACCAGAAAAAGATGTCACAAATAAAGAAAACTACATGTCAATATCACTGATGAATATAGATGCAAAAATCCTCAACCAAATACTAGCAATCTGAGTCCAACAGCACATTAAAATGATCATACACCATGAACAAGTGTGGTTTATTCCAGGAATGCACGGATTCTTCAACATATATTAACCAATCAACGTGATACACCATATTAACAAATTGAAGGAGAAAAACCATATGATCATCTCAATAGATGCAGAGGAAGCTTTCAACAAAATTCAACACCCATTTATGATAAAAACCCTGCAGAAAATAAGCATAGAGGGAACTTTCCTCAAAATAATAAATGCCATATATGACAAACCCATAGCCAACATCATCCTCAATGGTGAAAAACTGAAACCATTTCCACTAAGATCAGGAAGAAGACAAGGTTGCCCACTCTCACCACTATTATTCAACATAGTCTTGGAAGTTTTAGCCACAGCAATCAGAGAAGAATAGGAAATAAAAGGAATCCAAATGGAAAAGGAGAAGTTAATCTGCCACTGTTTGCAGATGACATGATACTGTTCATAGAGAATCCTAAAGATGCTACAGAAAACTACTAGAGTTAATCAATGAATTTGGTAAAGTAGCAGCATACAAAATTAATTCACAGAAATCTCTGGTATTCTCATACACTAATGATGAATAATCTGAACTACAATATGACCCAGCAATCCCACTACTGGGCATATATCCTGAGAAAACCATAATTCAAAAAGAGTCATGTACCAAAATGTTCGTTGCAGCTCTATTTACAATAGCCAGGAGATGGAAACAACCTAAGTGTCCATCATTGGATGAATGGATAAAGAAGATGTGTCACATGTACACAATGGAATATTACTCAGCCATAAAAAGAAACAAAACTGAGCTATTTGTAATGAGTTGGATGGACCTAGAGTCTGTCATAGAGAGTGAAGTAAGTCAGAAAGAGAAAGACAAATACCATATGCTGACACGTATATATAGAATTTAAGAAAAAGAAAATGTCATGAAGAACCTAGGGGTAAGACAGGAATAAAGACACAGACCTACTAGAGAATGGACTTGAGTATATGGGGAGGGTGAAGGGTAAGCTCTGACAAAGCGAGACAGTGGCATGGACATGTATACACTACCAAACGTAAAATAGATAGCTAGTGGGAAGCAGCCGCATAGCACACGGAGATCAGCTCGGTGCTTTGTGATCACCTACAGGGGTTGGATATGGAGGGTGGGAGGGAGGAAGACGCAAGAGGGAAGAAATATGGGAATATATGTATATGTATAACTGATTACCTTTGTTATAAAGCAGAAAGTATCACACCATTGTAAAGCAATTATACTCAAATAAAGATGTTAATAAAAGAGAAAAAACAAAGAAAAAAGAAAGGAAAATACTCCCATTTACCACTGCAAGAAAAAGAATATAATATCTAGGAATAGACCTACCTAAGGAGACAAAAGACCTGTATGCAGAAAATTATAAGACACTGATAATAGAAATTGAAGATGATACAAATAGTTGGAGAGATATACCATGTTCTTGGATTGGAAGAATGAACATTGTGAAAATGTCTCTACTAGCCAAAGCAATCTACAGATTCAAGGCAATCCCTATCAAACTACCACTGGCATTTTCCTCAGAACTAGAACAAACAATTTCACAATTTGTATGGAACACTAAAGACCCCGAATAGCCAAAAGAATCTTGAGAATGAAGAATGGAGCTAAAGGAATCAGGCTCCCTGACTTCAGATTATACTACAAAGCTACAGTAATCAAGACAGTATGGTGCCGGCACAAAAACAGAAATATAGATATATGGAACAGGATAGATAGCCCAGAGATATACCCACGCACATATGATCACCTTACCTTTGATAAAGGAAGGAAGAATATCCAGCGGAGAAAAGACAGACTCTTCAATAAGTGGTGCTGGGAAAACTGGACAGGTACATGTAATAGTATGAAATTAGAACACTCCCTATCACCATACACAAAAGTAAACTCAAAATGAATTAAAGACCTAAATGTAAGACCAGACACTATCAAACTCTTAGAGGGAAACATAGGCAGAACACTCTATGACATAAATCACAGCGAGATCCTTTTTGACCCACCTCCTAGAGAAATGAAGGTGGGTCAAAGAAAGAAGAAATAGAAATAAAAATAAACAAATGCGACCTAATGAAACTTCAAAGCTTTTGCACAGCAAAGGAAACAAGACCAAAACACAACCCTCAGAATGAGAGAAAATATTTGCAAATGAATCAAATGTCAAAGGATTAATCTCCAAGATTTACAAGCAGCTGATGCAGCTCAATAACAAAAAACAAAGAACTCAATCCAAAAACGGGCAGAAAACCTAAATAGACATTTCTCCAAAGAAGATATACAGATTGACAACAAAGACATGAAAGAATGCTCAACATCATTAATCATTAGCAAAATGCAACTCAAAACTACAATGAGATATCATCTCACACCGGTCAGAATGGCCATCATCAAAAAATCTAGAAACAGGGGGACCTTGAAGATGGCGGAAGAGTAAGACGCGGAGATAGCCTTCCTCCCCATGGATACACCAGAAATACATCTACACGTGGAACAACTCCTACAGAACACCTACTGAAGGCTGGCAGAAGACCTCAGACCTCCCAAAAGGCAAGAAACTCCCCACATACCTGGGTAGGGCAAAAGAAAAAAAGAAAAAACAGAGACAAAAGAATAAGGACGGCACCTGCACCAGTGGGAGGGAGCTGTGAAGGAGGAAAAGTTTCCACACACTAGGAAGCCCCTTCGCGGGCGGAGACTGCGGGAGGCGGAGGGGGGAGCTTCGGGACCGCGGAGGAGTGCACAGCGACAGGTGTGGAGGGCAAAGTGGGGAGATTCCCGCACAGAGGTTCAGTGCCAACCGGCACTCACCAGCCCGAGAGGCTTGTCTGCTCACCCGCTGGGGTGGGCGGGGCTGCGAGCTGAGGCTCGGGTTTTGGTTTTGGACGGAGCGCAGGGAGAGGACTGGGGTTGGCGGCTTGAACATAGCCTGAAGGAGTTAGTGCACCATGGCTAGCCGGGAGGGAGTCCGGGAAAAGTCTGCACCTGCCGAAGAGGCAGGAGACTTTTTCTGCCCTCTTTGTTTCCTGGTGCGCGAGGAGAGGGGTTTAAGAGCGCTGCTTAAAGGAACTCCAGAGATGGGCGCAAACCGCGGCTAAAAGCGCGAACCCCAGAGACGGGCGCAAGCCGCGGCTAAAAGCGCGAACCCCAGAGACGGTTGCGAGCTGCAGCTAAAAGCGTGGACCCCAGAGACGGGCGGGAGACGCTAAGGCTGCTGCTGCCGCCACCAAGGGGCCTGTGTGCGAGCACAGGTCACTCTCCACACCCTTCTTCCGCGGAGCCTGTGCAGCCCGCCACTGCCAGGTTCCCAGGATCCAGGGACAACTTTCCCGGGAGAACCCATGGCGGGCCTCAGGCTGGAGGAACGTCACGCCGGCCTCTGCCGCCACAGGCCCGCCCCGCACGCAGTGCCCCTCCCTCCCGCCCTCCACCCCCGGCCTGAGTGAGCCGGAGCCCCCGAATCAGCTGCTCCATTAACCCCGTCCTGTCTGAGCAAAAAACAGACGCCCTCCAGCGACCTACACGCAGAGGCAGGGCCAAATCCAAAGCTGAGTTCCTGTGAGCTGTGAGAACAAAGAAGAGAAAGGGAAATCTCTCCCAGCAGCCTCAGAAGCAGCGGATTAAAGCTCCACAATCAACTTGATATACGCTGCATCTGTGGAATACCTGAATAGACAAGGAATGATCCCAAATTGAAGAGGTGGACTTTAGGAGCGAGATCTATGAATTTTTTCCCTTTTCCTCTTTTTGTGAATGTGTACGTGTATGCTTCTGTGTGAGATCTTGTCTGTATAGTCTTGCTTCCACCATTTGTCCTAGGGCTTTATCCGACCATGGTTTTTTAAAAAAAATTTTTTTTCTTAATAATTAATTTTAATTGTAATAACTTTATGACACTTTACCTTCGTTCTTTCTTTCTTTCCTTCCTTCCTTCCCTCCTTTAGACAACGAATCACCCCAAATTGAGGAGGTGGTCTCTGAGAGCAAGATTTATGATTTTTCCCCCTTTACCTCTTTTTGTGAGGGTGTATGTGTCTGCTTCTGTGTAAGATTTTCTCTGTATAGCTTTGCTTCCAACATTTGTCCTAAGGTTCTATCCGTCACTTTTTTTTTTCTAAATATTTTTTAATTCAATAACTATATTATACTTTATTTTATTTTTACTATATCTTCTTTCTTTCGGTCTTTTTTCCTTCTTTCCCTCCCTCCTTCCTTCCTTCCTCCCTCCCTCCCTCCCTCCTTTCTTTCCTTCTTTGCTTCTTTCTTCCTTCCTTCCTTTCCTCCTTTCCTTCTTTCTTTCCTCATACTTCTACTAATTCTCTCTACATTTTCTCCCTTTTATTCTGAGCCGTGTGGATGAAAGGTTCTTGGTGCTCCAGCCAGGAGTCACGGCTCTGCCTCTGAGGTAGGAGAGCCAACTTCAGGACACTGGTCAACAAGAGACCTCCCAGCTCCACATAATATTAAATGGCGGAAATCTCCCAGAGACCTTCATCTTAACACCAGCACCCAGCTTCACTCAATGACCAGCAAGCCACAGTGCTGGACAACCTATGCCAAACAACTAGCAAAACAGGAACACAACCCCACCCATTAGCAGAGAGGCTGCCTAAAATCATAATAAGGCCACAGACACCCCAAAACACACCACCAGACGTGAACCTGCCCACTAGAGAGAAAAGATCCAGCCTCATCCACCACAACACAGGCACTAGTCCCCTCCACCAGGAAGCCTACACAACCCACTGAAACAACCTTAGCCACTGGAGACAGACATCAAAAACAACGGGAACTACGAACCTGCAGCTGGCAAAAAGGAGACCCCAAACACAGTAAGATAAGCAAAATGAGAAGACAGAAAAACACACAGCAGATAAAGGAGCAAGATAAAAATGCACCAGACCTAACAAATGAAGAGGAAATAGGCAGTCTACCTGAAAAAGAATTCAGAATAATGATAGTAAGGATGATCCGAAATCTTGGAAATAGAATGGACAAAATGCAAGACTCAGTTAACAAGGACCTAGAAGAAATAAAGATGAAACAAGTAACGATGAACAACGCAATAAGTGAAATTTAAAGTACTCTATATGAGATTATAAGCAGAATAACTGAGGCAGAAGAACGGATAAGTGACCTGGAAGATAAAATAGTGGAAATAACTACTGCAGAGCAGAATAACGAAAAAAGAATGAAAAGAACTGAGGATAGTCTCAGAGACCTCTGGGACAACATTAAACGCACCTACATTCGAATTATAGGGGTTCCAGAAGAAGAAGAGAAAAAGAAAGGGACTGAGAAAATATTTGAAGAGATTATAGTTGAAAACTTCCCTAATATGGGAAAGGAAATAGTTAATCAAGTCCAGGAAGCACAGAGAGTCCCATACAGGATAAATACAATGAGAAATACTCCAAGACACATATTAATCAAACTGTCAAAAATTATATACAAAGAAAGCATATTAAAAGCAGCAAGGGAAAAACAACAAATAACACACAAGGGAATCCCCATAAGGTTAACAGCTGATCTCTCAGCAGAAACCCTACAAGCCAGAAGGGAGTGGCAGGACATACTGAGAGTGATGAAGGAGAAAAACCTGCAACCAAGACTACTCTACGCAGCAAGGATCTCATTCAGATTTGATGGAGAAATTAAAACCTTTACAGACAAGCAAAAGCTGAGAGAGTTCAGCACCACCAAACCAGCTTTACAACAAATGCTAAAGGAACTTCTCTAGACAAGAAACACAAGAGAAGGAAAAGACCTACAGTACCAAGCCCAAAACAATTAAGAAAATGGAAATAGGAACATACATATAGATAATTACCTTAAATGTAAATGGACTAAATGCTCCCACCAAAAGACACAGATTGGCTGAATGGATACAAAAACAAGACCCTTATATATGCTGTCTACAAGAGACCCGCTTCAGACGTAGAGACACATACAGACTGAAAGTAACGGGATGGAAAAAGATATTCCATGCAAATGGAAACCAAAAGAAAGCTGGAGTAGCAATTCTCATATCAGACAAAATAGATTTTAAAATAAGGACTATTAAAAGAGACAAAGAAGGACACTACATAATGATCAAGGGATCGATCCAAGAAGAAGATATAACAATTGTAAATATTTATGCACCCAACATAGGAGCACCTCAATACATAAGGCAAGTACTAACAGCCATAAAAGGGGAGATCGACAGTAACACTTTCATAGTAGGGGAGTTTAACACCCCACTTTCACCCATGGACAGATCATCCAAAATGAAAATAAATAAGGAAACACAAGCTTTAAATGATACATTAAACAAGATGGATTTAATTGATATTTATAGCACACTCCATCCAAAAACAACAGAATACACATTTTTCTCAAGTGCTCATGGAACATTCTCCAGGATAGATCATATCTTGGGTCACAAATCAAGCCTTGGTAAATTTAAGAAAATTGAAATTGTATCAAGTATCTTTTCTGACCACAATGCCATGAGACTAGATATCAATTACAGGAAAAGATCTGTAAAAAATACAAACACATGGAGGCTAAACAATACACTACTTAATAATGAAGTGATCACTGAAGAAATCAAAGAGGAAATAAAAAAATACCTAGAAACAAACGACAATGGAGACACAACGACCCAAAACCTATGGGATGCAGCAAAAGCAGTTCTAAGGGGGAAGTTTACAGCAATACAAGCCCACCTTAAGAAGCAGGAAACATCTCGAATAAACAACCTAACCTTGTACCTAAAGCAATTAGAGAAAGAAGAACAAAAAAACCCCAAAGCTAGCAGAAGGAAAGAAATAAAAATCAGATCAGAAATAAATGAAAAAGAAATGAAGGAAACGATAGCAAAGATCAATAAAACTGAAAGCTGGTTCTTAGAGAAGATAAACAAAATGGATAAACCACTAGCCAGACTCATCAAGAAAAAAAGGGAGAAGACTCAAATCAACAGAATTAGAAACGAAAAAGGAGAAGTAACAACTGACACTGCAGAAATAAAAAAATCATGAGAGATCACTACAAGAAACTCTATGCCAATAAAATGGACAATCTGGAAGAAATGGACAAATTCTTAGAAATGTACAACCTGCCAAGACTGAATCAGGAAGAAATAGAAAACGTGAACAGACCAATCACAAGCACTGAAATTGAAACTGTGATTAAAAATCTTCCAACAAACAAAAGCCCAGGACCAGATGGCTTCACAGGTGAATTCTATCAAACGTTTAGAGAAGAGCTAACACCTATCCTTCTCAAACTCTTCCAAAATATAGCAGAGGGAGGAACACTTCCAAATTCCTTCTACGAGGCCACCATCACCTTGATACCAAAACCAGACAAGGATGTCACAAAGAAAGAAAACTACAGGCCAATATCACTGATGAACATAGATGCAAAAATCCTCAACAAAATACTAGCAAACAGAATCCAACAGCACGTTAAAAGGATCATACACCATGATCAAGTGGGGTTTATTCCAGGAATGCAAGGAGTTTTCAATATATGCAAATTTATCAATGTGATAAACCATATTAACAAATTGAAGGAGAAAAACCATATGATCATCTCAATAGATGCAGAGGAAGCTTCTGACAAAATTCAACACCCATTTATAATAAAAACCCTGCAGAAAGTAGGGATAGAGGGAACTTTCCTCAACATAATAAAGGCCATATATGACAAGCCCACAGCAAACATCATCCTCAATGGTGAAAAGCTGAAAGCATTTCCACTAAGATCAGGAACAAGACAAGTTTGCCCACTCTCACCACTCTTATTCAACATAGTTTTGGAAGTTTTAGCCACATCAATCAGAGAAGAAAAGGAAGTAAAAGGAATCCAAATCAGAAAAGAAGAAGTAAAGCTGTCACTGTTTGCAGATGACATGATACTATACATAGAGAATCCTAAAGATGCTACCAGAAAACTACTGGAGCTAATCAATGAATTTGGTAAAGTAGCAGGATACAAAATTAATGCACAGAAATCTCTGGCATTCCTATACACTAATCATGAAAAATCTGAAAGTGAAATCAAGAAAACACTCCCATTTACCATTGCAACAAAAAGAATAAAATATCTAGGAATAAACCTACCTAAGGAGACAAAAGACCTGTATGCAGAAACTTATAAGACACTGATGAAAGAAATTAAAGATGATACAAATAGATGGAGAGATATACCATGTTCTTGGATGGGAAGAATCAACATTGTGAAAATAACTCTACTACCCAAAGCAATCTACAGATTCAATGCAATCCCTATCAAACTACCACTGGCATTTTTCACAGAACTAGAACAAAAAATTTCGCAATTTGTATGGAAACACAAAAGACCCCGAATAGCCAAAGCAATCTTGAGAACGAGAAAAGGAGCTGGAGGAATCAGGCTCCCTGACTTCAGACTATACTACAAAGCTACAGTAATCAAGACAGTATGGTACTGGCACAAAAACAGAAAGATAGATCAATGGAACAGGATAGAAAGCCCAGAGATAAACCCACGCACATAAGGACACCTTATCTTTGATAAAGGTGGCAGGAATGTACAGTGGAGAAAGGACAGCCTCCTCAATAAATGGTGCTGGGAAAACTGGACAGGTACATGTAAAAGTATGAGATTAGATCACTCCCTAACACCATACACAAAAATAAGCTCAAAATGGATTAAAGACCTAAATGTGAGGCCAGAAACCATCAAACTGTTAGAGGAAAACATAGGCAGAACACTCTATGACATAAATCACAGCAAGATCCTTTTTGACCCACCTCCTAGAGTAATGGAAATAAAAACAAAAATAAACAAATGGGACCTAATGAAACTTCAAAGCTTTTGCACAGCAAAGGAAACCATAATCAAGACCCAAAGAGAACCCTCAGAATGCAAGAAAATATTTGCAAATGAAGCAACTGACAAAGGATTAATCTCCAAAATTTACAAGCAGCTCATGCAGCTGAATAACAAAGAAACAAACAACCCAATCCAAAAATGGGCAGAAGACCTAAATAGACATTTCTCCAAAGAAGATATACAGACTGCCAACAAACACATGAAAGAATGCTCAACATCATTAATCATTAGAGAAATGCAAATCAAAACTACAATGAGATATCATCTCACACCAGTCAGAATGGCCATCATCAAAAAATCTAGAAACAATAAATGCTGGAGAGGGTGTGGAGAAAAGGGAACACTCTTGCACTGCTGGTGGGAATGTGAATTGGTTCAGCCACTATGGAGAACAGTATGGAGGTTCCTTAAAAAACTACAAATAGAATTACCATATGACCCAGCAATCCCACTACTGGGCATATACCCTGAGAAAACCAAAATTCAAAAAGATTCATGTACCAAAATGTTCATTGCAGCTCTATTTACAATAGCCCGGAGATGGAAACAACCTAAGCGCCCATCATCGGAAAAATAGATAAAGAAGATGTGGTACATATATACAATGGAATATTACTCAGCCTTAAAAAGAAATGAAATTGAGCTATTTGTAATGAGATGGATAGACCTAGAGTCTGTCATACAGAGTGAAGTAAGTCAGAAAGAGAAAGACAAATACCGTATGCTAACGCATATATATGGAATTTAAGGGAAAAAAAAGGATGTCATGAAGAACCTAGGGGTGGGACGGGAATAGAGATGCAGACCTACTAGAGAACGGACTTGAGGATATGGGGAGGGGGAAGGGTGAGCTTTGACAGGGCGAGAGAGAGTCATGGACATATACACACTAACAAACGTAGTAAGGTAGATAGCTCGGGGGAAGCAGCCGCAAGGCACAGGGATATTAGCTCGGTGCTTTGTGACAGCCTGGAGGGGTTGGATAGGGAGAGTGGGAGGGAGGGAGATGCAAGAGGGAAGACTTATGGGAACATATGTATATGTATAACTGATTCACTTTGTTATAAAGCAGAAACTAACACACCATTGTAAAGCAATTATACCCCAATAAAGATGTTTAAAAAAAAACCAAAAAACCAAATGTCTAGATTAAAAAAATTGGACGGAATAAACAAATAGACATTTTCCCAAAGAAGACATAGAGATCAACAACAGACACATGAACAAAACCTCATCATTATTCATCAGAGAAATGCAAATTAAAACCACAATGAGATATCACCTCACACCTGTCAGAATGGCCATCATGAAAAAGAACCCAAATCACAAATGTTGTTGAAGATGTGGAGAAAAGGGAATTCTTGTACACTGATAATGGGAATGTAAAGTGGTGCAGCCACTGTAGAAAACAGTATGGAGGTTTCTCAAAAGCTAAAAAAAAAAAAAGAACTACCACAAATCCCAGCTATTCCACTACTGGATGTATATCTGAAAACTCCAAAAACACTCATAAAAAAGGACACTTGCATCTCAATGTTGATAGCAGCATTCTTTATAATTGCCAAGATATGGATGCAACCTAGGTTCCCATCAACAGATGAATGGATTAAGTAGATGCTGTAGATATAGACAAGGGAATAATACTAAGCCATAAAAAAGAGTAAAGGTTTGCTATTTGTAACAACATGGATGAACTTTGAGGTTACTATGCTAAGTGCAATAAGTCAGAGAAAGTCAAATAGTGTATGATATCACTTATATGTGGAATCTAAAAAATAAAACACACTGGTGAATATAACAAAAAAGAAACAAACTCACATATATAGAGTACAAACTAGTGGTTACCAGTGGGGAAAGGGGCAACATAAGGCTAGGGGACTACGGTACAAACTGCTATGTATAAAATAAATAAGCTACAAGAGTATATTGTACAACACAGGGAATATAGTTAATATTTTATAGTAACTATAAATGGAACACAACATTTAAAATTGTAAATCACATTGTTGTACAACTGAAACTGATATAATATTGTGCATCAACTGTACCTCATTAAAAATAAAATAAAATAAGCCAATTAGATAAAGAAAAAGCATGAAAAAGAGTGAAGAAAGCCCATGAGAATTACCAGAAAATATTGAGAAAATGAATATATACATAATGGGAGTTGCCTAAGGAGAACAGAAAAAGGAAGGGACATAA
The DNA here is from genome assembly GCF_059928025.1 of Delphinapterus leucas. Taxonomy (NCBI): domain Eukaryota; kingdom Metazoa; phylum Chordata; class Mammalia; order Artiodactyla; family Monodontidae; genus Delphinapterus; species Delphinapterus leucas. The sequence goes on from NC_143150.1 coordinate 83,967,671, forward strand.
AGGTAATAATAAAATTTTAAAAAAACACCTGAATTTCCCAATCTGGGAATAGATATGGGCTTTCAGATACAGTAAGCATAAGGGTCTCCAAATAACGTCAAGCCAGAATTGATTACCCAGAAATATTATAATCATTGTTAAAAATAAAAAACAAAGATAGATTAATATCTATATTTTCTTCAATGAATTTTATGGTTCCAGGTCTTTAATCCATTTTGAGTTACTTTGTGTGATTGGTGTATGATAGGGGTACAGTTTCATTCTTTTGCACCTGACTGTCCAGTTTTCTCAACACTATTCATTGATTGAAGAGACTATTCTTTCCCTGTTGCATATTCTTGGCTCCAGTGTCATAAATTAATTGACCATATAGACACAGGTTTAATTCTGGGCTCTCTATACTGTTCCACTGATTTATATGCCTGTGTTTATGCCAATACCATATCATTTAAAATTTTTATCTATTTTTTCTTTTTTTAATTTTTAATACAATTTTAAATGTTACTTTCCATTTACAGTTATTACGAAGTATTGAATATATTCCCCGTGTTGTGAAATCATTCTTGAGCCTACCTTACACCCAATAGTTTGTGCCTCCCACCCCCCAACTCCTGCAATGCCCCTTTCCCCATTCCCCAATGTTATGAACCATTTTGTTCTCTATATCTATGAGTCTGCTTCTTTGTTGTTATATTTTCTAATTTGTTGTATTTTTTGATTCTACATACAAGTGTTATCAAACACTCTTTTTCTTTGTCTGACTAATTTCACTTAGCATAATGCCATCCAAGTTCGTCCATGTTGCTGAAAATAACAAAATTTCATTATTTTATGGCTGAGTAGTATTCCATTTTATTTATATAGCACATCTTTATCCATTCATCTGTTGATGGACACTTAGGTTGCTGCCACATCTTGGCAATTGTAAATAATGCTACTATCAACGTTGGCATGCAAGCCTCTTTTTGAATGAGTGTTTTGTTGTTTTTTCATATATATATCCAGGAGTGGAATTGCTGGGTCATATGGTAGTTCTACTTTCAGTTTTTTGAGAAACCTCCATACTGTTTTCCACAGTGGCTGCACCACTTTAAGTTCCCACCATCAGTGAACAAGAGTTCACCTTTCTCCACATCCTCACCAACATTTGTTATTTGGGTTCTTTTTTATGATAGCCATTCTGAAAGTTGTGAGGTGATATCTCATTGTGGTTTTGATTTGTATTTCCCTGATGATTAGCAATTTTGAGCAGCTTTGCATGTGCCAGTTGGCCATCTGCATTTCCTATTTAGAAAAATGTTAAGTCTTTCTTCCCCACCTACTTTTAAAAATTTGGGTTGCTTGTTTTTTGATGTTGAGTTCTATGAGCTGTTTTTATATGTTGGATAGTAATCTCTTATTGGTCATATCATTTGCAAACATCTTCTCCCATTCAGTAGGTTGTCTTGTTTTGTTGATGATTTTCTTTGCTGTGCAAAAGATTTTCAATTTCATTAGCTTCCATTTGTTTATTTTTATTGTCTTTACTTTTGGAGATGGACCCCCCAAAAACTATTGCTGCAATTTATGTTAAAATGTGTTCTGCCTAAATTTTCCTCTAGGAGCTTTATAGTATCAGGTCTTACATTTAGGTCTTTAATCCATTTTTGTATATGGTGTTAGAGAATGTTTTAATTTTATTCTTTTACATGTAGGTTTCCAGCACCACTTATTGAAGAGCGTTTCTTTCCTCCATTGTATATTCTTGCCTTCTTTGCCATAGATTAATTGACCAGAAGTGCGTGGGTTTATTTCTGGGTTCTCTATCCTGTTCCATTTGTCTATGTGTCTGCTTTTGTGGCAGTACAATGTTATTTTGATTACTGTAGATTTGTAGTATAGTCTGAAGTCTGGAAGCATGATTCCTCCACCTCTGTTCTTTCTGAACATTGCTTTGGCTATTTGGGGTCTTTTGTGTTTCCATATAAATTTTAAAAGTATTTGTTCTAGTTCCGTGAAAAATGCTATTGGTATTTTGATAGGGATTGCATTGAATCTGTAGATTGCCTTTCCTAGTATAGCAATTTTAATAATATTGATTCTTCCAATCCAAGAACATGGTATATTTTTCCATATGTTTTTGTTTTCTTCAATTTCTTTCATCATAGTTTTATAGTTTTCTGAGTACAGGTGTTTTTGCCCCCTAGGTAGGTTTATTCCTAGTATTTTATCTTTTCTGATGCAATGGTAAATGGGAATGTTCCTTTAATTTTTTGCTTATTGTTTGCTCTTAGAGTATAGAAATGCAACAGATTTATATATATTAATTTTATATCCTGCAAGTTTACCAAATTCATTGATGATCTCTAGTAGCTTTCTGGTGTCATCTTTAGGATTTTTTATATATAGTATCATGTCATCTAGAAAGAGTGACAGTTTTAGTTGCTCCTTTCCAATTTAGATTCCTTTCATTTCTTTTTCTTCTCTGACTGCTGTGGCTAGGACTTCCAATGCTATGTTGAGGAAAAGTGGTGAGAGTGGACATCCTCATCTTATTTTTGATCTTAGAGGAAGTGCTTTCAGCTTTTCACTGTTGAGTATCATGTTTGCTGTGGGTTTGTCATATATGGCCTTTGTTATGTTGAGGTATGTTACCTCTACACCCACTTTCTGTAGAGTTTTAATCATAAATTGTGTTGAATTTTATCAAAAGATTTTTCTGCACCTTTTGAAATGATCATATGGTTTTTATTCTTCAATTTGTTAATGTGGTGTATCACACTGAATGATTTGCCAATATTGAAAAATCCTTTCATCCCTGGGATAAATCTCACTTGATCATGGTGTATGATTCTTTTAATGTACTGTTGGATTCAGTTTGCTAGTATTTTGTTGCAGATTTATGCATCTATGTTCATCATTGATAATGGCCTGTAATTTTCTTTTTTGTGTGATATCTTTGTCTGGTTTTGGTAGTAGGGTTATGCTGGACTCATAGAATGACTTCAGAAGTGTTTCTTCCTCTGTGACCATTTTCATTACTATAGGTCTGTAATATAGTTTGAAAGCAGAAATTGTGATACCTCTAAATTTATTCCTTTTTATCAAGAATTTTGGCTCTTTGGGGTCTTTTGTGTTTCCATATCAATTTCAGTATTGGGTTTTTTTTTCTATTTCTGTGAAAAATATTAGAATTATAATAGGGATTCCATTGTATCTTTAGATCACTTTGGGTAGTATGAACATTTTAACAAAATTGTTTCTTTCAACCCATGAGCATGGGCTATCTTTACACCTAATTGTGTCTCCTACAATTCCTTTAATCAAGGTCTTATAGTTTTCAGTGTACAGATCTTTCACCTCCTTGGTTAATTTTATTCCTAATTATTTTACTCTTTTTGATGTAACTATAAATCGTAATCCTGCTTGATCATGGTGTATGGTATTTTTAATGTACTGTTGAATTTTGTTTGCTAATATTTTGTTGATGATACTTGCATTGAATTTTATCAAGAATATTGTTCTTTAATTTTCTTCTTATAGTACCCTTGTCTGATTTTGAGATCAAGGTAACGTTGGCCTACAAAATGAGTTTCAAAGTGTTCCCTTCTCTTCTATTTTTTGAAGATTCAAAAAAGGATTAGTCTCATTCCTTTATTAAATAATTGGTAGAATTCACCAATTAAGGTTTCTGGTCCTGAACTTTTATTTACTGAGAGGTTTTAATTACAGACTCAATCTATTTACTAGTAATTGATTGATTCATATTTTCTATTTATTCATGGTTCAGTTTAAAAGTTTCAAGGAATTTATCCCTTTCTTCAAGGTTGTCCAATTTTGGGTGTATAATTGTTCACATTAGTTTATTATGATCCTATTTATTTATGTGATATCGGTTGTAATATCTCTTCTTTCATTTAAAATTCTATTTTAGTCCTCTCTCTTTTCCTCTTGGTAAATACAGCTAAAAGTTTGTCTTTTTTTATCCTTTCAAAAATCAGCCCTTAGTTTCATTGGTCTTTTCTGTTGTCTTTTTAGTCTCTATTCCATTTATTTCAGCTCTGATCTTTGTTATTTTATTCTTTCTACTAACTCTGGGCTTAGTTTTTCATTCCTTTCCTAGTTCCCTGTGGTCTAAAGTTAGTGTTAGAAATATCTCTTTTTTCCTTAATGTAAGCATGAACTCCGTTCTTAGAAGTGTTTTTGCTGCATTCCATAATTTTTGATATGTTGTGTTTATATCTTTATTTGTCTGAAGATATTTTTTATTTCTGTTGATTTACTCACTGACCCATTGGTTGTTTAAGCACATATTTGTGAATTTTCCATTTTTCTGTTTGTAATTGATTTCTAATTTCATGCCATTTTGGTTGGAAAGAAAAAATGTTTGATAGCATTTGTCTTCTTAAAATATTAAGAAATGCTGTGGACTAACATATGATCTATCTTGGAGAATATTCTATGTGCACTTATGGAGAATACATATTATGAAGCTGCTGGATGGAAATTTCTGTAAATATCTGGTAAGTACATCTTTTCTAAGGTATTGATAGTTCAAGTCTAATGCTTTCTTATTGATATTCTGACTGAATGATATATCCATTGTTGAATGGAAAGTATTATAATGTCAGATTATTATGTATTGATATCTATTTCATCTTTTATGTCTGTTGATTATGTATTGATACATATTTCATCTTTCTTGTCTGTTGATATTTGCTTTATTCTCCTATTATGATATTTGCTTTGTTCTCCTATGTTGGATGTACAAATATTTTAAAATGTTATATCCTCTTTTTAGATTGAATCTTTCTCATTATATTATGACCTTCTTTGTCTCTTGTTAAAATTTTGGCTTAAAGTCTATTTGTCTGATATAAGTATAGCTACTCCTGCTTCCTTTTGATTGCCATTTGCATGGAATATATTTTTCTATTAATTCATTTTCACTCTGTGTGTGCTTAATGTTGAAAGAATCATAGGAAGCACCGAGATGGGATTTATTTTGGAAAAAAATTATTTTTAAAATTGATGTATTGTTGATTTACAATATAATATAAATTTCAAGTGTACAACAGAGTGATTCAACAGTTTTATAGATTATAATCCATTTAAAGTTATTATAAAATATTGGCTATATTTCCTGTGCTATGCCATATATCATTGTAACTTATTTATTTTACACATGGTAGTTTGTACCTCTTAATTCCCTACTCCTATCTTGCTTCTTACCCCTTCCCTTTCCCCACTGGTTATCATTAGTTTTTTTCTCTATATCTGTGAGCCTGTTTCTGTTTTTTTATATTCACTCCTTTTTTTCCCCACATATAAGTGATAGCATACATTATGTATCTTTCTCTGTATGACATTTCACTAAGCATAATAATCTCCAGGTCTATGCATGTTGTTGCAAATGGCAATCTTTTATTCTTTTTAATGGCTAACATTTCAATTTACAAATGCATCATATCTTCTATATCCATTCATCTGTTGATGGACACTTAGGTTGCTTCAGTATCACGGCTTAGGTTGATAATTGGAGTGCATGTATTTTTTCAAATTAGTGCTTCTGTTTTCTTTGAATTCATACCAAAAGTGGAATTGCAGGATCATATGGTAGTTCTATTTTTAGTTTTACTATTTCTTATAGTGGCTGCACTAATTTACATTCCCCTAACATTGTACTAGTGTTCCCTTTTGTCCACACCCTTGCCAACAATTTTTTCTTGTCATTTTAATGATAGGCATTCTGGCACATGTGAGTTGGTATCTCACTGTGGTTTTCATATTCATTTCTCTGATGAGTAGTGTTATCACAATCTTTTTATGTGCCTGTTGGCCATCTGTATGTTTTCTATGGAAAAATGTCTACTAAGGTTTTCAGCCCATTTTTTTAACGAGGTTTTTTAAAAATTGTATGAGCTGTGTATATATTTTGGATATAAACCCCTTATCAGTTATTTTGTTTCAAAATTTTCTCCCATTCTGTTTGTTGTGTTTTCATTTTGTCAATAGTTTTCTTTCCTGTGCAAAAACTTTTATGTTTAACTAGGCCAATTACTTTATTTTTGCCTTTGTTTCTTTTGCTGAGGAGAAACATTTTTTAAAAAAATATTGTTACCACTTTTGTCAGAGTGTAGTGCCTAAGTTTTTTTTTTTTTTTACACAACTTTATTGGACTATAATTGCTTTACAATGGTGTGTTAGTTTCTGCTTTAAAACAAAGTGAATCAGTTATACATACACATATGTTCCCATATCTCTTCCCTCTTGCATCTCACTCCCTCCCACCCTCCCTATCCCACCCCTCTAGGTGGTCACAAAGCACCGAGCTGATCTCCCTGTGCTATGCGGCTGCTTCCCACTAGCTATCTATTTTATGTTTGGTAGTGTATATATGTGCATGCCACTCTCTCGCTTTGTCACAGCTTACCCTTACCCCTCCCCATATCCTCAAGTCCATTCTCTAGTAGGTCTGTGTCTTTACTCCTGTTTTACCCCTAGGTTCTTCTTGACATTTTTTTTCTTAAATTCCATGTATATGTCTTAGCATACGGTATTTGTCGTTCTCTTTCTGACTTACTTCACTCTGTATGATAGACTCTAGGTCTATCCACCTCATTACAAATAGGTCAATTTCGTTTCTTTTTATGGCTGAGTAATATTCCATTGTATATATGTGCCACATCTTCTTTATCCATTCATCCGATGATGGGCACTTAGGTTGTTTCCATCTCTTGGCTATTGTAAATAGAGCTGCAATGAACATTTTGATACATGATTCTTTTTGAATTATGGTTTTCTCAGGGTATATGTTCAGTAGTGGGATTGCTGGGTCATATGGTAATTCTATTTGTAGTTTTTTTAAGGAACCTCTATACTGTTCTCCATAGTGGCTGTACCAATTCACATTCCCACCAGCAGTGCAAGAGTGTTCCCTTTTCTCCACACCCTCTCCAGCATTTATTGTTTCTAGATTTTTTATGATGGCCATTCTGACTGGTGTGAGATGATATCTCATTGTAGTTTTGATTTGCATTTCTCTAATGATTAATGATGTTGAGCATTCTTTCATGTGTTTGTTGGCAGTCTGTATATCTTCTTTGGAGAAATGTCTATTTAGGTCTTCTGCCCATTTTTGGATTGGGTTGTTTGTTTCTTTGTTATTCAGCTGCATGAGCTGCTTGTAAATTTTGGAGATTAATCCTTTGTCAGTTGCTTCATTTGCAAATGTTTTCTCCCATTCTGAGGGCTGTCTTTTGGTCTTGTTTATGGTTTCCTCTGCTGTGCAAAAGCTTTGAAGTTTCATTAGGTCCCATTTGTTTATTTTTGTTTTTACTTCCATTTCTCTAGGAGGTGGGTCAAAAAGGATCTTGCTGTGATTTATGTCATAGAGTGTTCTGCCTATTTTTTCCTCTAAGAGTTTGATAGTGTCTGGCCTTACCTTTAGGTCTTTAATCCATTTTTCACTTATTTTTGTGTATGGTGTTAGTGTTCAAACCTCATACTTTTACACGTACTTGTCCAGTTTTCCCAGCACCACTTATTGAAGAGTCTGTCCTTTCTCCACTGTACATTCCTGCCTCCTTTATTAAAGATAAGGTGACCATATGTGTGTGGGTTTATCTCTGTGCTTTCTATGCTGTTCCATTGATCTATCTTTCTGTTTTTGTGCCAGTACCATACTGTCTTGATTACTGTAGCTTTGTAGTATAGTCTGAAGTCAGGGAGCCGAATTCCTCCAGCTCCGTTTTTCTTTCTCAAGATTGCTTTGGCTCTTCGAGATGTTTTGTGATTCCATACAAATTGTGAAATTTTTTGTTCTAGTTCTGTGAAAAATGCCAGTGGTAGTTTGATAGGGATTGCAGTAAATCTGTAGATTGCTTTGGGTAGTAGTCATTTTAACAACGTTGATTCTTCCAATCGAAGAACATGGTATATCTCTCCATCTATTTGTATCATCTTTAATTTCTTTCATCAGTGTCTTATAATTTTCTGCATACAGGTCGTTTGTCTCCTTAGGTTGGTTTATTTCTGGATATTTTATTCTTCTTGTTGCTATGGTAATGGGAGTGTTTTCTTGATTTCACTTTCAGATTTTTCATCATTAGTGTATAGAAATGCCAGAGATTTCTCTGCCTTAATTTTGTATCCTGCTACTTTACCAAATTCATTGTTTAGCTCTAGTAGTTTTCTGGTAGCATCTTTAGGATTCTCTATGTATAATATCATGTCATCTGCAAACAGTGACAGCTTTACTTCTTCTTTTCCGATTTGGATTCCTTTTATTTCCTTTTCTTCTCTGATTGCTGTGGCCAAAACTTCCAAAACTATGTTGAACAAGAGTGGTAAGAGTGGGCAACCTTTTCTTCTTCCTGATCTTAGTGGAAGTGCTTTCAGTTTTTCACCATTGAGGATGATGTTTGCTGTGGGCTTGTCATATATGGCCTTTATTATGTTGAGGAACGTTCCCTCTATGCCTACCTTATGGAGGGTTTTTATCATAAATGGGTGTTGAAGTTTGTCGAAAGCTTTCTCTGCATTTATTGAGATGACCAAATGGTTTTTCTTCTAGGAACTTTATAGTTTCCACTCTTATATTTAGGTCTTTAGTCCATTTTGAGTTTATTTTTGTATGGTGTGAAAAAATGTTCTAATTTTATTCTTTTATATGTAGCTACCCAGTTTACCCAGCACTACTTATTGAAGAGACTGTCTCTTCCCCATTGTATATATTTGCATCTTTTGATATAGATTAATTGACCATAAGTGTCTGGGTTTTTGCTGGGCTCTCTATTCTGTTCCATTGATCTATGTGTCTTTTTTTTTTGCCAGTACCATTCTGTTTTTATGAATGTATCTTTGTAATATAGTCTGAAGCCAGAGACCATGATACTTACATCTTTGTTCTTTTTTCTCAATTCACTTGGTCGTTCAAGGTATTTTGTATTTCTGAACAAAATCTGAAATTATTTGTTGTAGTTCTGTGAAAAATGTCATGGGTACTTTGATAAGGATGTATTAAATCTGTAGATTGCTTTGGGGAATACCGACATTTTAGCAGTATTAATTCTTCTAGTCCATAAGCACGAAATAGCTTTCCATTTCTTGCTATCATCTTCAATTTACTTCATGAATGTTTTATACTTTTCAGGGTATCAGTCTTTCACCTCTTTGATTAAGCTTATTGCTAGGGTTTTTTTTTTCTTTTTTTTATGTGATTTTAAACAGGACTTTTTCCTTGCTTTTTCTTTCTGATAGTTCATTACTAGTGTATAGAAAATCAGTGGATTTCTGTATATTAATCTTTTATTCTGAAACTTTATTGAATTGATTAGTACTAATAGTTTTCTGATGGAGACTTTAGGATTTTCTCTGTTTAATGTAGTGACAATTTTACTTATTCCTTCCAATTTAGAAGTCTTTTATTTCCTTTCTCAGTCTGATTGCTGTGGTTAGGACTTCCAGTATTATGGTAAATAGATGTGGCAAGATGTAGCACCCTTGTCATGATCCTGATTATAGAGAAAAAGCTGAAAGCATTGAGTATAGTATTAGTAGTGGGTTTGCCATAATTGGCCTTTATTATACTGAGATATGTTCCCTCTATACCAACTTTAATAAGAGATTTTATCATGAATAGATGTTGAATTTTGTCAGATCCTTTTTCTGCATCTATTGAAATGATCAGGTGATTTTTATCCTTCCTTTTTTTGTGTGGTGTATCACATGGATTAATTTGTAGGTATTTTACCAACCTTTCATCGCTGGAATAAATCTCTCCTTATCATGTTGTATGATCCATTTTATATACTTTTGAATTTGGTTTGCTAATATTTAGTTGAGGATTTATGTACCTATTTTCATCAGAGATATTGGCCTGTAATTTTCTTTTCATGTAATGTCTTTGGCTGGTTTTCATATCAGTGAATGGTAGCCTTGTAGAATGAATTCAGGAACATTTGCTCCTCTTCAGTTTTTTGGAAATGTTTGAGAAGGATAGGTATTAGTTCTTCTCTATCTATTTGGTAGAATTCCCCTGTGAATCTATACAGTCTTGGGGCTTTGTTTGCTGGTAGTTTGTTGATTACTAATTCAATTTCACTAATAGTTATTGGTCTCTTTAGATTGTCTGTTTCTTCCTGATTGACTCTTTGGAGATTGTATGTTTCTAGAAATTTATTTCTTCAAGGTTGTCCAATTTTTTGACATATAACTTTATAAGATTCTCATATTATTTTCTTGTATTTTTGATATAAGTTGTTATTTCTCCTCTTTCTTTTATCTTGTTCATTTGGATCCTCTTTTTTTTTAATAAGCTTGGGTAAAGGCTTATTAGCTTGTTTATCTTTTGAAAAAAGCAGGTCTTAGTATCTTTGATCTTATATATTGAATTTTAGGTCTCTATTTTATTTATTTCCAGTATGATCTTTTTTATTTCCTTCCTTCTGTTGACTTTTGGATTTCTTTGCTCTTTTATTAATTGCTTTAGATGATAGGTTAGGTTGTTTGTTTGAGACATTTCTTGCTTTTTGAAGTAGGCGTGCATTGCTGTAAACTTCCCTCTAAGAAATTATTTTGTTGTGTCCCATAGATTTTGGAAAGTTGTGTTTTTACCTTCGTTTGTCTCAAGGTATTTTCTGATTTCCTCCTGATTTCTTCATTGGCCCACTGGTTTTTCAGTAGCATGTTGTTTAGACTCCATGTGTTTTTGTTTTTCTCATTTTTCTTCCTGTGATTGATTTCTAGTTTCATAGCATTGTGCTTGGAAAAAATGCTTGATATAATTTCTGTTCTGTTAAATTTGTTGAGACCTATTTTGTGGCCTAGCATATGTTCTATCCTGCCAAAGTTTTATGTGCACTTGAAAAAAATGTGTATTCTGCTCTTTTTGAATGAAATGTTCTGTGGGTATATTTTAAGTCCAACTGCTCTAATGTGTCATTTAAAGGCACTGTTTTATTGATTTTCTGTCTGGATGAACTGTCCATTCATGTAAGTGGGTTGTTAAAGTCCCCTACTATTTTTGTATTATTGTTAATTTCCCCCTTTATATGTGTTGATTTGTTTTATATATTTAGGTGCTCCTGTATTAGGTGCATATATGTTTACGAATGTTATTTTCTCTTCTTGTATTGATTCCTTTATCATTGTATAATGCCCATATTTTTGCTTTGTTCTAGATATTGTTTTAAACTCAACTTTGTCTAATATGAATATTGCTACCCAGATTTCTTTTCATTTCCAGTTGCATGAAATACCTTTTTCCATCCCCTCACTTTCAGATTCTTTGTTTTCTTTAGTACTGAATTGAATGTCTTATAAGCAGCATATAGATGGATCTTATTTTTGTACCCAGTCAGCCACCTTATGTCCTTTAATTGGAATATTTAGTCTATTGACTTTTAAAATGATTATTGATAGATATGTACTTATTACCATTTTGTTACTTGTTTTCTTGTTGTTTTTGTAGTCCTTTGTTCTTTTCTTCTTCTAGTTTTCACCTTTGTGGTTTGATGATTTTCTTTAGCTGTATTCTTTTGTTGCTTCCACCCTATGTATATATATTGTAGGTTTTTTGATTTGTGCTTACTATGAGTTTTATATATGTTGATCTATATCTATATCTACTTGCTTTAAATTGGTAGTCATTTAAGTTCAAACACATTCTAAAAGATGTAAAATTTTTACTCCCTTTTCCCACGTTTTGTGTTTTTGTGGTCATAGTTTACATCTTCATATTTATCCCTTCACTGTTCTTTGTGGTTATAGTTGATTTTATAATTTTTCTCTTTTAGTCCTTGTACTAGCTTATTTAATTGGTTATTTCACAGCCTTTACTATGTATTTGGTTTTACTGTTTAGATTTTTTCTTTCCTTTAAATTCTTCTCATTTTAGTTTTTCTTTTCCACTTAGAGAAGACCTTTGAACACATATTTTAAGTTCAGTTTAGTACTGTTGAACTCTTAGTTTTTGCTTGTCTGGAAGTTTTTATCTCTCCCTCAATTCTGAATGAAAATCTTGCTAGGTATAGTATCTTAGGTTGTAGGTTTTTCCCTTTCAGCACTCTAAGTATATCATGTCACTCCCTTCTGGCTTGCAAAATTTCTGCAGAAATGTCAGCTGATTGCCTTTAAGTGTTCCCTTGTGTGTGACTCTTTGTTCCCCTCTTGCTGTCTTTAGAATTATCTCTTTAAGTTTTGCCACTTGAATTATAATATGTCTTGGAGTATCTTTGGATTCATCTTTTCTGCAACTCTCTGTGCTTTCCATACTGCAATATCTATTTTCTTCTTCATGTTTGAGAAGTTTTCAGTTATAATCTCATCAAATACATTTTAAAAATACTTTCTCTGTCTCTTCTCCTTCTGGGACACATATAATGCAAATATTAGTATGCTTGATGTTGTCTTAGAAGTACCCTCCTCCGGGCTCATTTTTATAAATGTGTTTTTCTTTTTGCTGATCCATATTCTGATTGGGTGACTTGCATTAGTTTATCTCCCTGGTCACACTAATCTGTTCTTAATTCCTTCTAGTGTGTTTTTCATTTCAGTTGTACTCTTCAGGTCTGATTGATTCTTTTTTATATTTTTAATTTCTTGTTAAAATTCTCACTGTATTCATCTATCTTTATCTGGTAAATTATTTATCTGTTTTGTTAGTTGTTTTTGTTTGTTTTTTCTTGTTTTTCATTTGAAACAAATTCTTCTGTCTTCTCATTTTACTTAACTTTCTTTTTCTCTATGGAATTAGGTGAGACAGTTACCTATCCCACCCTTGTTCTGGAGTGCCCCTATGCAATCTGTTTTCAGTGTCTTTGGTGGGACAGCTGGATCTTAAGGGAGCACAGTTCATGTCTTTTCCCAGGGTGTGCTGGTAGCCACCTTCAAGGGAGATGAGGCTGGTGGTGGAGTGGTTAGAGCCACAACCAGCGTTTTTACTTTGCTCAGTGTCCATCACCACCCTATTGGGGATGGCATCAGGTTTCAAGGTGCTGGAGCAGAAACTGTGGGTCAGTTTTGACCTGCTTCCATTTCCTTCATGTGTGCACTTTGCCCCCTCCTTGCAATGGCACCTTTCTCCCATAGAGGAGCAGTGCTGAAGAAAGAGGTGCTGAAGTGGGTGCCTGGTACAAATCACCACATGCTGGGATGGTTCTGTCACACCATTCAGGGTTCCAGACAGCTCCTGAGCCACAGTCTTCACAAGCGTTAGCAATGTCTGCCCTCCCCTTGTTCAGATGCAGTGCAGGGTATGAGCCAACTATGTCCCCCCAATGTGCATCCTCCTCAGTGCACACTCTCCCTAGTGGGGAGCTGCACTGGAGCTAAAGAGGCTGGGACACATGCTGGGACAGTCCCAGGAAACCTTCCAGAGCCCTAGGCAATTTCAATCCTCTTACTTCACCTTGTTTTGGGGAGTAAGCAAGTGTGTGCATGCTCTTTAAGAGCAAAGTCTAAATTTGTTACAGTCTTCCTGTAAACCCCACTGTTTTTCAAACTTCCTAAGGGGACCCATCTTCCAAATGTTGGACTCCAGGGTTGGGGTGGCCAATATGTGGTTCGAATCCCCCACTCTCCAGGGCAGATAACTGAGTCTGTTATATCCCCCTCTTTTTCTTTGTCCCTTGCTAGGGGCATGGGTCCTGATCTGCCCTTATCACTTCTTTTCCCTTCCTACTCAACTCAGTGTAGATCTTTTTATAGCCTTATTTGTAGAAGAGTTGTTGTGCCAGTCTCCAGTTTGTTTTCAGTAAGCATTGCTTCGCATGTGGATGCATTTTCGATGTATTCATGGGGGAATTCAGCTCAGTGTCTTCATATTCTGCCATCTTGATCTCCTCCCCCTAGATGGGTATTTTCAAAATCAATTCAGCCGCTGTGTGTCTTTTGATTCGATAATTTAGTCCAATTATATTTAAAGTTATTATCAATAGGGATGGATCTGCTATTGTCATATTGTTAATTGCTTTTTTTCTTTTGTAATTCTTTTGTTTCTTTCTCCTTCCCCAGCTCTCTTCCTTTTTGATTTCATGATTTTTTCTGGTATTTTAAGTGTTATGCTTAGATTCCTTTTTATTTATCTTCTGTATATCTACTATTGGGTTTTCCTTTGTGGTTACCATGATGGTTACAGAAAACATCTTATATTTATAATGTATATTTTAAGCTGGTATCAACTTAAATTTGAATGCATACTAAAGCTCTAAATTATTATTATCCTACATTTTTGAAGGTACAGGTAAATAATTTTTATCTCTAATATAAGAGTTTAAAAAGAGTATTTAAGGTAACTGCAGCTAGAATAATTTTTAAATTGACACACAATATAAAAAGATGAAAATGGGGGGGAAGTCAAAGTTTAGAGTTTAATATGAAATTAAATTTAGTTATAATCAGCTTAAACTAGACTTCTATAACTGTAAAGTGTTTTATATAAGCCTCAGGTTAACCACAAAAGGCCTTCCACTAGACACATAAAAGATAAAGAGAAAGGGATTAAAGTATACTACCACCACCACAACAGCAAAATCCACAAATAAACACAGAGAGGAAGAAAGAAAAAATGAATCCAACAAGCATCCAGAAAACAATGTTTGCATTATTAAGTCTTTATATATCAATTTTACTTTAAATGTAATTGGAGTAATTTCTCCAGAACATAATGGCAGTGTAGGACATTCCTCCTTTGGTTTCTCCTCGTTTAAACAATTAATTAGACAATCATACATGAACAAAAGTGTCTTTTATTTGGAGCTGTGGACCAAACAACCCACGCCAAGGAAACTTAGAGGACTTTTACCCATCTGTAATTCTGAAAATAGACAAAGAGACATAGTAAAGCTGTGGATCCAAGAGAGTAAGTGAGACTACACTTCCACTCAATGTGATCAGGGAAAAAAAACCTGGAACTGTTCATATACCCATGGGTGAGATAGAATTTGTGGAAGTCCAGCCTGACTGACAGTAAATTCCAGCACATCATCAAATTGGGGGGCATAAGAGTTTGTGTGCAGTGGAGAGTGAGAAACTCTGCTAAAAGCTGCTTCCCCCATAGTGACACTGTACTAGGCTGAGCTACAAGGCAGTGGTGACTGCTCCCTCAGAGTAGATGGTAAGCAGTGAGTGAAGTGCCCTGCTACAATGGTTTTGTGGGTCACAGCTGGAGAAACCCATTTCTCTCCAGGAGCACCCAGATTACTGAGGTGGGACCTCGACGACCAGAGAAGAGAAGAGGAAGGAAAAAGATAAGACTATCAAAGGTCATTAAAGAATGGGGTTTCTGCCAACTGCTTCAGGACTTCAGGAGGAAATTTTCCCACAAGCGTCTGGGAATGTCCAATTCAAATATCTCCCCACTGGGTTGATGGATACGCCCAGTACCCAAAGTCCTAAAACCACACCTCCCACCACTCCATGGCCAGATCCTTGTGCATTATTCCCACTGTGGCAGCAACAGCAGGCCTGGCAAAGGGTAATTGGAGGCTCTCAGAAAAAGACTAAGGCCTGTGAGCAAAGGAGAAACAACAAATTGCAGCTATAGAGCAACCTTCTGGAAAACAAGAGAGTTTCCAGCAGCCGGCCTGGTAAATTATAAGAACAATGATAACAAAAACAACAACAAACGTAAAAGCTTAAGAATGCTGCCATGAGGGAGCAGGAAGAGTGGAGCAGCTCTGCTCATTAAAAAACAGAAAACCCCAGATATAGCAGCACGAATGATTAGTACCCCATCTGAAGGCAACCAATAAGTGTTTAAGAAGGTGTCTACTACTTCACATGAGAGAACAGCAATGCAAAAATACAAGAAGCATGAAGCATCAAGAAAATATGTTATCCCTCAAGTACATCAATAATTCAAAAACTGGGCTCAAAGCTATGTTATACTGTGATCTAGCTGATAAAGTATTCAGAATAGCTGTTCCGAAGGAACTCAGTGAGCTACTAGGAAACACAAAAAGAAAGTTCAGTGACATCAGGTGGAAAATACGTGAACAAAATGAACTCTTTACCAAAGAGTAAGAAATCATAAAAAAACAAACAAACAGAAATTAGAGAGCTAAAGTACTCAATGAATGAGATGAGGAAAGCAATAAAGAGCATCCATAGTAAAGTAGATGGATGATAAAATAAGTAACCTATAGGATAAGAGTTTTGAATTAATAAAGTTAGAAGTAACCACAACAAAAGAATAAAAGAAAGCAAAGAAAGCCTGTGTGATCTATGGGTCTCAATCGAGAAGACAATATTAGAATAATGAAAATTTTGGAACAAAAATGGGGGAAATTGTAGAAAACTTATTTAAAAAATAATAGCAAAATATTTCCCAATCCTGGGGAGAGATTTAGACACCCAAGTTCACAAACCTAATATAACACCCTATTATCTCAATGCCAAAAGACCTTCTTCAAAGACACATTATAATGAAACTACCAAAAATCAAACATAAAGAATACTAAAGGCAGCAATAAGAAAACAACAAGAAAAAAAGGGTATAACCTACAAAGGTACCCCCATTAGGCTACCAGCAGATTTCTAAGCAGAATCCTTAAAGGCCAGGAGAGAGTATAATGATATATTCAACATGGCCAAATATAAAAATTGCCAGCTAAGAATATTCTATCACGCAAAGTTATTATTTAGCTATGAAAGAGAAATAAAGACTTTCCCACATAAAACCTGAGGAAGTTTATCACCAATAGACCTGCTTTGCAAGAAATGTTAAAATGAGTTTTTCAAGCTAAAGTGAAATGATGCTAATCAGTGACATGAAACAAATCAAGTTATAAAACACACTGGTAAAGGAGAAAAATCTCTAAATCTATAATAGTATGGTGTATGCACAACTTAAATATAGTATACATGTTAAAGGAAAGAGTATTAATATAACAATAGCTCTTACAATTTCTTAGTGGACAGCATAAAATGAGGAAAATGTGAAATAAAAATTATAAAGGGGGAATAAAATGTGGGAATCTTCATAGGCAACTGATGATGTATAAAGATGACTGTTTCTTCTATGAGACGTCTTATGTAAGCCACATGGTAAAAACAAAACTAAAATCTAGAGTACATTCCCTAAAGATAAAAATGGGAATGGTTCAACATATACAAATCAATGTGTGATATACCACATTAATGGAATGAATGATAAAAAATCACATTATAATCTCAATAGATGCAAAAAAAGCATTTGACAATATATAACATGTTTTCATGATAAAAACCCTTACATTAGATAGAGAAGAAACATACCTAACATAATAAACACTATATATAAAAAACCCATAGGTAACATTATATGCAATGGTGAAAAATGGAAAGGTCTTCCCCTAAGTCAGGAAAAAAAGAAAGGTACTCTCACACTGTTATTGAATATAGTACTGGAAGTGCTATCTAGAGCAATTAGGCAAGACCAAGAATTAAAAGGCAAACAAATCAGAAAAAAATATAAAATTGTTATTATTTCCAGGTTGTATAATTTTATATATGGAAACCCCAAAGAACCAAACAGAAACTTTTGGAACTAATCAGAAAATTCAGTAAACTACAGGATGTAAAATCAACATACTGAAATCAATTGTATTTCTATACACTAACAATGAAACATCTGAAAAAGAAACAAAAAAAAACCCTATCCCATTCACAATAGTATCGAAAGCAATAAAATATATAGGAATAAATTTAACCAACGAAATGAAAGATATATACAATGAAAACAAGACTTTGTTAAAAGAAATTGAAGGGGGAGAGACCATCAAGATGGCAGAAGAGTAAGATACAGAGATCAACTTCATCCCCACAAATACATCAGAAATATATCTAGCACAGGGATATCAACTCGGTGCTTTGTGACCGCCTGGAGGGGTGGGATAGGGAGGGTGGGAGGGAGGGAGACGCAAGAGGGAAGAGATATGGGAACATATGTATAACTGATTCACTTTGTTATAAAGCAGAAACTAACACACCATTGTAAAGCAATTATACCCCAATAAAGATGTAAAAAAAAATGAAATATATCTACATGTGGAAAAATTCCTACAGAGCACCTACTGAACGCTGGCAGAAGACCTCAGACCTTCCAAAAGGCAAGAAACTCCCCACATACATGGGTAAGGCAAAAGAAACAAGAAAAAACAGAGACAAAAGTAAAAGAACGGGACCTGCACCAGTGGGAGGGAGCTTTGAAGGAGGAAAAGTTTCCACACACTAAGAAGCCCATTCACTGGCGGGGATGGGGAGTGGCGGGGGGGAAGCTTCGGAGCCACAGAGGAGAGCACAGCAACAGGGGTGCATAGGGCAAAACGGAGAGATTCCCACACAGAGGATCAGTGCCGACCAGTCCTCACCAGCCTGAGAGGCTTCTCTGCTCATTCGCCAGGGTGGGTGGGGGCTGGGAGCTGAGGCTCGGGCTTCGGAGGTCAGATCCCAGGGAGAGGACTGAGGTTGGCTGCGTGAACACAGCCTGAAGGGGGCTAGTGCACCACAGCTAGCTGGGAAGGAGTCCGGGAAAAAGTCTGGAACTGCCGAAGACGCAAGAGACTTTTTCTTGCCTCTTAGTTTTGCAGTGCGTGAGGAGAGGGGAATCAGAGCATCGCCTAAATGAGCTCCAGAGATAGGCGCAAGCCGTAGCTATCAACGCGAACCACAGAGACGGGTATGAGACTCTAAGGTTGCAGCTGCAGCCAGCAAGAAGCCTGTGAGCAATCACAGGTCACTATCCATACCTTCCCTCCGGGGATAGTGTGCACCCTGCCACTGTCAGGGTCCCTTGATCCAGGAACAACTTCCCCAGGAGAACACATGGCATGCTCAGGCTGTTGCAATGTCACGCTGGCCTCTGCCACTGCAGGCTCACCCCGCATTATGAACACCTCCCTTCCCCCGTCCTGAGTGAGCCAGAGCCCCCTAATCTGCTGCTCATTTAACCCTGCCCTGTCTGAGGGAAGAACAGACGCCCTCAGGCCACCTACAAGCAGAGGCGGGGCCAAATCAAAAGCTGAACAGGAGCTGTGGGAACAAAAAAGAGAAAGGGAAATCTCTCCCAGCAGCCTCAGGAGCAGCAGATTAAATCTCCACAATGAAATTGATGTACCCTGGATCTGTGGAATACCTCAATAGACAACGAATCACCCCAAACTGAGGTGGTGGACTTTGGGAACAACAATGTATATATATATATATATTTTTTCCTTTTTCTCTTTTGGTGAGTGTATGTGTATGCTTCTGAGTGTGATTTTGTCTGTATAGCTTTGCTACTACCACTTTTCCTAGGGTTCTGTCTGTCCTTTTGTTTTGTTTTGTTTTTTTGTATAGTTTTTAGCACTTGTTATCATTGGTGGATTTATTTCTTGGTTTGGTTGCTCTCTTCTTTCTTTCCTTTTTTAATTTTAAAAAATTTTAATAATTATTTTTTATTTTAATAACTATTTTATTTTATTATTATTCTTTTTCTTTCTTTCTTTCTTTTTCTCACTTTTATTCTGAGTCATGTGGATGACAAAGTCTTGGTACTCCAGACGGGTGTCAGGCCTGTGCCTCTGAGCTGGGAGAGCTGAGTTCAGGACTTTGGTCCACTAGAGACCTCCCAGCTCCACATAATACCAAACAGCAAAAATCTCCCAGAGAGGAGCTTCAAGATGGCGGAAGAGTAAGAGGCGGAGATAACCTTCTTCCCCACAGATACATCAGAAGTACATCTACATGTGGAAAAACTCCTACAGAACAAGTAGTGAACGCTGGCAGAGGACTTCTGACCTCCCAAAAGGCAAGAAACTCCCCACATAGCTGGGTAGGGAAAAAGAAAAAAGAAGAAACAGAGACAAAAGAATAGGGACCGGACCCGCAGCAGTGGGAGGGAGCTGTGAAGGAGGAAAGGTTTCCACACACTAGGAAGCCCCTTCTTGGATGGAGACTGTGAGGGGTGGAGGGGGGAAGCTTCAGAGTCATGGAGGAGAGCACAGCAACAGGGGTACAGAGGACAAAGTGGAGAGATTCCCGCACAGAGGATCAGTGCACACCAGAACTCACCAGCACAAGAGGCTTGTCTCCTCACCAGCCGGGATGGGTGGGGACTGGGAGCTGAGGCTCCGGCTTTGGTCGGATCCCATGGAGAGAACTGGGGCTGTCTGTGTGAACACAGCCTGAAGGGGGCTAGTGTGTCACAGCTAGCCAGGAGGGAGTCTGGGAAAAGGTCTCGACCTGCTCAAAAGGCAAGAGACTTTTTCTTCCCTCTTTGTTTCCTGGTGCGTAAGGAGAGGGGATTAAGAGTACAGCTTAAAGGAGCTCAAGAGACGGGGTCATGCCGTGGCTATCAGCATGGACCCCAGAGACAGGCATGAGACACTAAGGCTGCTGCTGCAGCTACCAAGAAGCCTGTGTGCAAGCACATGTTACTATCCACACCTCCCCTGGTGGGAGCATGTGCAGCCTGCCACTCCCAGAGTCCCATGATTCAGAGACAACTTCCCCAGGAGAACACAGGGTGCGACTCAGGCTGGTGCAAGGTCAAGCTGACCTCTGCCACCGCAGGCTCGCCCTGCACTCCATACCCCTCCCTCCACCCGGCCTCAGTGAGCCAGAGCCACCGAAGCAGCTGCTTTTTAACCCCATCCTGTCTGGGCAAAGGACAGACGCCCTAAGGTGACCCACATCCAGAGGCACGGCCAAATTCAAAGCTGAATCCCAGGAGCTGTGTGAAAAAAGAAAAGAAAGGGAAATCTCTCCCAGCAGCTTAAGGAGCAGCAGATTAAATCTCCACAATCAACTTGATGTACACTGCATCTGTGGAATACCTCAATAGAAAACAAATCATCCCAAATTGAGGAGGTGGACGTTGGGGGCAAATATATATATATATATATATATACACACACACACACACACACACACACACACACATATATATATTCCCTTTTTCTCTTTTTGTGAGTGTGTATGCATATGCTTCTGTGTGTGATTTGTCTGTATACCTTTGCTTTTACCATTTATTGTAGGGTTCTGTCTGTCCTTTTTTTTTTTTCTTAGTATCGTTTTTAGCACTTGTTAGCAATGGTGGAATTTTTTGGCTTCGTTGTTCTCTTCTTTCTTTCTTTTTTTAAATTACTTAAAAATTAATTTTAATACTGATTTTATTGTTTTTATTTTAATAACTTTTAAAAAATGTTTTTCTTCCTTGCTTGCTTACCTTTTCCCCGCCTTTTTATTCTGAGCCATGTGGATGACAGGCTCTTTGTGCTCCAGACAGGCATCAGGCCTGTGCCTCTGTGGTGGGAGAGCCAAGATCAGGACATTGTGCCACAAAGACCTCCCAGCTCCACATAATATCAA
This sequence comes from Delphinapterus leucas, assembly GCF_059928025.1. Taxonomy (NCBI): domain Eukaryota; kingdom Metazoa; phylum Chordata; class Mammalia; order Artiodactyla; family Monodontidae; genus Delphinapterus; species Delphinapterus leucas. The sequence continues at coordinate 83,988,983 of NC_143150.1, forward strand.
ATGGCGAAAATCTTCCAGAGATATCTATCTCAACACAAAGACCCAGCTCCACTCAATGACAAGCAAGCTACAGTGCTGTACACCCTATGCCAAACAACTAGCAAGACAGGAATACAGCCCCACCAATTAGCAGGGAGGCTGCCTAAAATCATAAGGTCAAAGACACATCAAAACACACCATCAGATGTGGAACTGCCCACCAGAAAGACACGATCCACCCTCATCCATCAGAACACAGGCACTAGTCCCCTCCGGCAGGAAGACTATACAACACACTGAACGAACATGACACTGGTAGCAGACACGAAAAACAACGGAAACTATGTACCTGTAGACTGTGAAAAGGAGACCCCAAACAGAGTAAGTTAAGTAAAATTAGAAGACAAAGAAACACACAGCAGATGAAGGAGCAAGGTAAAAACACACCTGACTTAACAAATGAAGAGGAAGTAGGCAGACTACCTGAAAAAGGTTTCAGAATAATGATAGTAAAGATGATCCAAAACCTTCGAATGAGAATGGAGAAAACACAAGAAACGTTTAACAAGGACATAGAAGAACTAAAGAACAGAAAAACGAACATAAACAACACAATATGAAATTTAAAACTCTCTAGAAGGGATCTATAGCAGAATAACTGAGGCAGAAGAATGGATAAGTGAGCTGGAAGATAAAATAGTGGAAATAACTACTGCAGAGCATATAAAGTAAAAAGAATGAAAACAATTGAGGACAGTCTAAGAGAACTCTGGGAAAATATTAAACACACCAAGATTAGAATTATAGAAGTCCAAGAAGAACAAGAGAAAAATAAAAGGGACTGAGAAAATATTTGAAAAGATTATAGTTGAAAACTTCCCTAATATGGGAAAGGAAATAGTTAATCAAGTGCAGGAAGCACAGAGAGTCGCATACAGGATAAATCCAAGCAGAAACCCACCAAGACAAATATTAATCAAACTATCAAAAATTAAATAAAAAGAAAAAATATTATAAGCAGCAAGGGAAAAACAACAAATAACACAAAAGGGAATAACCATAAGGTAAGCAGCTGATCTTTCAGGAGAAACTCGGCAAGCCAGAAGGGAGTGGCAAGAAATATTTAAAGTGATGAAAAGGAAAAACCTACAACCAAGATTAATCTAGCCAGGAGGGATCTCATTCAGATTTGACTGAGAAATTAAACACCTTACAGACAAGCAGCAGCTAAGAGAATTCAGCACAACTAAGCCACTTTACAAGAAACATTAAAGGATCCTCTCTAGGCAGGAAAATCAAGAGAAGGAAAGGACCTACAATAACAAACCCAAACCAATCAAGAAAATGGTAAGAGGAAAATACATAACGATAATTACATTAAATGAAAATGGAGGAGGGGGAAGATGGTGGAAGAGTAAGAAGCGGAGATCACCTTCCTCCCCACAGATGCATCAGAAATACATCTACACGTGGAACAACTCCTACAGAACACCTACTGAATGCTGGCAGAAGACAGACCTCCCAAAAGGCAAGAAACTCCCCACATACATGGGTAGGGCAAAAGAAAAAAGAATAAACAGGGACAAAAGAATAGTGACGGGACCTGCAGCAGTGGTAGGGAGATGTGAAGGAGGAAAGTTTTCCACATACTAGGAAGCCCTTTCACAGGCTGAGAGTGTGGGTGGTGGAGGGAGGGAGGTTCAGAGCCACGGAGGAGAGTGCAGCAACAGGGGTGCGGAGGGCAAAGCGGAAGATTCCCGCACAGAGGATGAGTGCCCACCGGCACTCACTAGCCCGAGAGGCTTCTCTACTCACACACCGGGGTGGGCGGGGCTGGGAGCTGAGGCTCGGGGCTTCGGTTGGGGCGCAGGGAGAGGACTGGTGGCGTAAACACAGCCTGAAGGGGTTACTGCACCACACCTAGCCGGGAGGGAGTGGGAGGGAGTCTGGGGAAACGTCCAGACCTGCCAAAGAGGCAAGAGACTTTTTCTTCCCTCTTTGTTTCCTGGTGCGCAAGGAGAGGGGATTAAGAACACTGTTTAAAGGAGCTCCAGAGAAAGGAGCGAGCCACGGCTAAAAGTGCGGACACAAGAGACAGGCATGAGACGCTAAGGTTGCTGCTGTCGCCACCAAGAAGCCTGTGTGCGAGCACAGGTCACTATCCACACATCCCTTCCGGGGAGCCAGGGCAGCCCACCACTGCGAGGGTCCCAGGATCCATGGAAAATTTCCCCGGGAGAACGCACGGCATGCCTCAGGCTGTTGCAACATCACGATGGCCTCTGCCACCGCAGGCTCGCCCCGCATTGTTTCCCTCCCTCCCCACGGCCTGAGTGAGCCAGAGTCCCCGAATCAACGGCTCCTTTAACCCCGTTCTGTCTGAGCGAAGAACAGACACCCTCTGCTGACCTACAGGCAGAGGCGGAACCAAATCCAAAGCTGAGCCCTGGGAGCTGTGTGGAAAAAAAACGAGAAAGGGAAATCTCTCCCAGCAGCCTCAGGAGCAGCGGATTAAATCTCCACAATCAAAGTGATGTACCTTTCATCTGTGGAATACCTGAATAGGCAACGAATCATCCCAAATTGAGGAGGTGGACTTTGAGAGCAAGACTTTTATTTTTTTCACTTTTCCTCTTTTTGTGAGTGTGTATGTGTATGCTTCTGTGTGAGATTTTGTCGGTATAGCTTTGCTTTCACCATTTGTCCTGGGGTCTATCCATCTGTTTTTTGGTTTTTTTTTTTTTTACTTAAAAAAATTTTTTTTTCTTAATAATTATTTTTTATTTTAATAACTTTATTTTATATTATTTTGTTTTTTTCTTTTATCTTTTTTCTTTCTTACTTTCTAATTTTTCTCCCTTTTATTCTGAGCCGTGTGAATGAAAGGCTCTTGGTGCTGGAGCCAGCAGTCAGTGATGTGCCTCTGAGGTGGGAGAGCCAACTTCAGGACACTGGTCCACAAAAGACCTCCCAGCTCCATGTACAATCAAAAGGCGAAAATCTCTCAGAGATCTCCATCTCAACACCAACACCCAGGTTCACTCAACGACCAGCAAGCTACAGTTCTGGACACCCTATGCCAAGAGTCTAGCAAGACAGGAACACAACATCACCCATTATCAGAGAGGCTGCCTAAAATCATAATAAGTCCACAGACACCCCAGAACACACCACTAGACGTGGACCTGCCCACCAGAAAGACAAGATCCAGCCTCATCCACCAGAACACAGGCACTAGTCCCCTCCACCAGGAAGCCTACACAACCCACTGAACCAACTTTAGCCACTAGGAACAGACAGTGAAAACAACAGGAAGTACGAACCAGCAGCCAGCAAAAAGGAGACCCCAAACACAGTAAGATAAGCAAAATGAGAAGACAGAAAAACACACATCAGATGAAGGAGAAAGATAAAAACCCAACAGACCTAACAAATGAAGAGGAAATAGGCAGTCTAAATTAAAAAGAATTCAGAATAATGATAGTAAAGATGATCCAAAATCTTGGAAAGACAATAGAGAAAATGCAAGAAACATTTAACAAGGACCCAGAAGAACTAAAGTGGAAACAAGTAACAATGAACAACACAATAAATGAAATTTAAAATACTCCAGAAGGGACCAATAGCAGAATAACTGAGGCAGAAGAACGGATAAGTGACCTGGAACATAAAGTAGTGGAAATAACTACTGCAGAGCAGAATAAACAAAAAAGAATGAAAAGAACTGAGGATAGTCTCAGAGGCTTCTGGGACAATTTTAAACGCACCAACATTCGAATTATAGGGGTTCAAGAAGAAGAAGAGAAAAAGAAAGGGACTGAGAAAATATTTGAAGAGATTACAATTGAAAATTTCTCTAATATGAGAAAGGAAATAGTTAATCAAGTCCAGGAAGCACAGAGAGTCCCATACAGGATAAATCCACGGAAAAACAAGTCAAGACACATATTAATCAAACTTTCAAAAATTAAATACAAAGAAAGCATATTAAAAGCAGCAAGGGAAAAACAACAATTAACACAAAAGGGAATCCCCATAAGGTTTACAGCTGAACTTTCAGCAGAAACTCTGCAAGCCAGAAGGGACTGGAAGGACATATTTAACGAGATGAAGGAGAAAAACCTAAAACCAGGATTATTCTACCCCGCAAGGACCTCATTCAAATTTGATGGAGAAATCAAAGAGGAAATCAAAAAATACCTAGACATAAATGACAATGGAGATACGACGACGCAAAACCTATGGGATGCAGCAAAAGCACTTCTAAGAGGGAAGTATACAGCAATACAATCCTACCTTAAGAAACAGGAAACATCTCGAATAAACAACCTAACCTTGCACCTAAAGCAATTAGAGAAAGAGGAACAAAAAAACCCCAAAGTTAGCAGAAGGAAAGAAGTCATAAAGATCAGATCAGAAATAAATGAGAAAGAAAAGAAGGAAATGATAACAAAGATGAATAAAACTAAAAGCTGTTTCTTTTTTTTTTCTTTTGCTGTACATGGGCCTCTCACTGTTGTGGCCTCTCCCGTTGTGGAGCACAGGCTCCAGACGCACAGGCTCAGCGGCCATGGCTCACGTGCCCAGCGGCTCCGTGGCATGTGGGATCTTCCTGGACCGGGGCACGAACCCATGTCCTCTGCATTGGTAGGTGGACTCTCAACCACTGAACCACCAGGGAAGCCCTAATAGCTGTTTCTTTGAGAGATAAACAAAATTTATAAAACATCAGCAAGACTCATGAAGAAAAAAAGGGAGAGGAGTCAAATCAATAGAATTAGAAATGAAAAAGGAGAAGTAACAACTGACACTGCAGAAATACAAAAGATCATGAGAGACTACTACAAGCAACTCTATGTCAATAAAATGGACAACCTGGAAGAAATAGACAATTTCTTAGAAATGCACAACATGCCAAGACTGAATCAGGAAGAAATAGAAAATATGAACAGACCAATCACAAGCACTGAAATTGAAACTGTGATTAAAAATCTTCCAACAAACAAAAGGCCAGGACCAGATGGCTTCACAGGCGAATTCTATCAAACATTTAGAGAAGAGCTAACACCTATCCTTCTCAAATTCTTCCAAAATATAGCAGAGGGAGGAACACTCCCAAATTCATTCTACGAAGCCACCATCACCCTGATACCTACACCAGACAAACATGTTACAAACAAAGAAAACTACAGGCCAAGAGCACTGATGGAAAGAGATGCAAAAATCCTCAACAAAATAATAGCTAACAGAATCCAACAGCACATTAAGAGGATCATACACCTTGATCAAGTTGGGTTTATTCCAGGAATGCAAGGATTCTTCAATATACACAAATCAATCAAAGTGATATAGCATATTAACAAATTGAAGGCCATAAACCATATGGTCATCAAAATAGATGCAGAGAAAGCTTTCAACAACATTCAATACACATTTATGATAAAAAACGTTGCAGAAAGTAGGCATAGAGGGAACTTTCCTCAACATAATAAAGGCCATATATGACAAACCCACATCCAACATCATCCTCAATGGTGAAAAACTGAAACCATTTCCACTTTGATCAGGAACAAGACAAGGTTGCCCACTCTCACCACTCTTATTCAACATTGTTTTGGAAGCTTTAGCCACAGCAATCAGAGAAGAAAAGGAAATAAAAGGAATACAAAGAAGAAGTAAAGCTGTCAAAGTTTGCAGATTACATGATACTTTACATAGAGCATCCGAACGATGCTACCAGAAAACTACTAGAACTAATCAATGAATTTGGTAACGTAGCAGGATACGAAATTAATGCATAGAAATCTCTAGCATTCCTATACACTAATGATGAGATATCTGCAAGTGAAATCAAGAAAACACTCCCATTTACCATTGCTACGAATAGAATAAAATATCTAGGAAAAAACCTACCTAAGGAGACAGAGCAACTGCATGCAGAAAATTATAAGACACTGATGAAAGAAATTAAAGATGATACAAATAGATGGAGAGATATATCATGTTCTTGGATTGGAAGAATCAACATTGTGAAAATGACTGTATTACCCAAAGCAATCTACAGATTCAATGCAATCCCTATCAAACTACCACTGGCATTTTTCACATTAGTAGAACAAAAAAATTCACAATTTTTATGGAAACACAAAAGACCCCGAATAGCCAAAGCACTCTTCTGAATGAAAAATGGAGCTGGAGGAATCAGGCTCCTGAATGCAGACTATACTACAAAGATACAGTAATCAAGACAGTATGGTACTGGCACAAAAAACGAAATATAGATCAATGGAAAAGGATAGAAAGCCCAGAGATAAACTCATGCACATATGGTCACCTTATATTTGATAAAGGAGGCAGGAATGTACAGTGGAGAAAGGACAGCCTCTTCAGTAAGTGCTGCTGGGAAAACTGGACAGGTACATGTAAAAGTATGAGATTAGAACACTCCCTAACATCATACATAAAAATAAGCTCAAAATGGATTAAAGACCTAAATGTAAGGCCAGAAACTATCAAACTCTTAGAGGAAAACATAGGCAGAACCCTCTATGACATAAATCACAGCAAGATCCTTATTGACCCGCCTCCTAGAGAAATGGAAATAAAAAAAAATAAACAAATGGGACCTAAAGAAACTTCAAAGCTTTTGCAAAGCAAAGGAAACCATAAGCAAGACCAAAAGACTACCCTCAGAATGCAAGAAAATATTTGCAAATGAAACAACTGACAAAGGATTAATCTCCAAAATTTACAAGCAGCTCATGAAATACAATAACAAAGAAACAAACAACCAAATCCAAAAATGAGCAGAAGACCTAAATAGACATTTCTCCAAAGAAGATATACAGAGTGCCAACAAACACATGAAAGAATGCTCAACATCATTAATTATTAGAGAAATGCAAATCAAAATTACAATGAGATATCATCTCACACTGGTCAGAATGGCCATCATAAAAGAATTTAGAAACAATAAATGCTGGAGAGGGTGTGGAGAAAAGGGAACACTCTTGCACTGCTGGTGGGAATGTGAATTGGTTCAGCCACTATGGAGAACATTATGGAGGTTCCTTAAAAAATTACAAATAGAACTACCATATGACCCAGCAATCCCACTACTGGGCATATACCCTGAGAAAACCATAATTCAAAAAGAGTCATGTACCGAAATGTTCATTGCAGCTCTATTTACAATAGCCGAGAGATGGAGACAACCTAAGTGTCCATCATTGGTTGAATGGATAAAGAAGATGTGGCACATATATAAAATGGAATATTACTCAGCCATAAAAAGAAACGAAATTGAGCTATATGTAATGAGGTGGATAGACCTAGAGTCTGTCATACAGAGTGAAGTAAGTCAGAAGGAGAAAGACAAATACCGTATGCTAACACATATACATGGAATATAAGAAAAAAATTGTCATGAAGAACCTAGGGGTAAGACAGGAATAAAGATACAGACCTAGTATAGAATGGACTTGAGGAAATGGGGAGGGGTAAGGGTAAGCTGTGAGAAAGTGAGAGAGTGGCATGGACACATGTACACTACCAAACGTAAAATAGATAGCTAGTGGGAAGGAGCCGCATAGCACAGGGAGATCAGCTTGGTGCTTTGTGACCGCCTGGAGGGGTGGGATAGGGAGGGTGGGAGGGAGGGAGATGCAAGAGGGAAGAGTTATGGGAACATATGTATATGTATAACTGATTCACTTTGTTATGAAGCAGAAACTAACACACCAATGTAAAGGAATTATTCTCCAATAAAGATGTTAAAAAAATGTAATCTATCCTGGAGAATGTTCTATGTGTGCTTGAGAAGAAAGTGTATTCTGCTATTTTTGATTGAATACCTATTTATATCAATTCATTCCATCTGTTCTAATGTGTCATTTAAGCCTTGTGTTTCCTTATGAATATTCTGTGTGGGTGCATTTTCCATTCTGGCAAGTGGAGTATTAATGCCCCCCACTATTATTGTGCTACTGTCGATTTCTCCTTCTATGGCTGTTCACATTTGCCTTATGTATTTAGGTGCTCCTATGTTGGGCGCATAAATATTTACATTTGCTATATCCTTTTCTTAGATTGATCCCTTGATCATTATGTAGTGTCCTTCCTTGTCACTTGCAATTGTCTTTATTTTAAAGTCTATTTTGTCTGGTATGATAATTGCTACTCCAGCTTTCTTTTGATTTCTGTGTGTGGAATATCTTTTTCCATCCCCTCACTTTCAGTTTGTATGTGTCTGTAGCTCTGAAGTGGGTCTCTTGTAGACAGTATATGTTCAGGTCTTGTCTTTGCAACCATTCAATCAGTCTATGTCTTTTGTTTGGAGCATTTAATCCATTTTCACTTAAGGTAATTATCAATATGTATGTTCTTATTACAATTTTTTAAATTGTTTTGGACTTGTTTTGGTAGGTCTTTTATTTCTCTTGTGTTTCCTGTCTAGAGAAGTTCCTTTAGCATTTGCTTTGAAGCTGGTTTTGTGGTGCTGAATTCTCTTAGCTTTTGCTTGTCTGTAAAGCTTTTGATTTCTGCATTGAATCTGAATGATATCCTTTCTGGGAAGGTTAATTTTGGGTGTACGTTTTTCTGTTTCGTCGCTTTAAATGTATCATGCCACTCCTTCCTGGCCTGCTGAATTTCTGCTGAAAAATCTGCAGATAATTTTATGGGGATTCCCTAGTATGTTATTTGTTGCCTTTCCCTTGCTGCTTTTACATTTTTTCTTTGTATTTAATTTTTTTTAGTTTGTTTAATATGTTTCTTGGCATGCTTCTCCTTGGATTTATCCTGTTCGCGACTTTCTGTTACCCCTGGATTTGGGTGACTATTCCCTTTCCCATGTTGGGGAAGTTTTTGACTACAATCTCTTCAAATATTTTTTCAGGCCCTTTCTCTTTCTCTTCTTCTTCTAGGACCCCTGTAATTTGAATGTTGATGATTTTAATACTGTGTCATGGGCCTATGAGACTGTCCTCATTTCTTTAGCTTCTTTTTTCTTCATTCTCCTCCTTGGCGGTTATTTCCACCATTCTATCTTCCAGCTCACATTCTGCCTCAGTTGTTCTGTTCTTGATTGCTTTGAGTGTAGTTTTCATTTCACTTATTGTGTTGTTCATAACTGACTGTTCTTTAGTTCTTCTAGGCCCTTTGAAACATTTCTTGTATCTTCTCAGTCCATACCTCCTGTCTATTTCCGAGATCCTGGGTCATCTTTACTATCATTACTGTGAATTATTTTTCACGTAGATTCCCTATTTACTCTTCATTTTTTTGGTGTTGCAGAATTTAACCTGCCTCCTTTGTCTGGAATATATTTCTGTGTCATCTCATTTCACTATCTTTGTTTGTGGTCTCCTTTCCAGAGGCTTCAGGGTTATAGTTCCTCTTGCTTCTGGTGTTAGGCCCTTTGTGGGTGAGTTTGGTCCAAGGGTGTGTTTAGGCTTCTTGGTGGGAAGGACTTGTGCCTGTGCTCTGGTGGGTGGAGCAGAGTCTTGTCCGTCTGTTGGGCAGGGCTGCATCAGGTGTTGTGTTTTGGGTTGTCTGTGAGCTTAGTACAACTTTAGGAAAGGTGCCTGCCGGTAGGTGGGGCTGTGTTCCTGTCTTGCTTGTTGTTTGGTATTAAGAGTCCAGCACTGATTCATGCAGGCAGTTGGGTGGAGTTGGGTCTTTGTGTCAATGTGGAGACCTCCAGGAGAACTGACACTGTTTAATATTCCTTGGTGCCAGGAATTTTCTGGGGGTCCAGCATCTTGGACTCATTGTTCTTACCACAGAGGCTCAGTCCTGATCCCTGGCTGGGGAACCAAGATCACACAGGTGATGCAGCACAGCCAAAAAAAAAAAAAAAGAAAGAAAGAAAAGAAAAGAAAACAAAACCACAAAACCCAAGACAAATACCAAAACCAACCATAGAGAAAAACAACGGAAAAATAAACAAAGAAAACAAGAGAACAACCCAACAAAGAACCTGAAAAGAAAAACAAAAAATAAAATTAAAACTTACAAAAACAAAAAGCAGCACAAAAACAGAAAGCAAACTAAAAGAAAAGCAAAGGAAACATAAGCCAAACACAAAAATGATAAAGAAAATCTAGAAAAACAGTGCTTCTCTGGTGGCCCAGTGGTTAGGAAACTGCCTGCCAATGCAGAAGACATGGGTTTGGGCCCTCATCCAGGAAGATCTCACATATCATGGAGAAACTGAGTCCATGCACCACAACTACTGAGCCTTCACTCTAGAGCCTGCGAGCCACAACTACTGAAGCCCACACACCTAGAGCCTGTGCTCTGCAACACAAGAAGCCACTGTAATGAGAAGCCCATGCACTGCAATGAAGAGTAGACCCTGCTTGCAACAACTAGAGAAAAGTCTGAGTGCATCAACAAAGACACAACACAACCAAAGATAAAATAATTAAAATACAAGAAATCAAGTAAAATAAATAAATTTTTTAAATTAAAAAAATAAAATCAAGAAATCAAAATGCAAAACAAAGAACAAAAACAAGAAAAAACTGAAGACAACAAAAAAGTAAAGTAAAAATAGAAAAATTAATATACAATAAAAAATTTTAAAAGAGGAAAGAAGAGAGAAAATAAATAAAACATTGAAAATAATTTTAAAAAACAACAAAACAAAATGAAACAAAAAACAAAACAAAAATAATAGAAATAATAACATTTTCCTGAAGGCTCCACTCTAGTGTCCATGACCCCACAGTGAGCCACAGCCAACCCCTGCTTCCCCATAAGGCCCTCCAATACCTCTAGGTAGGTCTCTGGACAAACTGAGGGCACTGTGGGGGCAGCTTTGACTCTCACCTGATCCAACTCCCATGTGTACTTGCCACCAAATTCTAGCTGCTAAAGCTAGACCAACCTCAGTTTTGGGACCACTCCTTGTCCATTCAGATATTCCACAGACTCAGGGTTTACCAGGCAGATCAGAGGGATTTAATCTGTGCCTTGTGCAGCTACAGGGAGAGATTTCTGTTCCTCTTCCTTAGTCACGTGGCCCTTGGGGCTCAGTTTTGGTTTTGGCCTCACCTCTATGTGTGCATGGCCCTCAGGCATCTGTTTCCTCCCCAGGCCAGATGGGGCAAAAGCAGTGGTTGATTGGGGCACTCAGGGTGACTTGGGCACTTACTTGTTCATAACAGGGTTGGATAAGATATCCACAACTGGGGTGTGCACGAATCGCCTGTGCCAGCAGAGACCAGCAGGAGTTTCAACAGACTGGGAGATGCTGCTCCGGTGGGAGTCCCTCCCAGTACCCATGGAGACAGGGGCTGCCGTGTGGGGAAGGGGGTTCCAACGGGGGCCCCATCATTTGTGTGCCACTCAACAATGGCACCTCATTTCCAAGGCAGACCACACTTCCTCTAGGAGCATTCCTGGCCTTGGAGCCCCTCACTCCTCTCCCCTCAGGTTCTCTCTGTACAGCCAACAATGGTCCTCTTCCCGGATCCTCTCTCTTAACTCCACATTGTAGCACTTATCCCCAGCAGCATTGGCAGCTTCCCATCTCAGGCTGGGAAACCCAGTTCTGATTCCAGAGTAGGCTTTGCTGGGGGTGGCATGCACAGTCCCACCAGTGCCTGTGTGGTGAAAGAAGGCTTTGGTGGTGGTGGTGCTCGGGACCCTGGAGCCTACAGAGGCGGAGGGGGCCTTGGCTTGAAGTGTGGTCAAGGCTGCTCAGATGGGTGCCCTTCCCAGTACCCATGGAGGCAGGGGCTGGCGGGTGGGGCAAGGAGTTACAATGGTGGCCTCACCCCTTGCACATCACACAAAAATGGCACCTTGCTTCTATAGTGGCCTGGGCTTCTTCAGAAAAATTTCCCAGTTGTGCAGCTCCTCAGTCCAGTCTCTTCAAGCTGGTCTCTTCACAGTGAACAGCTGTCCCCTCCCTGGGTCTTCTCTCCAAACACCACTTTCTAGCACCCAACCCCCATCCACACCAAGAGACACACAACTGAGACTGGGGTGTGCAAGACTGCAGCACAGACCATGTGTACAGTTCTTTGTCCTGCCTTCTAGAGACTCTTTGCTGCATTCTCCTCCAATCACCCAAAGATTCCTTGCTGTCCCAGGTGATTTTCCTGCTGTGAATGGGCTTTTCTGAGTGTGGGAACCGTTCCTTACCTTCAGTTTCCCACCAGGGTTGTGGGTGCTGCCTGTTTCCTCTTTTCCTTATAATTTTCTTTCTTTCATCCTACCTGGTTTTGTGGGGGATTCTTCTTGTCCTTTTATGTGTTTGAGATCTTCTGCTACTGTTCAGTAGGTGCTCTGTAAGAATTGTTCCATTCATCTGTAGATGTATTCTTCATGTACTTGCAGGAGATGAGAATTCCATGTCCTCCTATTCTGCCATCTTGACTCCTCCTCCAATACCTATTCTTCTGAAATTATTTCAAAAAATTGCAGAGCAGGGAGCACTTCCAAATTCATTCTCTGAAGCCACCATCACCTTATACCAAAACCAGAAAAAGGTACTACAAAAAAGAGAATTACAGGTTAGTATCACTGATGAACATAGACACAAAAATCTTAAACAAATTACTAGCAAACTGAATCGAACAATCCACTAAGGATCATATAACATGATCAAATGAGATTTATCCCTGGAATAAAAGGATTTTTCAATATCCACAAATCAATCAGTGCGGTACATCACATTAACAAACTGAAGAATAAAAACCATATGATCGTCTCAATAGATGCAGAAAAGCTTTTGATAAAATTCAATATCCATTTATGATAAAAACTCTCCAGAAACTGGGTATACAGGGAACCTACCTCAACATTATAAAGGCCATATATGACAAACCCACAGCAAACATCATTCTTAATGGTGAAGAATTAAGAGCATTTCCTCTAAGATCAGGAGCAGGACAAGGATGCTCACTCTTGCCACTTTTATTCAACATAGTTTTAGAAGTCCTACCCATGCCAATCAGAGAAGAAAAAGAAAGAAAAGGAATCCATATTGGAAAAGAAGAAGTAAAACTGTCACTGTTTGCAGATGACATGATACTATATACAGAAAATCCTAACAATAATACCAGAAAACTACTAGAGCTCATCAATGTGTTTTATAAAGTCGCAGGGTTAATTTTGATTAATACACAGGAATTGGTTGCATTTCTCTATACTAGCAATGAAACGTCAGAAAAAGAAATTAAGAAAACAGTTCAATTTACCATCACATGAAAAAGGATAAAATACCTAGGAATAAACCTATCTAAGGAGGCAAAAGCCTGTACTCTGAAAACTATACAACGTTGATGAAAGAAATAGAAGGTGACACAGATAAAGGTGTGTCATAATCTAGGATTAGAAAAACTAAATATTTTTAAATGACTATCGTACCCAATTCAATCTAAATATTCAGTGCAATTCCTATCATGTTACCAATGCCATTTATCACAGAACTAGAACAAAAAATCTTAAAATGTATATGAAAAATGCAGAAGACCCTGAATAACCAAAGAAATATTGAGAAAGAACAGAAGTGGAGAAATCATGCTCTGTGATCCCAGACTATACTACAAATCTAGCATAATCAAAACAGCATGGTATTGGCACAAAAACAAGCACATAGATCAATGGAACATGATAGAAACCCCAGAAATAAACACAAGCACCTGTGGTCAATTAACCTATGGCATAAGAGGCAAGAATATACATTGGAGAAATGAGAGTTGCTTCAGTCAGTGTTGCTGGAGAAACTGGACAGCTATATGTATAAGAATCAAATAAGAGCAATCTCTAATACCATAAAAAAAAAACTCAAAATGGTTTAAAGACCTAACTGTAAGACCAGATAGTATAAAACTCCTAGAGGAAAACATAGACAGAACACAGTTTGACACACCACAACAATATCTTTTTGGATCTGTTTCCTAGGGTAATGAAATAAAAACAAAAATAAACAAATGGGACCACTTAAACTTAAAAGTTTTTTCACAGAAAAGGAAGACACAAACACAAGTAAAATACAACCTACAACATGGGAGAAAATATTTGCAAATGAAACAAACAGCAAGGGATTAATTTCCAATATATATAAATGGCACATACAGCCCAACACCAAAATAATAAACAATGCAATAAAAAAATTGCAGAGGGTTTAAACAGACATTTCTCCAAAGGAGAGATACCAGATTGCCACAAAACACATAAACAGATACTGAACATCACTTATTTTTAAGGAAATCAAATCAAAATTACAATGAGGTATCACCTCACTCCAGTCAGAATGGCCACCATCAAAAAGTTTACAGGACTTCCCTGGTGGTGCAGTGGTTAAGATCTGCCTGACAATGCAGGGGACATGGGTTTAAGCCCTGGTCCGGGATGATCCCACATGCCATGGAGCAACTAGGCAAATGCAACACAACTACTGAGCCTACACTCTAGAGCCTACAAGCCACAACTTCTGAGCCCAGAACTACTGAAACCACAACTACTGTGGTTTCTGTAGTTGTGGCACTACTGAGTGCCACAACTACTGAAACCCACATGTCTAGAGCTCATGCTCTGCAACAAGAGAATCCACCACCATGAGAAGCCCATGCACTGCAATGATGAGTAACCTCAGCTCTCTGAAACTAGAGAAAGCTCAGGCACAAAAAAAGAGACACAACACAGCCCAAAAAAATATGTTTACAAATTATAGGTGCTGAAGAGCATGTGGAGAAAAAGGAACCCTCTTACTCTGTTGGTGGGATTGTAAATTGGTGCAGTCACTATGGAAAATAGTATGGAGGTTCCTGAAAAAACTAAAAATAGACTTACCATATGATCTAGCAATACCAGCCCTGTGCATATATTTGGGGAAACCTCTAATTTGAAAAGGTACATGCACCCCAATGATCACTGCAGCACTATACAATAGCCAAGACATGGAAGCAACCTAAATGTCCATTAAGAGATGAATGGATAAAGAAAATGTGTTATATATACAGTATGGAATATTACTCAGCTGTAAAAATGAATGAACTAATTCCATTTTCAGCAACACAGATTGAACATAGAGATTATTATATTATGTGAAGTAAGCCAGACAGAGAAAGACAGATATCATGTGATATCACTTATATGTGGTATCTAAAAAAAAGATATAATTGAACATATTTATAAAACAGAAACAGACCCACAGACATAGAAAATGAAATTAATGCTTATCAAAGGGGAAGGGGAGGAGGGATAAATTAGGAGTTTGGAATTAAGAAATACACACTACTCTATATAAAATACATAAACAATGAGGACTTACAATATAGCACAGGGGATTATACTCAATAATTTATAATAATCTACAAGGGAATAGAATCTAAAATGGAATATATATATGTGTGTGTATATATGCAAGGGACACAGGACATACACACACACACATATATATATATCTGAATCATTGTGCTGTACACCTGAAACTAACACAACATTGTAAATCAACTATTGTTAAAATATAAAATGAAATTTTATGATGATTTAGAAATAGTAAAGAATGGGAGAATTACCATATTATTCAGTAATTCCATTCTTGAGTGCGTATCCTGAAAAAAATGAAAACACTAACTCTAAAAGTTACAGGCACCACAATGTTGATAGCGACCCTATTTATAATAGCCAAGGTATGGAAGCAACTTAAATATCCTAAGTGTCTATTAACAAAGATGTTTTATATATATATATATACACACACACACACACACACACACAAACACACACACAGAATGGACTACTCACTCCTAAAAATTAAACTCTTGTCATCTGAAGCACTGTAATGGATATAGAGAATATTATGCTTAGGGAAATAAGTTTGGGAAGGAAAATACTGCATGATATAAAAGGATGTATATATCAAAATGAAGCAGCCTCGCAGAGAGAGAAAACAAAGTAACAATTGCCAGAGAGGAGATTGAAAGAGGAAGGAGAAAGTTAGGGCTATGGATTAAGAGATAGAGACTACTGTATATAAAATACATTAGCAACGAGGATAGGTCATACAGCATGGGGAATTATAGCCAGCATCTTCAAAAACTTCTAATGGAGTATAAAATGTGAAAACACTACATCACTATGCTCTGCACCTGGAACTAGTATAATATTGTAAATCAACTATGATTCATCAAAAAACAGTAGAGAACTACAAAACAACCAGAAAACAAGTAACAAAACTGCAATAAATACCTACCCATTAATACTTTAGGCCTGCACCTTTGTTAGGAGTGAAAGGAACTCCAGTTGACATCTGGAAAATCAGCTCGCCCTCCCTCCTGCATGAGTCATCTGTATCCCTTGAGTCGCAGACCCAGACAGCACCTCCTCACAGACGCTGAAGCCAAGTGTGTGCAAAACTCTGCAGGCGAGCCCACCAGGGGTCTGGCCTTCACTGTTGAAGGGTGGTGTCCAGCACCCCTGTGCACCTGAGAGCATGTGCACTGCCTCCATGGCTGCATTAGACTCTGGGGTGCAGTACACAGGAGACACCCCCAAAGCGAAGCAGTTCCAGCAAGAGGAAAACAATACAGAGCCTTCAACTCCCTTTTATTTCCCAACTGAAAAACTGAGGCTAAAAGTGCCTGGCTTTCCGGTCGTGCTTAACATAAAGCACTCCAAGCTGTGTGGCTGGTGAGTCTTGGTTCTCTGGCCTGGTGTCATACCTGAGCCTCTGAGGAGGGACAGCAGAGTTCAGGACATTGGACAAAAAGAGGTCACCAGGCCCCATATAATATCAATCACCAAGATCACAGCCAGACACCTCTGTCTCAATGCAAAGACACAGCTCCATCCAATGGCCAGCAAGATCCAGTGCTGGATGCCCCACACCAAACAACTAGCAAGGCAGGACACAACCCTGCTCACTAGAATAGAGGTTGCCTAAAGTCATAATAACTTTAAGCCACCCGAAAATACACCAACAGATGCGGCCCTGCCACCAGAAAGACAAGATACAGACCCACACATCAGACCACAGGCAACAGTCCCCTCCACTACGAAGCCTACAGAAGCCACTGAAACAAACTTACCCACTGGGGATAGAGAAAAAACACAACAGGAACTACAAACCTACAACCTGCAAAAATGAGACCCCAAACACAGTAAGTTACACAAAAGAAGAAGAGAGAGAAATATGCAGCAGACAAAGAAGCAAGGTGAAAATCCACAAACCAAACAAATGAAGAGGAAATAGGCAGTTGACCTTTAAAAGAATTCAGAATAATGAAAGGAAAGATGATCCAATATCGGGAAATGGAATGGAGAAAATACAAGAAACGTTTAATAAGGACCTAGAAGAAATAAAGAGCAAACAAACAATGATAAACAACAAAATAAATGAAATTAAAAACTCTCTAGAAGGAATCAATAGCAGAATAACTGAGGGAGAAGGACGCATAAGTTACCTGAAAGGTAAAATAGTGGAAATAACTAATGCAGAACTGAATAAGAAAAAAGAATGAAAAGAACTGGGGACAGTCTCAGAGACTTCTGGGACAACATTAAATGCACCAACATTTGAATTCTAGGGGTCCCAGAAGAAGAAGAGAAAAAGAAAGGAACTGAGAAAATATTTGAAGAGATTATACTTGAAAACTTCCCAAATATGGGAAAGGAAAGAGTCAATCAAGTCCAGGAAGCACAGAGAGCCCCATACAGCATAAATCCCAAGAGAAATATACCAAGAAAAATATTAATCAAACTATCAAAAATTAAATACAAAGAAAAAATATTAAAAGCAGCAAGGTAAAAGCAACAAATAACATTCAAGGGAATCCTCATAAGGTTAAAAGGTGATCTTTCAGCAGAAATTCTGCAAGACAGAAGGGAGTGGCAGGACATATTTAAAGTGATGAAAGGGAACAACAAGCTACAACCAAGAATACTCTACCCAGCAAGGATCTTATTCAGATTTCATGGAGAAATTACAACATTTACAGACAAACAAAAGTTCAGAGAATTCAGCACCACCAAACCAGCTTTACAACAAATGTGAAAGGAAGTTCTCTAGGCAGGAAACAACAGAGAGGAAAAGACCTAGAAAAACAAACCCAAAACAATTAAGAAAATGGTAATAGGAACAACCAATTGATAATCACCTTAAAAGTAAATGGATTAAATGCTCCAACCAAAAGACACAGACTGGCTGAATGGATACAAAAACAAGACCTGTATATATGATGTCTACAAGAGACCCACTTCAGCCCTAGGGACACATACAGACTGAAAGTAACGGTATGGAAAAAGATATTCCATGCAAATGGAAATCAAAAGAAAGCTGGAGTAGCAATTCTCATATCAGACAAAATAGACTTTAAAACAAAGACTATTACAAGAGACAAATAAGGACACTACATAATGATCAAGGGATCCATCCAAGAAGAAGATATAACAATTGTAAATATTTATGCACCCAACATACGAGCACCTCAATACATAAGGCAAATATGAACAGCCATAAAAGGGGAAATCGACAGTAACACAATCATAGTAGGGGACATTAGCACCCCACTTTCACCAATGGACAGATCATCCAAAAAGAAAATAATTAAGGAAACACAAGCTTTAAATGATACATTAAACAAGATGGAATTAATGGGTATTTATGGGACATTCCATCCAGAAACAACAGAATACACAATTTTGTCAAGTGCTCATGGAACATTCTCCAGGATAGATCATATTTTGGGTCAAAAATCAAGCCTTGGTAAATTTAAGAAAATTAAAATCATATCAAGCATCATTTCTGACCACAATGCAATGAGGCTAGATATCAATTACAGCAAAAAAAAGTGTAAAAAATACAAACAGATGGAGGCTAAACAATATGCTACTAAATGACTAGAAGATCATTGAAGAAATCAAAGAGGAAATAAAAAAATACCTGAAAACAATATGACCCAAAACCTATGGGATACAGCAAAAGCAGTTCTAAGAGGAAAGTTTATAGCAATACAATCCTACCTCAAGAAACAAGAATGCTCCCAAATAAACAACCTAACTTTACAACTAAAGCACATAGGTTACAAAGAACCAGAAAAAGCCAAAATTAGCAGGAGGAAAGAAATCTAGAGATCAGATCAGAAATAAATGATAAAGAAATTAAGGAAACGATAGCAAAGATCAATAAAACTAAAAGCTGTTTCTTTGAGAAGATAAACAAAATTGATAAACCATTAGTCAGTCTTATCAAGAAAAAAAAGAGGGAAGACTCAAATCAACATAATTACAAATGAAAAAGGAGAAGTAACAACTGACAATGCAGAAATACAAAGGGTCAGGAGAGACTCCGACAAGAAACTGTATGCCAATAAAATGGACAACCTGAAAGAAATGGACAAATACTTAAAAAAGCGCAACCTTCCAAGATTGAACCAGGAAGGAATAGAAAATATAAACTGACCAATCACAAGCACTGAAATTGAAACTGTGATTCAAAATCTTCCAACAAACAAAAGCTCAGAACCAGATGGCCTCACAGGAAAATTTTACAAAACATTTAGAGAAGAGCTAACACAAATCCTACTCAAACTCTTCCAAAATATAGCAGAGGGAGGAACACTACCAAATTCATTACAAGGCCACCATCACCCTGATACCAAAACAAGATAAAGATGTCACAAAAAAGAAAACTACAGGCCAATATCACTGATGAACATAGAGGCAAAAATGCTCAACAAAGTAGTAGCAAACAGAATCCAGCAGCACATTAAAAAGATCATACACCATTATCTAGTGGGGTTTATAATATGAATGCAAGGATTCTTCAATATACACAAAGCAGTCAATGTGATACACCATATTAACAAACTGAAGGATAAAACCATATGATAATCTCAATAGATGCATAAAAACCTTTTGACAAATTCAACCCCCAGTTATGATCAAAACTTTCCAGAAAGTAGCCATAGTGGGAACCTACCTCAACGTAATGAAGGCCATATATGAAAAACCCACAGCCAACATCATTTTCAATGATGAAAAACTTAAACCATTTCCACTAAGAGAGGAAAGAGACAAGGTTACCCACTCTCGCCACTATTATTCAACATAGTTTTGGAAGTTTTAGCCACAGCAATCATAGAAGAAAAAGTAATAAAAGGAATCCAAACTGGAAAAGAAGAAGTAAAACTGTCACTGTTTGCAGATGACATGATACAATACATAGAGAATCCTAAAGATGCTATCAGAAAACTACTAGAGCTCATCAATGAATTTGGTAAAGTAGCAGGATACAAAATTAATGCACAGAAATCTCTTGCATTACTACACACTGATGATGAAAAATCTGAAATAGAAATTAAGGAAACACTCCCATTTACCACTACAACAAAAAGAATAAAATATCTAGGAATAAACCCACCAAGGGCGACAAAATACCAGTATGCAGAAAACAATAAGACACTGTTGAAAAAATTAAAGATGAGTCAAGTGGATCTAGAATTATACCATGCTCTTGGATTGGAAGAATCAACATTGTCAAAGTGATTATACTACACAAAGAAATCTACAGATTCAATGCAATCCCTCTCCAACTACCAATGGCATTTTCCACAGTACTAGAACAAAAAATTTCACAATTTGTGTGGAAACACAAAGGACCCTGAATAGCCACAGCAATCTTGAGGAAGAAAAATGGAGCAGGAGGAATCACTCTCCCAGAATTCAGACTATACTACAAAGCTACAGGAATGAAGACAGTATGGTACTGGCACAGAAACAGAAATATAGATCAATGGAATAGGACAGAAAGCCCAGAGATAAACCCACGCAAATATGATAACTTTATCTTTGATAAAGGAGGCAAGAACATACAGTGGAGAAGAGACAGCCTCTTTAATAGTGGTGCTGAAAAAACTGGACAGCTACATGTAAAAGAATGAAATTAGAGCACTCCCTAACACCATACACGAAAATAAACTCAAAATGGATTAAAGCCCTAAATGTACGGCCAGACACTATAAAACTCTGAGAGGAAAACATAGGTAGAACACTCTATGGCATAAATCACAGCAAGATACTTTTTGACCCACCCCATAGAGAAATGGAAATAAAAGCAAAAATAAACAAATGTGACTTAATGAAACGTCAAAGCTTTTGCACAGCAAAGGAAATCATAAACAAGACAAAAAGAAAATGCTCAGAATGGGAGAAAATATTTGCAAATGGCACAACTGACAAAGGATTAATCTCTAAAATATACAAGCAGATCATATAGCTCAATATCAAAAAACAAATAACGCAATCCAAAAATTGGCAGAAGCCTTAATAGACATTTCTCCAAAGAAAATATACAGATTGCCAACAAAGACATGAAAGAATGCTCAAAATCATTAGTCATTAGAGAAATGCAAATCAAAACTACAATGAGATACCATCTCACACTGGTCAGAATGGCCATCATCAAAAAATCTAGAAACAATAAACGCTGGAGAGGGTGTGGATAAAAGGGAACACCCTTGCACTGATGGTGCGAATGTGAAATGATAGAGCCACTATGGACAACAATATGGAGGTTCCTTAAAAAACTACAAATAGAACTACCATATGACCCAGCAATCCCACTACTGGCATATACCCTGATAAAACCATAATTCAAGAAGTGTCATGTACCAAAATATTCAGTGCAGCTCTATTTACAATAGCAAGATGATGGAAGCAACCTAAGTGTCCATCATAGGATGGTTGGATAAAGAAGATGTGGCACATATACACAATGGAATATTACTCAGCCATAAAAAGAAGTGAAATTGAGATATTTGTAGTGAGGTGGAGGGACCTAGAGTCTGTCATACAGAGTGAAGTAAGCCAGAAAGCAAAAAACAAATACCATATGCTAACGCATATACATGGAATATAAGAAAAAGAAAAAAAAAGGTCATGAAGAACCTAAGGGTAAGACGGGAATAAAGACACAGACCTACTAGAGAATGGACTTGAGGAAATGGGGAGGGGTAAGGGTAAGCTGTGAGAAAGTGAGAGAGTGGCATGGACACATGTACACTACCAAATGTAAAATAGATAGCTAGTGCAAAGCAGCCGCGTGGCACAGGGAGATAAGCTCGGTGCTTTCTGACTACCTATAGGGGTGGGATAAGGAGGGTGGGAGATAGGAAAACGCAAGAGGGAAGATATATGGGGACATATGTATATGTATAACTGATTCACTTTGTTATAAAGCAGTTACCGACACACCACTGTTAAGCAATTGTACACTAATAAAGATGTTAAAAAATAAATCAATAAAATAAGTAAACTACAAGTACATATTGTACAACATGAGGAATATGGCCAACGTTTCATAATAATGATAAATGGAGTATAACATTTAAAAATTGTGAATCACTGTTGTATACCTAGAACATATAACATTGTACATCAACTATACTTCAATACAAAATAGAAAAAGGAAAAAAATCTAGAAACAGTAAATGCTGGAGAGGGTGTGGAGAAAAGGAAACCCTCTTGCACAGTTGCTGGGAATGTAATTTGATACAGCTACTATGGAGAACATTATGGAAGATCATTAAAAACCTAAAAATAGAACTACCATATGACCCAGCAATCCCACTACTGGGCATATACCCTGAGAAAACCATAATTGAAAATCAGTCATGTACCCCAATATTCATTGCAACTCTATTTACAATAGCCAGGAATTGGAAGCAACTTAAATGTTCATCAACAGATGAATGGATAAAGAAGATGTGGCACAAATATACAATGGAATATTACTCAGCCATAAATTGAAACGAAATTGAGTTATGTGTAGTGAGGTGGATGGACCTAGAGTCTGTCATACAGAGTGCAGTAAATCAGAAAGAGAAAACCAAATACCATTTGCTAACACATATATATGGAATCTAAAGGAAAAAATTTAAAGGTCATGAAGAACCTAGGGACAAGATGGGAATAAAGATGCAGTTCTACTAGAGAATGGACTTGAGGACACAGGGAGGGGGAAGGATAAGCTAGAACAAAGTGAGAGAGAGGTAGTGTATATATGGACATATATACACTACCAGATGTAAAATTGCTAGCTAGTGGGAAGCAGTCGCAAAGCACAGGGAGATCAGCTCGGTGCTTCTTACCAGCTAGAATAGTGAGATAGGGAGGGTGGGAGTGAGGGATATGCAAGAGGGAAGAGATATGGGGATATATGTATATGTATAACACATTCACGTTATAAAGCAGAAGCTGACACACCATTGTAAAGGAATTATACTCCAATAAAAATGTTAAAAAAGGAAATCTCCAGGAGATCTCCATCTCAACCACAAAACCCAGCTCCATTCAATGAGGAGCAAGCTACAGTGGGGGACACACGATACCAAACAATGAGTAAGACAGAAAACAACAACAGACACTAGCAGAAAGGCTGCCCTATATCATAATAATAAGGTCACAGATGCCCACAACACACCACTGGACGCAGACCTGCCCAACAGAAAGAAAAGATCACGGCTCGTCCACCAAAACACAGGCACTAGTCCCCTACATCAGAAAGCCTACTCAACACTTTTCACCAATCTTAGCCACAGGGGGCAGACACCAAAAACCACAGGAACTACAAACCTGCAGCCTGCGAACAGGAGACCCCTAACACAGTATGTTAAGCAAAATGAGATGACAGAGAAACACACAGCAGATGAAAGAGCAAGGTAAAAACCCACCAGACCAAAACAATGAAGAGGTAATAGGTAGTCTACCTGAGAAAGAAATCAGAATAATGAAAGTAAAGATGATCCAAAATCTTGGAAATAGAATGGAGCAAATAAAAGAAACGTTTAAAAAGGACCTAGAAGAACTAAAGTGCAAACAAACAATGATGAACAACACAGTAAATGAAATTAAAAATTCTCTGGAAGGAATCAATAGCAGAATAACTGAGGTAGAAGAAAGGATAAGTGACCTGAGAGATAAAATAGTGGAAATAACTATGGAAGAGCAGAAAAAAGGCAAAAGAATGAAAAGAATTGAGGACGGTCTCAAAGATGTCTGGGACAATATTAAACACACGAACATTCAAAATATAGGGGTCCCAGAAGAAAAAGAGAAAAAGAAAGGGACTGATAAAATATTTTCAGAGATTACAGTTGAAAACTTCCTTGGTATAGGAAAGGAAATAGTTAATCATGTACAGGGAGCACAGATTCCCATGCAGCATAAATCCAAGGAGAAACACACCAAGACACATAAAAAGCAAATGTTCAAAAATTAAATACAAAGGAAAAATATTAAAAGCAGCAAGGGAAAAACAACAAATAACACACAAGGGAATTCCCATAAGGTTAACAGCTGAACATTCAGCAAAAACTCTGCAAGACAGAAGGGAGTGGCAGGATATACTTAAAGTGATGAAAGGGAAAAGCCTACAACCAAGATTACTCTAACCAGCAAGGATCTCTTTCAGATTCGATGGAGAAATTAAAACCTTTAAAGACAAGCAAAAGAAAAGACAATTCAGCACCACCAAATCAGCTTTACAATAATTCCTAAAGGAACTTCTATAGGCAGGAAACACAAGAGCAAAAAAAAGACCAACAATAACAAACCCAAAAGAAAGAAGAAAATGGTAATAGGAACATACATATCGATAATTACCTTAAATGTAAATGGATTAAATGCTCCAAACAAAAGACATAGACTGGCTGAATGGATAAAAAACCAGACCCATATATATGCTCTCTACAAGAGACCCACTTCAGACGTAGGGACACATACAGACTGAAAGCGAGGGGATGGAAAAAGACAGTCCACGCAAATGGAAATCAAAAGAAAGCTGGAGTAGCAATTCTCATATCAGACAAAATAGTCTTTAGAATACAGTCTATTACAAGACACAAAGAAATATAATACATAATGATCACAGGATCAATCCAAGAAGAAGATATAACAATTGTAAATATTTATGCACCCAACATAGGAGCACCTCAATACATAAGGAAAATGCTAACAGCCAGAAAAGGGGAAATCGACAGTAACAGAATCATAGTAGGGGACTTTAACAGCCCACTTTCACCAATGGACAGATCATCCATAATGAAAATAAATATGGAAACACAAGCTTTAAATGTTACATTAATCAACATGGACTTAATGGATATTTATAGGACATTCCATCTGAAAACAGCAGACTACAATTTCTTCTCAAGTGCTCATGGAAAATTCTCCAGGATAGATCATATCCTGGGTCAGAAATCAAGTCTTGGTAAATTTAAGAAAATTGTACTCATATCAAGTACATTTTCTACCTCAAGGCTGTGAGACTAGATATCAATTACAGGAAAAAAATCTGTAAAAAATGCAAACACATGGAGGCTAAACAATACACTACTCAATAACCAAGAGATCACTGAAGAAATCAAAGAGGAAATAAAAAAATACCTAGAAACACGGGAAAATGAAAACACGATGCCGCAAAACCTATGGGATGCAGCAAAAGCAGTTCTAAGAGGGAAGGTTATAGCGATAAACTCCTACCTTAAGAGAAAAGAAGCATCTCAAATAAACACCCTAACCTTACACCTAAAGCAATTAGAGAGAGAACAAAAACCCCCCGAAGACAGCAGAAGGAAAGAAATCATAAAAATCAGACCAGAAATAAATGAAAAAGAAATGAAGGAAACAAAAGGAAAGATCAATAAAACTAAATGCCGGTTTTTTGAGATGATAAACAAAACTGATAAACCACTAGCCAGACTCAGCAAGAAAAAAAAAAAGGAGAAGACTCAAATAAATAGAATTAGAAACGAAAAAGAAGTAACAACTGACAATGCAGAAACACAAAGGATCATAATAGATTACTACAAGCAACTCTATGCCAATAAAATGGACAACCTGGAAGAAATGGACAAATTGTTAGAAATGCACAACACTCCGAGACTGAACCAGGAAGAAATAGAACATATGAACAGACAAATCAAAAGCCCTGAAATGGAAACTGTGATTAAAAATCTTCCAAAAACCAAAAGCCCAGGACCAGATGGCTTCACAGGCAAATTCTGTCAGACATTTAGAGAATAGCTAACACCTATCTTTCTCAAACTCTTCCAAAATATAGCAGAGGGAGGAACACTCCTAAACTCATTCTTCGAGGCCACAATAACCCTGTTACCACAACCAGACAAAGTTGTCACAAAAAAACTAAAACTACAGATGAATATCACTGATGAACATAGATACAAAAATCCTCAACAAAATATTAGCAAACAGAATCCAAGAGCACATTAAAAGAATCATACACTGTCTTCAAGTAGGGTTTATCCCAGGTATTCAAGGTTTCTTCAATATACGCAAAACAATCAATGTGATACACAATACTAACAAATTGAAGAATAAAAACCGTATTATCATCTGAGTAGATGCCGAGAAAGCTTTTGACAAATTTAAAAACGCATTTATGATAAAACTCTCCAGAAAGTAGGCATAGAGGGAACTTACCTCAACATAATAAAGGACATATGTGACAAAACCACAGCAAACATCGTCCACAATGGTGAAAAACTGAAATTATTTCCATTAAGATCAGGAACATGACAAGGTTGCCCACTCTCACCACTATTATTCAAAATAGATTTGGAAGTTTTAACCATAGCAATCAGAGAAGAAAAAGAAATAAAAGAAATCCAAATCAGAAAAGAAGTAAAGCTGTCACTGTTTGCAGATGACATGATACTATACATAAAGAATCGTAAAGATGGTACCAGAAAACTACTAGCACTAATCAATGAGTTTGGTAAAGTAGCAGGATATAAAATTAATGCAGAGAAATCTCTTGCATTATTATACACTAATGATGAAAAATCTAAAAGGGAAATTAAGTAAATAGTCCCATTTACCATCACAACAAAAAGAATAAAATACCTAGGAATAAACCTATCTAAGTAGAAGAAAGATCTGTATGCAGAAAATTATAAGACACTGATGAAAGAAAATAAAGATACAAATAGATGGAGAGATATACCATGTTCTTGGATTGGAAGAATCAACATTGTTAAAATGACTCTACTACCCAAAGTAATCTACAGATTCAATGCAATCCCTATCAAACTACCACTGTCATTTTTCACAGAACTAGAACAAAAACTTGCACAGTTTGTATGGAAACACAAAAGACCCCGAATAGCCAAAGCAATCTTGAGAACGAAAAACGGAGCTGGAGGAATCAGGCTCCCTGACTTCAGACTATACTACAAAGCTGCAAGAATCAAGACAGTATGATACTGGCACAGAAACATAAATATAGATCAATGACACAGGATAGAAATTCCAGAGATAAACCCACGCATGTACGGTCACCTTATCTTTGATAAAGGAGGCAGGAATGTACAGTGGAGAAAGGACAGCCTCTTCAGTAAGTGGTGCTGGGAAAACTGGACAGGTACATGTAAAAGTATGAGATTAGAACACTCCCTAACACCATACACAAAAATAAGCTCAAAATGGATTAAAGACCTAAATGTAAAGCAAGAAACTATCATATTCTTAGAGGAAAACATAGGCAGAACACTCTATAACATAAATCACGGCAAGATTCTTTTTGACCCACCTCCTAGAGAAATGGAAATAACACCAAAAATAAACCAGTGAGACCTAATGAAACTTAAAAGCTTTTCCACAGCAAAGGAAACCATAAAGAAGACAAGAAGAAAACTCTCTGAATGGGAGAAAATATTTGCAAATGAAGCAACTGACAAAGGATTAATCTCTAAAATTTACAAGCAGCTCAATATCAAAAAAACAAACAACCCAATCCAATAATGGGCTGAAGACCTAAATAGACATTTCTCCAAAGAAGTTATACAGATTGCCAACAAGTACGTTAAAGAACGCTCGACATCATTAATCATTAGAGAAATGCAAATCAAAACTACAATGAGGTATCACCTCACACCTTTCAGAATGGCTATCATCAAAAATTCTACAATCAATAAATGCTGGAGTGGGTGTGGAAAAGAGGGAACCCTCTTACACTGTTGGTGGTAATGTAAATTAATAGAGTCACTATGGAGAACAGTGTAGAAGTTCCTTAAAATCCTAAAAATAGAACTACCATATGAACCAGGAATCCCACTACTGGGCATATACCCTGAGAAAACCATAATTCAAAAAGAGTCATGTACTACAATGTTCATTGCAGCTCTATTTACAATAGCCAGGACATGGAAGCAACCTACGTGTCCATTAACAGATGAATGGATAAGGAAGGTGTGGCCCATATATACAATGGAATATTACTCAGCCATAAAAAGAAGTGAAATTGAGTTATTTGTAGTGAGGTGGATGGACCTAGAGAGTATCATACAGAGTAAAGTAAGTCAGAAAGAGAAAAACAAATACAGTATGGTAACACATATATATGGAATCTAAAAAAAAAAGAAAAAAATAAAGGTTATGAAGAACCCAGGGGCAGGATGGGAATAAAGTCGCAGACCTACTGGAGAATGGACTTGAGAACACGCAAATGGGAAAGGGTAAGTTCGGACAAAGTGAGAGAGTTTATTGGACTTATATATGCTACCTAATATAAAATAGAAAACTAGTGGGAAGCCACCCCATAGCACAGGGAGATCAGCTCGGTCCTTTATGACCACCTAGTGGGGTGGGATAGGAAGGGTGGGAGGGTGGGAGACGGAAGAGGGAAGAGATATGTGGATATATGTATATGTAAAACTGATTCACTTTGTTGTAAAGTAGAAAATAACGTATCATTGTAAAGCAAATATACTCCAATAAAAATGTTAAAAAAAGAAAAAAGAAATTGAAGATACAAACTAAAAAGAAGCCATCACCTTGTGTTCATGGATTGAAAGAATTTAAATTGTTTAAATTTCTATACCACCCAAAGTCATCTCTAGAATCAGTGTAATTTCTATTAAAATTCCAATGGCATTCTTCATAGAAATAGAAAAAAACAATTCTTAAATTTTTATAGTTCCACAAAAGACCCCAAGTAGCCAAAGCAATAGTAAGAAAGATGAACAAATATTGAGCCATCACACATCATGCTTTTAAACTATACTTCAAAGCTATAGTAATTAAAACATTATGGTACTGGCAAAAAAACAAAAACATGGGCGTCTATGCCAATGGAACAGAATAGTGAGTTCAACATTAACCCGTTGTATATACAATCAATCAATATCCAATAAGGGAGCCAAGAATACTCAAAAGTGAAAGTATTTGTCTTCAACAAATGATATTGGGAAAACTGGATAAACACATGCAGAAAAATAAAACTGGACAACTCTCTTACACGTCTCACAGATATGAACTTGAAATGGATCAGAGGTTTAAACATAAGACCTGATGTTGTAAAACTCCTGGAAGAAGACATAGGGAATAAGCTCCTTGACATTGGTAATGGCATTATTTTGGATATGACACCAAAAGCACAAACAACAAAAGCAAAAATCAACAAGTGGGACTACATCAAACTTGAAAGATTCTGCACAGAAAAACAATCAACAAAATGATAAGGCAACCTACAGATTGATAAAAATATATTTGCAAACCTTATATAAAATAAATATCATATATCAAAAAAATACATATAATACAACTCAAAACAAAGAACAAAAAACCAAAAATCAAAACCCCAAAACAATCAGATTAGAAAGTGAGCAGAAAATTTAAATAGACATTTTTTCAAAGATGACATCCAAATGACCAACAGGTATAAGAAAGATGCTAAACTTCCCTAAACCATTAGGAAAATGTAAATTAAAACCACAATGAGATATCACCTCACACATTTTAGAATGGCTATCATCAATAAGACAAGTGATATCAAGTGTTGGTGAGGATGTGGAGAAAAGAAAACCCTGTGCAATGAGGGTGGGTATATAAATTGGTTCAGCCAACCTGGAAAACACTATCAAGGTTCCTTAAATATTCAAAATAGACTTCCATATGATCCAGAAAGTCAACATCTGAGTATATATCCAAAGGAAATGAAAACAGGATATTGAAAAGATGTGTGCATTTCCATGATTATTGCAATATTATTCAAAATAGCCAAATCTGAAGACCACCTAAGTGCATCAGTAGATGAATGGATAAAGACGATTGGTTTAAATAGAAAAGAATATTATTCAGCTATGAGAAAGGAAATCCTGCCATTTGCTTCAACATGGATGGATTTTGAGGACATTATACTGAATAAGACAGAGAAGGTTCAATACTATGTGGTATCACTTACATGTGGAATCTTAAAAAATGGCAAACTCGTAAAAACAGAGAGTAAAATGGTGGTTACCTGGGTGGGGGATAGGAGAATAGGAGAGATGTAGTTTAAGGGTAGTAGATAAATTAGTCCTGGAAATCTAAGTACGTTATAATAATTATAGATAACAACATTATATCATGAACTTCAAACTTGGTAATACACTAGACCTTAATCATTACACACACACACACACACACACACACACACACGCATGCACACACACACACAATTATGTGATGTGATAGGGGTGATAGCTAACACTGCAATATCAATAATATTACAGTATATAAACTTATCATTTCAACTTGTATACCTTAAACTTGCACTGTATTATTTATTTAATATATTTCAATAAAAATATACATCATTTATTTTAAGAATTCTCTCTTCAAAAGATACAGAGTGGTTGAACGGATAAAAATATTCAACCATACACTGCCCTCAGGAGTTTCACTTTAGCTTTATGAACACACATGCCTTAACACTAAAGGAATTAATGAAAGTATTTCATGCAAAAATAACCAAAAGAGAGCAAGTGTGACTATATATCAGAGCAAGTAGACTTTACATAAAGAACAGTTAGAGGAGACAAAGAAAATCATTGTATAGTGATAAAAAGTACAATTCATCAAGAGGATATAAAATTCTAAATATATATGTTCCCAACAATGAAACACCTAAATATATGAAGCAAATATTAAATGAAGTAATGGGAACAATGAAATGAAGATAGCAATACAATAATCACATGGGGCTGCAATGCCCCACTTTCAACAATGTATCCAGACAATAAATCAATAAGGAAAGTGTGGAGTTGAATAACTCTATAGACCAAATGAAACTAACAGACATATCCCAACATTCCATTCATCAACAACAGAATACATATTCTCAAACCCAAATGAAATATTCTCCAGGATATGTTGAGTCACAAAGCAAGTATTATCAAATTTAAGAAGATTGAAATCATATCAAGTATATTTTTGAGCACAATGGCATGAAACTAGAAATTGATAACAACAGGAAAATTGGAAAATTCACAAATATGTGGAAAAGAAGCCACACACTCCTGGACAATGGGTCAAAAAAGAAATCAAAAGAAAATAAAAAATATTTGGAAATGAAAACACAACATATCAAAACTTATGAGATGTAGTAAAAGCAGGTCTAAGAGGGAAGTTTATAGTAATTAATGGCAACATTAAATACAGAGAACTATCTCTGGGCAGAGGGATCAAGATGGTGGCAGAGAAGAACTTGGAACTCAACTCCCCCCACAAGCAATTTAAAATTACATATACATGTGGAAAAATTCTCACAGATAGGATGGAAAAAAAGATATTGAGCTCGTCAATGAATTCAGTAAACTTGCAGGATACAAAATTAATATGCAGAAATCTGTTGCATTTCTATCCACTAACAGTGAAATATCAGAAAAAGAAATTAAGGAAATAATCCCATTTACCATCACATCAAAAATAATAAAATACCTAGGAACAAACCTACGTAAGGAAGCAAAAGGCTTGTATTCTGAAAACTATACAGCACTGATGAAAGGAGTTGCAGATGACACAAACAGATGGAAAGATATACCTTGTTCTTGGATTGGAAGAATCAGTAGTGCCAAAATGACCATACTAACTAATGCAATCACTATCAAATTACTAATGACATTTTTCATAGAATCTAGAGCAAATAATTTTTAAATTTGTATGGAAAAATAAAAGACCTCGAATAGTCAAAGACAGAAGGGCTGGGGAAGCCTAGACTCTACTCACAAGGAGTGCATGCATGCTGCCTTGCTAACAATCAGGACAGAGAGAGATTTGCAACGGTGGCTTCTTCCCTGTCGCCCTTCGTCATCCAAAGTGAAAACATCCTGACCCATGCACGCTACACCAGAGGCTGGTGCAAGATCTGAGCAAAGATTCATTCTTGCTATGCAGAGAGAGATAAGGGTTGCCTGGGCTGTGAACTCAGCAGAAGCACGGAGGACATTTTCAGCATGTGAAGGGCACAGTGAGTCTAAAGAAGAAGCAATGGCTAAGCACTAGTGGAATCTTGGGCAGACAGGCCATGGGAGAGGACTCAATATAGCTATGCAGAGACAACACAGAGGACCTGGTGTATGATCTGGGTGGAACCACAGAGCCCATTGTCAGCATGGGGTAGCAGGAGGGGTTTCAGCAAACTTTGTCAGTGCACACATGGGGCAGTTCCAGAAGAGGGCACAGTGGCTGAGCTCTGAATTTTAGGCAGACAGACACTGGGCAGGAGTACACAGTAGTTCATTTACTAGTGAGAGTGCCTTAGTCCCACCCACTCAACAGCTTAACACTAGATCTGGAGGAAACAGGTCATGGGAGAAGTCGGCCACAAAGGCAGCCAACATCTCAGTGGCAGTGCAGCAACCACAATTCTTGCAGCCAAAATAACCCAACCCCCAACCTCAGCCTACTCCACACCACAGCCTTGCACTAGATTTGGGATGAACACACAGAGAAAAGGACATAAATTTAGGTTGCTTCTGAGCAGAGCTGCAGATGTCTACACAGGTGGCACATAGGTTTTCTGTGAAACCATGGGCCTCAATTTCTTCAGTAATCATCTCCTTTGGGGCAGAGCTTGCACTCAAGGGTAATGGAGCCTGATAAAACCCAACCTTATGGCTTTTGCTCCAACAACTGAGGAGCAGAACCCACCCCTGAGAGAGGAGGGACAGCCTTGGAGTAGACAGGAAGCCCCACCACACATCCAGCACAAGCTCTAGATATTACAACACCAACTACACCTCCTATCAAAGGGATAAAAGCCAGTACACTCTGCTTGGCATTCATACCAAAACCAGCCCTCACATCAAAAATACTGAACACAAATAGTCTAGACAGGGATGCTCCTACATAAACACACCCATTCAAAACCAAACAGT
The DNA here is from genome assembly GCF_059928025.1 of Delphinapterus leucas. Taxonomy (NCBI): domain Eukaryota; kingdom Metazoa; phylum Chordata; class Mammalia; order Artiodactyla; family Monodontidae; genus Delphinapterus; species Delphinapterus leucas. The sequence goes on from NC_143150.1 coordinate 84,022,138, forward strand.
TTCTCCTAAATTCATAGAGAAAGTTAAGGAAACTGAAAAGGCAGAGAACTACTCCCAATTAAAAAAACAGGAGAGATCCCCTGAAAGAACAAATAATAAAACAGAGAATATCAGTCTAGTGGACACCAAGTTCAAAAAGGTGGCAATAAAAATTTAAAGGAATGAAGAAAGATTATTGATAGAAATGCAGATGAGGAACCTACCTCAACTTAATAAGGGCCATATCTGACAAACTCACAGAAAACATCATTCTCAATTGTGAAAAACTGAAAGCATTTCCTTTGAGACCATGAACAAGAAAAGGATGTCCACTCTTGCCATTATTATTCTACACAGTTTTGGAATTCCTAACCTCAGCAATCAGGGAAGAAAGAAAATTAAAGAAATCCAAATTGGAAAAAAAGAAATAAAACTGTCACTGTTTGCAGATGATATGATACTATACATAGAAAAACCTAAAGATACTACCAGTAAACTACTAGAACTCAACAACAAATTTGGTAAAGTTGCAGAATAAAAAATTAATATACAGAATTTGCTTGCATTCCTATACACCAACAACAAAATATCAGAAAGCAAAATTAAGGAAACCATCCCATTTACCATCACAACAAAAAGAATAAAATACTTAGGAATAAACCTACCTAAGGATGCAAAAGAACTATGCTCTGAAAACTATCAGAGAGTGAGGAAAGAAATCAAAGATGATACAAACAAATGGAGAGATATACCATGTTCCTGGATTGGAAGAATAAATATTGACTATACTCCCCAAATCAATCTACAGATTAAATGCTATCCCTATAGAAATACCAACGGCACTTTACACAGAATTAAAACAAAAAAATTACAATTTGTATGGAAACACAAAAGACACCAAATTGTCAAAGCAATCTTGAGAAAGAAAAACAGAGCTAGAGAAATCAGGCTCCCTGACTTCAGACTATACTACAAAACTACAGTAATCAAGACAGTATGGTACTGGCACAAAACAAGAAATATAGATCAGTGGAACAAGATAGAAAGTCCAGATATAAACCCATACACCTATGGCTACCTAAGGAGGCAAGAATATACAATGGAGAAAAGACAGTCTCTTCAATAAGTAGTGCTGGGAAAACTGGAGAGCTAAAAGTAAAAGAATGAAATTAGAACACTCCCTAATGCCATACGCAAAAAACATTTAAAATGGATTAAGGACCTAAATATAAGACTGGATATTGTAAAACTCTTAGAGGAAAACATAGGCAGAACAATCTCTAACATAAATCACAGCCAGATCTTTTTGATCCACCTCACAGAGTAATGAAAATTAAAACTAAAATAAAGAAATGAGACCTAATTAAACTTAAAAGCTTTTGCACAACAAAGGAAACAATAAACAAAACTAAGAGACAACCCTCAGAATGGGAGAAATTATTTTCAAACGAAGCAACAGACAAAGAATTAATATCCAAAATATACAAACAGCTCCTGCAGCTCAATAAGAAAAAAACCCAAACAACCCAATCCAAAAATGGGCAGAAGACCTAAATAGACATTTCTCCAAAGAAGACATACAGATAGCCAAGAGGCACATGAAAAGATGTTCAACATTGCTAATTATTAGAGAAATGCTGATCAAAACTACAATGAGATATCACCTCACACCAATCAGAATGACCATCATCAAAAAATGTACAAACAATAAATACTGGAGAGGGTGTGGAGAAAAGGAAACCCTCCTACACTGTTGGTGGGAATGTAAATTGGTATAGCTACTATGGAGAACAGTATGGAGGTTCCTTAAGAAACTAAACAGAGAGCTAACATATGATCCAGAAATCGAACTCCTGGACATATATCTGGAGAAAAACATGGTTTGAAATGATTAATGCACCCTAATGTTCATTGCAGCACTGTTTACAATAGCCAGGACATGGAAGCAACCACAATGTCCATCGTCAATTGACAGATGAATGGATAAGGAAGATGTGGTATATGTACAGTGGAATATTACTCAGCCATTAAAAAGAATAAAAATGCCATTTGCAGTGACATAGATGGACCTGGAGATTATCTTACTAAGTGAAGTAAGTCAGACAGAGAAAGCAAATATGATATGATATTGCTTATATGTGGAATCTTAAAAATGATACAAAGGAACTTATTTACAAAACAGAAATAGAGTCACAGATGTAGAAAACAGTCTCTGGTTATCAGGGGGAAAAGTAGGAGGGATAAACTGACAAATTGGGATTAACATATGCACTCTACTATATGTAAAATATCAATAGACAACTACTAAGGACCTAGTGTATAGCACAGGAATCTCTTCTCAATACTCTGTGATGACCAATATGGGAAACGAATCTAAGAAAGAATGGATATAAGTATATGTATAACTGATTCTCTTTGCTATAAATCAGAAAGTTACACAAAATTTGAAATCAACTATACTCCAATAAAAATAAAAAAAAAGAATTGCAGATCAATGTAGTAAGGATCTAGAAACTATAAAGCTGAACCAATCAAAAATATATGATTCACTTGCTGAGTTAAAACCAAAAGGAAGAAATGAATAGCAGAGTAAGTGACATGGAAGAATGAATAAGTAATCAGGAAGATAGACTAATGGGAATATCCCAATCAGAACAGCAGACAGGAAGAAAAATGTAAGATAGGAAAGCAACATACATGATCTATGGGATATAATGAAGCATGCCAACCTAAACATAATGAGGTTTCCAGAGCAGGAAGAGAGAAAGAGGGGAATTGAACACGTATTTGAAGAAATTATGGCTGAAAACTTCCCAAGCCTGAAGAAGGAAACAGATATCCAAGTACAAGTAAACAGAGGGTCCTAAACAAGATGAACACTAGCAGACACACACCAAGACATATCGTAGTTAAAATGACCAATGTTAAAGATAAAGTGAGGACTCTGAGGGCAGCAAGTGAAAAAAGGAGTCAGTTATAAGGGAACCAGCATAAAGCTATCAGCTGATTTCTGTGAAGAAACTTAGCAGGTCAGAACAGAGTGGCATGATATATTCAAAGTCCTGAAAGGGAAGAATCTGCAACTGCAGATACTACATCCAACAAGATTATCATTTAGAGTAGAAGGAGGGATAAAGAATTTCTTTGACAAGCAAAAACTCAAAGAACTCAGCAATACTAAAGGTACCTCAAAAGAAATATTGATGGGTCTTATCTAAATATAAAAGAAGAAAGAATATATATGAAAGTGTAAATCACAGTGAGAAAGGCAAATATATAAAAGTTTGAATGCCAGGTAAAAAAGGCCTGTACATAGATTACAAAACAATTTTAAAAATTGTAAAAGTTATCAAAACTACAAGTAAAAATAAAAGGATAAGCATGAAGATGTAAGTGGGAGTAACAATAAAAAGAAATTAGAAAATACCTTGAGACAAACGAAAATAAAAACAGAAAGTCACAAAATTTATAGGATGCAGCAAAAGCAGTTTGAAGAGGCAAGTTCATAATGATACAGGACTTCCTAAAGAAAAATCTCAAATAAACAACCTACCATACCACCTAAAATAGTTAGGAAAAAAGAACAAAGAAAACCAAAGATCAGGAGAAAGAAGGGAATAACAATGATCAGAGAGCAAATAAATAAGATAGAGAAAAAGTATACAAAAGATCAATAAAACCAAGAGCTGTTTTTTTTTTGTGTTTGTGTTGTTCTTTTTTTAAGATAAACAAAATCATCCAACTTCTAGCCAGGCTCACAAAGAAGTAAAATGAGAGGACTCAAATAAACAAAATAGGAAATGAAAGTGTAGAAATAACTAATAGCAGAGAAATACAAAAAAAATGATGAGAATACTATGAACAGTTATGTACTAACAAAATGGACAACTAGAAGAAATGGACAGGTTTCTAGAAAAGGAATGAGAGAAAATATTTGCATATTTTGTGACCAAGAGAAAGCTATTATCCAAAATATACAAACAGCTCATACAACTCAATATTGAAAAAACAAAGAATCCAATCAAAAAATGGGCAGAAGGCCTAAATAGAGATTTCTCCATAGAAGACATACAGATGGCCAATGGGAATGTAAAAAGACACTCAACATTGCTAATTATTAGAGAAATGTAAAACAAATCAATAAATGTGACAAAAGGAGAAAAAGATGGACATTACATGATAATCAAACTATCAATTTAAAAAAATTATAAATACATAAGCACCTAAATAGCAGTACTTAACTATACAAGGCAAATATTAACAGACATAAAAGGATAAATCAACAATAACACAATAATAATAGGGGACTGTAAAACCCCACTTACATCAATGGACAGATCATCCAGACAGAAAATCAATAAGGAAACATTGCACATAAATAATACATTAGACCAGATGCACTTAATTGGTATAAGGAGAGCATTCCAACTGAAAGCAGCAAAACACAGTTTTTTTCAAGTGCATGTGGATCATTCTCCAGGAGAGATCACAAGCTAGACTACAGTACAAAACTTGGTAAATTAAAAAAAAAAAACTGAAATCATATCAAGCATCTTTTCCAACCACACTGCTATGAAACTAGAAATCAACTACAGAAAAAAAAGACTGCAAAAACCACAAACACATGGAATTTAACAATATGCTACTAAATCTCCAATGAATCACGGAAGAAATCAAAGATAAAATTAAAAAATATCTAGAGACAAATGAAAAGAAAAACACAATGAGGCTAAACCTATTGGATGCAGCAAAACAGTTCTAAGTGGAAAGTTTACAGTAGTACAATCCTACTTCAGGAAACAAGAAAAATCTCAAATACACAACCTAATCTTACACATAACAGAACTCGAGAAAGAAGAACAAACAAATCCCAAAGTTAGTATAAGGAAAGATATTGTAAAGATCAAAGAAGAAATAAATGAAATAGAGACTAAAAAAAACAATAGAAAAGATCAATGAAACTAAAATATTTTCGTTGAAAAGCTAAACAAAGATTGATAAATCAGACTCATCAGGAACAAATGGGAAAGGACGAAAATCAGTAAAATCAGAAATAAAAGAGAAGGTATATCTGACACCACAGAAATGCAAAAGATCATAAGAGACTACTATGAACAATTATATGTCAATAAAATGGGAAAACTAGAAGAAATGGACAAATTAGTAGAAAGTACAATATCCCAAGACTGAAGCAGGAAGAAATAGAGAATATAAACAGGAATGAAATTGAATCAGTAATTTAAAAACCTCAGCAAACAAAATTCCAGGATGAGATGACTTCACAGCTGAATTATACTGAACATTTAGAGAAGGATTAATACTTATATTTCTCAAACTATTTCAAAATTTTTCAGTGGAAGGAATACTTCCAAATGCACGCAATGAAGCCAGCATAACCTTGGTAGCAAAACCAGATAATACTATCACAAAAAAGAAACTACAGGCCAATATCAGTGATGAATACATATGCAAAAATCCTCAACACAATATTAGTAAAACAAAATCAACAATACATTAAAAGGATCATACACCATGGTCAAGCAGGATTTATACAAGAAAATTTTCAAATTCTGCAAATAACTGTTACACCACATTAACAAATTGAAGAATAAAAACTATATGATCATCTCAATAGATGCAGGAAAAAAACTTTTGACAAAATTCAAAATCATTTATGATAATATTTATCCATAAAGTGGGCATAGACAAAACATGCCTCAACATAAATCAAACAATACCTAGAAACAAATGACAATGGAGACAAAATGACCCAAAACCTATGGGATGCAGCAAAAGCATTCTAAGAGGGAAGTTTATAGCAATACAATCCTACCTTAAGAAACAGGAAACATCTCAAATAAACAACCTAACCTTGCACCTAAAGCAATTAGAGAAAGAAGAAAAATACCCCAAACTTAGCAGAAGGAAAGAAATCATACAGATCAGATCAGAAATAAATGAAAAAGAAATGAAGGAAACGATAGCAAAGATCAATACAACTAAAAGCTGGTTCTTTCAGAAGATAAACAAAATTGACAAACCATTAGCCAGACTCATCAAGAAAAAAAGGGAGAACACTCAAATCAATAGAACTAGAAATGGAAAAGGAGAAGTAACAACTGTCACTGCAGAAATACAAAGCATCATGAGAGATGCAATTCTATGTCAATAAAATGGACAACCTGGAAGAAATGGACAAATTCTTAGAAAAGCACAACCTGCCAAGAGTGAACCAGGAAGAAATAGAAAATATGAACAGACCAATCACAAGCACTGAAATTGAAACTGTGATTAAAAATCTTCCAACAAACAAAAGCCCAGGACCAGATGGCTTCACAGGCGAATTGTATCAAACATTTAGAGAATTGCTAACACCTATCCTTCTCAAATTCTTCCAAAATATAGAAGAGGGAGGAACAGTTCCATACTCATTCTACGAGGTCACGATCACCCTGATACCACAACCAGACAAAGATGTCACAAAGAAAGAAAACTACAGGCCAATATCACTGATGGACATAGATGCAAAAATCCTCAACAAAACGCTAGCAAACAGAATCCAACAGCACATTAAAAGGATCATACAGCATGATCAAGTGGGTTTTATTCCAGGAATGCAAACGTGATAAAACATATAAACAAATTGAAGAAAAAAAACCTTATGATCATCTCAATAGATGCAGAGAAAACTTTCGACAAAATTCAACACCCATTCATGGCAAAAACCCTGCAGAATGTAGGCATAGAGGGAATTTTCCTCAACATAATAAAGGCCATATATGACAAACCCACAGCCAACATTGTCCACAATGGTGAAAAACTCAAAACTTTTCCACTAAGATCAGGAACAAGACAAGTTTGCCCACTCTCACCACTCTTATTCAACATACTTTTGGACGTTTTAGCCACAGCAATCAGAGAAGAAAAAGAAATAAAAGGAATCCAAATTGGAAAACAAGAAATAATGATGTCACTGTTTGCAGATGACATGATCTGATACACAGAGATTCCTAAAGATGCTCCCAGAAAGCTACTAGAGTTAATCAATGAATTTGGTAAAGTAGCAGGATACAAAATTAATGCACAGAAATCTCTGGCATTGTTATACACTAGTGATGAAAAATCTGAAAGTGAAATTAAGAAAACACTCCCATTTACCATTGCAACAAAAAGAATTAAATTCCTAGGAATAAACTTACCTAAGAAGGCAAAAGACCTGCACATAGAAAACTATAAGACACTGATGAAAGAAATTAAAAATGATAAAAATAGATGGAGAGATATACCATATTCTTGGATTGGAAGAATCAATATTGTGAAAATGGCTCTACTATCCAAAGCAATCTACAGATTCAATGCAATCCCTGTCAAACTACCACTGACAATTTTCACAGAACTAGACCAAAAAATTTCACAATTTGTATGGAAACACAAAAGACCCGGAATAGACAAAGCAATTTTGAGAACAAAAAACGGAGCTGGAGGAATCAGGCTCCCTGACTTCAGACTATACTACAAAGCTGCAAGAATCAATACAGTATGGTACTGGCACAGAAACAAAAATATAGATCAATGGAACAGGATAGAAAACCCAGAGATAAACCCACGCACATATGGTCACATTATCTTTGATAAAGGAGGCAAGAATATACAGTGGAGAAAAGGTAACATCTTCAACAAGTGGTGCTAAGAATACTGGACAGGTACATGTAAAAGTATGAAATTAGAACACTCCCTAACATCATACAGAAAAATAAACTCAAAATGGATTAAAGACCTAAATATAAGGCCAGACACTATGAAACTCTTAGAGGAAAACATAGGCAGAACACTCTATGACATAAATCACAGCAAGAGGGAAGAGTTATGGCAACATATGTTTATGTATAACTGATTCACTTTGTTATAAAGCAGAAACTAACACACCATTTTTAAGTAATTATAGTTCAATGAAGATGTTAAGAAAAAAAGGCAAAGAGAGTCATGTTCCAAAATATTCATTGTAGATCTATTTACAATAGCCAGAACATGGAAGCAACCTGAGTGTCCATCATTGGATGAATGGATAAAGAAGATGTGGCACATATATACAATGGAATATTACTCAGCCATAAAAAGAAACGAAATTAAGATATTTGTAGTGAGGTGGGTGGATGCAGAGTCAGTCATACAGAGTGAAGGAAGTCAGAAAGAGAAAAACATATACTTTAGGCTAACACATATATATATATATATATATATATGAAATCTAAGGAAAAAAGAAAGAAAAAGGTTATGAAGATCCTAAGGGTAAGATGGGAATAAGGACATAGTCCTACTAGAGAATGGACTTGAGGATATGGGGAGGGGAAAATGTAAGCTGTGAGAAGTGAGAGAGTGGCATGGACATATATACACTACCAAACGTAAAATAGATAGCTAGTGGGAAGCAGCCGCATAGCGCAGGAAGATCAGCTCGGTGGTTTGTGACCACCTAGAGGGGTGGGATAGGGAGTGTAGGAGGGAGGGAGATGCAAGAGGGAAGAGATATGGGAACATGTGTATATGTATAACTTATTCAATTTTTTATAAAGGAAAACTAACACACCATTGTAAGGCAATTATACTCCAATAAGGATGTTAAACAAAAGAAAGGTTGTATGTGACAAACCCACATCTAATATCATAGGCAATGTTGAAAAGCTGAAAACATTCCTCTAATATCAGGAACAAGAAGACTGCCCACTTCCACTAGTTTTATTCAATGTAGTATTGGTAATCCTAGCGAGAACAATCAAAGAATAAAAAGAAATAAAATGAATCCAAATTGGAAAGAAAGAAGTAAAACTGTCATTGTTTGCAGATGACATGATAATATATATCGAAAATCCTAAGGATGGTACAAAAAACTAACCTCATTAATGAATTTGGTAAAGTTGCAGGATATAAAATTAATATAAACAAATATGTTGCGTTTCTGTACACTAATAATGAACTATCAGAAAGAGAAAATAAGGAAACAACTCCATGTACCATTACTTTAAAAAAATACCTAGGAACAAATCTAACTAAGGAGATAAAAGACCCGTACTGAGAAACATATAAGACCAGGGACTTTCCTGATGGTCCAGTGGTATAGAATCCGCTTTCTAATGAAGGGGACATGGGTTTGATCCCTGGTCAGGGAACTAAGATCCCACATGCTACAGAGCAATTAAGCCTGCATGCCTCACAAAGAGACCCCGAATGCCACAACTGCAGAGCCCATGTGCCCTGGATCCTGTGATCCACAACTAGATAAGAGAAAACCTGCATGCTGCAACTAGAGAGAAGACCGCAAACTGCAGCGAACAGCCCATGTGCTGCAATGAAAGATCCCACATGCAGTAACTAATACCTGATGCAGCAATAAATAAATAACTAAATAAGAAATTTATATAAAAAACAGAAACCTATAAGGCAGCTATGAAAGAAATCTTTTTAAATTTTATTTATTTATTTATTTGGCTGTGCCAGGTCTCAGTTGGGGCACATGGGATCTTCCTTGCCAAATGCGGGATCTTCATTGTGGCATGGGGGATTTGTTCCCTATACAGGGATTGAACCAGGGCCCCCTGCATTGGGAATGTGGAGTTAGACACTGTACCACCAGGGAAGTACCACTTATGAAAGGAATTGAAGTTGACACAAGCAGATGGGAAGATATACCATATTCTTAGATTTGAAGAATTAGTATTGTTAAATAACCATACGACCCAAGGAAATATAGAGATTCAATGCAATCCCTATTGAAATACCAATGGAATTTTTCACAGAACTAGAAGAAATAATTTAAAAATTTGTATGGAAACACAAAAGACCATGAATAGCCAAAACATTTCTTATAAAGTAGAGCAGAGCTGGAGGAATCATGTTCCATGATTTCAGAATATACTACAAACCTACAGTAATCAAACCACTATGACAGTGGCACTAAAACAGACACATATCAATGGTAAAGAATAGAGACCCAAAAATAAACCCATACTTTTATGGTCAGTTAGTCTATGACCTTGGAGGCAAGTATATATAATGGAGAAAAGAGAGTCTCTTCAATACCTGATACTACACAAATTGGTAGCAAACAGCTACATGTAAATGAATGAAATTAGAACATTCTCTAACACCATATATGAAAAAAAACCTCAAAATGGATAAAAGACCTAAATGTAAGACCAAAACCATAAACTCCCAGAGAAAAACATAGAACACTCTTTGACATAAATCACAGCAATATTTTTTTGGATCTGTCTTCTAAAGGAAAGGAGTTAAAAGCAAAAATAAGCAAATGCAAACTCATGAAAATTAAAAGCTTTTCACATCAAAGAAAGTCATCAACAATGACAAAGAAGGAGAACATACTGAATGGGAGAAGATATTGTAAATGATATGACCACCAATATATATATAACCAAAATATATAAACTGCTCATACAATTCAACATCAAAAACACAAACAAGTTCATTGAATAATGAGCAGAAGAGCTGGGTAGACATTTTTCCAAAGAGTAAATGCAGACAGCTGACAGGCACATAAAAAGATGCTCAATATAGCTAATCATCTGAGAAATGCAAATCAAAACCACAATGAACCATCACGTCACACCTGTTAGAATGGCTGTCATCAAAAAGGTAACAAATAACAAATGTTGGCAAGGATGTGGAGAAAAGAGAACTCTTGTACAATGTTGATGGAATTGTAAAGCGGTGAAACCACTGTGGAAAACATTATGGAGTTTTCTCAAAAAGCTAAAAATAACACTACTATATGACCAAGCAATTCCACTCCTGGGTATATATCAGAAGGAAACAAAAACACAATTTTGAAAAGACAGATGCACCCTAATATTGACAGCAGTATTATTTACAAATGCCAAGATAGTGAAGCATATATATATATATGTACACACACAATGCAATACTACTCAGCCATAAAAAATAAAGAATTTTTGCCATTTGCAGCAACATGGATGGACTTGGAGGGTATTATTCTAAGTGAAATAAGTCAGATACATAAAGAAAAATATCATTTGATATCACTTTTATGTGGAATCTAAAAAATACAACAAACTAGTGAATATAACCAAAAAGAAGCAGATTCACAGACATTAAAAACAAACTAGTGGTTAATCAGTAGGGGAAGGTGAGAGAGGCAATATAGGAGTAGGGCATTAAGAGGTACAAACTATAAATTGAGTATAACCATCAAAAAAGTGTGAATCACTATATTGTACACTTGTAACTTACATAATATTGTGCATCAATTATACTTCAGTCTATGAAATCATCCAAAAAAATGAACAAAATTAATACCTTGAGCAAAATAAAAATGGAAACCTAAATTTCCAAAATCTGTTGGATGTAACAAAAGCAGTTCTTAGAATGACACATATCAATATAAGCCTGTCTGAGAGGGAACAAAAGTCCTCAGGTGACCTACAAGCAGGTGAGGGGGGCAAATCCAAACTCGAACCCCAGGAGTTGTGTGAAAGTAGAGAAAGGGAAATTTCTCCTAGCAGCCTCAGGAGCAGCGTATTAAATCTCCACAATCACCTTGATATACTCTACACCTGTGGAATACCTGAATAGACAATGAATCATACCAAATTGAGGAGGTAGACTTTGGGTGCAATGATATATACATATATTTCCCTTTTTCTCTTTTTGTGAGTGTGTATGTGTAGCGTCTGTGTGTGATTTTGTCTGTATAGCTTTGCTTTTACCATTTGTCCTAGGATTCTCTCTGTCTGTTGTTTTTGTTTTTTAGTTTTTTCTTTTTATCGTATAATTTTAGTGCTTGTTATTGTTGGATTTGATTTTTGGTTTGTTTGCTCTCTTCTTTCTTTCTTGTTTTTTTTTAAAATTACCTTTCAATATTTTATTTTTAATAATTATTTTTTATTTTATTGTACTAACTTTATTTCATTTTATTTTTTTCTTCTGGTCTTTCTGTTTTTCTACCTTTCTTCTGAGCCATGTGGCTGACAGGGTCTGGGTGCTCTGGCCAGGTGTCAGGCCTGTGCCTAAGATGTGGGAGAGATGAGTTCAAGATATTGGTCCACCAGAGACCTCCAAGCTCAAAGTAATATCAAATGGTGAAAACTCTCCCAGAGATCTCCATGTCAACGCTAAGACCCAGCTCCACTCAACGACAAGCAAGCTACAGTGCTGGACTCCATGTGCCAAACAACTAGCAAGACAGGAACACAACCATACCCATTAGCAAAGAGGCTGCATAAAATCATAATAAGGTCATGGAAAACCCGAACACATTATCAGATGCGGGCCTGTCCACCAGAGAGACAAAATCCAGTTCATCCAACATAACACAGACACGAGTTCCCTCCACAGGAAGCCTACAAAACCTACTGAAGCAACCTTAGCCACAAGAGACAGACACTAAAAACATCAGGAACTGCGAACCTCCAGCATTTAAAAAGGAGACCACAAAGACAGTAAGTTAAGCAAAATGAGAAGGCAGAGAAACACACAGCCAATGAAGGAGCAAAATAAAAAGGCACCCGACAAATGGATCAAGAGGAAATAGTCAGCCTACCAGAAAAATAATTCAGAGTAATGAGAGTAAAGATAATCCAAAATCTTGGAAATAGAATGGAGAAAGTACAAGAAACATTTAACAAGGACCTGGAAGAACTAAACAGAAAACAAACAATGATGATCAACAGAATAAATGAAATTAAAAATTATATAGAAGTAATCAATAGCAGAAAAGCTGAGGCAGAAGGACGGATAAGTGACCTGGAAGCTAACAGAGTGGAAATAACTACTGCAGAGCAGGATAAAGGAAAAAGAATGAAAAGAATTTGGGACAGTCTCAGAGACCTCTGGGATAACATTAAACACACTAACGTTTGGATTATAGGGGTCCCCGAAGAAGAAGAGAAAAAGAAAGGGACTGAGAAAATATTTAAAGAGATTATACTTGAAAACTTCCCTACATGGGAAGAGAAATAGTTAATCAAGTCCAGGAAGCACAGAGAGTCCCATACAGGATGAATCCAAGGAGAAACATACCAAGACACATATTAATCAGAGTATCAAAAATTAAATACAAAGAAAAAATATTAAAAGCAGCAAGGGAAAAACAAAAAATAACATACAAGTGTATCCCCATAAGCTTAAAAGCTGATCTTTCAGCAGAAATTCTGCATGCCAGAAGGGAGTGGCAAGATATATTTAAAGTGATGAAAGGGAAAAACCTACTGCCAAGATTACTCTATGCAGCAAAGATCTTGCTGAGATTTGATGGGGAAATTAAAACTTTTACAGATAAGCAAAAGCTAAGAGAATTCAGTACCATGAAACCAGGATTACAAAAAATGCTAAAAACTTATCTGGGCAGGAAACGGAAGAGACCTACAGTAACAAACCCAAAACAGAAGTAAAAGACCTACAATAACAAATGGAAAACAATTAAGAAAATGGTAATAGGAACATACATATCGATAATTACCTTAAATATAAATGGATTAAATGCTCCAACCAAAAGACATACACTGGCTGAAAGGATACAAAAACAAGACCCATATATATCCTGTCTACGTGAGACACACTTCAGAACTAGCGACAGATATAGACTGAAAGTGAGGGGATGGAAAATGATATTCCATGCAAATGGAAATCAAAAGAAAGCTGGAGTAGCAATTCTCATATCAGAAAAAATATACTTTAAAATAAAGACTATTGCAAGGAACAAAGAAGGACACTATATAATGATCAAGGGATCAATCCAAGAAGAAGATATAAGAATTGTAAATATTTATGAACCTACATCAGAGCATCTCAATACATAGGCAAATACTAACAGTCATCAAAGGGGAAATCAACAGTAACACAATCATAGTAGGGGACTTTAACAACCCACTTTCACCAATGGGCAGATCATCCAAAATGAAAATAAATAAGGAAACACAAGCTTTAATGATACATTAAACAATATGGACTTAATTGAAATTTATAGGACATGCCATCTGAAAACAACAGAATTCCCTTTCTGCTCAAGTGCTCATGGAACATTCTCCAGGATAGATCATATACTGGGTCACAAATCGAGCCTTGGTAAATTTAGGAAAATTGAAATCATATCAAGTATATTTTCTGACCACAACGCGATGAGACTAGGTATCAATTACAGGAAAAAAACCTGTAAAAAATACGAACACATGGAGGCTAAACAATACACTACTTAATAACCAAGAGATCACTGAAGAAATCAAAGATGAAATAAAAAATTTCCTAGAAACAAATGACAATGAAATCATGATGATCCCAAAACTATGGGATGCAGAGAAAGCAGTTCTAAGAGGGAAGTTTAGAGCAATGCAATCCTACCTTAAGAAACAAGAACACCTTAAGAAACAAGAACAATCTCAAATAAACAATCTAATCTTACAACTAAATCACTTAGAGAAACAAGAACAAAAAAAACCCCATAGTTAGCAAAAGGAAAGAATTAATAAAGATCAGATCAGAAATAAATGAAAAAGAAATGAAGGAAACAATATCAAAGATCAATAAAACTAAAAGCTGTTTTTTTTTGAGAAGATAAACAATATTGATAAACCATTAGTCAGACTCAACAAGAAAATAAGGGAGAAGACTCAAACAATAGAATTAGAAATGAAAAAGGAGAAATAACAACTGACACTGCAGAAATACAAAGGATAATGAGAGATTACTACAAGTAACACTATGCCAATAAAATGGAAAACCTGGAAGAAATGGATAAATTCTTAGAAATGCACAATCTTCCGGGACTGAACCAGGAAGGAATAGAATATTTAAACAGGCAAATCACAAGCACTGAAATTGAAACTGTGATAAACATCTTCCAAAAAAGAAAAGCCCAGGACCAGATGGCTTCACAGGCGAATTCTATCAAAGATTTACAGAAGAGCTAACATCTATCCTTCTCAAACTCTTCCAAAATATAGCAGAGGGAGGCACACTCCCCAAAACATTCTGTGAGGCCACTGTGACCCTGATATCAAAAATCAGACAAAGATGTCACGAAGAAAGAAATCTAAAGGCCAATATCACTGATGAACATAGATGCAAAAATCCTCAACAAAATACTATCAAACAGAATCTAGCAGCATGTTCAAAGGATCATACACCATGGTCAAGTGGGGTTTAACCCAGGAATGCAAGAATAATACAATATATGCAAATCAATCAATGTGATACACCATATTAACAAATTAAAAAATATAAACCATATGATCATCTCAATAGATTCAGAAAGAGCTTTCAACAATGTTCAACAACATTTATGATAAAAACATAGAGGGAAAGTAGGCATAGAGGGAACTTACGTAAACATAATAAAGGCCATATATGACAAACTCACAGGCAACATCCTCCTTAATGGTGAAAAACTGAAACCATTTCCAATAAGGTCAGGAACAAGGCAAGGTTGCCCATGCTCACCACTATTATTCAACTTAGATTTGCAAGTTTTAGCCACAGCAATCATAGAAGAAAAAGAAGTAAAAGGAAATCCAATCAGAAAACAAGAATTAAAGCTGTCACTGTTCGCAGATGACATGATTCTATACATAGAAAATCCTAAAGATGTTACCAGAAAACTACTAGAGCTAATCAATGAATTTGGTAAAATAGCAGGATACAAAATTAATGCACAGAAATCTCTTCTGTTCCTATACACTAATGATGAAAAATCTGAACGTAAAATTAAGAAAACACTCCCATTTACCACTGCAACAAAAGAATAAAATACCTAGGAATAAACCTACCTAAGGGGACAAAAGTCCTGTATGCAGAAAACTATAACACACTGATGAAAGAATCTAAAGATGATACAAATGTTCTTGCATTGGAAGAATGAACATCGTGAAAATAATTGTACTACCCGAAGCAATCAACAGATTCAATGCAATCCCTATCAAGCTCCCAGTGGCATTTTTCACAGAACTAGAACAAAAATTTCACCATTTGTATGGAAACACAAAAGACTTCGAATAGTGAAAGCAATGTTGAGAAGGAAAAACGGAGCTGGAGGAATCAGGCTCCCTGACTTCTGACTCTACTACAAAGCTACAGTAATCAAGGCAGTATGGTACTGGCACAAAAACAGAAATATAGATCAATGGAACAGGATAGAAAGCCAGAAATAAACCCTATCACATATGGTCACCTTATCTTTGATAAAGGAGGCAAGAATATACAATGGAGAAAAGACAGCCTCTTCAAAAAGTGGTGCTGGGAAAACTGGACAGCTATAAGTAAAAGAATGAAATTAGAACACTCCCTAACACTATACAGAAAAATAAACTTAAAATGGATTAAAGACCTAAATGTAAGGCCAGACACTATCAAACTCTTAGAGGAAAACATAGGCAGAACACTCTATGACATAAATCACAGCAAGATCCTTTTTGACCCACCTCCTAGAGAAATGGAAATAAAAACAAAAATTAAAAAATGGGACCTAATGAAACTTAAAAGATTTTGCAAAGCAAAGGAAACCATATACAAGACAAAGAGACAACCCTCAGGATTGGAGAAAATATTTGCAAATAAAGGAAATGCTAAAGGATTAATCTCCAAAATTTACAAGCAGTTCATGCAGCTGAATATCAAAAAAATCAAACAACCTAATCCAAAAATGGGCATAAGACCTAAATAGACATTTCTCCAAAGAAGATATACAGATTGCCAACAAACACATGAAAAAATGCTCAACATCATTAATCATTAGGGAAATGCAAATCGAAACTACAATGAGATATCACCTCACACCGGTCAGAATGGCCATCATCAAAAAATCTACAAACAATAAATGCTGGAGTGGTTGTGGAGAAAAGGGGACCTTCTTGCACTGTTGTTGGGAATGTAAATTGATACAGCCACTATGGAGAACAGCATGGTGATTCCTTAAGAAACTAAAAAACAACTACCATACGACCCAGCAATCTCGCTACTGGGTTTATACCCTGAGATAACCATAATTTAAAAAGGGTCATGTACCAGAATGTTCATTGCAGCTCTATTTATAATAGCCAGGACATGGAAACAACGTAAGTGTTCATTGACAGATGAATGGATAAAAGAGATTTGGCACATATATACAATGGAATATTACTCAGCCATAGAAAGAAACGAAATTGAGTTATTTGTGGTGAGGTGGATGACATAGAATCTGTCATACAGAGTGAAGTAAGTCAGAAATAGAAAAATAAATACTGTATGCTAACACATATAGGTGGAGTCTGGAAGAAAAGAACGGTCATGAAGAGCCTACGGGCACTTTGGGAATAAAGATGCAGACCTAGTAGAGAATGGACTTGAGGATACAGGGAGGGGCAAGGGTAAGCTGTGAGAAAGTGAGAGAGTGGCATGGACATATATGCACTACCAAATGTAAAATCGATAGCTAGTGGGAAGCTGCTGCATTGCACAGGAAGATCAGCTCAGTGCTTTGTGACCTGCTTAGAAGGGTGGCCTATGGAGGGTGGAAGGGTGGGAGATGCAAGAGCAAAGAGATATGGGAATATATATATGTATAACTGATTCACTTTGTTATAAAGCAGAAACTAAGACATCATTGTAAAGCAACTATACTCCAATAAGGATGTTAAGAAAAAATAGAGACTAGTACAAGCAACTCATAAATAAAATGGACAAATTCTTAGAAAGGTATAAACTTCAAAGACTGAACAAGAAAAAAATAGCAAAAATGAACAGACCAATCACAAGTAATGAAATTGAAACTGTGATTAAAAACCTTGCAAAACACTAAGTCCAGGACCAGATGCCTTCAAAGTGAATTCTATCAAACATTTATAGAAGAGTTATCAACCATCCTTCTCAAACTCTTCCAAATATTTGCATAGGAAGGAACACTCCAAAACTAATTCTATGAGGCTACAATCACCCTAATACCAAAATCAGAAAAATATACTATAAAAAAAGAAAATTACAGACAAATATCACTGATGAACGTAGATGCAAAAATTCTCAACAAAATACTAGCAAACAGAATCCAAAATCACATTAAAAGGATCATACACCATGGTCAGGTGGGATTTATCCCAGGGATGCAAAGATTCTTCAATATACACAAATCAATCTATGTCATGCACCATATTAACAAACTGAAGAATAAACTGCATATGATCATCTCAATAGATGGAGAAAACCTTTTAACAATATTCAACAACCATTTATGAAAAACACTACAGAAAGTAGGCATAGAGGGAGCCTGGCTAAACATTATAAAGGCCCTATAGAACAAACCCACAGCAAAGATCATACTCAATGGTGAAAACTGAAAGCATTTCCTCTAAGATCAGGAACAAAACAAGGATGTCCACTCTTGCCACTATTATTTTACATAGTTTTGGAAGTCTTAGCCATGGCAATCACAGAATCAAGACAAATAAACGGAATACAAATTGGAAAAGAAGTGAAACTGTCACTCTTTGCAGATGAAATGATACTATACATAGATAATCCTAAAGATACCACCAGAAAACTACTAGAGCTAATTAATGAATTTGGTAAAGTAGCAGGATACAAAATTAATGCACAGAAATCTCTTGCATTCGTATACCCTAATGATGAAAAATTTGGAAGAGGAATTAAGGAAACACTCCCATTTACCATTGCAACAGAAAGAATAAAATACCTAGGAATAAACCTACCTAGGGAGACAAAAGACCTGTATGCAGAAAACCATAAGACAATGATGAAAGAAATCAAAGATGACACAAACAGATGGAGAGATACACCATGTCCTTGGATTGGAAGAATCAACATTTTGAAAATAAATATACTACACAAAGCAATCTACAGATTAAATGCAATCCCTGTCAAATTACTGATGACATTTTTTAAAGAACTAGAACCAAAAGTCTTAAAATTTTTATGGAGAGGTAAAAGATCCTGAATAGCCAAAGCAATCTGGAGTGAAAAAAACAGAGCTGGAGGAATCACATTCCCTGACTTCTGATTGTACTACAAAGCTACGGTGATGACAACATTATGGTATTGGCACTAAAACAAAAATATAGATCAATGGAACTCTATAGAAAGCTTAGAGATAAATCTATGCACCTATAGTCAACTAATCTATGACAAAGGAGGCAAGGATATATAATGGAGAAGTGTCAGTCTCTTCAATAAATGGTGCTGGGAAAACTGGACACCTACATGTAAAATAATGAAATTAGAAAACTCCCTAACACCATACACAAAAATAAATTCAAAATGGATTAAACATCTAAATGTAAGACCAGACACTATAATACTCTTAGAAGAAAACAAAGAAAAAACTCTCTTTGACATAAATCCCAGCAAGATCTTTTTTGACTCACCTCCTAGAGTAATTGAAATAAAACCAAAAATAAACAAACGGGACCTAATGAAACTTAAAAGTTTTTGCACAGCAAAGGAAACCATAAACAAGACGAAAAGACAACCCTCTGAAGGGGAGAAAATATTTGCAAATGAATCAACAGACAAAGAATTAATCTCCAAAACATACAAGCAGCTCATGTAGCTCAGTATTTAGAAAGCAAACAACCCAATCCGAAAATGGGCAGAAGACCTAAATAGACATTTCTCCTAACAAGATATACAGATTGCCAACAAACACATGAAAGGATGCTCAATATCACTAATCACTAGAGAAATGTAAATCAAAACTACAATGAGGTATCACCTCACACCAGTTAAAATGGGCATCATCAGAAAATCTACAAACAAAAAATGCTGGAGAGGATGCAGAGAAAAGGGAACCATATTGCACAGTTGGTGGGAATGTAAATTGATACAGCCACTATGGAGAACAACATGGGGGTTCTTTAAAAAACTAAAAATAGAACTACCATATGACCCAGCAATAGCACTACTGAGCATATACCCAGAGAATAACATAATTCAAAAAGACACATGCACCCCAATGTTCATTGTAACACTATTTACAATATCCAGGTCATGGTAACAATGTAAATGCCCATCGACAGATAAATAGATAAAGGAGTTGTGGTACATATATGTAATGGAATATTACTCAGCCATAAAAAGGAACGAAATTGGGTCATTTGTAGAGATGTGGATGGACCTAGATACTGTCATACAGAATGAAGTAAGTCAGAAAGAGAAAAACAAATATCATATGTTAACACATATACGTGGAATGTAGAAACATGATACAGATGAAGTGGTTTGCAAGGCAGAAATAGAGACACAGATGTAGAGAACAATCTTATGGACATCAAGGGGGGAAAGAGTGGGGTGGTGGTGGTGGGATGAATTGTGATATTGGGGTTGACCTATATACACTAATATGTATAAAATAGATAAGTAAATGGAACCTGTTGTATAACAGAAAGAAAGGAAGGAAGGAAGGGAGGGAGGGAGGGAGAGAGGGAGGAGGGAGGGAGAGAGAGAGGAAAAGAAAAGAAAGAAAGAAAGAAAAAAGAAAGAAAGAAAGAAAGAAAAAGAAAGAAAGAGAGAAAGAGAGGAAGGAAGGAAGGAAGGAAGGAAGGAAGGAAGGAAGGAAGGAAGGAAGGAAGGAAGAAAAATCTGTTGTGTTTGTATACACTATAATTAAATATCAGAAAAAGTTTTTAAAATCCCATTTAAAATCACACCAAATATAGTAAAATACCTAGCAGTAAACTTCACCAAAGAGGTGTAAGATCTATAGTTTGAAATCTCTTTTAAATTATGTAGAAAGTAAAAAGTGGAATTAAGAACCAAATTATAGTAATAATGGCTTTCATATTTGCACATGTATTTACCTCTACTACATATTTTTATATCTTCATAATACTTCAAGTTAGTGTCGAGCAACCTTTTGTTTCAACCTGAATAATCCCCTTTTGCATTTCTTTCAAGGCAAGTCTTGTGGTAATTCCCTTAGCTTCTGTTTATCTGAGAATGTCTTAATTTCTCCCTTATTTATTTATTTAAAGAAGGTGTTTGGGGTAGGAGTTAATTAATTAATTAATTTATTTTTGCTGTGTTGGGTCTTCGTTTCTGTGTGAGGGCTATCTCTAGTTGTGGCAAGCGGGAGCCACTCTTCATCGCGGTACACGGGCCTCTCACTATCACGGCTTCTCTTGTTGTGGAGCACAGGCTCCAGATGCGCAGGCTCAGTAGTTGTGGCTCACGGGCCTAGTTGCTCCGCGGCGTGTGGGATCCTCTCAGACCAGGGCTCGAACACATATCCCCTGCATTAGCAGGCAGATGCTCAACCACTGCGCCACCAAGGAAGCCCCTCTCCCTTATTTTATTTGTTTTAACATCTTTATTGGGGTATAATTGCTTTACAATGGTGTGTTAGTTTCTGCTTTATAACAAAGTGAATCAGTTATACATATACATATGTTCCCATATCTCTTCCCTCTTGCGTCTCCCTCCCTCCCACCCTCTCTATCCCATCCCGCCAGGCGGTCACAAAGCACTGAGCTGATCTCCCTGTGCTATGCGGCTGCTTCCCACTAGCTATCTACCCTACGTTTGGTAGTGTATATATGTCCATGCCTCTCTCTCGCTTTGTCACAGCTCACCCTTCCCCTCCCCATATCCTCAAGTCCGTTCTCTAGTAGGTCTGTGTCTTTATTCCTGTCTTACCCCTAGGTTTTTCATGACATTTTTTCCTTAAATTCCATATATATGTGTTAGCATATGGTATTTGTCTTTCTCTTTCTGACTTACTTCACTCTGTATGACAGACTCTAGGTCTATCCGCCTCATTACAAATAGCTCAATTTCGTTTCTTTTTATGGCTGAGTAATATTCCATTGTATACATGTGCCACATCTTCTTTATCCATTCATCCAATGATGGGCACTTAGGTTGTTTCCGTCTCCAGGCTATTGTAAATAGAGCTGCAATGAACATTTTGGTACATGACTCTTTTTGAATTATGGTTTTCTCAGGGTATATGCCCAGTAGTGGTATTGCTGGGTCATATGGTTGTTCTATTTTTAGTGTTTTAAGGCTCTCCCTTATTTTTGAAAGGCTGTTTGACTGTTCATAGAATTCCCAGTTAACAGTTTTATTTAAGCACTTTAAATGTACCATTTCCAGAGGAGATCAAGATGGCAAAAAAGGAGGACATAGAACTTACATCTCTCCACAAACACATCAAAAATACATCTACATCTGGAACAATTCTCACTGAAAACAAACTGGAGACTGACAGAAAAACTCCTGTACAGCCAAGGCTGTAAAGGAAGATCTACATTGACTCAGGCAGTAAGGGAAGAATAGCAATCAGGTCAGGACACACAACCCTAGGAGACGACACAGAATAAGTGGGGAATATCATGGGCGCAGAGGTCCTCCTAGGGGTCTGACATGGGAAAGATGAGTCCACTTAGCTGGTTTGAAAAAGAGTGGAACTAACACGGGGGCTCTAAGAATCAGACTCCATTCATGAAGAGTGACCACAAGCTTGCTTACTCTCAGGAACAAGGTGGAGGAAGCATATTGAAGCTGTACCTGCCAGTTTCTTGCAACCTCCCTGTGTGCACCCGGTACACGCCAAGCACCAGCTCCAGCCCCTCTAACTATCAGCTTCTTACTAGGGAGATAGCTTCTGTTGCCAAGGAAAGCGCCCAATTGTGAGGCAGAGAGCTGGCTCAGACACTGCACAGAACCTGAACTGGGTGAGAGCAGCCATTACTGGCATTCATGGAGGACGCAGATCAAGAGCAGTCTGGAGCTCTGACTGGTGTGCAGGAACTGCCCCAGCATGTGCCCCAGCAGACGCTGATTGCCCATTATGGCCATTTTTGCTCCAGTTCAGCTCCTCAGAAGCCCAAAGGTTGCCATTGATGAGGAGGGTGCATGGTTGAGGGGGATGGAACTGCATCTGAATGGGACGAGGGTAGCCATTAATGGTGCTCATGGATGCAGCAGATTGGTCGCTATTTTGAGCTCTGTGTGGTGTAACACAACAGCCCCAGCCTGCATCCTTCCCTACATTGTGAGCCAGATCTGTCCACTCTTGCTCCAGCATTGTTACCCTCTGGGGCAAAGATGCCATTGGTGGGAGAAGGGAGAGCACAAATTTAAAGGGAATGGAATCAGTAGGACTGATCCTCAGAGCTGCTCCAACACATTAGGACACAATCCCTTCCCCCTGATAGGGTGGTAACAGCCACTGAGAATAGGAGAAGCCCTGGATCACATCTGGCTCTGACTCTACCTCTAGCCCCTCCATCTCCAGCCCTACCTTCCAAGCAAATAGATAGCTGCCAGTACATACTAGAGTCAGACATGACCCATACTTACTTGATATCCATCTCCCTCACCAAAGCTACTGATCACACATAGACTGCATAGGGACATACCCACACAAGGGTGGAATAGGTAACTGTTTCACCTAACTTCATAGAGACAGAGAAAGTTAAGAAATATGAGAAGACAGAGAAAGTTGTTTCAAATGAAAGAAAAGAAAAGAATGTAAAAAACAACTAAGGAGGGCTTCCCTGGTGGTGCAGTGGTTGAGAGTCTGCCTGCCGATACAGGGGACACAGGTTCATGCCCCCGGCCAGGAAGATCCCACATGTCATGGAGCGGCTGGGCCCATGAGCCATGGCCGCTGAGCCTGAGCATCTGGAGCCTGTGCTCCACAACGGGAGAGGCCACAAGAGTGAGAGGCCCATGTACTGCAAAACAACAACAACAAACAAACAAACAAACAAAAAAACCCTAATGAGACAGAGATAATTTACCAGAGATAGAGTTCAAAGCATTAGCAATCAGAATGCTAACTGAACTAGGTAAAATGTAGATGAACACAGTGAGAATTTTAACTAGAATATATTAATTAATGAACTAGAAAATATTAAAAAAGATCAGTAGGAACAGAATAATACCATAAGTGAAATGAAAAACACACTAGAAGGAATTAATAGCAGACTAGGTTATACAGAACATATAAGTGACCTAGAAGATAAAGTAGTGAAAGTCATCCAAACAGAAGAGTAAAAGTAAAAGCAAATTTACAAAAATGAGCACAGTTTAGGGTAACTTTAAGACAACATCAAGCATAGGAACATTTGCATTATATGGGTCCTGGAAGGAGAAGAAAGAAATAAAAATGGTCAAAAATGTGTTTGAGGGAGGAGCTTAAAGACGGTTGAAGAGTAAGACGTGGAGATCACCTTCCTCCCCACAAATACATAAGAAATACATCTAAATGTGGAACAACTTCTACGGAACACCTACTGAATGCTGGCAGAAGACCTAAGACACCCCAAAAGGCAAGAAATTACCCCACGTGCCTGGGTAAGGCAAAAGAAGAAAAGAAAAAACAGAGACAAAAGAATAGAGATGGGACCTGCAACTAGGGGAGGAAGCTGTGAAGGAGGAAAGGTTTCCACACACTAGGAAGCCACTTCGTGGGTGGAGACTGTGAGTGGTGGGGGGGAAGGTTCAGAACCACGGAGGAAAATGCAGCAACAGGAGTGCAGAGGGCAAAGTGGAGAGATTTGTGCAAAGAGGATTGGTGCAGACCAGCACTCACCAACACGGGAGGCTTTTCTGCTCACCCACCAGGACGGCTGGAGACTGGGAGCTGAGGCTACGGATTCGGTCAGATCCCAGGGAGAGGACTGGTGTTGGCTGAGTGAACACAGCCTGAAGGGGGCTAGTGTGATACAGCTAGCTGGGAGGGAGTCTCGGAAAATGTCTTGAACTGCCAAAGAGGCAAGAGACTTTTTCTTGCCTCTTTGTTTCCTGGTTCATGAGGAGAGGGGATTAAGAGCGCCACTTAAAGGAGATCCAGAGATGGGCACAAGCCACGGCTATCAGCGCAGACCAGAGACGGGCATGAGACTCTAAGGCTGCTGCTGTAGTTACCAAGAAGGCTGTGTGCAAGCACAGGTCACTATCCACACCTCCCCTCCTGGGAGCCTGTGCAGCCCACCACTGCCAGGGTCCCCTGATGCAGGGACAGCTTCCACAGGAGAACACATGGCACACCTAAGGCTGGTGCAACGTCACACCAGCCTCTGTCACCGCAGGCTCACCCCGTATTCCATACCCCTTTATTCCCCTGGCCTGAGTGAGCCAGAGCTTCTGAAGCAGCTGCTCTTTTAACCCTGTACTGTGTAAGTGAAGAAGAGATGCCCTTAGCTGTGCAAAGAAGGAAGAGAAAGGGAAATCTCTCCAAGCAGCCTCAGGAGCAGTGGATTAAATCTCCACAATCAACTTAATGTACACTGCATCTGTGGAATACCTGAATAGACAATGAATTATGCCAAATTGAGGAGGTGGACTTTGGGAGCAATGGTATATATATATATATATTCCCTTTTTCTCTATTTGTGAGTGTGTATGCATATGCTTCTGTATCTGATTTTGTCTGTATAGCTTTGCTTTTACCATTTGTCTTAGGGTTATTTCTGTCCGTGTTTTTCTTTTTTTTTTTTTAAGTATAGTTTTCAGTGCTTGTTATCATTGGTGGATTTGTTTTTTGGTTCAGTTGTTCCTTCACTCTTTCTTTTTTTATAATTTAATTTTTTTAATAATGATTTTTAAATTTTAATAATTTTTTATTGTATTCTATTTTATTTTATATTTTTTCTTTCTTTCTATCATTTTTTCTCCCTTTTCTTCTGAGCCAGTGGATGACAGGCTCTTGGTTTTCCAGCCAGGAGTGAGGGCTGTGCCTCTGAGGTGGGAGAGCCAAGTTCAGGATATTGGTCCACCAGAGACCTACCAGTTCCACGTAATACCAAACAGCGAAAATCACCCAGAGATCTCCATCTCAATGCAAAGACGCAGCTCCACTCAACGATAAGCAAGCTACAGTGCTGGAAACCTTATGCCAAGCAACTGGCAAGAGAGGTACACAACCACACCCATTAGCAGAGAGGCTGCCTAAAATCATACTAAGGTCACAGACACCTGAAAACACACCACAAGACGTGGACCTACCCACCAGACAGAAAAGATCCAGCCTCACCCACCAGAACACAGGTACTAGCCCCCTCCACCAGGAAGACTACACAACACACTGAACCAACTTTAGCCACTGAGGGAAGACACCAAAAACAATGGAAACTACGAACCTGCAGCCTGCAAAAAGGAGACCCCAAACACAGTAAGTTAAGCAAATTGAGAAAACAGAGAAACACGCAGCAGATGAAGGAGCAAGGCAAAACCCACCAGACCTAACAAATGAAGAGGAAATAGGCAGTCTACATGAAAACTATTTCAGAATAATGATAGTAAAGATGATCAAAAATCTTAGAAACAGAATGTAGAAAATATGAGAAATATATGCAAGGACCTAGAAGAACTAAAGAGCAAGCAGTGACGAACAACACAAACAATGAAATTTAAAATTCTCTAAAAGGAATCAATAGCAGAATAACTGAGGCAGAAGAACGTATAAGTGACCTGGAAGATAAAATAGTGGAAATAAGTACTACAGAGCAGAATAAAGAAAAAATAATGAAAAGAATTGAGGACAGTCTCAGAGACCTCTGGGACAATATTAAGTACACCAACATTCAAATTATAGGGGTCCCAGAAGAAGAAGAGAAAAAGAAAGGGACTGAGAAAATATTTGAAGAGATTATAGTTGAAAACTTCCCTAATGTGGGAAAGGAAATAATTACACAAGTCCAGGAAGGACAGAGAGCCCCATTCAGGATAAATCCAAGGAGAAACACGCCAAGACACATATTAATCAAACTATCAAATATTAAATACAAAGAGAAAATATTAAAAGCAGCAAGGGGAATACAACAAATAACATACAAGGGAATCCCCATAAGTTTAACAACTGAAGTTTCAGGAGAATCTCTGCAAGCCAGAAGGGAGTGGTAAGACATATTTAAGGTGATGAAGGGGAAAAAACTGCAACCAAGATTACTCTACCCAGCAAGGATTTCATTCAGATTTGATGGAAAAATTAAGAGCTTTACAGACAAGAAAAAGCTAAGAGAATTCAGCACCACCAAACCAGCTTTACAACAAATGCTAAAGGAAATTCTCTAGGCAGGAAACACAAGAGAAGGAAAACACCTACAATAACAAACTCAAAACAATTAAGAAAATGGTAAGTGGAAAATATATATTGATAATTGCCTTAAATGTAAACGGATTAAATGCTACAACCAAAAGACATAGACTGGCTGAATGGATACAAAAACAAGAACCGTATATGCTCTCTACAAGAGACCCACTTCAGACCTAGAGACACATACAGACTGAAGGTGAGGGGATGGAAAATGATATTCCATGCAAATGGGAATCAAAAGAAAGCTGGAGTAGCAATTATCATATCCAGGAAAATAGATTTTAAAACAAAGACTATTACCAGAGAGAAAGAAGGACACAACATAATGATCACGGATTAATCCAAGAAAAAGATATAACAATTTAAAATATTTATGCACCCAACATAGGAGCCCCTCAATGCATAAGGCAATACTAACAGCAATAAAAGGGAAATCGACAGTAACACAACCATAGTAGGGGATTTTAACACCCCATTTTCACCAAAGGACAGATCATCCAAAATGAAAATAAATAAGGAAACACAAACATTAAATAATACATTAAACAACGTGGACTTAATAGATATTTGTAGGACATTCCATTCAAAAACAACAGAATACACTGTATTCTCAAGTGCGTATAGAAAATTCTCCAGGATAGGTCATCTCTTGGGTCATAAGTCAAGCCTTCGTACCTTTAAGAAAATTGAAATTGCATCAAGTATCTTTCCTGCAACACAACAGTGTGAGACTAGATATCAATTACAGGAAGAAATCTGTAAAAGATAAAAAAAACATTTAGGCTAAACAATACAATACTTAATAAACAAGAGGTCACTAAAGAAATCAAAGAGGAAATAAAAAAAATACCTAGAAACAAATGACAATGAAAACAGGATGACCCAAAACCTATGGGATTCAGCAAAAGTGGTTCTAAGAGGGAAGTTTATAGCAAAACAATCGTAACTTAAGAAACAGCTCAAATGACCCACCTAACCTTACACCTAAAGCAATTAGAGAAAGAAGAACAAAAAACCCCAATGTTAGCAAAAGGTAAGAAATCATAAAGATCAGATAAGAAATAAATGGAAAAGAAAGGTAGGAAACGATAGCAAAGATCAATAAAACTAAAAGCTGGTTCTTTGAGAAGAGAAACAAAATTGATAAAACATTAGCCAGACTCACCAAGAAAAAAGGGGAGAAGACTCAACTCAACAGAATTAGAAATGAAAAAGGGAAGTAACAACTGACATGGCAGAAATACAAAGGATCATGAGAGATTACTACAAGCAAGTATATGCCAATAGAATGGACAACCTGGAAGAAATGGACATATTCTTAGAAATGCACAA
The DNA here is from genome assembly GCF_059928025.1 of Delphinapterus leucas. NCBI lineage: Eukaryota > Metazoa > Chordata > Mammalia > Artiodactyla > Monodontidae > Delphinapterus > Delphinapterus leucas. The sequence continues at coordinate 84,050,501 of NC_143150.1, forward strand.
CATCCGAGATTGAACCAGGAAGAAATACAAAATATGAACAGACCAATCACAAGCACTGAAATTGAAACTTTAATTAAAAGTCTTCCAACAAACAAAAGCCCAGGACCAGATGGCTTCACAGGCGAATTCTTTTCAAACATTTAGAGAAGAGCTAACACCTATCCTTCTCAAACTCTTCCAAAATATAGCAAAGGGTGGAACACTCCCAGTCTCATACTACAAGGCCACCATCACCCTGATACCAAAACCAGACAAAGATGTCACAAAAAAGGAAAACTACAAACCAATATCACTGTTGAATATAGATGCAAAAATCCTCAACAAAATACTAGCAAACAGAATCCAAAAGCACATTAAAAGAATGAAACACCATGATCTGGTGGGATTTAACCCAGGAATGCAAGGATTCTTCAATATATACAATGCAATCAATGTGACACACCATATTAACGAACTGAAGGAGAAAAACCTTATGATCATCTCAATAGATGCTGAGAAAGCTTTTGACAAAATTCAACACCCATTTATTTTAAAAACCCTCCAGAAACTAGACATGGAGGGAACTTATCTCAATATAATAAAGGTCATATATGACAAACCAATAGCCAACAGGGTCCTCAGTGGTGAAAAACTGAAACAATTTCCACCAAGATAAGGAACAAGACAAGGTTGCCCACTCTCACCACTCTTATTCAACATAGTTTTGGAAGTTTTAGCCACAGCAATCAGAGAAGAAAAAGAAATAAATGGAATCCAAATCGGAAAAGAAGTAAAGCTGTCACTGTTTGCAGATGACATGATACTATATATAGAGAATCCTAAAGATGCTACCAGAAAACTGCTAGAGCTAATCAATGCATTTGGTTAAGTATCAGGATACAAAATTAATGCACAGAAATCTCTGGCATTCCAATACACTAATGACGAAAAATCTGAAAGTGAAAATAAGAAAACACTCCCATTTTCCACTGCACCAAAAAGAATAAAATACCTAGGAATAAACCTACATAAGTATCCAAAAGACCTGTATGCAGAAAATTATAAGACACTGATTAAGGAAATTAAAGATGATACAAATAGAAGGAGAGATATACCATGTTCTTCGATTGGAAGAATCAACCTTGTGAAAATGACTCTACTATCCAATGCAAGTTACAGATTCAATGCAATCCCTGTACAAACCAGCACTGGCATTTTTCACAGAACTAGAACAAAAAATTTCACAATTTGTATGGAAACACAAAAGGCCCCGAATAGCCAAAACAATCTTGAGAAAGAGAAACGGAGCTGGAGGAATCAGGCTCCCAGACTTCAGACTATACTACAAAGCTACAGTAATCAAGACAGTGTGGTACTGGCAGAAAAACAGAAATATAGGTCAATGGAACAGGATAGAAAGCCAGAAATAAACCCTATCACATATGGTCACCTTATCTTTGATAAAGGAGGCAAGAATATACAGTGGAGAAAAGACAGCCTCTTCAATAAGTGGTGCTGGGAAAATCGGACAGCTACATGTAAAAGAATGAAATTAGAATACTCCCTAACACCATACAGAAAAATAAACTCAAAATGGTTTAAAGACCTAAATGTAAGGCCAGAAACCATCAAACTGTTAGGGGAAAGCATAGGCAGAATACTCTATGACATAAATCACAGCAAGATCCTTTTTGACCCACCTCCTAGTGAAATGGAAATAAAAACACAAATAAAGAGGTGGGATCTAATGAAACTTAAAATCTTTTGCACAGCAAAGGAGGCCATAAACAAGACAAAAAGGCAACTCTCAGAATGGGAGAAAATATTTTCAAATGAAGCAACTGACAAAGGATTAATCTCCAAATTTACAAGTAGCTCATGCAGCTCAATATCAAAAAAACAAACAGCCCAATCCAAAAATGGGCAGAAAACCTAAAACACATTTCTGCAAAGAAGATATATATATTTCCAACAAACACATGAAAGAATGTTCAACATCATTAATCATTAGAGAAATGCAAATGAAAAGTTCAATGCAATATCAACTCACATAGGTCAGAATGGCCATCATGAAAACATGTACTAACAATAAATGCTGGAGAGGGTGTGGAGAAAAGGGAACCATTTGCACTGCTTGTGGGAATGTAAATTGATACATCCACTATGGAGAACAGTACGGAGGTTCCTTATAAAAGCACAAACAGAACTACCATACGACCCTGCAATCCCACTTCTGGGCATATACCCTGAGAAAACCATAATTCAAAGCGTGTCACGTACCAGAATATTCATTGCAGCTCTATTTACAATACCCAGGACATGGAAGCAATCTAACTGTCCATTGACAGATGAATGAATAAAGAAGATGTGCCACATATATACAATGGAATATTCCTCAGTCATAAAAGGAAACCAAATTGAGTTATTTGCAGTGAGGTGGATGGACCTAGAGTCTGTCATACAGAATGAAGTAAGTCAGAAAGAGAAAGACAAATACCATATGCTAACACATATATATGGAATCTAAAAATAAAAAAAAATAAGGTTATGAAGAACCAGGGGCAAGACGGGAATAAAGATGCAGACCTACTAGAAAATGGACTTGAGGACACAGGTAGGGGGAATGATAAACTGGGAGAAAGTGTGAGAGTGGTATTGTATATATGGACATATATACACTACCAAATGTAAAATAGATAGCTATTGGGAAGAAGTTCCATAGCACAAGGAGATCACCTTGGTGCTTTGTGAGCAGTAGAAGTGTGTGATAAGGAGGTTGGGAGGGAGGGAGATGCAACAGGGAAGAGATATGGGGATATATGTATGTATAACTGATTCACTTTGTTATAAATCAGAAACTAACACACCATTGTAAAGCAATTATACTCCAATAAAAACGTTTAAAAATTGTGTTTGATGAAATTATGGATGAAAACTTTCCAAACCTGAAGCAGAAAATGGATATCTAGGTTCAAGAAAGCAGAGGGTCCCAAACTAGAGTAAGTCAAAGATACTCACACCAAGATATAGCATGATTTAAAATGGCAAAAGTTAAAGGATAAAGAGAAAATTCTAAAGGTAGCATGAGAAAATAATGGTCACATACAAGGGAATTCCCATAGAGCTCTCAGCCAATTTTTACCGAAATTCTGCAGACTACAAGGGAGTGGTATAATAAATTTAAAATGCTGAAAGGGAAAAGTCTACAATCTAAGATTGTAACTAGCAAGGTTATCTCAGGCAACAAAAATTAACAGAGTTCTTCAATACTAAATTGATTCTAAAATAAGTGTTAAAGGGTTTTCTCTAAGTGGAAAAGAAAAGGGTACAACAAGAAGTAAGAATTTATAGGAAAGGATAAATCCCAAGTAAAGGCAAATATATAGTAAAGGCTGTGGATCGACCAATTAAATAATCTAGTATTAAGATTAAAGGCAAAATTGTAAAATTACCTGTCACTACAATAAACATTAAGATGTAACATATGACATCAAAAGCACAACGTGGGAGGACTTCCCTTGTGGTGCAGTGGTTAAGAATCTGCCTGCCAATGCAGGGGACACAGGTTTGATTCCTGGTCCGAGAAGATCTCACATGCTGCAGATCAACTAATCCCATGTGCCACAACTCCTGAGCCTTCACTGTAGGGCTGGTGAGCCACAACTACTGAAGCCCATTCGCCTAGAGCCGTGGTCCACAGCAAGAGAAGCCACTGCAATGAGAAGCATGTGCACCACAACAAAGAGTAGCCCCTGCTCGCTGCAACTAGAGAAAGCCCATGAGCAGCAACAAAGACCCAACACAGCCAAAATAATAAACAATTAAAAATAAATAAATCTACAAAAATGAAAATTATTAAAAAACACAATCTGGGAAAGGGAAGTAAAATATGTATATATTTTAGGATGCAATTGAACTTAAATGACTGTCAGTTTAAAACAAGTAAATATAGATATAGCTCAACATATATAAACCTCCTTGTAACCACAAATAAAAAAGCTAAAACAGGTACATAAAAAATAGAGAGGAAGGAACACAAGCATACCACTAAAGAAAATCATCAAACCATAACAGAAGAAACTAGAAGAAAAGAACAGATAACTACAAAACAACCAGAAAACAAAACAACAAAGTGGTAATAAGCACATACCTATAAATAATCATTTTAAATGTAAACAGCTTAAGTGTTCCAACAAAAAACAGAGTGGCTGATTAGATACAAAAACAAGACCCACCTATATGCTTCTTATAAGAACCTCACTTCAGTGCTTAAGACACACACACACACTGAAAGTGAAGGGATGGAATAAAATATTTCATGCCCAAGTGTTTTGGGTAGTAGGGCCATTTTACCAATATTAACTTTTCCAATCCAAGAGCATGGGATAACTTTCCATTTCTTTTTATCATCTTCCATTGCCTTCATCAATGTTTTATAATTATCAGAGTATAGGTGTTTCACCTCCTTGGTTAAGTTTACCCCAAGGTATTTTATTCTTTTTGATGTGACTGTAAATGGGATTGTGGTTTTCTTTTAACTTTATCTTACTTATATTTTATTTTTTTGTATATAGAAATGCAACAGATTTCTGTATATTAATCTTGTATCCTGCAATCTTGCTACATTCATTTATTATTTCTAATAGGTTTTCTATGGAGACTTTAGGGTTCTCTATATAAAGTGTATCATCTATCAATAGTGACATTTTTACCTCTTTCCTTCCAAGTTGGATATTTTTCATTTCTTTTTCTTGCCTTATTGCTGTGGTTAGTACTTTCAATACTATGTTAAATAGAGGTGGCAAGGGTAGGCATCCTTGTATCATTCCTGAATTTAGAGTAAAGACTTTCAGCTTTTCACCATTGAATATTATGTTGGCTGTAGGCTTGCCATAATTAGCCTTCATTATATTGAGATATGTTCCCCCCATACCCAGTTTGATGAGTTTATTTTTATTTTTATCAATGTATATTGACTTGTCAATTTCTTTTTTTGAATCTATTGAGTTTATCATGCGATTTTATCCTTCCTTTTGTTAATGAGGTGTATCACATTAATTTATTTGCAAATGCTGAAACACCCTTGCACCCCTGGAATAAATCCAATTTTATCATAGTGTATGATCTTTTACATGTATTGTTGGATCCAGTTTGCTAATACTTTGTTGAGGACTTTTTCATCTAAATTCATCAAAGATATTGGCCTATAATTTTCTTTTGGTTCTTTTTCATTGAGACTTGTTTTGTGGCCTCATGTGTGATCTATCCTGGAGAAAATTCCATGTGCCCTTGAAAAGAATGTGTATTCTCCTGTTTTTGTATGTAATGTCCTGTAGATACATATTAAGACCAACTGGTCTACTGTGTCATTTAAAACCACTGTTGACGTATTAATTTTTCTTCCTGGGTCATCAGTTCATTGATGTAATTAGGGTGTTAAAGTCTCCTATTATTATTGTATTATTTTCAATTTCTCCCTTCATGTCTCTTAGTATTTGATATATATGTATATGTATATATCATTATATAATGCTTTTCTTTGTCTTTTGTTATAGCCCTTGTTTTAAAGTGTATTTTATCTCTATTGGCCTGCTAATGCTGAGCCCGTTATAGGCATTACCTTGCTCAATACAACTGTACTATGAAGTAGATACTTTTATTTCTGTTTTAATGTCATTTAACATCTCTATTGGAGTATAATTGCTTTACAATGGTGTGTTTGTTTCTGCTTTATAACAAAATGAATCAGTTATACATATACATATGTCCCCATATCTCTTCCATCTTGCATCTCCCTCCCTCCCACCCTCCCTATCCCACCCTTCTCAGTGGTCACAAAGCACCGAGCTGATCTCACTGTTATGCAGCTGCTTCCCACTAGCTATCTATTTTTTATTTGGTAGTGTACATATGTCCATTATACTTTCACTTTGTCCCAACTTACCCTTCCCCATCCCCATATGATCAAGTACATTCTCTAGTAGGTTTGCATCTTTATTCCTGTCTTGCCCCTAGGTTTTCATGATCTTTTTTTTTTTAGATTCCACATATATGTGTTAGCATAAAGTATTTGTTTTTCTCTTTCTGACTTACTACACTCTGTATGAAAGACCCTATGTCCACCCACCTCACAAAAAATGACTCAATTTCGTTTCTTTTTATGGCTGAGTAACAATCCATTGTATATATGCAACATCTTCTTTATCCATTCATCTGTTGATGGACACTTAGCTTGCTTCCATGTCCTGCCTATTGTAAATATAGTTGCAATGAACATTGTAGTACATGACTCTATTTGAATTATGGTTCTCTCAGGGCTTACGCCCAGTAGTGGGATTGCTGGATCATATGGTAGTTCTATTTTTATTTTTTATGGAACCTCCATACTCTTCTCTGTAGTGGCTGTATCAAATTACATTCCCACCAAGAGTGCAAGAGGGTTCTCTTTTCTCCACACCCTCTTCAGCATTTATTGCTTGTAGTTTTTATGATGATGGCCATTCTGACAGGTGTGAGATGATATCTCATTGTAGTTTTGATTTGCATTTCTCTAATGATTAATAATGTTGAGAATTCTTTCATGTGTTTGTTGGCAATCTGTATGTCTTCTTTGGAGAAGTGTCTATTTAGGTTTTCAGCCCATTTTTGGATTGTATTGTTTGTTTTATTGATATTGAGCTGCATGAGCTGCTTGTAAATTTTGGAGATTAATCTTTTGTCAGTTGCTTCATTTGCAAATATGTTCTCCCATTCTGAGGGTTGTCTTTTTGTCTTGTTTATGGTTTCCTTTGCTGTGCAAAAGGTTACGTTTCATTAGGTCGCATTTATCTATTCCTGTTTTTATTTCCATTTCTCTAGGAGGTGGGTCAAAAAGGATCTTGCTGTGATTTATGTCATAGAGTGTTTTGCTTATGTTTTCCTCTAAGAGTTTTATAGTGTCTGGCCATACATTTAGGACTTTAATCCATTTTGAGTTTACTTTTGTGTATGGTGTTAGGGAGTGTTCTAATTCATTGTTTTACATGTAGCTGTCCAGTTTTCCCAGCACCAGTTATTGAAGAGGCAGTCTTTTCTCCACTGTATATTCCTGTCTCCTTTATAAAAGATAAGGTGACCATATGTGTGTGGGTTTACCTCTGGTCTTTCTATGCTGTTCCATTTATCTATATTTCCTTTTTGTGCCAGTACATAATCTATTGATTACTGTAGCTTTTTAGTATAGTCTGAAGTCCAGGAGCCTGATAGCTTCAGCTCCGTTTTTCATTCTCAAGATTGCTTTGGCTATTCACTGTCTTTTGTGTTTCCATACAAATTGTGAAATTTTTTGTTATCGTTCTGTGAAAAATGTCAGTGCTAGTTTGGTAGGGATTACGTTGAATATGTAGACTGCTTTGGGTACTGGAGTCATTTTACAATGTTGATTCTTCCAATCCAAGAACATGGTATATCTCTCCATCTACTTGTATCATCTTTTATTTCTTTCATCAGTGTCTTATAGTTTTCTGCATACAGGTCTTTTGTGTCCTTAGGTAGGTTTATTCCTAGATGTTTTATTCTTCTTGCTGCAATGGTAAATGGGTGTGTTTCCTTAATTTCACTTTCAGATTTTTCATCTTTAGTGTATGCGAATGCAAGAGATTTATGTGCCTTAATTTTGTATTGTGCTACCTTACCAAATTCATTGATTAGCTCTAGCAGTTTTCTGGTACCATCTTCAGGATTCTCTATGAATAGTATCATGTCATCTGCAAACAATGACTGCTTACTTTTTTTCTGATTTGGATTCCTTTTATTTCTTTTTCTTCTCTGATTGCTGTGGCTAAAACTTCCAAAACTGTGTTGAATAATAGTGGTGAGAGTGAGTACCATTGTGTTGTTCCTGATCTTTGTGGAAATGGTTTCATTTTTTCACCATTGAGTATGATGTTGACTGTGGTTTGTCATATATGGTCTTTGTTATGTTGAGGAAAGTTCCCTCTATGCCTACTTTCTGGAGGGTTTTTATCATAACTGGGTTTTGAATTTTGCCTAAAGATTTCTCTGCATCTATTGAGATGATCATATGGTTTTTTTCCTTCAATTTTTTAATATGGTGTATAACATTGATTGATTTGCATATATTGAAGAATCATTCCATAACTGCGATAAACCCCACTTGATCATTGTGTATGAGCCTTTTAACGTGCTGTTGGATTCTGTTTGCTAGTATTTTGTTGAGGATTTTTGCATCTATGTTCATCAGTGATATTGGCCTGCAGTTTTCTTTCTTTGTGACATCTTTGTCTGGGTTTGGTACCAGGGTGATGGTGGCCTCGTTGAGTGCATTTTGGTGTGTTCCTCCCTCTGCTATATTTTGGAAGAGTTTGAGAAGGATAGGTGTTAGCTCTTATATAAATGCTTGATAGAATTAATCTGTGAAGCCATCCAGTCCTGGGCATTTTTTTTGTTGGAAGATTTTTAATCTCAGTTTCAATTTTAGTGCTTGTGATTGGTCTGTTTACATTTTGTATTTCAGTCTCTGAAGGTTGTGCATTTCTAAGAATTTGTCCATTTCTTCCATGTTGTCCATTTATTTGGCATTTAGTTTCTTATAGTAATCTCTCATGATCCTTTGTATTTCTGCCATGTCAGTTGTTACTTCTCCTTTTTCATTTCTAATTCTATTGATTTCAGTCTTCTCCCTTTTTTCCTTGATGAGTCTGGCTAATGGTTTATCAATTTTGTTGGTCTTCTCAAAGACCCAGATTTTATATTTATTGATCTTGCTTTTGTTTCCTTAAGTTCTTTTCCATTTATTTCTTTTCTGATCTTTATGATTTCTTCCCTTCTGCTAATTTTGGGGGTTTTGTTCTTCTTCTTTCTCTGCATTAGGTGTAATGTTTGGTTGTTCATTTGAGATGTTTCTTGTTTCTTAAAGTAGGAGTTTATTGCTATAAACTTCCCTCTTAGAACTGCTTTTGCTGAATCCCATAGGTTTTGGGTCATCCTGTTTTCATTGTCTATTGTTTATAGGTATTTTTTGATTCCCTGTTTGATTTCTTCAGAGATATCTTGTTTATTAATTAGTGTATTGTTTAGCCTCTGTGTGTTTGTATTTTTCCAGATTTGTTCCTGTAATTGATATCTAGTCTCATAGCATTGTGTTCGGAAAAGATACTTGATACGATTTCAATTTTCTTAAATTTACCAAGGCTTGATTTGTGACCCAAGATATGATCTATCCTGGAGAATATTCCATGAGCACTTGAGAAAAACTCTATTCTGTTGTTTTTGGATGGAATGTCCTATAAATATCAATTAAGCTCATCTTGTTTAATGTTTTATTTAAAGCTTGTGTTTCCTTATATATTTTCATTTTGGATGATCTGTCCATTGGTGAAAATGGGGTGTTAACTTCCCCTACTCTGATTGTTTTTTGGTCGATCTCCCCTTTTATGGCTGTTAGTATTTACCTTATGTATTGAGGTGCTCCTATGTTGGGTGCATAAATATTTACAATTGTTATATCTTCTTCTTGGATCGATCCCTTGATCATTATGTAGTGTCCTTCTTTGTCTCTTGTAATAGTATTTATTTTAAAGTCTATTTTCCCTGTTATGAGAATTGGTATTCCAGCTTTCTTTTGATTACCATTTGTGTGGAATATCTTTTTCCACCCCTTCACTTTCAGTCTGTATGTGTCTGTACATCTGAAGTGGGTCCCTTTTAGACAGAATATATATGGGTCTTGTTTTTGTATCCATTCAGCCAGTGTATGTCTTTTGGTGGGAGCATTTAATCCATTTACATTTAAGGTAATTATCGATATGTATGTTCCTATTACAATTTTCCTAATTGTTTTGGTTTGTCAATTTAGGTCTTTTCTTCATCTTGCGTTTCCTGCCTAGAGAAGTTCCTTTAGAATTTGTTGTAAAGCTGGTTTGGTGGTGCTGAATTCTCTTAGCTTTTCCTTGTCTGTAAAGGTTTTAGTTTCTTTGTGAAATCTGAATGCGATCGTTCCTGGATAGTGTAATCTTTGTAGTAGGTGTTTCCCTTTCATCACTTTAAATATGTCTTGCCATTCTCTTCAAGCATGCAGAATTTCTGCTGAAAGATCAGCTATTAATCTTATGGGGATTCCCTTGTATGTTATTTGTTGTTTTTCCCTTGCTGCTTTTAGTATTTTTTCTTTGTATTTAATTTTTGATAGTTTGATTAATATGTGTCTTGGCGTGTTTCTCCTTGGATTTATCCTATATGGACTCTCTGTGCTTCCTGGACTTGATTAACTATTTCCTTTCCCATATTATGGAAGTTTTCAACTATAATCTTTTCAAATATTTTCTCAGCTGCTTTCAATTTCTTTTCTTCTTCTGGGACCCCTATAATTCGAATGTTGGTGCATTTAATGTTGTCCCAGAGGTCTCTGAGACTGTCCTCAGTTCTTTTCATTCTTTTTTCTTTTTTCTACTCTGCAGTAGTTATTTCCACTATCTTTCAGGTCACTTATCCGTTCTTCTGCCTCAGTTATTCTGCTCTTCATTCATTCCACAGAATTTTAAATTTCATTTAAAGTGTTGTTCATCACTGTTTGTTTGCTGTTTAGTTCTTCTCGCTCCTTGTTAAAAGTTTCTTGTATTTTCTACATTTTATTTCCAAGATTTTGGATCATCTTTACTATCTTTATTCTGAATTGATTTTTAGGTAGACTGCCTATTTCCTCTTCATTTGTTAGGTCTGGTGGGGTTTTATCTTACTCCTTCATCTGCTGTGTGTTTCTTTTTCTTCTCATTTTGCTTAGCTTAATGTGTTTGGGGTCTCCTATTCACATGCTGCAGGTTTGTAAATCCCTTTGTTTTTTGTGTCTGCCCCCAGTGGCTAAGGTTTGTTCAGTGGGTTTTGTAGGCTTCCTGTTTGAGGGGACTAGTGCCTGTGTTTTGGAGTATGAGGCTGTATCTTTTCTTTCTGTTGGGCAGGTTCACGACTTGTGGTGTGTTTTGGGGTGTTTTTTGCCTCATTATGATTTTAGGCAGCCTCTCTGCTAGTGGGTGGGGTTGTGTTCCTGTCTTGCTATTTGTTTGGCATAGGGTGTCCAGCACTGTAGCTTGCTGATCATTGAGTGGAGCTGGGTCTTGCCATTGAGATGGAGATCTCTGTGAGATTGTCTCCATTTGAAATTACGTGTAGCTGGGAGAACTCTTGTGTACCAATGTCCTGAGGTTGGCTCTGTAACTTCAGAGGCATAGCTCTGATGTCTGGCTGGAGCATCAAGAGCCTGTCATCTACACAGCTCAGAAAAAAAGGGAGAAAAAATGAAAGAAAGAAAGAAGATAAATAAAAAAATAAAATAAAGTTATTAAAATGAAAAATAATTATTAAAATAGAAAGAAAGAAAGAGAGTCACGAAACCATAAAACAAAGCCACCAATGATAAGAAGCACTAAAAATTATACTAAAAACAAACAAACAAACAGAAATGGAGAGCCAGAACCGTCAGACAAGTGGTAAAAGCAAAGCTGTACAGACAAAATCACACACAGAAGCATACACATACACATTCAGAAAAAGAGAAAAAGGGAAAATTGTATATATATTGTTTCTCCCTAATTCCACCTCCTCAATTTGGGATGATTCGTTGTGTATTCAGTTATTTCACACATGCAGTGCACATCAAGATGATTGTGGAGATATACTCCACTCCCCATAGGCTGCTGGGTGAGATTTCCCTTTCACTTCTTTGTTTGCACAGCTCCAGGTGTTCACCTTGGATTTGCCCCTGCCTCTGAGTGTTGGTCACCTGAGGGTGTCTGTTCCCCTCCCAGAAAGGATGGGGTTAAAGTAGCGGTGATTCAGGGGCTCTGGCTCACTCAGCCTCGTGGGAGTGAGGGGTATGGAATGTGTGGCAAGCCCACGGCGGCAGAGGCTGGCTTGACGTTGCACCAGCCTGAGGCATGCCGTGTGTTCTCCCGTGTAATTTGTCCCTGGATCATGGGACCCTGGTAGTAGCGGGCTGCACAGACTCCCGGGATGGGAGGTGTGGATAGTGACCTGTGCTCGCACACAGGTTTCTTGGTGGCTGTAGCAGCAGCCTTAGCATCTAATGCCCGACTTTGTGGTCTGCACTGATAACCGCAGCTCACGCCCGTCTCTGGAGCTCCTTTAAGCGGTGCTCTTAATCCCCTCTCCTCGCACACCAGGAAACAAAGCAGCAAGAAAAAGTCTCTTGTCTCTTCAGCAGCTCCAGTCTTCTACCCGGACTCCCTCCCAGCTAGCTGTGGTGCACTAGCACCTTCAGGCTGTGTTCATGCAGCCAACCCTAATCCTCTCCCTGCGATCTGACCTCAGAAGCCCGAGCCTCAGCTCCAAGCCCCCACCCGTCCTGACGGGTGAGCAGACAAGCCTCTAGGGCTGGTGAGTCCTGGTTGGCACCGATCCTCTCTGTGGGAATCTCTCTGCTCTGCCCTCTGCACCCCTGTTGCTGTGCTCTCCTCTGCAGCTCCGAAGCTTTCCCCCTCTGCCGCCCACAGTCTCTGCCCACGGAGGGGCTTCCTAGTGTGTTGGAACATTTCCTCCTTCACAGTTCCCTCCCCTAGTTGCAGGTCACATCCCTATTGTTTTGTCTCTGTATTTTTCTTTTTACTTTTGCCCTACCTAGGTACGTGGGGAGTTTCTTGCCTTTTGGGAGCTCTGAGATCTTATGCCAACATTCAGTAGGTGTTCTGTAGGAGCTGTTCCACATGTAGATATATTTCTGATGTATTTGTGGGGAGGAAGGTGATCTCCATGTCTTACTCTTCCACCATCTTGAAGCTCCTCTCTATTTCTGTTTTTAAAGTGAGGAATTTGAATGTTAAATGTGTTCCATCCCTTGAATAAAATCACATAAATCATTAAAAAAATAGTTTATCTAATAAGAGTATTGCTCCCCCCACTTTCTTGTCATTTCCATTTGCATGAAATATTTTCTATCCCTTCACTTTCATACTGTGTGTCTTTAGTCCCAAAATGAATCTCATGTAGGCAGCATGTTGAAAGGTATTGTTTTTTGTTTTTTATCCAATGAGCAACCCTATGTCTTTTGATTGGAACATTTACTCCATTGATATTTAAAGTAATTATTGATAGGTGTGTACTTATTCCTGTTTCACTACTTGTGTTCCAGTTGTTTTTGTAGTTCTTCTCTCTTCATTTCTTCCTGTTTTTGGTTCTAACACTGTGGTTTGATGATTTTCTTTAGTAGTATGCTTGAATCTCTCTCTCTCTCTCTCTCTCTCTCTCTCTCTCTCTCGTATCTATTGTAGGTTTTTGATTAGTGGTTACCATGGGGTTCATATATGTTCACTCATCATTATATCTACTTGACTTAAACTGATAGTCACTTAAGCTCAAACACAATATCTTCAACTTTTTTACTGCTCTCCCACCCATTTTGTGTTTTCGATGTCATATTTTACACCTTTGTGCTTATCCATTTACCATTCATTGTAGTTATAATTGGTTTTACAATTTTTTATCTATTAATCTATGTGCTGGTGTTTAAGTGAGCTTAAATTCTTACTATACATTTTCCTTTCCTAGTGGGGTTTCCTTATTCCTATAGATCCTTACTTATTTTCCATTTAGAGAATACTGTTAAACATTGTTTTGAGTGTAGGTTTAGTATTGCTGAATTATTTAGTTTTTGCTCATTTGAGAAGTTCTTTATTTCTATTCTAAATGATAATGTTGCTGTGTATCATGGTTTGTAGGTTTTTCATTTCAGCACTTTGAATATATTATGCCACTCCCTTCTGGTGTATATTTTTAATCTCAGATATTGAATTATCTATTTTTGATTGAGTACTTTTTTATTTTCTTTTTTCTTGTTAAAAAGATATGTGTTTAGATGAATTCACTTCCCTAATTCAGTTAACATTTAAAAAGTTTTAAATTTGTATTTATTTTTTATTGAAGTATAATTGGTTTACAATATTGTGGTTGTTTCAGGTGTACAGCAAAGTGATTCAGATACACACATGCACACACACACACACACACATATATGTATAATTTCTGATTATTTTCCTTAGTAGTTATTACACGATACTGAATAGTGTTCCTTGTGTTATATAGTAAATTCTTATTGCTTATCTATATTATATGTAGTAGTGTGTATCTGTTAATCCCATACTCCTAATTTATCCCTCCCCTCTCCCTTTCCCCTTTAGTAACCATAAATTTGTTTTCTATGTCTGTGAGTCTGTTTCTGTTTTGTAAATAGATTCATTTGTATTATTTTTGAGGTTCCACATATAAGTGATATAATATTTGTCTTTCTCTGTCTGACTTACTTCAGTAAGTATAATATTCTCTAGGTCCATCCATGTTGCTGCAAATGACAGCAAATATAGTTATACTGGTCCATAGCTATGTATAGCTGTAGCTATAGCTATATATATCTTAAGCCATTCATCTGTTTATGGACACTTATGTTGCTTCCATGTCTTAGCTATTGTACATAGGCTCTTCTGAATATGAGGGTGCATGCATCTTTTCAAATTAGAGTTTCTGTCTTTTCCAGATACATGCCCAGGAGTAGGATTATTGGATGATATGGCAGCTATATTTTTGTTTTTAAAGGAACCTCCATACTCTTTCTCATGGTGGTTACACCAATTTACATTCCCACAAGACAGTGTAGGAGGGTTCCCTTTTCTCCACAACTTCTCCAGCATTGATTATTTGTAGACTTTTTGATAATATCCATCCTGACTGGTGTGAGGTGGTACCTCATTTTGGTTTTGATTTGCATTCCTCTAATAATTAGCGATGTTGAGCATTTTTTCATGTGCCTGTTGGCCATCTGTGTGTCTTCTTTGGGGAAGTGCCTATTTAGATATCCTTCTTATTTTTTGATTGTGTTCTTTTATTTTGTTTGTTTATTTGTTTGTTTTCTGATATTGAATCATCCGAGCTGTTTTTATATTTTGGAAATTAACCCCTTATTAGTAAAGCTAGCATTTTTTATTACAAATGTTTTGAATTCTTTATCTGGTATATTGTCAATTTCTGTTTATTAATTTTTTCAGGGTTTTTCTCTTGCTCTTTCAATTGAGAGTAGTTCCTCTGTCTTTTCATGTTACTTAACTTTCTCTGTCTATATGAATTTACATTAAACAGTTACCTATTGTGCTCTTGAAGTGGTGTTCTTATGTGGGACTACCCCATGTAGGGTGTGTGTGTCCAAAACCTTTGGTCAGAAGGCTGGATTTGACCTGAATGACAGTCACATCTTTCCTCAGGGTGTGCTAGCAGTTATCACCTTGGCATGGGGTGTGGTTGATAATGGAGGAGCTAGAGCTTGCTTAGGAGGTGGGGAAGGTCTTCCTCTCTGCTCATTGGCCATCAGTGCCCTGTCAGGGGTTGTGTCTTCTCCCAAGTTGCTGGAGCAGAAGCCCTGGAGTCAGGCTCGAGCTGACTCTTTTATGTTTAATTGAGTGTTTTTCCTTCTCCTTGCACTGGGAACTTTGCCCCAAAGGAGGGGAGTACTGAAGCAAGTGTGGTTCACGTACCTACTGAGGTCCAATGCTTTGACTCTGTAGGGGTCTGCAGCTCCACTCAGTTGCAGCCCATGGTTACATATTTTCCCTTTCATGGCTGCCCCAGATGTAATGCTAGCAGTGGTGTGGAGTGAGTACGGTTGGAGCATTTGATTGGCTAGTGCTCAGGCGTGTAGTGAGATGGTCAGGGAAATTCTGGTATCCTCACTGCCATAAGAAGTCTGGACTGCTTCTGGGGTGTTGCTTGAGTAGGTGCCAACAGGAGCCATCGCCTCCCAACCTGGGCTATGCCCCAGGCCCCTGGGCCATTTCTACATCCCTAGGTCAAGAATATTCCCAAGTTCTGGCTGCCCTAGGTCCAGTGCCAAGCTGTGGCATGTAGTGAGTGGAGCTGGGGCATGGGGAGCAAAGCAATGTGGAATTCCCTAGGGAAGACCTCTCACTGCCCTGCCTGGAGACAAGCTAGAACCCAAACAACCCTCATGAGTGGAGTCTAGGCTTCTCCAGCCGTTTTCTTTGTCCCAGTGATTCTCCAAGTAGACAAGGGGTCTTGTGTCCTACATTTAGGACCCCAGGACTGGGACCCCCAGTCTGTGGCTTGACCCACTCACTCCCCAGAATGAGTGTCCACCTGTGTGATCTCCTTTCTCCTCTGAGTTCCTTCCCAGGGGCACAGGTCCCAACTCAATGCTTTTCTTCCCATCCTACCTGATTATGTTTGTATCTTTCTTACAGCCTTGGTTGTACAGGAGTACTTTTGACAGCTTCCAGTTAGTTTTCAGTGAGAAATGTTCCACATGTAGATGTATTTTTGATATGTTTGTAGTGGAAAGTGAGCTCCACGTCTTCTACTCTGTCAGCTTGATCTCTCCTCAGTAAGGTTATATTAACAATATTATTTTTCTAATCTGTGAGCATGGTATATCTTTCCATTCATTTGTGTCTTATACTTTTTTATTGATCAATGTCTTACAGTTTTCCGAGTGCAGGTCTTTTACCTCATTAGATTTGTTCCTCAATATTTTTTTTATTTTTGATGTGAATATAAATGAGATTGTTTTCTCAATTTCTTCTTCTGTTAGGTCATTGTTAGTTTATAGAAACACAAGAGATTTCTGTATATTAATTTTGTATTCTGCAACTTTCCTGAATTCAATGATGATTTCTAATAGGTTTTGGTGGTGTCTTTAAGATTTTCTATATATAGTATCATGTCATTGGAAAACAGTGACTGTTTTACTTCTTTTTTCCACTTTGGATTTGTTTTTCTTGTCTGATTTCTGTAGCTAGATCTTCCAATACTAAGTTGAATAAAACTGGTGTGATTGGGCATCCTTGTCTTTTTCCTGATCTTCAACGACATGCTTTCAGCTTTTCACCATTGAGTATGATGTTGGCTGTATGTTTGTCATATATGTTCTTTATTATGTTGATGTATGTTTCCTCTATACCCATTTGTTGAGAGATTTTTATCATTAATGGGTATTGAATTTTATAAATTCAATAATGATAATTACTGAGCTTATCATTTGATTTTTAATTTTCAATTTGTTGATGTGGTGTATCATTATTGACTGATTTTGGATATGCAATCATTCTCACATCCCTAGGATAAATCTCTCTTGATTACA
Organism: Delphinapterus leucas; assembly: GCF_059928025.1. Taxonomy (NCBI): domain Eukaryota; kingdom Metazoa; phylum Chordata; class Mammalia; order Artiodactyla; family Monodontidae; genus Delphinapterus; species Delphinapterus leucas. The sequence continues at coordinate 84,067,629 of NC_143150.1, forward strand.
GTTTAAAATCCTTTAAGTGTACTGTTGAATTCTGTGTGCCAATATTTTGTTGAGGAGTGTTGAATCTATGTTCATCAGTGATGTAATCCTGTGATTTATTTTGTGAATGTGGTAGCTTTCTCTCATTTTGATATCAGGGTCATGCTGACCTCACAGAATGAGTTCTGAAGGGCTATTTCTTCAAATTTTTGGTGTAGTTTGAGAAGGATAGGTGTTAATTCTTCCTTCAATGTTTAGTAGATTTAACCTGTGACATTGTCTGTTCCTAGACTTTTGCTTGTTTGGGAGTTTTTTTTTTTAATTATTGATTCAATTTCTTTACTTGTAATTATTTTGTTCATACTTTCTATTTCTTCTTGATTCATTCTTGGGAGAGTGTACATTTCCAGGAATTTATCCATTTTTCTTAGGTTGACCATATTATTGGCATATACTTGTTCTTAGTAATTGCTTATGATCATTTGTATTTCTATTGGGTTGGTAGTACCTTATCCTTTTTCATTTGTGATTTTATTTATATGTAACCTCTTTTATTTTCTTGATGAATCTGACTAAAGTTTATCAATTTGTTTATCTTTTCAGATAACCAGCTCTTAGTTTTGCAGATATTTTCTATTTTTTTTAGTCCCTATTTTATTTATTTCTGCTTTGGTATTTATTATCTCTTCTACAAATTTTGGGTTTTGTTTGTTCTTTTTCTAGTTTCTTTAAGCATAATGTTATGTTGCTCTTTTGAGTACATTCTTGTTTGCTGAGATAGACTTGTATCACTATAAACATCTTAGAATTGCCTTAGTTATGCCCCATAGATTTTTAATCATTTTAGTTCCATTTTTATGTGTCTCCATATAATTTTTTATTTTCTCTTCCATTTCTTCAGTGACCTGTTGGCTGTTTAGTAGCATATTGTTCAGCTTTTTTGTATTTTTGCAGTTTTTTTCTTATAGTTGATTTCTAGTCTCCTATCATTGTGGCTGGAAAAGGTGCTTGATATGATTTCAATCTACTTAGCTTTGAGACTTATTTTGTTTCCTAACATGTGATCCTGGAGAGTGTTCCATGTGCACTTGAAAAGAATATGGGGATTCCCTGGTGGCGCAGTGGTTGAGAGTCTGCCTGCGATGCAGGGGACACGGGCTCGTGCCCCGGTCTGGGAAGATCCCACATGCCGTGGAGCGGCTGGGCCTGTGAGCCATGGCCACTAAGCCTGCACGTCCAGAGCCTGTGCTTCGCAACGGGAGAGGCCACAACAGTGAGAGGCCCACGTACCGCAAAAAAAAAAATAAAAAGAATATGGATTTTTCTGCTTTTGGATACACTGTTCTCTCTCTCTATATAAAGTCCATCTGGTCTAATGTGTCATTTTAAGGCTAGTTTTTCCTTATTGATTTTCTGTCTGGATGATCTGTCCAGATATAATTGGGGTGTGACAATTCTCCACTATTATTGTGTTACTGTCAATTTCTCTATATTTTTATAATTTGATTTATGTATTTAGGTGCTTCATTTTGGGTGCATATATATTTACAATTGTTATATCTTCTTGTTGAATCAAACCCTTGACCATTATTTAATATCCTTCTTTGTCACTTGTTACAGTCTTTGTTGAAGGGTCTATTTTTTCTGATATCAGTATTACTATTCCAGCTTTCTTTTTATTTCCATTTGCATGAAATATTTTTCCCATCCCCTCACTTTTAGTCTGTACTTGTCTTCAGATCTGAAGTGAGTCTTTTTAAGACAGCATATATGTAGGTCTTGTTTTGAATCCTTTCTGTCACTCTGTGTTTTTGATCAGAGCATTTAGTCCACTTACATTTAAAGTAATCATTACCTGGTATGTAGTTGTTGCCATTTTAATTGTTTACGTGTTGTTTAGTAGTTCTTTTTGTTCCTTTCTTTTCTTTTTCTCTCTTCCCTTGTGATTTGATGAATACCATTAGTGTTATGTTTGGATTCCTTTCTCTTTTTTATTTGTGTATAAATTATAATTTTTTTTGTTTGTTGTTACCCTGCAGTTTATATATAGTAAATAATATATATATGATTATTTTAAATTGACGATGTATGAAGTCAAATCCATTCTAACAGCCCTGACTTTTTATTCCCACTTTTATGTTTTTGATACTTCATTTTAATTCTTTTTGTTTTGTGTATCCCTTAAATATCCATTAACTACTTATTGTGGTTATAGATGCTTTTGAGAATCATGTTTTTGTTTATGCTTGTTTGTTTGTTTTTGGCTGTGTCATGTGGCTTGGGTGATCTCAGTTCCCCAACGAGGGATTGAACCTGGGCCCTGGCAATGAAAGCCTGGAATCCTAAACACTAGGCCACCAGAGAACTCCCTGCTTTTACTACTTTTGTATTTTAACATTCCTCTTAGCTTTATTTATTTACTATATATTTGCCTGTATCAGTGAGGTTTTTCCTTTTGGAATTTTTATATTTCTACCTGTGATCTTTTCTTCTCCACTTAGAGAAGTCCCTTTAACATTTTTTTTATAAAGCCAGTTTAGTGGTGCTGATCTCTTTTAGCTTTTGCTTGTCTGTAACACTCTTTATCTCGCTTTCAAATTTGAATGATAGCCTTGCCATGTAGTGTATTCTTGTTTGTAGGTTTTTTCCTTTCATCCTGTCTAATGTATTGTGCCACTCTAATCTGTCCTGTAAATTTTCTGCTGAAAAGTCAGCTGACAGTCTAAATGTTTCCTTCTTGTAACTAGTTGCTTTACCCTTGATGCTTTTAATATTTTCTCTTTATCTTTAAATTTTGCTATCTTAATTACAATGTGTTTTTCTGTGGCCTTCTTTGTGTTGATCATTTTTGAGACTCTCTGTGCTTCTTGGACTTGGATATCTGTTTCTTTTCCCAGCTTAGGGAAATTTTTAGCTATTATTTCTTCAACTAGGTTTTCTTTCTCTTTCTGTCTTTCTTCTCCTCCTGGGATCCCTATAAAGCAGATATTTGTTAGTATGTTTGACGTTGTCCCATAGGTCTCTTAAACTTTTCTCATTTTTTAATCCTTTTTTTAGCTATAAAGCTTGGGTTATTTCTACCACTCAGTCTTCCAGTTTGCTGGTCCATTGCTCTGTAACTTCTAATCTACTGTTGATTTCTTCTAGTGAATTTTAAATTTCAGTTATTGTATTCTTCAGCTGTTTTGTTCTTCTTCATATATTCTAACTCTTTGTTAAACTTCCCATTGTGCTCATCAATTTTTCTCCCAAGTTCACTGACCACCTTAATGATCATTATCTTGAACTCTTTATCAGGTAGATTCCTTATCTCCTGTTTTCTTAGTTCTTCTTCTGGTGTTTTATCTTACTAACTCACTTGAAACACATTCCTTTGTCATCTCATCTTGCTTAATTTTCTGTGTTTATTTGTATGTATTTGTAGGTCAGTTACATTTCCCAATCTTAGAGAAGTGGCATTATGTAAGAGAGGTCCTATGGGGCCCAGAAGCACATTCTCCACATGTGACCAGAGCTATATGATCTTGGCATGTCCCCTATGTTGGCTGAGTTGACCCTTCTGTTGTGGAGGGGCTGACTACTGTGGGAATGCTTGTAGGTGGGGCTGTTCCTTGGCCTGTTGGCTGCCAGGCCCTGTCTCTTGTGGAGGCTGCTAGCTGCTGGTGGGCAAGGCTGCATCCTGGCAAGGTTGAATCTGCACCCTTAGTATTCCTGAGTCTGGCTCTGGCCCACTCATGGGTTGGACCATGTCCTGGCATGGTTCAGTGTGACGCATGGGGGTTCCTGGGGCTGGTGCCTGTCCACAAGTGAGTGGGGCCAGGACCTTAAGAGTTCCAGGACTGGTCCTAACCTACCTGTTGGCAGAGCTGGGTCCTGGGGCTGTTAGGTGTGGTGTATTTTGGGAATTAGGACTGGTCTGGCCCACTTGTGGGGATGGCTGGCTCCCAGGGAAGCTGGCTGTGAAGAACAAGTGTTCAGGGGCTGGTGTCTACCCATTGGTGAGTGGGGCTATATCCTGGCATGGCTGAGTACAGGGCCAGGGTGCTTCAGTGCTGGTGCTACTCACTAGTGGCCTGGGTCATTGGGCACTTGAGTTGATTTTATGTCTTGGTTATTTTAAATAGTGTTGTTATAAACATTGTCATGCATGTATCTTTTCAAATTAGTGTTTTTGTTTTTTTGGATATATACCCAGAAGTAGAATTGCTGGGTCCTATGGTAGTTCTATTTTTAGTTTTCTGAGAAACCTCCGTAACTGTTTTCCACAATGGTTGCACCAATTTACATTCCTACCAAGAGTGCATGAGGGTTCAGTTTTCTCCACATCCTCTCCAATATTTGTAGACTTTTTGATGATAGTCATTCTGACAGATGTGAGGTGATATCTCTTTTTTTGATTCGCATTTCTCTAGTAATTAGCATTGTTGAGCATCTTTTCAATTATAAGAGAATGCTGTTATAAAGGAAATTCTTCTCTGTTGTACACTTGATACTAATATAATATTGTAAATCAATTTTACTTAAATAAAAGAAGGAAATTCTGCTATTTGCAATAACATAGATGGAACTTGAGGGCACTATGTTAAGTGAAATAAGTCAGACACAGAAAGACAAATACTCTATTATCTCACTTATATATGGAATCTTTTTTTAAACACTACTTATTTTATTTTTGGCCGCTTGGCACAGCTTGTGGGATTTTAGTTTCCCGACCAGGTATTGAACCCATGCCCTTGTCAGTGAAAGCACGGAGTCCTAAACACTGTACAACCAGGGAATTCTCCTGGAATGAGAAATCAAGCTCACAGAAAAAGAGATCAGATTTGCGGTTTCCAGTTTACCAGAGTTGGGGCCTAAGGTGTGGGGGAATTGGATGAAGGCAGTCAAAACAAACAAATATCCACTTATAAGATAATACTAGGGATACAATGTACAACATAATGACTGTAGGTAATAGTGCTGTGTGGTATATTTGAAAATTTTTAAGGGTGTTGATCCTAAGAGCTCTCATTATAAGAAAAAAACCTTTTTTTTCTTTTTTCTATCTATATATGATAATGGATTTAACTAATTTTTTTGGAAATATTTCACAATACATTTAAGTCAACTGCATTATGCTGTATGTCTTAAACTTATACAGTTCTGTATGCCAATTATATCTCAATAAAGAAAAAGAGGGAGGGAAAGAAAAAATTATAGAAAGGAAGGAAGAATGGAACAAAAGAAGGAAGGATGGAAAGAACAAAGGAAAGAAAGCTAGAAAGCTAGGAAAGAATAAAGGAAAGAAAAAATTTGAGCATACTAAAACAATAAATAAAAGGATAATGAGACCACTATGAACAATTATATGCCAACAAATTGGACAAATTAGAATAAATGGATAAATCCTGAGAAACATACAACCTACCAATTGTGAATCATGAAGAAGTAGGAAATCTAAACACAGCAATAACAAGTTAAGGATATTGAATCAGTAATCAAAATCTTCCCAACAAAGAAAAGCCCAGGACCAGATGGCTTCATGGGTAAATTTTGCCAATCACCTAAATAAGAATTAATGTCAACCCTTTTCAAAACTCTTCCAAGAAATAGAAGAGGAAGGAACAGTCTCAAACTCATTTTACAAGCCCAGCACTACAATGATACCATGGTCATATAAGGATATTACAAGAAAACAATATCCCTGGTTAAATTATATACAAAACTATCAACGAAATACTGGCAAACAACATTCAATACCTTATTATAAGGATCTTACATTATGAAAAAGTGTGCTTTATAGAGATGCAATTATTTGTTCAATATACAAAAATCAACAGATATGATACACCACATTAATTTATATGAAAGACAAAAATATGGTCATCTCAATGAGTGCAGAAAAAGATTTTGACAAAGTACAAGATCCTTTCGTGATAAATCCCTCAACAAATTGGGTATAGAAAGAATATACCTCAAAATCATAAAGGCCATATCTGACAAAGCCACAGATAACAGTATACTCAACAGTGAAGTGTTGAAAGGTTTCCTCTACGATGAGAAACAAGAAAAGGGTGCCCACTATCCCTGCTTCTATTCAACATATTACAGGAAGTCCTATCTAGAGCAATTCAGTCAAGATAAATAAATAAAAATTATCTAAATTGGAAAGGAAGAAGTAAAATTGTTGAAGATGATATGATATATAAAATATTCTTAAGACGTAACAAAAAACTGTTGGAACTAATCAATGAATTCAATACAGTTGCAGTATATGAAATCAACATGCAGAAATCAATTGTGTTTTTATACATTAACAGTGAAATAGCTGAAAAAAAATTTAAACATCTATTTACAATAGCACTGAAAATAATAAAATACATGGGAATAAATTTAACAAAGGAAGTGAAAGATCTGTACAATGACAACTACAAGATTTTGATGAAATACATTGAAGAAAACACAAACGTATAGAAAGTTATTCTGTGTACATGGATCAGAATAGTTAATATTGTTAAACTGTCTACCACCTGAAACATCTATAGAATCTATGTAATCTCTATCAAAATTCCAATGTCATTTTTCACAGAAACAGAAAAAATAATCCTACAATGTGAATAGCAGAAACAAACAAAAACCCAGTTAAAGATTGGCAGAGGACTTGAGTAGACATTTTACCAAAGAAACATACAAGTGGCCAACAAGTATGTAAAAATGTGCTCAACATCACTAATCATCTGGGAAATGAAAATCTAACCATGATCACTTCTCACCTCTTAGAGTGGCTATTATCAAGAAGTCAAGAGATAACAAACACGGGTGAGGATGTGGATAAAACATAACCATGGTACACTATTGATGGGAATGTAAATTGGTATATCCTCCTGGAAAACAATATGGAGTTTTCTTAAAAATTTAAAATAGAATTACCATATGATCCAGAAATCCCACTTCTTTTCTTTTTGAATTTTATTTAATTTATTTTTTATACAGCAGGTTCTTATTAGTTATCAATTTTATACATATTAGTATATATATGTCAATCCCATTCCCCCAATTCATCACACCACCACCCCCACCACCACTTTCTCCCCTTGGGGTCCATACGTTTGTTCTTTATATCTGTGTCTCAATTTCTGCCCTGCAAACCAGTTCATCTGTACCATTTTTTTAGGTTCTACATATATGTGTTAATATATGATATTTGTTTTTCTCTTTCTGACTTACTTCACTCTGTATGACAGTCTCTAGATTCATCTACGTCTCTACAAATGACCCAATTTCATTCCATTTTATGGTTGAGTAATATTCCATCATATATATGTACCACATCTTCTTTATCCATTTGTCTGTCGATGGGCATTTAGGTTGCTTCCATGATCTGGCTATTGTAAATAGTGTTGCAATGAACATTGGGCTGCATATGTCTTTTTGAAATATATATTTTTTCTGGGTATATGCCCAGTAGTGGGATTGCTGGGTCATATGGTAATCCTATTTTTAGTTTTTTAAGGAACCTCCATACTGTTCTCCATACTGGCTGTATCAATTTACATTCCCACCAGCTGTGCAAGAGCATTCACTTTTCTCCACACCGTCTCCAGAATTTGTTGTTTGTAAATTTTCTGATGATGCCCATTCTAACTGGTGTGAGGTGATACATCACTGTAGTTTTGATTTGCATTTTTCTGATAATTAGTGACATTGAGCAGCTTTTCATGTGCTTCCTGGTCATCTGTATGTCCTCTTTGGAGAAATGTCTATTTAGGTCTTCTGCCCATTGTTTGATTAGGTTTTTTTTTTTTAATATTGAGCTGCATGAGCGGTTTATATATGTTGGAGATTAATCCTTTGTCCGTTGATTCATTAGCAAATATTTTTTCCCATTCTGAGGGTTGTCTTTTCATCTCGTTTGTGGTTTCTTTTGCTTTGCAAAAGCTTTTAAGTTTCATTAGGTCCCATTTGTTTATTTTTGTTTTTATTTCCATTACTCTAGGAGGTGGATCAAAAAACATCTTGCTGTAATTTATGTCAAAGAGTGTTCTTCCTATGTTTTCCTCTAAGGGTTTTTTGGTGTCTGGTCTTACATTTAGGTCTTTAATCCATTTTGAGTTCATTTTTGTATATGGTGTTAGGGAGTGTTCTAATTTCATTCTTTTACATGTAGCCGTCCAGTTTTCCCAGCACCACTTATTGAAGAGGCTCTCTTTTCTCCATTGTATATCCTTGCCTCCTTTGTAATAGATTAGTTGACTATAGGTGTGTGGGTTTATCTCTGGGTTTTCTATCCTGTTCCATTGATCTATATTTCTGTTTTTTGCCAGTACCATATTGTCTTGATTACTATAGCTTTGTAGTATAATCTGAATCAGGGACTCTCATTCCTCCAGCTCCGTTTTTTTCCCTCAAGACTGCTTTGGCTATTCGGGGTCTTTTGTGTCTCCATACAAATTTTAAGATTTTTTTTTTGTTCTAGTTCTCTAAAAAATGCCATTGGTAATTTGATAGGGATTGCATTGAATCTGTAGAAGCAATCCCATTTCTGAAAGAGGTGAATTCACTCTCTTGAACAGGTATGTGTTTTTCCATATTCAATTCAGCATTATTCACAATAACCAAGACATAGAAACAACCTAAGTTTCCTTCAACAGATGAATGGATAATAAAAATGTTTTATATATATATATATATATATATATATATATATACACATACATATACACACTCACATATATATATAGTTGAATATTATTCAGCTATCAACAAGAAGGAAATCCTGACATTTTCAATAGTGGATGGACCTTTTAGCCATATTGTTAAGTGAAATAAGTCAAAGACACATATTCTATATTCTTACTTATATGTGAAATCTAAAAACATCAAACACATAGAAACAGAGAGTAGAATTGTGTTTGCCAAGGCCTGAGTCATGGGCAAAATACAGAGATGTTGGTCTAAGATTATAAACTTTCAGTTATAAGATGAACAGATTCTGGGGACCTAATAAATAGCATGGTGAGTATAGTTAACAATACTGTATTGTACACTTGAGAGTTGCTATGAGAGTAGAACTTTAATATTCTCACTATAACAACAACAAAATGGTAATTATGTTAGGTGAACGACATGTTAAGTAACCTTATTGTGGTAAAAAATTCACAATATATGTGTATCAAACCGCCACATTGTATACCTTAAACTTACACAATATTATTTGTCAATTTTATCTGAATATAGCTGGGTTAAGGGAAAAGAAAATATAATTTGAAGAAAATGTTGAGGGAAAATATCCCATCTACAAATAAGATTATAGCAACAGATCCAGATAGTCAGCATGAGGAGCCAAACCTTCAGGTCAGTTCTCATTTCACCCCTCACCTCTTGAAAAGTGCAAAAAGCCTGTGTTCTGGGTCTCTCATTCTTAGCTATTCTGGCTTCTTATGATCCCTTGTCCAAGATGCAATAGTTACTTGCTGTGGTTTCACCAGGATATGCACCTTAACCCTTGCTGACCTACTCATTCTTCTAAAAATGTACCTGGTCCCATTCTCTTCTATCCCCACTCACTCTCTGCCCAGTGACTGTAGCTAACCTGATAAATGAATCAGGGTAATATAATTGTAGGTGTTCAAATATGAATATACATATTAACTGTCCCAAGTAACTCCTGTGTATTTTTTTTAACATATTTCAGAAGAGAAGTGCCTTTGGGTTCACTGTTCCTTTAACCATATTCTCTGACAGCCCTACAAGATGCTTCCCTCCTGAATTCTTACAGATGTATTTTAAACCCTCAAGCCGAGGTTCTTCATTTCTCTTAATACAAAGGCACAGTAATCTGGTTGGTCTGGATCCTTCCAAAACAATATTGTTTGAAGATCTTTCCATACAGGTTAATATGGATCTACCCCATTCCCATTGACTACTGCATTATGTTCCACAGTATAACTTATACCATAGTTTACTGTCATTCCCCTTTTGATAGATGTTTAGGTTATTTATATTTTTTAATGATTATAATCAATGCTGAAATAGACATCTTTACTGTATATGCACCAACCTCTCTGTAGACACTCAAAAGTGAAATTTCAGGGACATAGAGTATTTGGTCTTTTTGGTAACAATAAACAAAGAAAAAGTTCCCTCCAGTATGACTACCATTTTTTATCTTCAGCCAGTAGTGTATAATAATTACCCATTTCCATATATTTTGCCAACACTTGTTCTTATGAAACTTGTAAATATTTTCCAGTCAAATGAGTGGAAAATTGTTCTCATTTTACTTTTTATTATTTATTTTTAAATTTTTATTGGAGTATAGTTTATTTAAAATATTGCATTAGTTTCTGCTGTACAGCTAAGTGAATCAGTTATACATATACATATATACACCCTTTCTAAGATTATTTCCCCATATAGGTCATTACAGAGTATTGAGAAGAGTTCCCTGTGCTATACAGTAGGTCCTTATTAGTTATCTATTTTATATATAGTAGCGTGTATATATGTCAATCCCAATCTCCCAATTTATCCCTCCCCCCTTTTCCCCTCTGGTAACAATGTTTGTTTTCTACATATGTGACTCTATTTCTGTTTATAAATAAGTTCATTTGTCCTATTTTTTTTTTAGATTCCACATGTAAGCAATATCATATTTGTTTTTCTCTGTCTAACTTACTTCACTCAGTATGACAATCTCTAGGTCCATTCATATTGCTGCAAATGACATTATTTTGTTATTTTTAAATTGAATTTCCATGATTAGTAGTGAGGTCAAACATCTTTTTATAGGTTTATTGCCTATATAAAATCCATCTGTGAATTGTTAATTTTTAATTCATGTTGCATTTTTAAATTATTTGTATGATTTTTATGTGTACTAGACATAAATCTTGTGTTATATGTGGCTACCTTAACTTTTTATGTTATCTTTTACTGTTTAAATGGTTTTAATTTTCAGTAATATGGAACATATATCTATTATGAGACTTAAGAGATTACTGTGTTTTTTTTTCATGCTGGTATCCCCTGTTAAGGAGTGAATTTCTTGAGAGCAGCTGTGTTTTATTCATGTCCATAGCAACCAGCAAAAAGCCTGGATTATTGGTAGCTTTTCAGTCAATGTATTTGTAGCATCGAGTTGATGATGCTTTTAACCCAAAGGGATGACAGTGACCCTCAGAATAAATAAATGAGTAAAAAGAAATTTGGGGGAAACTTATAAAGCTTGAGATTCCTTGTTTTATAATTTGTAGTAATAATACCTTTCTGTCAGCTCCAAGAAAAGTTAATCTTCAATCTGTTCTTCTAGCTCTTGGTCTAAATCTCTCACAGTATTTCTCCCTTTTACCTTTTTCCCCAGCATCTCTCTGAGAGATGAAGTTTCCCAAAGCAGAATCAGCTTCCCAGATCCCCACACAGGGGTGGTATTTGTACTGAGGTAGCTTTGAAGTTTAAAGCTGTCCCAATACCCTACTCTCTTGAATTCCTTCTCAGGAAAAAAACAATGTGGTGAAGGGAACAGGGATAGGCAGGGAAACCTTACCAGCTGAGCCTGTATCATACAGGGTGATTCTCTGTAAGATATATGCAAAAGAAGCACAGTCTCCATGCAGTCCCATTCAGGGACATGCTGAATAGATTTCCAAGAATGGGGAGGGCCTCATGTACTTAGAGAAATTATTGTGTTTAAGACAGCCCAGCTTCCTTTCTTGCCCCATGCTAGTATAAAGTAGTTTCACCATAACTTTACCCAGTTAAGGGAAGGAAAACGAAAACGATTTACTGGTGCCATGCAATGTTGTGGAAACGTAAATGAAGACAAATTCAAGATAACAGCCATGGATTCTGAAGTTTCAAATATTTTTTTATTAATAAAAAGTACAATAATCAAACGTAACAAGATTGTTTAGTTCCCAAACATACACCCTGCCTGGATGCCACAGAGGAAATGTCCCATTGAGCGAGAATGTAGTAATCTATAAGTGACCATGCTAACTGAGGCAGTTTTTGAGTATCTCCAGGGACTTAACAGGCTTGAATATGAGAGATTGCTCACAATCTTAGTCTCACAGCCATGTCGCTGGAGCAAGAACTAGTATAAAATAGAGAAAAAACAGGGTGCTGCCCTAAAGTACTGAAATAACAAGGCAGAGACATGAGTAATAAATACTAAAGCTTAATATACTGTTCTATAACTTCTTTAAACAAACAATGACAAAAAACAATCAATCATTTCACTGCAGGCTCCTTTCCCCAACACAAAAATGAACAGTCAATTTCTGGCACTGTTTTCCCACTGTGTCCTCCTGTCAAAAAACAAGGATGGACACCACTAGGGATTCTCTTCCTCTTTTTATTCAGAAATACAATGAAAACAGCACTGCATACAACATAGTTATAATGTCCAAAACAACTACTTATACTGATCCTGGGAAACATCTACTGGAAAGGAAGGAGAGTTTCTTAATAAACAAAATAGTGTCTCTCCCCCTGTCCCCAACCCACCACCAGAAAAAGAAATGGGAGGTAAAACCAGTATTTGAGAATCAAAGAAATATCCTGTCACTAGTATAAGTTCTATTCTCTTTCGTCCCACTCCCACCCCAACCACCCCACCCCACTTCCCTTCTACCTATACTGTTCAGAATATAATAAGTGTGGAAAGACAAAATGTAACTGGTGATGCTGGACTGGCCAAAGTTTGAAGGGCTGTGGGAGATTGCCTCTGTGCTTCTGACAGGGTGACATGTAATGTGGTCCAGGCAGAGTGAGGAAAGGGGAAGAATACAGCTTTTACAGCAATGGATTTTGCCTACTTATTCCTTTAGACCCTAATATGCTTTGAGTATAAAAACAGATGAGAATCTTATAGTTAGCAATGAGGAGAATGTAGGGAAAGTGAGAGGAAGAGATAATATTGCTTCCAGCGACCACTCTTCAATTATCCTTGTTACTTACTCAAATTTAGCTCTTTATCATCCAGGAAGCCTAATCTTCTCCTTTTTCTAGGGTAAATATAGAGTACTATAATTATCATCATAATGGTAATCATAATACTTTGTTGTTCATTTAAGGATCACTTGTAATTTTTGCCAACATCCATTAATGAGAATCCTCACAACAATCCTGTGAGGTAGGTATTTGGATCCCCATTTTACAGATGGGTTAACTGAGGCACAGAGAGGCGATGTGACTTGCCTAAGATCAATAAAGTGAGAGATGGGAAAATATGGAAGAGAGGTAACTTAGGGTAGCACCTCTATTGTCAGAGAGCCATATTTACCAGTGAGAAAAGACAGTGCTAAGTGTTTCTTTAAATTGGGCACACCTACTTTCTTCAGTATACCTATTTCTATATAGCTATTAACACACTAGGGAGGATCAATAATTTCCCTTGGCTTATTAAAGATTAGATCAATTCCCAATGGTTTTGCTCTTCGGAAAACCTTTTGAGGGTAGGATACACCCCAAGTTCCTGGAACTCAGGTCATCGACTCCTGAATTTTGCAGATCACTTTGTTTCAAAGAGCTGTTAGAGTTCTAAAACTGTTACTATCATGTACCTAAGCACTGTGTTCTAAGTGTTCCCACAGGTGTACAGGCTAACAATTCAGATACCACTATACAGGTACTCTGGAACTGAACAAGTAAGTAAGTAGATGGCAACGTGTGGGAGCCAGGTTTCTCACTGTTGGAGTGGAAGGTTAGAGTGAACAAAGGCAAAAGGCTAGGATAAGATGATCCATGTGGTAAGGGATTGGAGTAGGAGACATCAGTATGAACTCATGTTTAGCTTAATAAAGATATGGATGACTACATACAGAAATATTTGTAGATATGTATGTATAGATATACATGGGTTAGTGCACACACATATATTTCCTTGCTCTGTTAGCTGAGATGACTTAGAAGCAAAAATACAAGTAGCAACAAGCATACCTAATGCCCAGATCTTCATTTCTAATACAATTCTCCATTAAAAGAAACCAGGACTCCTTAAAGAAATGGTCGATTACAGGATTCGGCAAAAAAAAATATACAGGATGAGCTTGCAGCATCTTGTAGTGCTGGAAAATAAAGGTGTGCTAAAAAAAAGATGGGGGTCTGTCAAAAGAACATGGAAATCAACCCAAAAGTGTGCCCAATGACCAACGCTGGAACAATTTGAGTAACAAAATAAGTTGCATTGGACTATAACCCAAAGTACTAAATAAATATCCATGAGTCCATACTGATACAAGAAAATGATTGCATAAATAAATAAATGAGGGAGAAAAGACAACTCTACCACGCAGAATTCCAAATAATTTATGTAGATACTCACCCTCAGGCATGTAGTGCATAGCTAAGCACTCCTTAAGTGTGGGCTGCACATAGTGATTTCCTTCCAAAGGGTTTCCTTCCACCTTATGGAAGTGATTTCCTTCCACCTTATGGAAGGTGGGGTGGAATACAGAGGAGAAACCTGACAAACACTATCTCAGCCAGGTGATCAAGATTAACATCAAGGGTATAAGTCATGTTAATATGATGTGATGAAAATGGCAGTTCACCTCTGTGGTCTTCCTCCCCCAAACCCATAAGCTCAGTTTAATCATGAGAAAAACATCAGACAGATATTAATTGAGGGACCCCTTGAAACTACCAAGGTCATAGGAAACAAGGAAAGTCTGAGAAACTGTCACAACCAAGAGAAGCCTAAGGATATATGACTACTAAATGTGATGTGGTATCCTGAACAGGATGCTGGAAAAGAAAAAGGATATTAGGTAAAAACTAAGAAAATCTGAATAAAGTTTGGACTTTAATTAATAATAATGTATCAGTACTTCATTAATTGCAACAAATGTACATCTAATGAAAGATGTTAGTAATAGGGAAAACTGGGTTTGAGATATAGGGAAACTCTGTACTATCTTCAGAATTTTTCTGTAAATCTAAAACTGTCTTAAAATAAAAACTTTATTTAAAAAGAATTTAAGAATTTATTCTCACAAACCTTTCTGTCTTGCCTATAATGCACTCCACCTAATGTACTCAGCAGTTCATATTCTTCATAGTTTTTCCTGAATTTTCCAATCATAATTATCAATAGTAATGTTCAATTGCCAATCATCTACAGCTGGAGGAATTCCACTGCAATAAATTCCAAGATATTATTCAACCCTATCGATCAAGGCCATTTTCCATGCCCTAGGCAACTGTCCACATAATGGTGGTTAGCTGGTGTGAGCACAGCAAATTCAATTAATTCCAAATGCTACCTAAGAGAGACAATTATTTTCCATCTCACTGTCTATTTAGCAAAGTTCTATGTGCTTTTGGTGTGGTACAGTATTATACTGTATTCGAGTACCTGTGCCCCATGAAATACTCTTAATGAATGTTGATATATTTCTTAAAGAATATGGAAATAATTTGTAAAGATTTTATCATTATTTGGAGGGAAGAGGGCAATGAAAATAGGGTTAGAATTGTTTCCTGACCATAGACAATTAATAAAGCATTAACAAAGTCCCTCATTACTTTGCAGGAAAAAATTTGAATAAAGGCTTAGAGATACCAATATTTGGAATTCTAATTTGATTATCCTAGTTAGTACAACACTATGTTTTATAGCCTTTATTTATAAATAGATCATATGCTCCAATGCAAAAGATCCTGATGGACACAGGTCAGTTATGAACCCTGGAAAAGGAGTCTAAAATCCAAACTCTGGAGAAAATGGGTAAGCCCTTAGACTCTACTGTGAAATACCATATCAACTACTCAATTATAAGCTTAACTTATGTATGATGGCAATTCACCTTTAACAACCTGTCTTACACCTGCATAGAAGTCCCCTTTAACAGATTGGCCCTAGATATTTCCTAGTGCTTTAACAATTAGTCTACAGTGTGGAACTTGCACACTTAAAGTCAGGGTAAAACATATCAAAATAACAAGGCTAAAATAGTAAAAATCTACATATCATTTGGAAAAATACAGGTAGTCCTTAAATTTATGAGGGTTTATGGTCTGAAAAGACACTGTAACTTGAAATGAGGTAAAGCAAACCTGAGATATTATAGAAAGTGTTAGAATAGAAAAACTGTGTTCCTAATGTTATATATCAACGACCACAAGCACATTTTACTTACAATTTAGTCAACTGTAAATGATTTTGTGAGTGGTCTAAATTTTTCTGAAGCCTAACATATAAACTTGGGCAAATACTGCAACCAATCATGTAAAATTTTCTTTAATTTGGTTTAATAATGTGATCCCTGGGAGAATGGGTGTCCAGGTCTGTAAGGCCTCAAGGAAACATCTGGGGAAGGAATCTGACCCGTATTTGTCTCATCTGTAAAATATTAATGATGGGTAGGACTAGATAGCTAATAGGATCCCTTCTTGGTGCTAGAATTCTATGATTTAGTCAGACTAGGTGGCCTTGGGAAGTAATGACCTGAAGTATTCAAGAGAGACTGGTTGAATATCTGCCAAGGAAAAGGGGTACCGTATGAAGACAACCTTTTCCAGGAGAGAGGCTGTGTCCACAATTAAGTGATGCAAACCTCCCCTCCCTGACCCCAGGAGAGGAAATATGCCATGTGGAGGTAGATCTGAGGTCCAGGGCCTGGAACAGAGGGTTTTATGTCCCAGAGACTATTATAAAACATTGATTGGGTAAACAAGTGTGTATATTATGCAACATGCTATAATGGCTAAAATAAATGGCTTAGATGTTCATAGCAGTTGCAGAACATCAAATTGCTTTCTGTTTGTCAGTTTTCACTAAATGCCTCTTATAGTTCCATTTGAAACATAGGAATGCATGCTAATAATGCCATGTACTTAACACATTTTTTTCTTCCAACCCCTCATCTCTGTATAACATGGCCCCAGTGTGTCATTTCTTATCATGCAATATGCACATAACAGTTGCTTTATGTAAACAGAAGAATAAACAGTACAGTGTAGCCCCTCAAGACATTGTCTCAACAGATTGCCATTTGAATGAGACTTGTGATTATAGCACTTTTGATATCCTATCCATAAAAAGTCCTCCTCTATTTGTTTTCAGGATCATCCTGGGTCTACTTGTTCCTGTCACTGCCCAACTTACTCTCCTGGAACACTTTTTACGCTACTGGCACGTCGATGTGTGCTTTGAATTTTTGTTCAAATTTAACAAAACAAAGAATGTAATTGTGCAGCAAAATCTTTAATCCTGAAGGAGGAGGAGGAAGAAGAGGAGGAAAAGGAGAAGAACAAAAAGATCCTTTCATTCCCTTTGATGGACTAAAGAAGCAAGAAGCACCAGCACTGTCTGAAAACCAAACTGTAAGAACAAATAGGATTGGCTTTACAAAACCTTGGAGCTTGGTATGGGACTCAGCTTATTCACTGAGAATGTGCCCTATACTCAGGACCCAAATCCCTGTAAATCTTACCAGCCAACTACAATGTTATGCCCTCTTCTGTCTAGGAACTTGAAAAAAGTCAATTTAGGACACTACCAACCACTTTGATGTACTGATTCAGAAATATGATAAGAATTCTATAAAACAAGAGGAAAATAAGAACAAAAAGCAGCGTATGTTTGTTCACAGCCTTGAATTTGATTCCTGTTTTCTTATTGTAGGAAAAATGTCCTATCTCATAACAGGGGCGGGAGGGGGGCAACCATGGGTGCCGCACTGGAATTCAACCCATGCGGAGGTTGAAAAAACTGGGGACTAGTCAGTGGAGAAATGAACGTGGAATATAAAGAGTCCCTATGGAAGATCAGCTATATTTTCCTCCAGTTTCGTCAGCCTGGCTCAGTGAACTGTTCCAATCCCATCCCAGAGGCAAGCTGAGTCAAAGAGGAAAAGATGGTCATGATTCCATTGCGCGCGCGCGCGCACACACACACACACACACACACACACACACACACACACACACACAAGAAAGAGACCAGTGCAGCTCTTCTAGTGCAGTCTGTGCCGCTCACATGGTGTCATGGCGCCGGCGGTGCAGAGACAGGTGGTCAGAGCGAGAAAAGCTACGATTGCAGTCTGTGCACCGGAAAGGCTTGATGCCTGTGTGCTTGCGGAAATGGCGGGTTAGCTCATCTGAGCGAGCAAATTTCCAGGAGCAGCCATCCCAGGTGCATTTATAAGGCTTCTCTCCTAAAAAAGGGAATATGACAAAACAAAGGGAGTCAGATAAGAGACGTTTGGATCCCGAAAAGATAACAGAGTACATAACCTTTTATAAAGTCAAAAAATTAAGCAATCACTTTAAAGACATGTTCTCTTTCACCTTTACTGAAGTCCCAAAGAGAAGCCACGATGGTTGAATGGAAAACACATAGGCTGTGCCTCAAACAGGCCTTTGCTTGAATCCTGGCTCTAGTACATAGTAGTTGTGTGACCTTAAATAAGTCACTTCTCCCTGGCTGGATCTCTGTTTTTTCATCTCTAAAGAGGGATAAAAATATCTCACAAGGTTGTATGAAACATTTTATCCTTTAAACACAGCCAATAAATGATAAAACTGGGATCAAAACCCAAATCTTTGACATTTTCCACTATACCACACGGTAGTAACTGTATTTTCTCCTCTAATAGCTCCCCAAAAATAATAGTCTAAAATAGAGCCATACACACAGGAAGAATGTGTGGTTCACTGGAATGGGTCTTCAGTTAAGACTACAGGCCTTTTTCTGTGAAAGATCAGAAACTCAGTGGCATGGAGTGGGGTGAGGAGAAGTGTCAAGTCAAACTTTTTGAAATAGTTACATGCTTGCTCAGTACCCCCAGGTTGCACCTGGGTTATATATGGAATATGTATGCTTTGGGTAGAAAACTATATGAAAAAAAAGTAATACAAAAAACATTAACACAGTATAACCCCATAATGGTGTATATGTCACATAACACATATTTATATACTCAGAATAAAGGCAATATCAACACACTTAAATATAAATTATGAGAGAAATTATTAACAGTGAGTGAATATCTGAAAAGTGAGGATGAGAATGAGAAGAGAAGAGGAGAATCAGGTGAGAAGAGGATTTTTACTTTTCACCTTCCTGTATTGTTGGAATGTTTTAAAAATCATGTAGCTGTATCTTATAATAAAAATTTAAACGTAAAAAGGTAAGACGGTATGAGCAAAAAATAAATATTAACTATGGTTAAGTTAAGATTATGGGGTTAGGGTAACGATTGTTTTCTTTTTAATGTGCTTTTCTACTTCCCATCTTCTACGATGAGCATGTATAATCTTATAATCATAAATAAGAGATAATGTAGGTATTGGGTTGGCCAAAAAGTTCGTTTGGGTTTTTCTGTAACATCTTATGGAAAAACTCGAATGAACGTTTTAGCCAACCTGTACAAAATGTATTGGTATTTTAATGGTCTTTCTTACTTTGGCTCTTTCTCCTCTTCTCCTTATAAATACTCCAGAGCATTTTATTTTATGTTGTTCTAAATTCTGGTGGCAATCTTGTTTGCATATGCTGTTTTTCAACTTACTGCTCAACACTTATCAATCCTCCTAAGTGCTTACTAATTAACTGTACAGCTTTCAAACAATGGGCAACAGAATGGAATTCACTCTGACTCACAGTTGTGGACAATACCAAGGCAACTATTTTGAGGATTAAATATGCCAATTACTGATCACTTCAATATACAGAAATTGCTGCATTAGCTGCTAAGAAGAATGAGATAGAGTTGGATGTAGTGAGACCAAAAGATGGCCAATGAAATGTTATAAAATGAAAAGAAAAAGCTACTGAATGGCTATGCACCACACACATACACACACACAGAGTAGGATCCCATTTATGTTCTCTAAACTTCTCTACCTCTGTGTCTCTGTGTCTGTCTCTCTGTTTCTCTCTCTCTCCCTCTCACACACACACACAACCCCCAAACAAAGAGAAAAGATCTGGAAGACTACACAGCAAATTACCAGTGGAAAGGAGAATGAGACTGTAGATGGTGTTTAGTGTGTAAATGGGATTTTTCAGTTTGGTCTATATAATTCCATTCCATCTCCACACCTCCAAACACTGCTATATATTTTGTTGCAATCTCTCAAGAATTTCTCCTACTTCTATCTTCTCTACAATCAAATGAAGAAAATTTGACTTGTAAAGCAGTGACACCCTGTGGTGATAAGAGCTCATTGCTAGAATACACAGATTACACAATTCAGCAAGGAGACCAATTTTTCCTATTGCAAAAGCTGTTACCTTTTATTATCATTGAACAGGCTCCTGTTTGTGCTAATGCACTTCATGTGGCACAACTCAACTCATGACCTTCATCAATACATCATCGATATTGAAGAACAAAACATACAAAGGGAAAATAATAATATAAAATGTACATATTAAGCGCTTCCCTGGTGGCACAGTGGTTGAGAGTCTGCCTGCTGATGCAGGGGACGCGGGTTGGTGCCCCGGTCCGGGAGGATCCCACATGCCGCGGAGCGGCTGGGCCCGTGAGCCATGGCCGCTGAGCCTGCGCGTCCCGACCCTGTGCTCCGCAACGGGAGAGGCCACAACAGTGAGAAGCCCGCGTACCGCAAAAAAAAAATGTACATATTAGCTATGTGACAAAGTATGATATAAGTTCCAAGGCTTAATAATCTGTGCGCTAGTGTGAAGGCATTAAGCTTGAAACATGGGTAGGTTTAGATGGGTAGAACAGTAGGTGAAAAGCAACCCAGTCAGTTGGGGGCATGGGCCGGTAGGAAGCACCATAAATGATGCATGGGGCATGGGATCAGCCATCCTGAATTCTGTAAAAATCTTTACAGAATTTCCATGAGATGGTCCCTATTACAAAGGCCAGACTAAAGAATTTGGATTTTAGCATGAAATGTAGTGACATACCAAAGAGGGGGCAGTGAGAGTAGTCTGCCTCAGATATAGGCAATAAGGGGGATGCATTGACTATAAAGAATTTTAAAACAAAATAAACTAAAATTTTGCTCTTTGTTATCATCATGTTCCAGTTGTAAGTCAATGATAAGATACTCCTTCTGGCTATGACATCTCCCACTGCCCTGTCCCTCTTGGTACACCACTGCCAGAAGGCAGTGGTTGGGGGGTGGGGGGAGTGTGCAACACTAAACACCTTTTGAACTTGAGAGTGACTTGATCAAATCTGAATGTTGAAATGATCTAGCCATGATATGCAAGATGGATTACAATGAATACAAGGCTACTGGTGTAATCTATTGTCTGGCACATACTGGTACTCAAATCATTTATTGATTTGATGAAGGAATCAATA
The DNA here is from genome assembly GCF_059928025.1 of Delphinapterus leucas. Taxonomy (NCBI): domain Eukaryota; kingdom Metazoa; phylum Chordata; class Mammalia; order Artiodactyla; family Monodontidae; genus Delphinapterus; species Delphinapterus leucas. The sequence goes on from NC_143150.1 coordinate 84,088,877, forward strand.
ATAAATGTCACAGAAGATTGAAGTAAATAAAATCAGAAATAAGAGAAGAGACATTACAATGGATGCCACAAAAATAAAAAGGATTATAAGGGACAATTATAAACAGTTATATGCCAAAAACTAGACAACTTATAAGAAATGGATAAATTCCTAGAAACATAACCTACAAAAACTGAATTAAAACATAGTAAGCTTGAATAGATCAATAAAAAAAAAGGAAATTGAATCAGTAATCAAAAATCTCTAAACAAAGAAAACCCCAGGACCAGAGGTCTTCACAAGTGAATTCTACATCCAAAGAAATTATACTAATTCTCCTTAAATCTTCCAAAAAATGGGAGAGGAAGGAACACTTCCAAACTCATTCCATGAGAACAGCATCACCCTGATATCAAAACCAAACAAAGCACAAGATAAGAAAACTATAGGCCAATATCCTTGATGAATATACATGCAAAAATCCTCAATAAAATCCTAGCAAACTGAATTCAACTGTACATTAAAAAGATTATAGGGGGCTTTCCTGGTGGCGCAGTGGTTGAGAGTCTGCCTGCCGATGCAGGGGACACGGGTTCGTGCCCCGGTCCGGGAAGATCACACATGCCGCGGAGCGGCTGGGCCCGTGAGCCATGGCCGCTGAGCCTGCGCATCCGGAGCCTGTGCTTCGCAACGGGAGAGGCCACGACAGTGAGAGGCCCATGTACCACAAAAAAAAAAAAAAAAGAAAAAAAGATTATACACCATGATCAAGTTGGACTTATCCCTGGGATGATGCAAGGATGGTTCGATATACTTAAATCAATGAACGTGATAAAACACATTAACAAATTTAAGAAAAAATCTGCATGATCATCTTAATAGATGGAGTAAAAGCACTTGAAAAAGTTCAGTATCCATTCATAATTAAAATGCTCAACAAAGTAGGTATATAAGAACTTACTTCAACACAAGACATACATGACAACAACTAACATCACAATCAATAGCAAAAAACTAAAAGCTTTTGTCCTAAGATCCAGCACAAGGTAAGGAAGCTGACTCTTCCCCTTTCTTTTCTTCATAGTACTGGAACTCGTAGCCATAGCATTATACAAGAAAAGGAAATAAAAGTCACCCAAGATGCTCAACATCACTAATTATTAGAGAAATGCAAATCAAAACTACAATGAGGTACTACCTCACACTGGTCAGAATGGCCATCATTAAAAAGTCTACAAACAACAAATGTTGGAGAGGATGTGGAGAAAAGGGAATCCTCCTACACTATTGGTGGGAATGTAAGTTGGTACAGCCACTATGGAAAACAGTATGGAGTTTCCTTAAAAAACTTAAAGGAAAGTTGCCATATGATCCTGCAATCCCATTCCTTGGCATATATCTGGACAAAACTAAAATTCAAAAAGATACATGCAACCCCTATGTTCATAGCAGCACTATTCATGATAGCCAAGACATGGAAACAACCTAAATGTCCATAGCCAGATGAATGGATAAAGAAGATGTGGTACATATATACAATGGAATATTACTCAGCCATAAAAAGAAATGAAATAATGCCATTTACAGCAACATGGATGGACCTGGAGATTATCATACTAAGTGAAGTAAGCAAGAGAAAGACAAATACAGTATGATATCATTTATATGTGGAATCTAAAATGTGACACAAATGAACCCATCTGTGAAACAAAAATAGATTCACAGACATAGAGATCAGACTTATGGCCAAAGGGGAGGGAGTGTCGGAGAGGGATGGATTGGGAGTTTAGTGTTAGCAGATGCAAACTATTATATATAGAGTAGATAAACAAGGTCCTACTGTATAGCACAGGGAACTATATTAAATATCCTGTGATAAACCATAATGGAAAAGAATATAAAAAAGAATGTAATGTATACGTATGTATAACTGAATCACTTTGCTCTACAACAGAAATTAATGCAACATTGTAAATCAACTACACTTCAGTAAAAGAAAGGCACCCAAAACAGAAAGGAAGAAAAAAGTTATCTTCATTTGCAGATGATATGATCATATATATAAACAACACCAATTTTTTTAACATCTTTATTGGAGTATAATTCCTTTACAATGGTGTGTTAGTTTCTGCTTTATAACAAAGTGAATCAGTTATACATATACATATGTTCCCATATCTCTTTCCTCTTGTGTCTCCCTCCCTCCCACCCTCCCTATCCCACCCCTCTAGGTGGTCAAAAACCACTGAGCTGATCTCCCTGTGTTATGTGGTTGCTTCCCACTAGCTATCTATTTTATGTTTGGTAGTGTATATATGTCCATGCCACTCTCTCACTTTGTCACAGCTTACCCTTCCCCCTCCCCATATCCTCAAGTCCATTCTCTAGTAGGTCTGTGTCTTTATTCCTGTCTTACCCCTACGTTCTTCACGACTTTTTTTTTTCTTAGATTCCATATATATGTGTTAACATACAGTATTTGTTTTTCTCTTTCTGAACTTACTTCAACACCAAATTTTAAACAAACAAAAACTGACCTAATTAAAGGATTTAGAATTAATTAAAGAATTCAGTAAACTTGCAATACACAAAATCAAAAGAGAAAAATCACTCATGTTTCTAAACACAAACAACAAAGTATCTGAAACAGAAATGAAGGAAACAATACAATTCAAAATAGCTACAAAAAGAATAACACAGTTAGGAATAAATTTAACCAATGAGGTTAGAGACTTGTACACAGAAAATTATACAACACCAATGAAGGAAATTAAAGAAGGTACAGACATCTTTCCATCTGGAAAGATATCGCATGTTCATGGATTGGTAAAATTAAAATTGTTAAGATATCCATAACTCAAAATGACCTACAGATTCAATGTGACTCCTATCAAAACCCCAATGGTGTTCTTTACAGTAATAGAAAAAAGAATTCTAAAGTTCATGTGGAACTGCAAAGGATCCTGAATAGTCAGAGCAATTTTGATAAAAAATAATAAGGTTGGAGGCATTCCAAGTCCTGATTTCAAAATATATTACAAAGCTACAGTAATCAAAATAGTAAAGTACTGACATGAAAATAGAGATATAGACCAATGGAATAGAGAGCTCAGATAGAAATACATGCATCTATAGTCAATTGATCTTCAACAACGTGTCTATAACAAACAATGAGAGAATAATGTCGTTGATGAATGGTGTTGGAAAAACTGGATATCCACATACAGAAGAATGAAATTGGACCCTTATCTCATATCATATACAAAAATAAGCTCAAAATGGATTAACATCTAAAATGTAAAACCAGAAACCATAAAATTACAGAAGTAAACATAGGGGGAAGCTTCTTTTATTGAAGTATAATTGATTTACAATGTTGTGTTAGTTTCAGGTGTAGAGCAAAATGAACTGAATCATTTCACTGTATACCTGAAACTAATACAACATTGTAAATATAAATAAATATATATTTGAAGTTATATTTATACATGTATATTTCTTACCAGATTATTTTCCGTTACAAGTTATTACAAGATACTGAATATAACTCCCTATGTTATGCAGTATATCCTTGTTTCTTATCTATTTTAAGTATAATAGTTTGTATCTGTTAATCCCATAAATCTAAATTATCCCTCCCGTAATCCTTTCCCCTTTGGTAACCATAAGTTTGTTTTCTATGTCTATGAGTCTGTTTCTATTTTGTATAGAGATTCCTTTGTATTGCTTTTTAGATTCCACATGTAAGTGATATCATATATTTGTCTTTGTCTGACTTACTTCACTAAGTATAATATTCTCTAGGTCCATCCATGTTGCTGTAAATGGCAATATTTCATTCTTTTTTATGGCTGAATAATATTCCATTATATATATACCACATCTTCTCAAACCAATCCTCTGTTGATGTGTAACTGTTTTTTTTTTCTGTGTCTTGGCTGTTTTAAATAGTGCTGCTATGAACATGGGGCGCACGTATCTTTTCAAATTAGAGTTTTTATCTTTTCTGTATATATAATCAGGAATGGGATTGCTGGATCATATAGTAGCTTTACTTTTAGTTTTTAAAGGAATCTCCATACTGTTTTCAACAGTGGCTGCACCAATTTACATTCCCACGAACAATATAAGAGGGTTCCCTTTTCTCCACACCCTCTCCAACATTTACTATTTGTAGATTTTGATGATAGCCATTTTGACTAGTGTGAGATGATACCTCATTGTGGTTTTGATTTGCATTTCTCTAATAATTAGCAATGTTGAGCATCTTTTCATGTCCCTGATGTCCAACTGTATGTCTTCTTTGGAGAAATGTCTGTTTAAGTCTTCTGCCCATTTCTTGATTGAGTTGTTTGTTCTTTTAATATTGAGTTATATGAACTGTTTGTGTATTTTGGAAATTAATCCATTGTTGGTTGCATCATTTGCAAATATTTTCTTCAATTCCATAGGTTGTCTTTTCATTTTCTTTATGATTTTCATTGCTGTGCAAAAGAGTTTAAGTTTTATTAGGTACAACTTATTTTTGCTTTTTTCCCTTTTGCATTGGGAGACTGATGTAAGAAAATGTTCCTATGATTTATGTCCAAGAATGTTTTCCCTATATTCTCCTCTAGGAGTTGTATGGTGTCATGTCTTATATTTAGGTCTTTAAACCATTTTGAGTTTATTTTTGTATATGGTTTTAGGCAGTGTTCTAATTTCATTGATTTACATTAAACTGTCCAACTTTCCCAGCACCACTTGTTGAAGAGACTGTCTTTTCTCCATTGTATGTTCTTGCCTCCTTTGTCATAGATTAATTGACCATAGGTGTGTGGGTTTATTGCTGGGCTCTCTATTCTGTTCCACTGAGCTATATGTCTGTTTTTGTGCCAATACCACAATGTTTGGATTCCTGTAGCTTTTTAGTATAGTCTGAATTCTGGAAGGGCTATACCTCCAGCTCTATTCATTTTCCTCAGGATTACTGTGCCAATTCTGTTTTTCTGTAGTTCCATACAAATTTTAGGATTATTTTCTCTAGTTCTGTGAAAAATGTCACATGGGTACTTTGAGAAAGATTGCATTAAATTTGTAGATTGCTTTGGGTAGTATGGCCATTTTAACAATATTAATTCTTCTAATCTAAGAGCATTGGGTTATATTTCCATTTCTTTGAATCCTCTTCAATTTCCTTTATGAATGTTTTATAGTTTTCACCTCCTAGGTTTAGATTATTCTTAAAGATTTTTGATGTGACTTTAAATGGTATTCTTTATTGTTAGTGTAAAGAAATGCAACAGATTTCTGTATATTAATCTTGTCTCCTGCTAACTTTCTTAATTCTTTTGTTAGTTCTAATAGATTTTGTGTGGAGACTATAGGGTTCTCTCTCTATATAGATGATCATTTCATCTGCAAATAGTGACAGTTTTACCTCTTCTTTTCCAAGTTAGATACTTTTTATTTCCTTTTCTTGTCCGATTGTGGTGGCTAGAAATTCCAAAACTATGTTGAATAGAATTGGTGAGAGTCAGCGTCCTTGTCTTATTCCTGAATTTAGCTTGAAGGCTTTCAGCTTTTCACCATTGAGTATTGCATTGGCTGTGAGTTTGTTATAAATGGTTTTTAATATGTTGAGAAACATTCTCCCTATACCCACTTTTGTGAGTTTTTATCATGAATGGATGTTGAATTTTGTCACATGCTTTCTCTGCCTCTATTGAGATGATCATGTGTTTTTTGTCTTTCCTTTTGTTAATATGGGGTATCACACTGATTGATTTGCAAATGTTGAATCATCTGGAATGATTATGGTGCATGATCCTTTTTAGGCACTGTTGTATTTGGTTTGCTAGTATTTTGTTAAGGATTTTTGCCTGAATATTCATCAAAGACATTGGCCTGTAATTTTCTTTTTCTTTTTTGTAGTGTCTGGTTTTGGTATCAGGGTGATGGTGGCTTCATAGAATGAATTTGGGAGTGTTCCATCCTCTTAAATTTTTTTGGAATTGTTTTAGAGGGATAGGTATAATCTCTTCTTTGTATGTTTGATAGAATTCCCCAGTGAAGTCCTCTGTTCCCCGACTTTTGTTTGAAGGGAGTTTTTAAAATTACAAATTCTATTCTACTTTTAGTGATTAGTCTATTCATATTATCTGTTTCTTTTTGAATCACTCTTGGCAAGCTGTATGTTTCTAGAAACTTGTTCATTTCCTCCAGGTTGTCCACCTTTTTGGTACATAACTTTTCATAGTATTCTCTTATAATGTTTTTTATGTCTGTGTTATCAGATATTTCTCCTCTTTTATTCCTTATTTTATGTATTTGGGTCCTCTTTCTTTTCTTCTTGGTGAGCCTGTCTAGAATTTGTTGATTTTGTTTATCTTAAAAAACAAAAAACAAAAAACCCCCAAAACAGCTCTTGGTTTTATTGACCTTTTCTGTTATTTAAAAAAATCTATTTTATTTATTTACCCTCCAGTCTTCATTATTTCGTTCCTTCTGCTGACCATTGGTTTTGTTTGTTCTTCTTTTTTGAAATTCTTTTAGGTGGTAGGTTAGGTTGTTTATTTGATTATTCCTGTTTCTCGAGGAGGTCCTGTATTGCTATGAACTTGCCTCTTAGAACTGCTTCTGCTGCATCCCATAAATTTTGTAAGGTTGTGTTTTCATTTTTGTTTGTCTTTAGGTATTTTCTGATTTCTTCTTTGATTTCATATTTGACCCATTGGTTATTTTAGTAGCATGTTCATTTTCCTCATGTTTGTTCTGTTTCTGTTTTTCTTTCTGTGTTTAATTTCTAGATTCACACTGCTGTTTTCATAAAGATGCTTGAAATTATCTCCATCCTCTTAAATTTATGAGGCTTGTTTTGTTACCTAGTATATGGTCTACCTTAGAGAACATTCCATGCACACTTGAAAAGAATGTGTATTTTGATGTTTTGCTTTGTTTTGTTTTTTGGATATTGTGTCTTGTAGATATAAATTAAGTTCAACTGGTCTACTGTGTCATTTAGGACCTCTGGTGCCTTATTGAATTTTCTGTCTAAATGATATTTCCATTGATGTCAGTGGTTATTAAAGGCCCCTACTATGGTTGTATTACTATCCCTTTCTCCCTTTATGTCCCTTAGTATTTATTTTATATATTTAGGTGCTCCAATATAGGGTGCATAAATTTAACAAGTGTAATATTGTCTTCTTGTATTGATCCCTTTATAATTTATGATGTCTTTCTTTTTCTTTCTTTATGGCATTTGTTTAAAAAACCTACAACCAAGAATACTCTAACAAGCAAGGCTCTCATTCACATTCGATGGAGAAATCAAAAGCATTACAGACAAGCAAAAGCTAAGAGGATTCAGCACCACCAAAGCACTATACAACAATTGCTAAATGAACCTCTCTAGGCAAGAAAGACAAGAGAACAGAACAAAAGAGGAAAGGAAGAAAAAAGGCCTACAAAAACAAACCCAAAACAATTAGGAAAATGGCAATAGGATCATACATATTGATAATTACCTCAAATGTAAATAAATTAAATGCTCCAACCAAGAGACATAGACTGGCTGAATGGATACAAAAACAAGAGTTATATGTATGCTATCTACAAGAGACCCACATCAGACCTAGTGACATATATAGATTGAAAGTGAGGGGATGGAAAAAATATTCCAGGCAAATGGAAACCAAAAGAAAGCTGGGGTATCAATACCCATATCAGACAAAATAGACTTTAAAAAGAGGCTGTTGCAAGAGACAAGGAAGGACACTACATAATGATCAAGGGATCAATCCAAGGAGAAGATATAATATTTGTATATATTTATGCACCCAACATAGCAGAATATCAATACATAAAGCAAATACTAACAACCATAAAAAGGGAAATCAACAGTAACACAATAATAGTGGGGGGCTTTAACACCCTACTTACACCAATGGACAGATTATGCAGACAGAAAATTAATCAGGAAACACATGCCTTAAACGACACATTAGACCAGATAGACTTAATTGATATTTATAGGACATTTCATCCAAAAGCAGCAGAATACACTTTCTTCTCAAGTGCATGTGGAACATTCTGCAGGATAGACCACACCTTGGGTCACAAATGAAGCCTTGGTAAATTTAAGAAAATTGAAATTATACCAAACATCTTTTCCAACCACAATGATATGAGATTAAAAATCAATTACAGAAAAAAAACTTTAAAAACCACAAACACATGGAGGCTAAACAATATGCTACTAAATAACCAATGGATCACTGAAGAAATCAAAGAGGAAATCAAAAAATACCTGGAAACAAATGACAATGGAAACATGATGACCCAAAACCTATGTGATGCAACAAAAGCAGTTCTAAGAGGGAAGTTAATAGCAATACAACCCTACCTCAAGAAACGAGAAAAATCGCAAATAAACAATCTGATCTTACACCTAAAGCAATTAGAGAAAGAAGAACAAACGAAACTCAAACTTAGAAGGAAAGAAATCATAAAGATCAGAGCAGAAATAAATGAAATAGAGAGAAAGAAAATAGCAAAGATCAATGAAACTAAAAGCTAGTTCTTTGAGAATATAAACAAAATTGATAAAATTTTATCCAGACTCACCAAGAAAAAAGGGAGATAATTTAAATCAATAAAATTGGAAATAAAAAGGGAGAAGTTACTGGCACCACAGAAATACAAAGGATCATAACATACTACTACAAGCAACTATATGTCTATAAAATGGACAACCTGAAAGAAATGGACAAATTCTTAGAAAGGTAAAACCTTCCAAGACTGAACCAGGAAGAAATAGGAAGTATGAACAGACCAATCACAAGTAATGAAATTGAAACTGTGATTAAAAATAATCCAACAAACCAAAGTCCAGGACCAGATGGTTTCACAGGTGAATTCTATCAAACATTTAGAGAAGAAACACTTATCCTTCCCAAACTCTTCCAAAAATTGCAGAGGAAGGAACATTCCCCAGCTCATTCTATCAGGCCAATATTACCGTGATACCAAAACCAGACAAAGATATCACAAAAAAAGAAAATTACAGGCCAGTATCACTGATGAACATAGATGCAAAAATCCTCAAAAAAATACAAGCAAACAGAATCCAACAACACATTAAAAGAATCATACATCCTGATCAAGTGGGATTTATCCCAGAGATGCAAGGATTCTTCAATATATGCAAAACAATCAATGTGATACACCATATTAACAAACTGATGAATAAAACCCATATGATCATCTCAATAGATTCAGAAAAAGCTTTTGACAAAATTCAACAACGATTTATGATAAAAACTCTCCAGAAAGTGAGCATAGAGGGAACCTATCTCAACATAATATAGGCCATATGTGACAAACCCATAGCAAACATCATTCTCAATGGTGAAAAGCTGAAAGCATTTCCTCTAAGACCAAGAACAAGACAAGGATGTCCACTCTCACCATTATTATTCATCATAGTTTTGGAAGTCCTAGCCATGGAAATCAGAGAAGAAAAATAAATAGAAGGAATCCAAACTGGAAAAGAAGTAAAAATGTCACTGCTTGCAGATGACATGATACTATACATGGAAAATCCTAAAGATGCCACCAGAAAACTTCTAGAGCTAATCAATGAATTTGGTAAAGTTGCAGGTTACAAAATTGATACACAAAAATCTCTTGCATCCCTATACACTAACAATGAAAGATCAAAAAGAGAAATTAAGAAAACAATCCCATTTACCATTACAGCAAAAAGAATAAAATACCTAAGAATAAACCTACCTAAGGAGACAAAAGACCTGTCCTCAGAAAACTATAAGATACTGATGAAAGAAATCAAAGATGGCACAAACAGATGGAGATATATAAGATATTCTTGGATTGGAAGAGTCAATATTGTTAAAATGACTATACTACTCAAAGCAATCTACAGATTCAGTGCAATTCCTTGTAAATTACCAAGGGCATTTTTCACAGAATTAGAACAAAAAAGTTTACAGTTTGTATGGAAACACAAAAGAGCACAAATAGCCAAAGCAATCTTGAGAAAGAAAAACAGATCTGGAGGAATCCAGCTCCCTGTCTTCAGACTATACTACAAAGCTACAGTAATCACGACAGTATGGTATTGGTGCAAAAACAGTAATATAGATCAAGGGAATAGGATATAAAGCCAAGAGATAAACCCATGAACCTATGGTCACCTAACCTATAACAAAGGAGGCAAGAAAAAACAATGAAGAAAAGACAGTCTCTTCAATAAATGGTGCTGGGAAAACTGGACAGCTACATGTAAAAGAATGAAATTAGAACACTCCATAACACCATACAGAATAATAAACTCAAAATGGATTAAATACCTGAATGAAAGGCTGGACACTATAAAAGTCTTAGAGGAAAACATAGGCAGAACACTCTTTGAGATAAATTGCTGTATGACCTTTTTTCATCTACCTCTTAGAGTAATGAAAATAAAAAGAAAAATAAACAAATGGGATCTAATTTAACATAAAACTTTTGCATAGCAAAGGAAACTTAAAAAAAAAAAAAACAAAAAGACAACCCACAGAATGGGAGAAAAATTTTGCAAATGAAACAACTGACAAGAGATTAATCTCCAAAATATACAAACAGGTCATAGAGTTCAATATCAAAAAAACAAATAACCCAAACAAAAAATGGGCAGAAGATCTAAATAGACATTTCTCTAAAGAAGACATACAAATGGCCAAAATGCCCATTAAAAAAGATGCTCAACATCAGTAATTATTAGAGAAATGCAAATCAAAACTATAATGAGGTATCAACTCACACCATTCAGAATGGCCATCATCAAAAAATCTACAAACAATAAATGCTGGAGAAGATGTGGAGAAAATATAAGCCTCCTACACTGTTGGTGGGAATGTAAATTGGTACAGCCACTATGAGAACAGTACGGAGATTCCTTAAAAAACTAAAAATAGGGCTTCCCTGGTGGCGCAGTGGTTGGGAGTCCGCCTGCCGATGCAGGGGACGCGGGTTCATGCCCCGGTCCGGGAGGATCCCGCGTGCCATGGAGCGGCTGGGCCCGTGAGCCATGGCCTCTGAGCCTGTGCGTCCGGAGCCTGTGCTCCACAGCGGGAGAGGCCACAACAGTGAGAGGCCCGCGTACCGAAAAAAAAAAAAACTAAAAATAAAACTACCATATGACCCAGCAATCCCACTCCTGGACATATACCCAGAGAATACCATAATTCAAAAAGATACATGCACCCCAATATTCATTGAAGCAGTATTTACAATAGCCATGACATGGAAGCAACCTAAATGTCTTTCAAAAGAGGACTGGATAAAGAAGATGTGGTACATATATGCAATGGAATATTACTCAGCCATTAAAAATAATAAAATAATGTAGCAACATGGATAGACCTGGAGATTATCACACTAAGTGAAGTAAGTCAGAGAAAGACAAATATTATATTACATCACTTATATGCAGAATAAAAAAAATGATACAAATGAACTTATTTACAAAACAGGAACAGACTCACAGATTTAGAGAATGAATTTTTGGTTGTCAAGGGGGAAAGGTAGCAGGGAGGGATATTTAAGGAGTTTGGGATTGACATGTACACACTGCTTTATTTAAAAAATTATAATAATAAATTATCAGAAGTAGTGTTCAAAGCATTACTAATAAAATGCTAAAAGAACTTGCAAAAAGAACAGTTGAACACTTTAGAATTTCACTAGAAACTAGAAAATATTTTAAAAAACAGTCAGGACTGAAGAATATAATAACTGAAATTAAAAATTCACTAGAAAAAAATAACAGAAGACTAGGTGATACAGAAAAATGCATAAGTGATCTGCAAGGTAGAATAATGGATATCACCCAATCAGGACAGCAAAAAGAAAAACAATTTAAAAAATTAAGGTAGTTTAAGGGACCTTTGAGACAATATCAAATGTTCTAACATTCACATTATAGGGATTCCAGAAGGGGAAAAGAGAGAGAAAGTGTCAAAAATGAAGTTGATGAAATTGCAGCTGAAAACTTCCCAAATGTGAAGAAGGAAACAGATATCCAGGTGCAGAAAGCACAGAGAGTCCTAAACAAGATGAATGCAAAGAGACCCATACCAAGACATTTCATAATGAAAATGGCAAAAATTAAACACAAAGAGAGAATTCTAAATGCAGCAAGAGGGGGATTGATCAAGGTGGAGGAGTAAGAGGACATCGAGCTCATCTTCCCCATGAACACAGCAAAAATTCAACTATACATGGAACAAGTCACACAGAAAGCTAGCTGAAAACTGGCAGAAAGACTCGTATACAACCAAGGCTGTTAGAAAGATCCACATGTAATGTGGTAGGAAGGAAAGAAAAGTGATTGGGTCAGGATCTGTGCCCCTGGGAGGGGCCTCAGAAGGAAGGGGAGAATGCACAGGCAGACACCAGCCCTTGGAAATGAGCCATGAGAGCCACAGATTGGGCACCCAAGTCCTGGACCCCTGAGCGGGGGAGATGAGCTCACTTGGTTGGTTGGAGGAATGATTGGACTAACAGGAGGGCTGTGGGAAGCCTGGACTTCACTAGTGATAAGCACGTGTGTATGTTGGCTTGCCTCTGAGGCAGGATGGAGAGAAGACTGATCTAATGATTGCCAGATTTCCATGGCCTTCTCTGCATGCATCCCAGCCTGAGCCCAGCAAATGCTTTGGCCTGCTCACTTCTTGCCACAGTGCCACACTGGATCTAGGGTTGCCATGACCAGGAAGAAGACTTGGCTGTAGAATGCAGAGGATACTGATTCCCAGAGGAGAGCCTGGGTAGAGTGGTGGTAGCTATTGTTAGTGCTTACTCAAGCAGTGCATCAGATGTAGCCCAAAACTCTGACAGTGGCCACTCTACCACACCTCATGCCCTGTATATGCTGAGAATCCCCACAGGGCTCCCACCTGCCCTGCATTATGATTCCACAACTGAGTGGGTGCAGCAGAAGCTAGGGACTAAATCAGCTGTGAGGGACAAAAGGGACTTCCATCCAATGCTGTGTCTGAGCCAAGCAAGGAAAACAATTGTGGGTGCCTCCACAGGCAGTAAAATGGAGATAGCTTCATTCTCTGTCTGTAGCTGACATGAGTCTAGAGCTTGCATAGAGTCACATTGCTTCAGCACTCTGCCACTCTGGGGCAAGGACCCCAATCCTGCGAGAAGGGAAAACACACACTTAAACAGAGACAGCTCAGGCCTGACCCTCAGGGTTTCTGCTCCAGCAACATGGGATTAGACCCCACCTCTGATAGGGCCATGATGGCTACTGAGAAGAGGGGAAGTTCCACCTCACACCCAGCTCCATCTCTAGCTTCTCCATCTCCAGCCCCACCAAAGTGATAGCTGCCAGCACACCCTGGGGAAAGAAATGACTTGTATCCACATCAAATCCAGCTCTCCAAGCAAAGGCGTTGGGCACACACATTCTGTACAGGGCACTCCCACATAAGAACACCCCTTCAAGAAAGTAATAGGTAACTGTTTCACCTAAATTAATAGAGACAGAGAAATTTAAGCAAAATGAAAAGGCAGAGGAACTGCTCTCAATCAAAAGAGCAAGAGAATATACCTGCAGAAAATGAATAATGAAACAGAAATAAACAATTTGACAAATAAAGAATTCAAAGCATTGGTAACAAAAATGTTAAGTAAATTTGGGAAGACTATAGATGAACACAGTAAAAATTTTAACAAGTAGAAAACATTTAAAAAGCCCCATTAAGAAATGAAGAATTAAATAAGTGAAATAAAAAACACACTAGAAGGAATGAATAGCAAATTAAGTGATGCATAAGAACACATAAGTGATATGGAAGGTAGAATACTGGAAATCACCCAATCAGAACAGCAAAAAGAAAAGCAAATTTAAAAATAAAAGCAGTATAAGATATCTGGGATAACATTAAGCATACCAACGTTCACATTATAGGGGTCTCAGAAGAAGAGAGAGAGAAGGGGATTGAAGATGTATTTGAGTAAATTATGGCTGAAAACTTCCCAAACTTAAAGATGGAAACAGATATACAAGTACAGGAAGCACAGAGGGTACCAAACTAGATTAACCCAAACAGATCTACACCAAGACATACCATATTTTTACAAATAACAAAAGTTAAAGACAGAATTATACAGGAATCAATAGAAAAACAAAGTCATATACAAGGGAACATCCATAAGACTATCAGCTAATTTCTCTGCAGAAACTTTGTAGGCAAGAAGAAAATGGTATAATATATTCAAAGGGTTGAAAGGGAAAAAAAACCCTGCAACCTATGATACTCTACCCAGCAAGATTATCATTCAGAATCAGAGAGATAAAGAACTTCTCAGACAAGAAAAAACTAAAAGAGTTCATCAATACTAAACCTACCATAAAAGAAATGTTAAAGGGTCTTCTCTAAGTGGAAAAGAAGTAAGAATCTATGGTAAAGGGAAAATCCCACCAGGAAAGGCAAATATATAGTAAGAATTGAAGATCAACCAATTAAGTAAGCCAGTACAAAGATTAAAAAGACAACATATTATAAAAGCAACTATAACTACATAAACAGTTAAGAGATAAACATGAAGATGTAAAATATGATGTCAAAAAAACCAAAACATTGGGGAGGGAAGTAAAAAAATGCGGATTTTTTAGAATGTGTTTGAACTTAAACGACTATGAGTTTAAAAGAGTAGATATAGTTATAGATCAACATATATGACCCCCATGCTAACCACAAATCAGAAACCTATGTAGAGACCCAAAAAATAAAAATAAGGGAATACAATAATACTACTTTTAAAAAAATCATCAAACCACAAGGGAAGAAAAACAGAAGAAGAAATGAACAGAGAAGAACTACAAAAACAATCAGAAAACAAATAATAAGATGGGAATAAGTACATACCTATCAATAATTACTTCAGATGTCAATGGACTAAATGCTCCAATAAAAAATATGGTGACTGAATACCAAAACAAGACCCATGTGTATGTTACTTACAAGAGACTCACTTCAGAGTTAAACACACACACAGAAGGAAACTGAGGGGTTGGAAAAAGATATTTCATACAAATGAAATAAATATGAAAGTAGAGGTAACAATACTCAAAGATAAAATAGACTTTAAAACAAAGGCCATAACCAAAGACAAACAAAGGCATTATATAATGATAAAGGAATCAATACAAGAAGATGATATTTTGTTAACATATAAGAACCCAATATGGGAGCACCTAAATACATAAAACAAAATGACAATAATTCAATAATAGTAGGGGACTTTAACACTCTACTTATAGCAATTGACAGACCATTTGTACAGAAAATCAATAAGGCAACAGTGGTCTTAAATGACACAATAGTCCAGTTGGACTTAATAGATATCTATAGGACATTTGATCACAAAACAGCAAAATATACATTTTTTTCAAGTGCACATGGAACATTCTCCAGGATAGATCACATGCTAGGCCACAAAAGAAGCCTCAATAAATTTAAGAGGATAGAAATAATATCATGTACTTTTTCCCAACAACAATGGTATAAAACTAGAAATCAATTACAAGAAGAAAAATGGGAAAAGCACGAACACATGGAGACCAAACAACAGGCTTCTACAAAAACCAATGGTTCAATGAAGAAATCAAGGAGGAAATCAGAAAATACCTCCAGGTAGATGAAAATGGAAACACAAGTTTCCAAAATCTATGGGATGCAGCAAAAGCAGTTCTAAGAGGGAAGTTTTGTCAATACAGGCCTACCAGAAGAAACAAGAAAAATCTCAAAAAAACAATCTAAACTTCCATCTAAAAGAATTAGAAAAAGATGAACAAAGAAAGCCCAAAGTCAGCAGAAGAAAGGAAATCATAAAGATCAGCGAGGAAATAAATAACATGGAGATCAAACAAAAACAAAACAATAGAAATGGTCAATGAAACTAAGACCTAGTTTTTTTGAGAAGATAAACAAAATTGATCAATCTTTATGCAGGCTCATCAAAAAGAAAAGAGAGAGGATACAAATAAAGAAAACAAATGAAAGAGGAGGAAATAACAATGAATTACACAGAGATAAAAAAATTAAAAGAGAAAACTGTCAATAGTTATATGTCAACAAAATGGAAAACCTAGAAGAAATGGACAAATTTCTAGAAACATACAACCTTCCAAAACTGAACTAGAAAGCAATAGACAACCTAGTCAGAATGATCACTAGTAGTGAAATTAAATTTGTTACCAAAAAAACAAAAAAATTTCCCAGCAAACAAAATTTCAAGGTCTGTTGAATTCAAAGGGAAATTCTACCAAACACTTAAAGAAGAGTTAGAGTTTCCCTGGTGGTGCAGTGGTTAAGAATCTGCCTGCCAACATAGGGGGCATAGGTTCGAACCCTGGTCCGGGAAGATCCCACATGCCACAGAGCAACTAAGCCCATGCATCACAACTACTCAGCCTGCACTCTAGAGCCTGCGAGCCACAACTCCTAAGCCCATGTGCTGCAACTACTGAAGCCCATGTGCCTAGAGCCCATGCTCTGCAACAAGAGAAGCCACTGCAATGAGAAGCCCGTGCACCACAACGAAGAGTAGCTCCTGCTTGCTGCAATTAGAGAAAGCCCTCATGCAATCAATGAAGACCCAATGCAGCCAACAATAAAATAAGTAAAATAAATTTTTAAAAAATAAAGAAGAGTTAATACCTATTCTTCTCAAACCATACAAAGAAATTATAGAGGATGGAGTATTCTCAAATTCATTATACGAGGCCACCATTACCCTGATACCAAAACCAGAAAAAGAAACTATAAAATCAAAATTATGCACCAATATCTCTGATGAATATAGATGTAAAAATCCTGAACAAAATATTAGCAAACGGAATCCAACAGTACATAAAAAGGATCTATGGTTAAGTGGGACTTATTCCAGGGTTGCAAGAATGGTTCAATATTTGCAAATCAATCAAAACAGATTAACAAAAAGAAGAATAAAAATCATGAGATAATCTCAATAAGCACTGAAGAAGTGCTTGACAAAATTCAGCATGTTTATAATAAAAACTCTCAAAAAGTGAGCATAGAGGGAATATACCTCACCATAATAAAGGCAAGCCTACAGTTAACATCATACTCAATGATGAAAAGATGAAAGCTTTTTCTCTAATAGAGTGGTCCCCAACCTTTTTGGCACCAGGGACCAGTTTCATGGAAGACAACTTTTCCATGGACTGGGGTGGCGGAGATGGTTTCGGGATGATTCAAGTGCATTACATTTATTGTGCACTTTATTTCTATTATTATAACATTGTAATATATAATGAAATAATTATACAGCTCACCATAATGCAGAATCAGTAGGAGCCCTGAGCTTGTTTTCACTTGCCACTCATTGATAGGGTTTTGATATGAGTCTGCAAGCAATTGATTTATTATGGTCTCTGTGCAGTCAAACCATTCTGCTAAGGATAATCTGTATTTGCAGCCACTCCCCAGCACTAGCATCATTTCCTCAGCTCTACCTCAGATCATCAGGCATTAGATTCTCATAAGGAGTGTGCAACCTAGATCCCTTGTATGCACAGTTCACAGTAGGGTTCGTGCTCTTATGAGACTCTAAGGCCACCACTGATGTGACAGGAGAAGGAGCTCAGGCAGTAATGCAAGTGATGGGGAGCAGCTGTAAATACAGATGAAGCTTCACTCGCTTGCCCACTGCTCGCCTCCTGCTGTGCAGTTTGGTTCCTAACAGGCCACAGACAAGTACCAGTCAGTGGCCCGGGGGTGGGGACCCCTGCTCTAATACAAAGAACAAGACTAGGATGCCCATTATTGCCACTTTTGCTCAACATAGTATTGGAAATTCATGTTAGAGAAGTTAAACAAGAAAAAGAAGTAAAAGGCATCCAAATTGGAAGGGAGGAAGTAAAACTGTCACTATTTGCAGATGACATAGAAAACCTGAGGTTTATACCAAAAAGCTATTAGAACTGATAAATGATTTCAGTAAAGTTACAGGATACAAGATTAATATACAGAAATCTGTAGATTTTCTATATACTAATAATAAACTAGAAGAAATATAAATTAAGGAAACCATCCCATTTACAATCACATCAAAAAGAATAAAATACCTAGGAATAAACTTAACCAAGGAGATGAAAGACCTATACTCTAAAACTATAAAACATTGATAAAGAAATTTGAAAATAATACAAAAATGGAAATATATTCCATGTTCTTGGATTTGAAGAATTAATATTGTTAAAATGTCCATACCACCCAAAACAATCTACAGATTTAATGCAATCCCTATCCAAATACCCATGACATTTTTCACCGATCTAGAACTAGTAATCCTAAAATTTATATGGAACCACAAAAGACCCTGAATAGCAAAAGCAATCATCAGAAAAAAAGAACAAAACTGAAGTGTCATGCTCCCTGACTTTAGACTATACTACAAAGCTACAGTAATCCAAACAGATTGGTACTGGCACAAAAACAGACACATATATCAGTGGAACAGAACAGAGAGCCCAGAAATTAACCCATATACATATAGCCAATTAATCCATGACAAAAGGCACAAAAATGTACAATGAGGAAAAGACAGTCTTTTCAGTAAGTGGTGCTGGGAAAACTGGACAGCTACATATAAAAGAATGAGATAAAGCATTTTCTAACACCATATAAAAAATAAAATCAAAATATATTAAAGACCTAAATTTAATACCATAAACCATAAAATGTCTAGAAGAAAGCCTATGGGGGACACTCTTTGACACAATTTGTAGCAATATTTTTTTTGGATCTGTCTCCCCAGGCAAAGGAAACAAAACAAAAATAAATAGATGGGACCTAATTAAACGTAGCAGCTTTTGCACAGCCAAGGAAACCATCTACAAAATGAAAAGGCAACCTACTGAATGGGAGAAAATATCTTCAAACAGTATGTCCAATAAGGTGTAAAATCATATATATATATATATATATATATATATATATAATGAAAACTTCATATAAAAAAAGAAGAACCTAATGAAAAAATGGGTAGAAGACCTGCAGACACATTTTTCTAAAGACATATACATGGCCAACAGGCACATGAAAAAAATGCTCAACATCACTAAACATCAGGGAAATGCAAATCAAAACCACAAAGAGGTATCACCTCACACCCTTCAGAATGGCTAATATCAAAATGTCTGCAAATAACAAATGTTGGATAAAATGTGGAGAAAAAGAAACCCTAGTACACTTTTGGTGGGAATGTAAATTGGTGTAACCATTATGGAAAACAATATGGAGGTTTCTCAAAAAACATAAATAGAACTACCATATGATCCAAGCAATTCCACTTCTGGGTATATATCTGAAGAAAATGAAAATGCTAGTTTGAAAAGACTAGTATTTTCAACGTTGGAATAGCACCCCAACGTTCATAGCAGCATTATTTACAATAACCAAAATATGGAAGCAACTTAAGTGTCCATCCACAGAAGAATGGATAGAGAAGTGTATATATATACTCAATGGAATATTACTAGGCATAAAAAAGAATGAAATTCTGCCATTTGCAGCAGCTTGGACGGCCCTAAAGAGTATTATGTTTAGTGAAATAAGTCAAACAGAGAAAGACAAATATTTTATGATATCACTTACATATGGAATCTAAAAATAATATAAATGAGTGTATATGCAAAATAGAAACAGACTCACACGTGTAGAACACAAACTTGTGGCTACCAAAGCAGAAAGGGAAGCGGGGAAGGGGTAAATTAGGAGAATGAGATGAAGAGATATAAACTACTATGTATAAAATAGATAAGCAACAAGGATATATTGTATAGCACAGGAAATTATAGCCTTTATCTTGTAATAATTTATAATGGAGTATAATCTGCAAAAATACTAAATCACTATGCTTTATACCTGAAAATGATATAATATTGTAAATCAACTATACGTCAATAAAAAAGATGTGGTACACACACACACACACCACACACACACAAACACACACACACAGTGGAATATTACTCAGCCATAAAAAAATTAAAATCTTGCCATATGAAACAAAGTGGATGGACCTGGACAGTATTATGCTTAGTGAAATAAGTCAGACAGAGAAAGACAAGTATAAGTTTTCACTTACATGTAGAATCTAAAAGAAGAAAACAAATGAATAAATATAACAAAACAGAAAGAGAATCACAGATATAGAGAATAAACTAGTGGTTACCAACGGGAAGAGGAATGGTGGGTACAAATTTCAGTTCTGCAAGATAAATAAGTCCTAGAAGTCTAATGTACAACAATGTGACTGTAGTTAACAATATTGTATACTTGAAATTTGCTAAGAGGGTGTATCTTAGGTGTTCTCATGAGACACACACACATACACACAAGGTAACTTTGTGAGGTGATGGACGGGATAATCAGTTTGTTTGTGATGAATATTTCAGAATGTATACACATCAAATCACCCATTTTTACATCTTAAATATGCACAATTTTAATTTTCAACTATAAAGTTGGAGGAGAAAAAGAATAAATTAAGACAAAAAGCCTAACTGTGTGGAAGTGAGACTGGAATTGAAAGGATACAAATAATAGCTCACATATATTGAGAGTTTACTATATGTCAGACAGTATTCTAAGTGTTTAAGCTATTAATATTCCCAGATAAAGAAACTGAGGCAAAGAAAGGTGAAGTAACTTTCAGCTAATGAGTGATAGGCTGGGATGTCAAATTCAGGCAGTGTACTTTCACAGTGTATGCTCTTGGCTATTATGTTTACATCCTCAATAAATGAGCTATTTGAAGAAAGAAATAATAGAAGTTTAGAAACACATAACTGGGGGCACAGAGAATGTTAAGAATCAATCATTAATTTTGAGCCTGAGTGAATGGGTGATGCTGTTATTAAAAACTGGGGCTTAACTGTATGTTAAATGGAAATTGTTGTATCTGTACTTTCTGCTTTGCATGATTGTAAGCTCAAAGGAGATGAAGGGCTGCATTGCATACTAGAGGTGGTATCCAGATAAGCTAGAGCCTCATGGCTTTCTGCTGAGAATATCTACCAGAGACAAGGATATCACTCTCTGGAACCCCTCTCAATGAACCCCAATCTTTAGAGTGCAATAAAGCAGGCATTTCTTCAGCTGTCTCAGTTCCAAAGAACCTGTGGAATACCAGTAATAGAAAAAAGTATACCCAGGTTGCATACCAAGGTTGGGTTCTATACAAACTCTAATACAGTATATGTTTACAAGAAAAGAGGCCCCCTTCCTAGTCCAGGGTGTCCAAATCTCACTTCTGAGCTGGAGATGATTGGGGATGAGAAGTCTTCAAGGAGAGGGTACAAACTGATGACTAAAAAGCTATTTCTGGCCCATAGGCAGGTTTCTTTGAATCTATGGTGTTATAAAATTTGTTTAATTACATGACAACATTCAAAATCTAGGATGTTTCACATAAAAATCATGATTCTTGGGCTTCCCTGGTGGTGCAGTGGTTGAGAGTCCGCCTGCCGATGCAGGGGACGCGGGTTCGTGCCCCGGTCCGGGAAGATCCCACGTGTCACGGAGCGGCTGGGCCCATGAGCCATGGCCGCTGACCCTGCGCGTCCAGAGCCTGTGCTCCACAACGGGAGAGACCACAACATTGAGAGGCCCACGTACCACAAAAAAAAAAAAAAAATCATGATTCGTTTTAATTTGGGAGATTTGGTAATACTTATTTGGAGTTGAGTGATAGTTCTCCTTCAGATGGGGCAATTTGCTCACTCCCTCAGCACCCCCCTCAGCCCCCAGGTCTGCTTTACTTATTCTTTCTAATGTCCACCTTTCATTTCTAATGAGAACAAAGATATGTTATAGGTTGGTAAATGATGCTGAGCTCCAAAAGCCTGCTTTAATTTCACTGTACTTTTCAATACTCAGTAAAACTTGTGGGGCTCTGGTAGTAAGGGAGGGAGTCTTATCTGCCTTAATCTTCTTATAAATGTTATGACTTCCCAATTAGAAAGACCTACAGGTGCTCAATGGGAATGATAACTATTCAGAAGACACCAGGTTTAGTGTTTTCTTAGGCTGGTTTCATGAAAGCTACCATAGAGTAGAAACAAGACATAGGGGTAAAAGCCATGAATGGAACCTGTGCCCATGAGTATAACTAGATCAACCTTTGTTTCAAGACTTTCTTCTCTTCCTGTCTCTCAGAGACTGTGTGTGTGTGTGTGTGTGTGTGTGTGTGTGTGTGTGTGTGTGTGTGTGTGTTGGGGGTAGAGTGGAGGTGGGCAGACCTGTATGGATTCTTCGGTGGGCCTTCAGGTGAGAGCTTTTGGTGTACACTTTGCTGCATCCCGCAAAGTCACACTGGTGAATCCGTCTTCTCTTCAAGTCAAGGGACTCTTCTCCCTGCATTTGGCTCATTGCTGCTGGCCTGAGCAAAGAAAGAGAGATAAGGCCAAATAGTGATTTTAAAGTGGAGGCTAAATAAATGGACTTACATATAATGGGATCACCTCATACATGCATTTAATTTATGCAAATTTAATACCAGCCCCCCCCAATAATTGAAATAGCTCAAGCAATTCCCTCAACTAAGCCATTCTGCTCAGTAAATGCAGGTCCCAGAAGGTGGTAATGTTTCTTTGGGTGGTTTCTGTTCCCAAGCAATATGAGCATTTCACTCTAATAAGCTTCATTCTTAGGTTTAAAGAAATGTATTTTTCATCCAACGTGGTTGCTAAAACACAAGCCAATGATAAGTTTGCTTTAAACTTACAGAGAGAAACAGAATGCAACTGTACTTTATAGGAAATTTGTATATTTTCCAAGGGTAAAAATTGATGATCTACAATTAAAACATTACTGTGTCATAACATCCATGTCCATGCACATGTGTGCATACAAGCTCATACCTTCGCTGAAAAGGCAGTTTACTTATATTTTGTTGTCCTCGAATTCTTACTATTGTGCCTGAGAATTTGTTCCACTTTTACCACAGACACACACATATATACACAGAGACAGACCTGAAGTAAAGATAAAAGTACTTACTCTTGTACCTGAATACCCTGTAAAGCTGAGGATCCACTCTCAATTGCACTCTCCTCACTGTCACTTGGGATCTCCAGTGGAGACATGGAGGTGGGGTCAACTTTAACTAAAAGCAAAGAAAAGGAGCAGTGTGGGCTACAAATATATGAACCTCTAATCATTTTCAGGATTCCCAGTTTGGCCCACAATGAAAAGTAGCAGCAAGATAGAGAAATAAAGAAAAAGCAAAGATGGAAGAAGTATATTTGTATGGAAGGAAAAGAAGAGCATTTAAAATTTTAGCAGAGCAGGATAAAGAAATTCCTTTGAGGGTAGTGTGGAGCATTGTCACTAGAATGAGCTTCTCTAGGATAGTGAGCAAGATAAGATAGTGGGTTTCTCTAGGATAAGGTCTGGGTATGATTCAACTCCCTATCTCCAGGACCCAAGACAGTGTCTGTTGAAAAGTCAGGTTCAATTTGTATTTGTTGAATCAAACTCTAAATAGTTCCCTGGCTGTCCTCAGATCAATGCCTAGGCTCATGTTAGAGATGAGAACATCCCCTTTGGCTTTTGTGTTCCTTAATGGAAACGAGTCATTGAGATGAGACACATAATGCATGTCTAGCAGGTGCTTGATACATGTTAATGTCCTTCCCTTCCACCTATGTTGGCAGAAGCCCTTAAATCTTTATTGTCAACCAATGGTGTTCCTGACGCCTAACAAAACTCAGTTACATGGTCAGACACCTAGATCTAGTGAAAGCTTCAAAATTTCTATATAGAAGAAACTTAAACGTGGCAATAAAGTTGGGGATGGGGAGTATTTGGCTAGAGCAGTCACCTCCATACATTGTGTATCATTCACTAAAACGTTTTAAGCATATATCTGTGTCTGTGTCTCTGCATGCGTATGTTGTGTGTTTATGATATAAATGTACTAGCATCCTAAAATTTTGTGTACATTATGAAAAATAAACAAAATATCATGTAAAGGGTGAGACAATACAAATAGAAGTTTTGATGCTTTCTTTTTGTGCTCCAAATACTTTGTGCAATACCCCCTTTGCCCCCCACGAAGGTGTAAGCATACCATTTGGAGACCACTGTGCTAATGGTCTTAGCTTGAAACTACATTGAACACCTTACAATTTATTCCATTTATTTAAAATGGTTCTGATGGGGCTTCCCTGGTGGCGCAGTGGTTGAGAGTCCGCCTGCTGATGCAGGGGACGCGGGTTCGTGCCACGGTCCGGGAAGATCCCACATGCCGCAGAGCGGCTGGGCCCGTGAGCCATGGCCGCTGAGCCTGCGTGTCCGGAGTCTGTGTTCTGCAACGGGAGAGGCCACAACAGTGGGGCCTGCATACCGCAAAAAAAACAAAAAACAAAACAAAACAAAAATGGTTCTGATGGACTGATGGATATTATGATGGGGGGGAATTCAAAGCCCATCAAACCATCCCTTGGTGTTACCACTGCCTTGATATCAGTAAATTCTCACACAAAGAATTTTATTTTCCCATCTCCTGTTTTGTTTGGCTCTCTCCCTATATGAAAATTTATAATTGTATTTTAAATAAACCCCTCAGGGGATCTCAAAAACAAGATTGTTATGAATACTTATCATTACCACAACTAACCACTAATCGATAACGGCATTTTTATTCAAAAGAACACAGCGGAGTCTCAGCAGCTTGATGCTTAGTATGTCATTCTCCTACATTTAGTGATGGAAAGATCACAAGACATTGAATTTCAAAGGTAGAAAACTCTTAGAAAGTTTTTTTTTACACTGAGCTGAAATCTGGTTCCTAGTCATTTCCACCCGCATATCTCCCCTTTGGTCTTTTTAATTCATGCTAAACATTTATCATCTCCTTTCTGACATGGGTTTTAGTCCTCTCACCATCTTAATCTTTCTCCTCTGATTATACTCCAATTTCCCAACATCCTTCCTAAAACTGAACATCCAAAACTGCTTGTAATTCTACAGATGTGGTGAAGGTAAATATCTTGAACCACTTCAAGAAGCCATATAATTTTCTTCCATCATTCTCCATTACAAACTAGATATGTCTCTAGGAGGGGAACTGGGTGGCTGGGGGATAGTGGTGAAAGGGAGATAAACATACCTTTCTGAATTCTGAACTTATTTTAAAAATAAATAAAAGGTAAGATTACAGCATATGAACTCTCTCCTGGAAAAATTTTCAAGTTTGTTCATCACATTATTTTTTACAAGACAACTACTATCTACCACTGTCCTCTCTGGAGATGCACAAAGAAAAATAAGATGGAGTCTTGTCCTCGAGAAATTTACAATTCAATTGGGAAGAATGCCCATACACTTGTGATACAGACATGTAAAAAATAACGTGGAAGGTGATAGATGCTAAATGAGGTGGAACACAGGAAAGATGGCAAAATTTCAAAGAAGACTATTTTACCTGTAGGGAAGAGAAAAGGTACAGTGCTGGGAGAGGCTGGGAGATAAGGCTGGCTATGTTTGTAGGGCTAGAAACATTCTCAACTTTTCTACCAAAGCATTCTTAATGGCATAGAAGACTAAACACATCCTCCTGGAAAGTCCCAGTGTAGTTGCTTTAGTAGTTTAAAACTATTTTTGAAGGTCATGTTTTAAAATATTATTCAAATATTATATTTTCTCTTTAATAAAATCATATTTTAAAAATATAAAATGTTTTAATTACTTACTGTCAAATAATATAGAGGTTCCAGGAAGATACATAGTATTTCACTCAAAGATATGTATACCCCAGTTTGAGAAACATGGGCTAAATGAAAAATATTCTTTGTACATTTGTAAGCATTGAAGAGACATGATAAAAACAGTATTTATGAAAAATTGCTCTTAAAGCTGTATGCAAGAATAATTGGAAAAGAAATAGGAGATACAATATTCAAAAAGGGAATAGATGAAGGAAGGTAAAGTCCAGCAAAGGGGCAGATTGATGCTCACCTGATCCAGCATTTTTGCCATCTCCTCCAATGAGTGGGACTGTAATGGCTGCAGAGCTCCCATCTGCAGGCAAAGTAGTATACACCATGGGCAGTGACTGCACCATCACTGGGATGGCCTTCAGGCTACCCATCTTATTTGGCAGATTGACTGAGGGCATGCTGTGAATCACATGTAAGATCTGCTGACCACCAGTGCCCTGAGAGGAGGCCAGGATAGAGCCTGGGGTCAGAACAGTAGGGATGTTTGCTGAAGTGCCTGTGTCTGATGTTGAAGTGGATACTACAAGTGTCTGGGAAGCAGACTGTGGCTTGGGAGGACGTATTGGAGCTTGCAGCATACTGGCAGGCTGAAGAGGAGACTTTGGCTTGTGAAAGGAGAGGTCAACTGGTTCCACCTGGGGCAGGTTGAAATCATTAGCCAGAAGTTCTTCTGGGGGCTCAATCTTGATGTCATTTAACAGTGCTGGGTTCTCCATGGGGTTGGCATCCAGGAGTGGTGGAGATGTCATATTACCTCTGTCTGCTGCCTTAAGGGAATCTCTAATTTTAACAGGGCCAGTGACCTAAAATAAATACATAAACAAATGAGAGGTGCAAACAGTGAGTGTTAGTACCCTGAAGAAGAGAGATGGGAGCAATGAAAGAAAGAAATCTCTATTCTGTTGTCATGGACAGAATATACAGGGAGTTGAGAAAAATGAGGCAAGAGGAAAAAGTAAAACAAGAGTAAAGAGGAAAAAAGAGGGAAACTTTATTGAGTACCAGCATCAGGCACTGTATAAGGCAATTAATACAAATTGTTTCATTTAAACTTTACAATAATTCTGCAAGATTAATTAGAATCAACACATCTGAGTACCCACTATTAGTACTGTGTTAAGCCCAGTGAGGGCACAAATGAATAAGGTATAGCCACGAAGTACATACTAACATACCAACTACAATGATAGAATAATATGAGTAGCTTATAAGTCATACCATAATAAGTGATGCAGTAGATATGCAAGCAAGGTATTTTAGAAAAAGAAAAGGGAATGATTCATTCTGTCTAGAAGATCAGGAAAGGTTTCAAGGAGGAAGTGATATTTCAGATGAGTCTTAGAGAATTAATAGAAGTTCTGTAAGAAGAGAAAGGGTAAAAGAAAATTTCCATCTACAGAGACATACCAACAGACAATATGCTTAGGTAATAATGATGAAGTACAGTCAGTTTTATTAAATGAAAAATATATCTGTGCAACTTTTAAATTTAAAAATACCAGTTAAGGGACTTCCCTGGTGGTCCAGTGGTTAAGACTCTGTGCTTCCAATGCAGGGGGCACAGGTTTGATTCCTGGTCAGGGAACTAAGATCCCACATGCAGCGTGGCCAAAAAATAAATACTAATTAAATGATCACTTTATAGGTAATATATAAAATAACATAAAACCTCAACCTAATTACAATTTTTCTGAGTTGAATGAATTCAAAGATCAAGGATATCCCCAATTTAAAAATGGGTAGATGGGAACAGTCACCAACAGGAAGACATTGGAACTCACCAAAAAAGATATCCCACATCCAAAGACAAAGGAGAAGCCCCAGTGAGACAGTAGGAGGGGCACAATCACAATAAAATCAAATCCAATAGTTGCTTGATGGGTGACTAACAAACCAGAGAACATTTATACCACAGAAGTCCACCCACTGGAATGGAGGTTCTGAGCCCATGTCAGGCTTCCCAACCTGGGGGTCTGGCAAGAGGAGGAGGACTTCCTAGAGAATCAGACTTTGAAGGCTAGTGGGATTTGATTGCAGAACTTTGACAGGACTGGGGGAAAGAGAGACTCCACTTTTGGAGGGCACACACAGGGTGGTGTGTGCATTGTGACCCAAACAAGGGAGCAGTGATGCCATGGGAGAGAGAACCAGACCTGCCTGTTGGTGCTAGAGGCAGGGGGTGGCTGTGTCTCACCATGAGGACAAGGACACTGGCAGCAGAAGTTCTGGGAAATACTCCTTGGTGTGAGCCCTCACAGGGTCCGCCATTAGCCCCAACAAAGAGTCCGGGTAGGCTCCAGTGTTTGGTCGCCTCAGGCCAAACAACCAACAGGGAGGGAATCTAGCCCCACCCATCAGCAGACAAGTAGAATAACGTTTTACTGAGCTCTGCCTACCAGAGCAACAGACAGCTCTACCCACCACCAGCCCCTTCCATCAGGAAATTTGCACAAGCCTCTTAGATAGCCTCACCCACCAGAGAGCAGACAGTGGAAGCAAAAAGAACTACAGTCCTACAGCCCGTGGAACAAAACCCACATTCACAGGAAGATAGACAAAATGAAAAGGCAGAGGACTATGTACCAGATGAAGAAACAATATAAAACCCCAGAAAAACAACTCAATGAAGTAGAGATAGGCAACCTTCCAGAAAAAGAATTCAGAATAATGATAGAGAAGATGATCCAGGACTGTGGAAAAAGAATGGAGGCAAAGATAGACAAGACGCAAGAAATGTTTAACAAAGAACTAGAAGAATTAAAGAACAAACAGAGATGAAAAATGCAATAACTGAAATGAAAAATACACTAGAAGGAATCAATAGCAGGATAACTGAGGCAGAAGAACGGATAATTGACGTGGAAGAGAGAATGGTGGAATTCACGGCTGAGGAACAGAATAAAGAATAAAGAATGAAAAGAAATGAAGACAGCCTAAGAGACTTCTGGGACAATATAAAATGCAACAGCATTTGCATTATAGGGATCCCAGAAGGAGAAGAGAGAGAGAAGGAACTGAGAAAATATTTGAAGAGATTATAGTCAAAAACTTCCCTAATGTGGGAAGGAAATAGGCACCCAAGTCCAGGAAGTGCACAGAGGCCCATACAGGTTAAACCCAAGGAGAAACAAGCTGAGACACATAGTAATCAAATTGGCAAAAATTAAAGACAAAGAAAAATTATTGAAAGCAGAAAGGGAAAAATGACAAATAACATACAAGGGAACTCCCATAATGTTAACATACAAGGGAATTCCCATAAGGTTAACAGCTGATTTCTCAGAGGAAACTCTCCAAGCCAGAGGGAATGGCATGACATACTTAAAGTGATGAAAGGGAAGAACCTACAACCAAGATTACTCTACCTGGCAAGGACCTCATTCAGATTTGATGGAGAAATCAAAAGCTTTACAGACAAGCAAAAACTAAGAGAATTCAGCACCACCAAACCATCTCTACAGCAAATGTTAAAGGAACTTCTCTAAGTGGGAAAGACAAGAGAAGAAAAGGATCTATAAAAACAAACCCAAAACAATTAAGAAAATGGTAATAGGAACATACATATCAATAATTACCTTAAACGTGAATGGATTAAATGCTCCAACCAAAAGACACAGGCTCATTGAATGGTTACAAAAACAAGACCCATATATATACTGTCTACCAGAGACCCACTTCAGACTGAGTGACACATACAGACTGAAAGTGAGGGGATGGAAAAAGATATTCCATGTAAATATCAACAGAAACCTGGAAGCAATTCTCATATCAGACAAAATAGACTTTAAAGTAATGAATGTTACAAGAGAAAAAGAAAGACACTACATAATCATCAAGGGAGCAATCCAAGAAAATATAACAAATATAAATATATATGCACCTAATATAGGAGCACATCAATACATAAGGCAACTGCTAACAGCTATAAAAGAGGAAATCAACAATAACACAATAATAGTGGGTGACTTTAACGCCTAACTAACACCAATGGACAGATCACCCAAACAGAAAATTAATAAGGAAACATAAGATTTAAATGACACATAGACCCGCTAGATTTAGTTGATATTAATAGGACATTCCATCCAAAAACAGCAGATTACATTTTCTTCTCAAGTGCACACAGAACATTCTCCAGGATATATCGCATCTTGGGTTACAAATGAAACCACAGTAAATTTAAGAAAATTGAAATCATATCAAGCATCTGTTCTAACCACAATGCTATGAGATTAGAAATCAGTTACAGGGGAAAAAACCATAAAAAACACAAACACATGGAGTCTAAACAATATGTTACTAAATAACCAAGAGATCACTGAAGAAATCAAAGAGGAAATAAAAAAATACCTAGAGACAACTGGCAACACAAGCACGATGATCCAAAACCTATGGGATGCAGAAAAAGCAGTTCTAAGAGGGAACATTATAGCAATACAAGCCTACCTCAAGAAACATCTCAAATAAACAACCTAAACTTAAACCTAAAGGAACTAGAGAAAGAAGAACAAACAAAATGCAAAGTTAGCAGAAGGAAAGAAATCATAAGGATCAGAGAGAAATAAATGAAATAGAAACAAAGAAAACAATATCAAAGATCAATAAAACTAAAAGCTGGTTCTTTGAGAAGATAAACCAATTGATAAACCATTAGTCAGACTCATCAAGAAAAAGAGGAAGAGGCTTTAAATCAATAAAATTAGAAATGAAAATAGGAGAAGTTACAACAGACACCACAGAGATACAAAGCATCCTAAGAGACTACAATTAAATCTATGCTAATAAAATGGACAACCAGGAACAAATGGACAAATTCTTAGAAAGCTATAACCTTCCAAGACTGAACTAGGAAGAAATAGAAAATATGAATAGACCAATGACAAGTAATGAAATTGAACCTGTGATTAAAAATTTTCCAAAATATAAAACTCCAGGACCAGATGGCTTCACAGGTGAATTCTATCAAACACTTAGAGGAGACCTAACACCCTTCCTTCTCAAACTCATCCAAAAAGTTGCAGAGGAAGGAAAACTCCCAAACTGATTCTATGAAGCCACCATCACCCTGATACAAAAACCAGACAAAGATACTACAAAAAAAGAAAATTACAGACCAATATCATTGATGAATGTACATGCAAATATCCTCAACAAAATACTAGTAAACAGAATCCAACAGCACATTAAAAGGATGATACACCATGATCAAGTGAGATTTATCCCAGGGATGCAAGGATTCTTCAATATACACAAATCAATCAATGTGATACACCATATTAACAAACTGAAGAAGGAAAACCATATGATTATCTCAATAGATGCAGAAAAAGCTTTTGACAAAATTCAACACCCATTTATGATAAAAACTCTCCAGAAAGTGGGCATAGAGGGAAATTACCTCTACAAATAAAGGCCATATACGACAAACCCACAGCAAAGTTCATTCTCAATGGTGAAAACCTGAAAGCATTTCCTCTAAGCTCAGGAATAAGACAAGGATGTCCACTCTCACCACTATTATTCAACATAGTTTTGGAAGTCCTAGCCACGGCAATCAGAGAAGAAAAAGAAATAAAAGGAATACAAATTGGAAAAGGAGAAGTAAAACTGTCACTCTTTGCAGATGACATGATACTATACATAGAGAATCCTAAAGATGCCACCAGAAAACTAATAGAAGTAATCAATGAATTTGGTAAAGTTTCAGGATACAAAATTAATGAACAGAAGTCTCTTGCATTGCTATACATTAATGGTGAAAAATCTGAAAGAGAAATTAAGGAAACACTCCCATTTATCATTGCAACAAAAAGAATAAAATACCTAAGAATAAACCTACCTAGGAAGAAAAAAGACCTGCATGCAGAAAATTATGACACTGATGAAAGAAATTAAAGATGATACAAAGAGATGGAGTGATATACAATGTTCTTGGATTGGAAGAATCAATATTGTGAAAATGACTATACTACCCACAGCAATCTATAGATTCCATGCAATCCCTATCAAATTACCAATGGCATTTTTTACAGAATTAGAACAAAAAAACCTTAAAATATTTATGGAGACACAAGAGACCCTAAACAGCCAAAGAAGTCTTGAGGGAAAAAAAAACAGAGCTGGAGGAATCAGACTCCCTGACTTCAGACTATACTACAAAGCTACAGTAATCAAGACAATATGGTACTGGCAAAAAAACAGAAACATAGATCAATGGAACAGGATAGAAAGCCCGGAGATAAACCCATGCACCTATAGTCAACTAATCTATGACAAAGGAGTTAAAGATATACAATGGAGAAAAGGCAGTCTCTTCAATAAGTGATGCTAGGAAAACTGTACAGCTACATGTAAAAGAATGATATTAGAACACTCCCTAACACCATACACAAAAATTAACTGAAAATGGATTCGAGACCTAAATGTAAGACCGGACACTATAAAACTCTTAGAGGATAACATTGGAGGAACACTCTTTGATATAAATCACAGCAAGATCTTTTTTGATCTATGTCCTAGAGTAATGGAAATAAAACCAAACATAAACAGATGGGACCTAATGAAACTTAAAATCTGTTGCAAAGCAAAGGAAACTACAAACAAGATGAAAAGATAACCCTCAGAATGGGAGAAAATATTTGCCAATGAATCAACAGACAAAGGATTAATCTCCAAAATATATGAACAGCTCATGCAGCTCAATATTAAGAAAAACAGAGAACCCAATCCAAAAATGGGCAGAATACCTAAATAGACATTTCTCCAAAGAAGACATACAGATGGCCAAGAAGCACATGACAAGCTGCTCAACATCACTAATTATTAGAGAAATGCAAATCAAAACTACAATGAGGTATCACCTCACACCAGCTAGAATGGGCATCATGAGAAAATCTACAAACAACAAATGCTGGAGAGGGTGTGGAGAAAAGGGAACCCTCTTGCACTGTTGGTAGGAATGTAAATTCATACAGCCACTATGGAGAGCTGTATGAAGGTTCCTTAAAGAACTAAAAATTGAATTTTCGTGTAACCCAGCAATCCCACTTCTGGGCATATACCCAGAGAAAACCATAATTCAAAAAGTCACATGCACCCCAATGTTCATTGCAGCACTATTTACAATAGGCAGGCCATGGAAACAACCTAAATGCCCATCGACAGATGAATGGATAAAGAAGTTGTGGTACATATATACAAGGGAATATTACTCAGCCATATAAAGGAAAGAAATTGGGTCATTTGTAGAGACATGGATGAATCTAGAGACTGTCATACAGAGTGAAGTAAGTCAGAAACAGCAAAACAAATATCGTATATTAACGCATATATGTGGAACCTAGAAAAATGGTACAGATGAACCGTGTTGCAGAGCAGAAATTGAGACACAGATGTAGAGGACAAATGTATGGACACCAAGGGGGGAAATTGGCAGGTGGGGTGGTGGTGCTGTGATGAATTGGGAGATTGGGATTGACATGTATTCACTGATGTGTATGAAATGGATAACTAATAAGAACCTGCTGTGTAAAAAAATAAAATTAAATTAAATTAAAAAATTTAAAAAAATTGGGTAGAAGATGAATAGACATTTTCCAAAGAAGACATACAGATGGCCAACAAGCATATGAAAAGATGTTCAACGTTGTTAATTTTCAGAGAAATGCAGATCAAAACAACAAAGAGATATCACCTCACACCTGTCAGAATGGCTATCATCAAAAAGTCTACAAATAACAAATGTTGGAGAGGATGTGGAGTAAAAGGAACCCTTCTGCACTGTTGCGAATATCAACTGGTGTAGCCACTATGGAAAACAGTATGGAGATTCCTCAAAAAGTTAAAAATACAACTATCATATGCTCCAGCAGTTCCACTCCTGGATATGCATCAGGAAAAACAACAACAACAACAAAAAAAACACTAATTCAAAAAGATACATGCACCACAATGTTCACAGCAGCACTATTCATAACAGTCAAATATGGAAGCAACCCATGTCCATCAATAGACGAATAGATAAAGAAGATGTGGTATATATATATATATATATATATATATATATATATATATATATGTATATATATATATACACATACATACACACACATATACACACAATGGAATATTACTCAGCCATAAAAAATGAAATTCTTCCTTTTGCAGCAACTTGGATGGTCCTGGAGAATATTATGCTTAGTGAAATAAGTCAGACAGAAAGATACTGTATGATATCACTTATATAAGGAATCTAATATATAATACAGGGAATTCCCTGGTTGTCCAGTGGTTAGTACCCAGCACTTTCATTGCAGGTTCAATCGCTGGTCGGGGAAATAAGATCTTGCATGCTGCATGGCACAGCCAAAAAAATAATAATAATACTACTATCAAATGTATATGCAAAACAGAAACAGATTTATAGATATAGAAAACAAACTAGTGGCTACCAAAGGGGAGTAGACAAATTAGGGGTAGGGGATTAAGAGATAAAAACTACTATGTATAAAATAGATAAGCAACAAGGATATATTGTATAGCACAGGGAATTATAGCTATTATCTTGTAATAACTTCTAATGGAGTATAATATGTAAAAATGTTGAATCACTATGCTGTACACCTGAAACTAATATAATATTGTAAGTCAACTATACTTCAATTAATAAAAAAAAGGTCAAGGATATTGTGGACTGTTTACTGCCGTTGCCAAGCAATATCTGGGCCTTGAAGATGGCTTTGGAGATAGTAGTGCTACTTAGCCAGTAAACAAGCAAGACTCCATTCTCTATCAGGATCATACTGAGCTGTAGGAGTTCTGAATTATGAGAGATGTTCAGGAATGCAGCCCTTACACAAAATATGACTATGCTTTATTTTTGGAATATGAGAGAAAGTGAATTTCAAGGAAAGGCTGGGTGAGATAAAAGATAATTGTTTTGAGGAGGGGAGTGACATGGGCAGAGCTATTTCTGTGATATTTAACTAGCTCCTTAATGAAGGATAGATTAAAGAAGGAATAAGACAGGATTTAAAGAGGTCAAAATGGAAGCATAAGGAAAAATCTTGGTAAGACATTTATGAGACAATTGGATAAATTTGAATATTAACTGCATATTGGATGATATTAAAGAATTATTGGTAATTTTTAAAGTACTCAATCCATAATATCATTATCCACAATGTCATTATCAAGTGGTATTATGGTTATGATTTTAAAATTTTAGATGAAAGATAATATGGGCCTAAACTCAGAGAATGATGACGGGCAAGAGTAGGCAGTGTTCTCTTGTTCTGACTTTCTTTAAAATACCCTCAGAGCATGATGAGCATGAATAAACGCACCAAGAAGTACCCACATTTTACTCACAGAATTTAGCCAGACAGCCATCTGCTTTCTCCCTCTGCTATGCTATGATATTTTTGGTTTCTCGATTTACAAGACCTCATCCCAACTCACGCCTTGTTTGTGGTCCACATATTGCTTCAATCTGCCCCTCTAAGACATGTCTTCTGTGATTTGTCTCACTGTTTGACATACTTCTAATGTAATCCATCCTTCATGGGTGGATTCACTCCATCCAGGTAAGGTGAGCAGTAGAATTCTGTTGGTGGGGAGGGGGAGGATGTGGAGAAGTTGTCAAGAATGGCTGTGCTGAGCTTAAAAATTCCTCCTCCTCTGAATCCCTCATATAAACTTAAGCTCCTATTTTTCCCATATTTCCTACTTGTCCCTTCACTTAACTAGCTCCTTTCCCAGATTAAAGAGGCAGACTCCCAGGAATGTCTGGGATAACAGAGATTATCCTGATAACACTGAGAAATAGAGTTACAACAGAAAGCATAAGAAGAGGTTCGGTTGGGAATTCCCTGGTGGTCCAGTGTTTAGGACTTGGGGCTTTCACTGCTGTGGCCTGGCTTCAATCCCTGGTCAGGGAACTAAGATCCAGCAAGCAGTAGGGCATGGCCAAAAAAACAAAACAAAACAAAAAACAAAAACAAAAGGTTAGGTATAATATTGTTTTTCTAGAAGTATATAGACTGTGGGTGCAGATATAGAAATAAACAGTCTGCCAGTATACATTAAGGAAAGATTTAGTTAAATTTTCAGGGACTTTCTGGACTCTCGGCTTTAGTCCCAGAAACCTAAGGAAGCTGAAGTTCTGAATGTTAAATATAAAATGGAGATTACTTTGGCAACCTCACTATCTTTTGCTAAATAGAGGCCATCTCCTAGACCTTGAGTGTTGCCCAGAATAATGTCATGGGTTCAAGGCCTTGTGATTAGCTAGTACTCAATCCACAGTTATTCATTATATTGACAAACATATTATTCAGGAAAATCCAAAATGGAAACTGACTGATGAAAGTATAGAACTTGAAGAACATATAGGCTATTCTTATTGCCTTGACAAGATAAGATGTTGCAGGGTCCTGCTTCAGCAAACCATCATGAGTTGTCCTTCTGTAGACCAAGTCTGCCCTGTGGTCTAACAAAAACCCTGTCCACAATAGGGCTTCAGTCATTACTCTTCTTCTGCCATCATCACAGGACTTTATATTTTTTTATTTTTTTTTAACATCTTTATTGGAGTACAATTGCTTTACAATGGTGTGTTAGTTTCTGCTTTATAACAAAGTGAATCAGTTATACATATATATATGTTCCCATATCTCTTCCCTCTTGCGTCTTGCTCCCTCCCACCTGCCCTATCCCACCCCTCTAGGTGGTCACAAAGCACTGAGCTGATCTCCCTGTGCTATGCGGCTGCTTCCCACTAGCTATCTATTTTACGTTTGGTAGTGTATATATGTCCATGCCACTCTCTCACTTTGTCACAGCTTACCCTTCCCCCTCCCCATATCCTCAAGTCCATTCTCTAGTAGGTCTGTGTCTTTATTCCTGTCTTACCCCTAGGTTCTTCATGACCTTTTTTTTTTCTTAGATTCCATATATATGTGTTAGCATACAGTATTTTTCTCTTTCTGACTTACTTCACACTGTATGACAGACTCTAGGTCCACATGACTTTAAAAGAAATGTTGGAAGACCAGTTGTTTGGGTTGTATTGTTTTAATGGTAACTTCCTCAAATCATATCATCACATATTTCCTTCTGTCCATATCACTTTCAAGTGTACCTGTTATGCCTAAGTGAATCCAGCCTGTAGCAAGGATTCTCCGGCTTGTGAATACTGTATTCTGCCTGTATGCTCCCTCAAGAGAACAGACTGTGCTTGAAAGCGGCTCTCAAGGTTTACCTTACCGTTTCTTGCTTTGTGACATGAAAACATAATAGGATAAGCATTCCATATCTACATATTACTATAGTGAATGATTTTTGTGTGCACTGAGATTTCTCTTTTAATACGGTCAAAGTAATTTTAATAAGAATTTCAATATACTGTCTGAATTCTTTCATATTTTGAATATAGCTATCCTTATGGTTAAAGAAAAAACACAGACTATCTGGTTTACCTTCTCCTTGTACATAGCATACTATACTTGAAGGTTCTGAAAAAGATATAACATAAGAAGTGAGTATGTTTTCAGCCCTAGACTTTCAGAGATTTTTAAGAATTCTCACTAAGATGACTCAAGATGGCTCCCCATTCCACTTTTCATTGAATACAATTACCACAGCTTTGAAAGCTCATCTGAGGATTGATCTAAAGCTGTGTCATCAGATTTTTCTCTTTAAATCAACTCTTTTAATTTTCAGTATTGTGTGATGACTTCAGGTTTCAAGTGTTCTGTAGTCAGTCAGTACAGAACTCTCTCTCCCTCTTCAAATAAAGAGAATACTTTACCCATTAGATATTTTAAAACTTCAGGCTGCAGCTTTCAAAGATTTCTGAGTATATGAAGGAGCTTAGGTATGGGAAAAATACAGAAACTTGGGGGTAATTTGCAGAGAAGTTTTAATTTCCACAGTCCTTCCTCTCAAATGTCCAGAATTCTAATCAGACTTTAAGGCAATTTGAGTTGACAAAAAAGAGTTATTTATTGATATATCACCACAGAGGTTGGATAAAGGCACCTACTGCCTTCAATTCTAGAAAGAAACCCAGAGAAAAGGTGGTTAATTTCACAATTACCTAAGCTCTTGAGCATTTGATGAAGATAGGTAGAAAGGCCTTGGGAGGTGGAGGGTCAGGGAAATCCATTGCTTAAAACAGCTCTGATTTAGAGCTTGAAAGTGGGAAGGCAAGGCTAGAAAGAAAATGAAAGAATAAAATACTCCAGACAGCACAGCAGGTGGAAAGGAGAGGAAGGAGTATTGTGATGGTAATAAGATAAAGCTCAGAGGGCTTCCCTGGTGGCACAGTGGTTAAGAATCCACCTGCCAAGGTAGGGGACGCAGGTTTGAGCCCTGGTCCAGGAAGATTCCACATGCCACGGAGCAACTAAGCCCGTGTGCCACAACTACTAAGCTTGTGCTCTAGAGCCCGCAGAACACAACTACTGAGCCTACGTACCACAACTACTGAAGCCCATGCGCCTAGAGCCCATGCTCCACAACAAGAGAAGCCACCGCAATGAGAAGCCCGTCGTCCGCAACGAAGAGTAGCCCCCGCTCGTCGAGAAAAGCCTGCGCACAGCAACGAAGACCCAACACAGCCAAAAAAAAAAAAAAAAGATAAAGCTCAGGCTCCTCCCAAATAGAAAGAGGAAAGCTGCTCTTGTACACAGGTCTCTTCTAGCTTTGCTCTGGGTTTAGACTAATCATTTTCATGCCCAGGTACACATGTATGCACATATATGTGCACATTCATTGTTTAAATAAAAAGTCACTTTAACCCTCTGAATCTCCAGTCCTTCTCCAATAAGGACATCATGTGTTTGGGTATTAGAGAAAGGAGAGGTGGATGGAGTTGGATATTATTAGAAAGTTAGACCTCATCTAAACCTAGAGGGAATTCAAATTTTACTTCCCACCATCACAATAGCATCAGGAAATGAAACACTGTAAGACAAAAGAATTAATCAATTTGTACAAACTAATGAAGTAGGCAATCCTAAGGGACTGGGAAAAAGTATCAAGCATAGTAGCAGCTACATCCAGGCAAAATGAGGTCAGAAATGCATATATGTAGGTATATACATATGTATGCATGTATGCATATGTGTATTAGGTATTTGATAATAAGATGAAACATTTTTTCTTCCTTAGAACATCTAAGATTGTTTTTGGTTGGTGCATAGATAAATTATTTTATTTAAATAGTTATATATTTATTTATTACATATTAGAAAAGTATATACATAACACATTGTAGTGGGCTGAATGGTTCCCCCAAAAGATATATTCATGCCCTAATCCCCAGATTAGGGGATTCTCCTTGATTATTCGGGCAGGCCCTAAATTCAATAACAAATAACCTTATAAAAGACACACAACTACAAATAGAACTACCATATGACCCAGCAATCCCACTACTGGGCATATACCCTGAGAAAACCATAATTCAAAAAGAGTCATGTACCAAAATGTTCATTGCAGCTCTATTTACAATAGCCAGGAGATGGAAACAACCTAAGTGTCCATCATCGGATGAATGGATAAAGATGTGGCACATATATACAATGGAATATTACTCAGCCATAAAAAGAAACGAAATTGACCTATTTGTAATGAGGTGGATGGACCTAGAGTCTGTCATACAGAGTGAAGTAAGTCAGAAAGTGAAAGACGAATACCATATGCTAAAACATATATGTGGAATTTAAGAAAAAAAATTGTCATGAAGAACCTAGGGGTAAGACAGGAATAAAGACACAGACCTACTAGAGAATGGACTTGAGGATATGGGGAGGGGGAAGGGTAAGCTGTGACAAAGTGAGAGAGTGGCATGGACATATATACACTACCAAACGTAAAATAGATAGCTAGTGGGAAGCAGCCGCACAGCACAGGGAGATCAGCTCAGTGCTTTGTGACCACCTAGAGGGGTGGGATAGGGAGGGTGGGAGGGAGCAAGACGCAAGAGGGAAGAGATATGGGAACATATGTATATGTATAACTGATTCACTTTGTTATAAAGCAGAAACTAACACACCATTGTAAAGCAATTATACTCCAATAAAGATGTAAAAAAAAAAAAAAGACACACAGAGGAGACACACATAGAAACTCAGAGAAGAAATCAATATGAAGAAGCATGCAGACATTGGAGTGCTGAGGCCACAAGTCAAAGAACATCTGCATCCACCAGAAGGTGGAAAAGGCAAGGAACAGATTCTTCCCTAGAGCCTTGGGATGGTTTGAGGCACTCAAAACACCTTGATTTTGAACCTCTGGCCTCTAGAACTGTAAATTTCTGTTGTTTTTAGCCACCCAATTTGCAGTAATTTGTTGTGGCAGCCCTAGGAAACTAATACCCCACATCAAACCCAAAATTCTCCAGACTGCTTAGGACAAAACTAATATAGGTATTTATTTATTTTTACTGATCTAATTTTTTAAGTAAGTAAATAATATTGATGATAGGGATATGGCAGAAATTGTGAAAGTGGTACACAAGTAACTGAAGTTTGGGAGACAAAGAATATCACTGTGTAAATGAGATATTTACATGAAGCTCTTGACAATTAGAAAACAAGTAATAAACAGAGCCACATGAGTGACTGATACAGATAATTTAGCATTCCAGGAGTTCAGAGCACTAGAGATTAGTGAGAGTTGGGGTTATCAATGAAAGTTTTTTATGGAAGAGATGAAATTAGAATTTGGGTCCTACAGAAAGTGTGTGATATGGTAAATTAAACAGGCTGAATGAAACACATTCCAGAAAGAAAGAATGGTATGGGAAAATGTGGCACTGAGAACCATTGAGAAATGAATGACCCATTTATGTAATATTATAGAAACATTGTTAATTTTCCTGGGTATATTAGTATTGATGTAATTATGTAGGAGAATGTCATTACTTGTAAGTGATGCATGATGAATTATTTAGGCTTGAAGTTTCTTGATGCAAGTTACTTTCAAAGGTAATAAGTGAAAAAGAGAGAGAGAGAGGGAGAGAATCACAGGGAGAGAGGCAGAGAAAGAGAGAGAATATATTCAACTATGTGAAAATATGTGCCAAAATGTTAACAATATTAAGTTGGAGGGGGGAAGATATGTATGATACAATATGAACCTTAAATATGCTCATACATTTTTTCCAAGAAATCCTACTTCTGGGAAATAATCAGAAACCATAAACAAAGGGCAGGTGACAAGCAAGTACTCATTCATTATATGGTATGGTGATGTAGGAATTCAAAGAAGTGAGAGCAGGATGTGTGTACTGAGCTAGACACCCATCCACCAATCCTACCTCATGACATAAACAAATCATGTAATGAACCAAACTAGGAGGCTTTTGCCCACTAAGATGTTGCCAGCATTGTACTGTTATAGAACACAAGTTCTGGGCCTGGGACATGGTTAGTGTTTTCTGGTCATGTACCACAAGTACCCTAGCTTTACTAAAAACAAGATATCTTGGAAATGGCAAGAAACAAACAAAACAAAAAATGCTTAGATCATCTACTATCCAGAATTTTCTATACATTGCACTAATTTCAAAGTGACCTCAAATTTTGGAACCTTACTCTACTTAACACATGGAAAAACATTTTTTGAATTGTATTTAGGTGTACTGAGATTTCAAAATAAGATAGCTATGCATGCTTGACAACATTTCACTGAATTTTTTTATTACAAGTTTAATCGATTTTTATCCAACACTTATACTCAGCTTCCTCTTAGTATTTACTACAACAAAGCACCCGCAACCAGCAGAAGTTTTGCAATAATTAGCAACTTTTGATGTGCTAATAGTTCCTAAATGGCAACAGCTACAAGTAAGGTAAATAAGACATTGCATTGGATTTAATGTCATTAAAACAGTATAAGGGCATCTCATCCATATGCACATGTAACAAACAAATTCAATTGTACACCAAAGGCAAAGCACTTAATGATTAAAAACATTTTTTTTCTAAAATATGACCCCTAAATGTCAGCCAGATACTTTATCTGGTGACTTAAGTAAAGAAACAGATCAGTACTGGATACACAAAACTGTATGCTCAATTTTACAGGCAATTTAAGGGATTTTCAAGGATAATTTTGACTGTATTTGGTTTTCACTTATGCAATAACATTAGAACTCAACCCTGAGCAAGATGGGACTTCAACATCTAACACAGAGTGCTTAGCTGTAAAAACCAGGTAATCTGTTTTGAATCCTTGTTCGGGAATGACCAAGGTCACAACTTTCTTATCTGTAAAATGGGAACATTAAGAATACATATCTGTGATGGTTAATTTTATGTGTCAACTTGGCTGGGCCAGGTGCCCAGATATTTGGTCAAACATTATTCTGAATGTTTCTGTGAAGAAGTTTTTTTGGGTGAGATTAACGTTTAAATCATTGAATTTTGAATAAAGCAGATTACCCTCCATAATGTGGGTTGGCCTCATCCAATCACTTGAAGGCTTCAATAAACAGACTGATCTCCAAGGAAGAACAAATTCTTCCAACAGTCTGCCTTTGGACTAGAACTGTAAAACCTCTATGGCTCTCCAGCTCGGCAGCCTACACCATCAGATTTTGGATACACTAGGATTCCATAATCATGTGAGCCCAATTTCTTAAAATCTTTCTCTCTCTGGGGTGTGGAGAAAAGGGAACCCTCCTACAT
Source organism: Delphinapterus leucas (assembly GCF_059928025.1). NCBI lineage: Eukaryota > Metazoa > Chordata > Mammalia > Artiodactyla > Monodontidae > Delphinapterus > Delphinapterus leucas. The sequence goes on from NC_143150.1 coordinate 84,131,366, forward strand.
TGTTGGTGGGAGTGTAAACTGATGCAGTCACTATGGAAAACAGTATGGAGTTTCCTCAAAAAAACTAAAAATAGAGTTGCCATATGATCCTGCAATCCCACTCCTGGGCATATATCCGGGACATAGAGAACAGACTTGTGGTTGCTAAGGGGGAGAGGGTGGGGGAGGGATGGATTGGGAGTTTGGGATTAGCAGATGGAAACTATTATATATAGAAGGAATAAACAACAAAGACTGTATAGCACACGGAACTATATTCAGTATCCTGTGATAAACCATAATGGAAAAGAATATGAAAAAGAATGTATATATATATATATATATATATGTATGTATGTATAACTGAATCACTTTGCTGTACAGTAGAAATTAATACAGCATTGTAAATCAGCTATACTTCAATAAAATAAATATTTAAACATTCTTTCTCTATAGATAGGTAGATAGATATAGATATATTTGGATAGATCTATAGATATAGATATATTTTTATTTTATATGTAAAGATATATATTTATATAATATATATACTAATTATATATATAGACAGATAGATATAGATACAGTAGATAGATATAGATAGATACATATTTTATGTATATCTATAGATAGAGAGGAATTGAGAAATACACATTCTGGTGGTTCTGTTTATCTAGAGATCCCTGACTAACACACTACCCAACAGTTATTGTGAGGATTAAATAAGGCATTGCATTTAGTCTTCAGAATGCCCCAAATATGAACTAGTGCTAGATAAATGACTGCTGTTGTCTACGAAGTGTGTAATCTTGTCCCTATAGCCTTGATCCCAAAGGCTATGCTTCTTTTACGCCAGATTTACTCCCTATTTGAACCAGAAACCCAGGCATCCAGGTACCTCCTGGAAACCTCCCTTCATTCACCCCTTCTCAGCACCCAACATGTTGTTAGAAAGAAAAATGAGCTTCAGCTCTATGACAATTACCAGATACTCAACACTATTATGGCTCAATATTAGTATCTCATTTTCTTGATAACTGACCTGTTTGAATATATGCTTTGAGCCACCTTCTGAATTAAGTTGGACCTCCAAGTTGTTTATGAGTTGATCCATATCTGGAAAAGAATCAAGGGAAAGATAATTTAAAAATAAAATCTAACCCACTATACACATACAGTATGCCATTTACGCCTGGTTACTCCTGTTTGTATTCTATGAACATTATTTTTCAGGACTTACTAGATACTGAGAAGTCAGTATTTGGACAACACTCTAATTTACATATTCTACTCACCAAGATAGCTCTGACTGGTCCCCAGCAATACTAGCTGCCTCCTCCCCTCACATCCTGTATGCACATGAATCTGTTTCTTCCAACCTGTCCAACTAGTACTACCTTCACAGGAATATCATCATAGCTACATAGTTTCCAGAATCCTCCCCTTCCTGGCCTAGTTCTCATTCTAAAGAGTTCCATGCTCCTGTGTGGACATTTACCCTAATGAACTTGCTTACACATCAGCGCCGAATCTCTCTAAAGAAGCATTTTATCTTCCTATTTCTCTTAAACATACAAGCCAAGTGGGGTTAATATAAGCAATTTTTAATTTCCTTTTTAGATACTTTTTCCTCTTTTTTATTTTGTTTTTATTTTCTGTTTTTTAGTTTTTTTTAATTGAAGTATAGTTCATTTACAATGTCATGTTAGTTTCAGGTGTACAGCACAGTGATTCAGTTCTCTCTCTCTCTCTATCCATATATATATATATATATATATATATATATATATATATATATAGCCAACTAAAACAATACTCACAACCTAAAAGTTGAGAGTTACGCTTTATTTGGCAGGAAATTTTAGGACTTCAAGCCCAGGATGCAGCATCTCAAATAACCCTGAGAGAACTGCTCTGAGGAGGTGAGGGGGAAGCTAGGATATATAGGAGCTTTGCAACAAAGGGCAGGTAGTTGGAACATCAAAAGATTACTGTTAATTAAAGAAAACCAGAATTCCCAGGTTAAGGAAATGATTGTGATGGCATAGAGCAGTTGAATGAAGCCACCAAGTGTTTAATTTTTCCTCTTATGAGAGTAAACACTTGGTGGCTTCATTCAGCTGCCCTACACCATCACAATCATTTCCATCATTAGTACCTACCAGCACCTCTTCAACCAGATTTCCTTTGATTTATCTACATTCATCAGAGACGAAAACATTGGGTAAGAAAGATGAATTCATAGCTTGCTTTTGACTTAATTGGTCAGATTTCAGATTACACTGTCTCCAAGTCAATTACAATTAGTTTCCTCATTTATGACTTGGTTGCATTTCAAAAGACAGTCCATAAATCAGTTAATTGTTTTGGATGTCAACTACATTTACCCATAGAAATGTTCATTTTACAGGTCACTTCACAATATCCTTTTTAAGACCGAATGCAGTTAAAATACAGCAAATGAACAACCTGCAAGGATACAAATTATAATACAGTCACACAAAAAAGTAAAAGATAAACTTATAAATAATTCCTTTATTTATTAACTGTCAGGAATTGAGGAAACCAGCTCTAATTAGATAATTAGATAGGCAATAACACACAATGAGTCTTCTATTGAGATTATGAGGAAAATTTCTGAGCCACAATCAAAGAATTTGGAGAATTCTGACACTCTAAAATATCTCCAATTTTATCTCAAAACAATTTCTTTTCTTCGATCTAAGTATATGAGTAGAACTGCTCACATATACATTCATCATTCACTAAATATTTATGCATATTACTACGTGTCAGAGTTTATACTAGGCACATTTTTATCAGTTTTAGATCTGGGTCAACCAGACATGGAGAGTCAGCAAGTATAGCAGAGAGCACTGACCTGGGAGTTAGATGCCCAGGAATTATATTCTATAATCTTTGTCAAGGCATTTTTTTTCTAAGCCTCAACTTAAAATTAAAAGATTTAAAATTGTTCTCTGCAGAGTCCTAAGGCTTCTATGAAGCCTTTTTAGGGGTAGGGGTTGGGGTTAATGAAGGAAGAAGCATAGTAAGGCATAAGCACACTAGAAGTCAGATGCAGAAAACTCTAATTTCCATTAGACTGTAAGCTCTTTGAAGTCAGAGATTTTCATCTTTGATTGTTTTTTCAGTGACGTATTTCAAGGTCTTAGAATAGTGTCTGGCACATGGTAGGTGTTCAATACATTTCTGAAAGTTTTTGATGAATGACAGAAAAGGAAAATGAAGTGTGTTTTCTCAAGTACAGGAGTTGGACAAGAGTGGGAAAGAATAAAAGAAAATTAGAGAGGTTATGTATGAGAGATGTTTGAAGTGTAATTAACTGTGAAGTATGAGATGCCAGAGAGGGCAGCCTTTTCTGATTTTAAGAAGGAGGGGAGGGGACTTCCCTGGTGGTGGTTCAGTGGTTAAGAATCCACCTTCCAATGCAGGGGACGTGGGTTCAACCAAGCCTTGTTATTTCTAGCCAGGACAACTTACAAGAGCCCTCTCCTATCTGGTCTTCCTCAATTCCTATGGATTATGAAACAACAGGGTTGAGGAAGCAGAGTGACTTTGACAAGATGTTTAGCCCCTGTGAACCTCAGTTTCTCTACCTGCGTAGAGGTAGGGGAAATGACATTGATTTAATAGGGTAAATGAGAGGATTCTATGGATTAGTACATGTAAACTCACTTAAAATAGTTCTTGGCATATAAAAAGTTTTCAATATAATTAGCTATTGTTATCACCACCACAATTATTATTGTTGATGGCCAGAATCTCTCTTTCTCTCTGGCCCAGAAGAATAGCTCCTAGGAATCAGACAGGTTGTTTATACTCAACGTGCTTACAAACCTTCTCCACCTCCTATATTTACAATCTAAATTGTTTAGCACCACTATCAACACATTCTCAGTCTCAGTGACTGAGGGTCAGTCACCTTTGACCCTTCTCTCTCCATCTCCAGCCAATTGGTTATCAGCAGCATAAATTCTACTTCAGAAATATCTCTTAAACCTAGACCTTCAACTCGCAGCCACTTCCCCTTCTAGTCCATATATCACATTGCCTAGGGTCATATCCTGGTTCTGCAACTTCTTAACAATAAGATTTTGGGCAAGTTTTCCTTTGTTCCCTTAACTGTAAAATGAGAATAATAATAGTACCAGCTCATAGGATTTATCAATTTAATATGTGTTCAAATGTTTAAAACAGTACCTGGCACACAGGCATTGTCTGTTTCCCTTACCATAAGGTGAGCTCCACAATAGTTACCTCGTCTTGTTCTTCTCTGTATCCCTTTCTTTTAGCAGAGTACTTCCTCCATACAATGTGCTAATGTCCAGTGAATGAATGATTATGGGAATAAGAGTGGTTATTTAATGGCAAAATATTATAATATAAAATAATATTATTTAATAGCAATAATCAAGGAGTCTGAAAAATACTTTTTGTCCCACCCATATCACAAATATTTTAGTCAAATTGCACAAGGAGGATAGTTGACAATTAGGAATGTCTCAGCCATTTCTGGTTAACGTACTCTCCATAGAAAAGCCAATTGGAATAGCCATTAGATAACCCAGGATAACACTTTAAATGTTGGTAAAAAATGAGTAAAGGGAAAGCTATCAGGAAGGTGTATAAGCTTCTCTTTTTTAAAAAAATGTTTACTTTAATATTTTGCCAGACAAAATGTAAAACAGAAGGAAATTAGGGCTTACAGAACAGTTAAAGAAAGCTCAGGGATTTTTTTTAAAGTGCTTTATAAACCTTTTGCTTTCCTCTAGAGTTGGAGTTGCTATTCTAAGTGTCTGAGACTAGACAGCTGCTCAGAAACTGTGAGATAATTGGTCAGGAAATACCCAAAAGGGGTTAGGGTATGTCCTGGGCCACTGAGATGTGAATCACACAGGCAGGAGAGCTTCAGAAATGCAAGTTACCTACTTAAGATAATAACCATTATTCTGCTTGAATTGGCTCTTCAAGCCTTTGTGTCTAGAAGCTGGACTTTCTTGGACTTTCCTGGCAGTCTAGTAGTTAAGCCTCCGTGCTTCCATTGCAGGGCGGTGGTGGTGGTGGGGCCACGGGGTTCAATCCCTGGTTGGGGAACTAAGATCCCACATGCCGAGTGGCATTGCCAAAAAAACCCAAAAAAGGTCTAGAAGCTGGACTTTTTGGTCCTTCTTCTAAGGAAGGGAGTACTGGAGGAGGAAATAAAGGAGGCGAGAGCGAGGACTGAGCCCTATCCACAGCAGGTCAACATCTCATATATGTAGAACCTCACAAATGATGCTTCAGGGACCATGACCATAGAAATTTCATAAGATTATACTACCTTCGTCATGTTCGAAGTTTATTTTTTTACCCACTGTTTTCCACAGTGAGCTGCTTGTTTTATGAAAGTGAACAGTGCCTCCAAGGGACAGGAGCAGGTGACTGACTAGTAAGAACACATCCCACTCTTTGGCCAGCACTGAGGAGGAAAAAAGTGTCTAGGGATGAAGTGAGAAGTTAAGTCTATAAGGAGGGAAGCAGAGCAGAGTCACTGGAGCCTACAACTATCAATACAAAAGAAAGCAAAGCTTTGGGAATCCTGACACTGACCTATGAAGGTACCTAGTAGTTAACAAGACAGAGCATGTTGACAATACAAATAATAATCCCTCATGTGCAACTACATAGCTTTACAATAGGGAAATGGACAGCTTTCATATATCATTCCCATTTTACAGATAATGAATTTGGAGGACCAAGGTCACATATTTTAGCAGTGATGGAGTCAGAACCGGAACTCTTATCCTCTAACTCAAATTACAGTGCTCCCAAACTACTTTCTAATATCCCAAATCTGGTGAGCACCTTATTTCTAGAAAACTGCTTGCTAAAAGAAAAACAAGTTTAAGGACAACAAGTCAATTATTTTGGAAGATCTTGAGAAATCATGCACTTTCAGCCTCTGACCCATAAGAAATTCTGGAATTGCTCGAAAAATGAAAATCAATGTTTTAGGGTTTTGAGATTATAGGTATTTTTATTTTTTTTATTTTTTATTTTTATTTATTTATTTTTATTTTTTGGTATGCGGGCCTCTCACTGTCGTGGCCTCTCCCATTGCGGAGCACAGGCTCCGGACGCGCAGGCTCAGCAGCCATGGCTCTCGGGCCTAGCCGCTCCGCGGCATGCGGGATCTTCCCGGACTGGGGCACAAACCCGTGTCCCCTGCATCAGCAGGCGGACTCTCAACCACTGTGCCACCAGGGAAGCCCCAGGTATTTTTAAAATAGTATTTCTTATGTCTTTTATATTAGAAAAAGGTAACTAAAGGACAACTAGATACACATATATTTTCAGACAGTTTAATTATATAACTTCCAGGGGAATAGAGAGTTTTACAATGGGTCTCTGGGAAAACCTTCAAGATTGAGGCTACTCTGAGCATGACATTAACAATAGAATGGTGATAAAAGAACAATAATTACCAACAGTCACTGAGTACTTACTATGTGCTAGGTACAGTGCTGCTAAAAGAACAAATACTTATATTAGCTCATTTAATCCTCATAATTCTAGGAACGGGCACATTATTTCCCCATTTTTAAAATGAGGAAACTGAGACAGAAAGATGAGGTAGCTTATCCCCAAATCACCCAGCTAGTAAATGGTAGAACTGAGATATGAACCTCAGCAGTCTAGAGCTATAATGAAGCTATAATGCTCCATGACCTGGGTGCCAGTGAGATCTGCCAACCTCTGCTTGAAGATTACATAATGGGGGGGGGTAAATGGTTGCTAGAAAAATAAATACTTAATAAAAGGAGATTGCAAGATCCTCCATTTTCTCTCATTTCTTCCAAACAGGGTCATATCTATCACCATAGGAACGACTGGACAACCCAAACTCAAAGAATCTCCACTTGTGGCATCTCAGCAGGTAGCTCACTATGAGTTTTCTATTCAAGAGACTCAACATACACAAAATCTGGAGGGTGTCTGAGGTACTTAGTCCAAAGTATAGGAATCACCACCAGAGCAGGTACTCAGAAGTGGCTCCAAGACAAGAAATGCCTGCAGCTTGTTTTCTCAGCTTTCCTGAGCGAGATTTCAGTAGGGGCAACTGAAATGTTTAAAAAAAACAACAACATGAATTTAAGAGGAAATAACATATTACCACAAAAAAACTGAAGACTGACAGCACATACCACGTGAAAGAAAGAAACAGTATTGCATCATTACTACAATAGCCAGCTAAGCTTGAAGCAGTGAAGTAATGTGAGGTAATAAAAAGATAAGGTGATAAGAAACACCAGAAAAGAGCTGTATGACTTTGGGCAAGCCATTTGACTTTTCCATGCCTCAGTTTTCTCATCTGCAAAATAGAGATATATCAGCTTGGCCCTACCCCTCAGAGGGTTGTTATGAAGACCATCGTGATAACACATATAAAATTTCTTTATAAGGTGTAAATGTGAAATCTCCATATAAGTTTTTAGGAATACTTTTGTCAGAAAATCCAAAACTAAAGTACATAAAAATATGTACAATACATACAGTCACATTTTAAAGATCCAAACCACTCACAATAACAATACCTAATCTTATGAATTTTTATATGTTTATCTCCATTCTCACATGAGTTCATGATCTACAGGATCATCTGCAAACCTTCCAGTGCTTTCAGCCACTTTCATTCCCCCCAGATGCTGATGTTAAGCTCCATTTTCTTTTCCACAGAGAAATCCAAATATGCATGAAAGAAAAATCACCCTGGAATGTGCTAGAGATTAAGATTCTTGATTCTGGAAAAGAAGAAAGCTAAAGAGAATTATTATAAATGTCTAAAACTAGTGGATTTGAGGTTCAATGAACTCCAGGCCTGAGTTTTAGTTCTAGTTTAATTACCAAATTGTTGAATAACTTTGGACAAGTCCCATCACTTAATACAGACAGTAGAAATAATTCTTGCTCACAAGGTCACTGTGAACCTCACAGGATCATTGAGAGGATCAACTGAAAGAACAGATTTAAAAGTATTGTATAAATTAACCTCAGATTTCTAGAACTAGTTCCCTTGTCTTCCATCAAACAGGTAAATTTATTTTTTTAAAATAATCTTACATGCAAGAAACTGATAGAACTTATGTTAAAAGTGCTATAGTTAAAGAAAGCAGCATGAACAATGGGAAAATCTTTTACCTAGGAGCTGGAGACCTGGGTTCTAGTTCACTGTTATCTAGGAATGTCATTTTGAGTAAACTACTTAGCCCTTTTCAGATCTCTTCCATAACACTCTATGATATACGACAGAGGACATCTATGAAAGAGCTATAGTTTTCCAAGTTTCTGCTTAATCTGTGAAGCTGATATCAAGAAAGACAATTAAGTTCTCCACAAACCATTAGGCAAAACTGAGTTCACTCCTACAGCATTAAAAAAAAAACTTTTTATTTTGTATGATCACAAATGCGTACAAAAGTAAAGATGAATCCCACGTACCTGTTCCCACCTATTCCCAGTTTCAGTGATTTTCGGCTCATGGAAAATCTTGTTTCATTTGTACTCCCGACTCACTTCTCCACCTCAATGGCTACTTATAGGTAAATCCCAGATATCATTTCATTCCTATGGCATTTCCAAAGGGACATATTTAATTTTCACAATCTCTGTGAGGTAGGTACTACTGTTGATTCCATTATGCACATGAATAAATACAGACTCAGAGAAATTAAGTAATCTCAAGGTCACATAGCTGGTAAATTACTGGGATTTGAATCCAGGGATGATGTCTGATAGCAACACTCTTTTTCTCCCTTAAAGTAATTGCTACTATCCTGCACTTTGAAATAGTTTGATGATGTTGAAAATAATAATACTGGATATTTTTTATACATTAGCAGTATGCTCTACTATTGAACATCTGAAAAGAATATTAAAAGATTCCCACTAACTGTGATGTTAATCATCAGACAAAACCTCTAGGAATACAGAGCTCCAGCTTGGCACTGAGGCATTGGTTTAGAAAAAGGACAAAAAGCCACAGCAATACAAGCTCACTGCTCTGCACCATCATGTAAAATCTCATGCAATCCACTTCATTACTTTATACTATTGTTTCATGCAACAGTCTCCTCCAACAAATTAAACATGGTGCCACTCCAGCAACCAAAACGAATGTACAACACAGTGGTCTTTGCTCATGCTTAGTACAGTGCTTAAGGGCAGAGACTTTCTCTTTTGAATGGTCTCTCCACTCACTGCCTGAGCTACCTGGCTCAAGAGCACCAAGTCTTATAAGAATCCTGGACCATCTCAATTTATAGGACCTACAGAGGTCATGTAAATGAAGGTACCAATAACAATAATCATTATTGTTATTTTCAAGGCTCCATATTGATTCTAGGATCTCGCTACAAAAAACTGGAGGAGCTATATTGTACATATTTATCAGAACTAGTTTTTAAAAAAAGAAAATGAATAGATTCATATCACACATTCTTATTCTAATTGAAGATGAAACAGCTAAATCATTGACAGCACAGAAAGAGACAACAGAGCTGGAATAATCAGCCTCAAATAAATAAAAGTTAAGTCTCTCTTCAGTATTGTGAAGACCTTTCTGAGGATATTGTACCTTGTTTGTGTTTGTATTTCAAGGGAAATGAAATGGAAGAGAATTGCAGAAAAGAATGAAAGAAACTCTAGAGAAATAAATGATAATTTTTTAAAAGAAAAAAATGGAGCTAGGTCAAGGAATTTGGATGGTTACATTTGGAAAAAAGGAAGTAAGGGAAAGGAAGGCTGTCCTGATAATTGCCTTCAAAGGCACATGTTAGGTATTAGGAGAAAACAGAACTGCTATATTATTATTGGAGATTACAGTTGACTTAAAGAGGAACTTACTGATGATAACCAAGTCTTTATAGATAACTTATTAAATAGCCAACGCTGTAGTAGATACTGTGTATATATACAAGAGGGGGAGCAGATAGTACCAAGCTTCCACCTGGTCTCTACATTCTGGGAGTTTTGCAGTGTAGGTCAGATAGAGAAAATTGGCAGCCCACTGCAGATGCTGGCCTGGTTCTCACTGTGATGTTAAAAAAATAAAATCAAATTAGCTGATAATCTTTTATTTTCCCTCACCCCTATATTTATTTATTTATTTATTTTTAATTTTTAATTGAAATATAGTTGATTTACAATGTTGTGTTAGTCTCAGGTGTACAGCAAACTGATTCAGTTATATATATATTATATATATATTCTTTATATATATATATATTCTTTTCTCTTTTTTTACATTCTCCTTTAAAAGCAGATTTCTATTTTAAAAAACTCCATTTCTTGGGACCTCCCTGGTGGCCCAGTGGTTAAGAATCTACCTTCCAATGCAGGGGACATGGGTAAGATCCCTGGTCAGGGAACTAAGATCCCACATGCCTCGGGGCAACTAAGCCCACATGCTCTAGAGCCCGTGCGCCACAACTAGAGAGCCCACGTGCCACAGCTACTGAGCCCTCGTGCTCTGGAGCCTGTGCGCTGCAACTACTGAGCCCATGTGCCACAACTAGAGAGAAGCCCACACACCGCAACTAAGAGCCTGCACACCAAAACGAAAGATCCCGCATGCCACAACTAAGACCCGACACAGCCAAATAAATAAATAAATATTTTAAAAAAAATTTCCTTTCTGAAAAAGTTGAGAGATCTTACAACATGGAATCTACATTGGCACAAGAGAAAAATTACCTGGAGTTGATAAATGGCTGCCCCCTTTATACAGGACATGCTTCTGTCATTTTATTGGGCCCTGTAGAGATCTGAGCTGCCAAGTCTATGTAGTGAGACATAACTATGCATAAAACAATAACAACTAAATATTACAAGATAATAGATGCTAAAGTGATTAATTATGATTTGAAGCTAGGAACACTAATTACAAGAGGAGATAACTGAAAGTAGAATAGTCAGAAAAAATTCCAAAGAAATGGTCTGTGGTGAGGTCAGCCTTGAGGAACTAAGCTTGGTCAAGAAGAGACAGAAAGGAAATCCAGAAGAGAGGAAGAGTAGACTATACACTCTGTGAAGGCAAGGGTCCCATCTAAATTGTTCACTACTCTAACCCCAGCTTCTAGCATAATGCCTGGAACTTTGTAGGCACCCAGTAAATGATTGTGGAGCAAAGGAAAGTGGCATAATTTTTAAAATGTGTTTTAGATGACATATTCAGGCAGTGGTCTACAGAATAGAGAAGGCCAAAGAACCAGGGTAGAACTAGAAACTATTGGAATACTTTATGTGTATCATGGTAAGAGCTTACATAGGTGTCACAAACTCAATACCTAGAGGGGTCAGGCAGGTTAAGATCACCTAGGCCAGATAGGAAATATGGTGAACTGAGAACACATGTCCTGTCTAAAAGGGAAAGAAGGAAGCAGGTCACCAACTCCAGGCAATTGTTGACAAGAGGGAATACGGGTTGGTATCTTCTGATTATTTAAGAGAAGCTGGAATTCTAGAGTTTTAAGTAAAGTATGATTTTTAATTTTTTAAAAGTTTTTACTTTTTATTTATTTATTTTATAGAAATATAGTTGATTTACAATATTAGTTTCAGATGTACAATATTATATTAGTTTTAGGTGTACTACATAGTGATTCAATATTTTTCTAGATTATACTCTATTCAAAGCTATTATAAAATATTGGCTATATTCCCTGTGCTGTACATTACATACTTGTATCTTATTTATTTTATACACAGTAGTCTGTACCATTTAATCCTCCACCCCTATCTTGCCCTCTCCCTCCTTCCTTCCCCTCACTGGTAACTAATTTGTTCTCTATATCTTTAAGTCTGTTTCTATTTTGTTATATTCGTTTGTTTCAATTTTTAGATTCCACATATAAATGATAACATACAGTATTTGTCTTTCTCTCCCTGACTTATTTCACTAAGCATAATACCCTCCAGGTCCATCCATGTTGTTGCAAATGACAAAATTTCACTCTTTTTTATGGCTGCGTAGTACTCCATTGTGTACATATACCACGTCTTCTTTATCCATTCATCTGTTGGTGGACACTTAGGTTGCTTCCATATCTTGGCTATTATAAATAATGCTGCTATGGGAGTTCCCTGGTAGTCTAGTGGTTAGGATTCTGCGCTTCCACTGCAGAGACCTGGGTTCAATCCCTGGTTGGGGAACTGAGATCCTGCAAGTTGAGCAGTGTGGCCAAAAAAAAAAAAATGCAGCTGTGAACATTGGGGTGCGTATATCTTTTAAAATTAGTGTTTTCATTTTCTTTGGATGTATACCCAGGAGTGGAATTGCTGGATCATATAGTAGTTCTAGTTTTAGTCACTGAAATTTTTAAAGCCATGAATGTAATTTAGCAGGAACACTATCACAGGCAATCATTTTTTGTTTTGTTGCAAAAGCTGTTGGATACATGTTAGAATGATTTTTTTTGTCTGTGTGTATGACAGGAAAATAATGTTTACATCAATATGTAAATCAAAGCCTCTCCACTAGCATTATTAATCTAGAAGGAAGTATTACATAGACAATAGTAAAAGGAAGGACATTTAGTCTATATTTTCAAATGGGACTTGATCATTTTAAAGTTGTTCACTGGCAAAATTTTTCACCAAGTTAGTATAGATTATATGCTACTTCATAAAAGATAGCAATAATTAAGTTTGGGTTTTTTTGTTTTGTTTTTCAGTATTTGCTTTCAGAGAAAAATCCTAAAACTTGTAGGGATTTCTGATGCCAGAAAATTTTGATATTAAGAGTATATTTAGCAATTGGGGTGACTTAGATCATGGTAAGTGGCGAATGTATAATTATAATATGCATTCCAGTTATTTAAACTGAGGTATCCTTGATCAGGTTGAACATACTGTGAGTAGAAGATCTCTTCTTCCAAGAAATAAAATGGAGACAGTCTTTGGAGAATGGCCTTACTGAATTGGTAAGTTAACTTTCTCCGGATTTTGATGACTTCCCCACTTCTTCCATAATTCCTCAGTGCTCTGGCCATTTTCTGGTAAGTCATGGTCTTCTGGTTGCCTTTTCTTTTCCCCCAAATTTGGGGAAGTTTTTCTTTGTTTTTTGATACAAACTGAAAGATGCCTTTGGTTTGATCTATCCATTGAATACAAGACCCATCTCGGGATTACACAGGGATTCATGAAGGTATTCAAACAGTCAGAGCTTCTTCCTGCCTTTTCCTCCCTTTTGCTGGAGAAGAGTAGGTTGCACCAGCTGGTTTTCAGGGATGTTCTACAGAAACTGATGAATATTTCTTTCAAAATAGAGGTCCACAGCACTGTTTATTACTCTTCTCCAATTGTAGACTGGTTCCTCTGTGGGCAGCACACCATAGCTGTTGGAATTTCCTCTGACATGAGAACAGTGGTTGATGAAAGCCAGGTAATTTTTGTAATCTGAGGAGTACTGAAGATCACCAGTTGAATGTTGCCTCAGTACTTCAAAAGCATCTTCAAATGCTTGACCCAGCTTGTCTTGTTCAAAACAAGTCATGCTTCATTAATAAATTGACAATTCTGTCAATCTGAGGCCAATCTAACATTTAGGTATACTCCAGGTGGAAATAACTTTCCCCTCTCAAGCGCAGGTTGGCAACACCCTTCAAAGTATGATTTTTCAAATGTTGGCAATCAACCATTTTTAAAAAGTGTGGGTCTGGGCAAATTGACCTACTGCTACAAACTGAATTGTGTCCCTCCCCAAATTCATATGTGGAACTCCCAACCCCCAGTGTGACTGTATTTGGAGATAAGGCTTTTACGGAAGTAATTAAGGTTAAATGAGGTCATAAGGGTAGGGTCTTCCTCCAATGGGATTAGTGTCCTTATAAGAAGAGACATCAGGGAGCTCACTCTCTTGCTCCAGGAGCACAAAGAAGAGGTCATATGAGCACACAGGGAGAAGGCAGCCATCTGAAAGCCAGGAAGAGGGCCCTCACCAGAGCCTGATCATGCTGGTACCCTGATCTTTGACTTCCAGCCCCCAGAACTGTAAGAAAATAAATTTCTGTTGTTTAAGCGACCCACTCTATATAGTGTTTTGTTATGGCAGTCCTAGCAGACTAATACACATACTTATAAAGTTTTTATTGTTATTACAAACAACACTGCAAAAGTTTGTAAATATCTTAAATGGCATTCAATAGAAAACTGTTTAAATAAATTGTGGCTCATCCATGTAGTGAGAAACTATGCAGTCACACAAGAGAATGAGATATTTATTTACATACAGATATGGAAAGGTCTCCAAAGTATATTTTTAAGTAGACAAAGCAAGGTGTAGAACAATATGCAGAGAGTGTTACTATCTGTGTATAAAAGGAAAGGGGGAGAAAAAATACTCATTTGTTTGATATGCATAAAATGCCTGTGGAAGGGGCTTCCCTGGTGGCACAGTGGTTGAGAGTCCACCTGCCGATGCAGGGGACACGGGTTCGTGCCCCAGTCCGGTAAGATCCCACATGTCACGGAGTGGCTGGGCCCGTGGGCCATGGCCACTGAGCCTGCACGTCCGGAGCCTGTGCTCCGCAACGGGAGAGGCCACAACAGTGAGAGGCCCACATACCGCAAAAAAAAAAAAAGTCTGTGGAAGAACTTCCAATAAACAGATAACTTTAGCTGCCTGAGGCAACTAGGGGACAAGACTAGGAGGGAGACTCTTCATTGTATATCACTTTGTATATTTCAAATTTTGAGGGATGTATAATGCATTATTAATTTAAAATTCATTTTTAAATGAAAGTTTTATCAATTTAGGGGGAACAAAACACATGCGTAGGCTGTATTTGGCCTGTAGGCTAATTGGTTGTACCTCTGGACTAAATTAAAGTGGTGGTAATTAGAATAAAAAGAAAGGAACTGATGCCAGATACAAAGGGAAAAAAAAAACATAGCCCTTGGCAACCAAGTAGACAGGGAAACTGAGGAAGAGGTTGATGCCAGCATTTTGAGCATGGAATATGGGAACCACAACAACTATGTTTCCCCATTTCTTACTACACTATCATGCATTCTTCTAAGTGCTTTACAAAATTAGCACATTTATTCCTTACTGCAACCCTATGAGGTAGTTTCTATTATTATCCTCAGTGCAAAGATGAAAAAACTCAAGTTCAGAGTTTAAATGACTTCACCAAGATTATGATGATGGTAAATTGCGGGACCAGGTAAATGAAAAGGAGAAGTCTTGAATGAGAGGTGGGGGAATACTCTAGGGGTAGTGATGGGTTCTCTTTTAGAAATGATGAGTTTGAGGTTACAACAAAATATCAAAATGCTAGTGATTTGATACCTGAATTGGTATCAAATACCTGGATTTGGCTCTAGAGTTAGGTTATAGTTCCTTAATTTAAAGTGTTTAATACTTCCAGAGTTGCTTTGCCCACATTACATCTATTTTGTCTAAGTACACAGATATCTTTAATTTTTTATACAAAGCGTCAAGCTTGTTACAGACTTTTAAATCCAGATTGCTGTCTCACTGAATTACCTTCCTTTTTTCCAAAAACCAAACAATGTTTAAATAAAATAAACTAAGTAACAAAATGATGAGACCCTCCACTTAAGAAATACGTATTAGAAGTTAGGTACGGAGTCCAATGTTTTACTTACATTATTTATAATCACAAATACTGTATTATTTTAGATGTGAGAAAACTGAGGCTAGATGATAAAGCTGAGTTGGGGACAATAAATACAACAAAAACCCAACTTCAGGTATACAACCTGAATTGAACACATTATTATATGAGAATCAGAAAGTACATCAGACAAGGGTTCACATCATCTTTGCATAAACTAATGAACCTGATATGACAATGTTATTCATTCACACTCTACTTAGTAATGAGATGACAACTGTACTAGATGATCATCTAGGTCAATCATCCCAATCAAGTTTTCCTTCACTGACAAAAACATGACATTTTGGAGCTATATCTTAGAAGATCATCTATAATATATGTACCCCGTGTTTACATGGGAAAGTTAATTGGGTAAGTACTTTGAAGATACAATCATAGTAATATCCTCAAGCACCTTTCTGTCTAGAAACGGGGTAAGGGCTTAGATATGTACAGAAATGACCAAAATACAGGGAAGAGAGTTGTGTAGGTTCCAGATAATGTGGGTAAAGTGATACGGAAACTCAAAAGAGTTTATTTCTATATTCAAGGATCAGGTAAATTTTCATACAAATGGCATTTGATTTGGGATTAATAATGAGAGGAACATTATAAATACTGTTTTAAGGAAAAAATCATAAAAACAAGTACATTACAAAGCAGTTCACTTATAAGTATCCACTGAGCAGAACAGACAGTGATGTACAATTTCTAAGGAATAGCTGAGGAGATAAGGAAAGCTTTATGTGGGGGCTAAGGACTAAAATAGGACTTGAAGGAAGATTGAGGTTTAAATGGGAGGGTGGGCAAAAAGAAGTCATTTAAGATGGAGGAATAGAAAATGAGTTTTTAACAATTTTATCAGTGCCTGACACAGTATGCCAACACATATTTGCTAAATGAATTATATATCCAAAGGCAATCTTATTATTCATCAGTGTAAGTGAGACAATAAACTAGAACTGACTCAAGGCAAGGGTGAATATATAAATGTGTTACATAATAATAATGCCCCTGCCAGAATGAGAAAAGGTTGGTCTCCCTCACCACCAGATACACACAATCTGGAGAGGTGAAAGATGACTAGACTAGGCTTGGTGACTTGGTTATTGGAATTCAATTAACTGAACCAACAAGGGCCCCATTTCAGAAATGCATAGACTAGGATGATAGGGGTTGGGGGGAGTTGAAGCAATGGTGGTGGTAATCTAGTTCATGTTTTTTCCCCAGTTTTCTTTCCAATGTATCCTGAAAGCCCTAATGAGAGGTACCTATGGCTCCCCAGAGCTCTGAAAATAGAGTCATTAACTAGTCCGGTCTTGAGGATGGACTAGATTCACCTATCACTTTTACTTTTGAGTTTATATTTCTTCCCTTCCTATGTTTTCTGCCTGTCTGCCCCCCAAACCAACCTGAAGACACTGTTCCCAGCCCATTCTCTGTGTTCCCAACAGTCACCAAAAATGAAAAACCTTCATATATAAGGGTGCCCCCCAAAAATCTGAAGAATGGGATGAGGTCATTTGTAAGTCACTGATTTCTGTTGTCCAAAGGTCCTGTTGGTTATATCATCCTAGTTAAGTTGTCCAAAGAATGAGGGGAAAGGCAGGCTAGTGTCCCTTTCTCTCAGAGGTGCTAAAGTCCAGTGGGAACAATGTTAAACCAGTAGCAAGCAAAACCTGTGTTCTAGCTTCAGACTTTGGGCAAGCTAATTCAATATTCCAAGGTCTCCTTTCACCCCCTGGAAGGTGTTTTAAGGACAGCAAAACACTAATTCTATCAGCGGTGCTCCAAAGAAAGAGTCTCAAACAGAGTAGGAAAAGGAAGTGAAACTAAGATATACATGGAGTGGCAGCCTCTGTCACATACACTAAGGTATTTAATCTACCCAAATATCTTTAAGATTATTACTCCACATTCTCTAGTAGAGAAAAGCAATGCCTAGGATCACACAGCTAGTAAGTGGTGGCATTAGGATTTCAAAGCAGATCTGCCTGTTACCCCAACCATCATAGTCTCCATCAGCTTCAAATCCAAATTTGGAGATTATTCTCTTTGCCTAGTTATTATCACATTGAGTGCCATCAGACTGCTGCTTAATAAACGCTTTTCTTTACAATGTAGACAGAACAAAAGGAAATAAAGGATCGTTCCCTTGACCATCTGTTTGTATTTATTTTTCCAAAGAATAAGTTTTATTTATTTTGTGATTTATTTTTCCCCAAATTCTTAGAGTTAAACATAAAAAGCCCACAAAAAGGCAGCTCTTCTAAGTGACCATTGCAAATCGATACTCTCTAGCAATCCCAGCAATTCGGCCCAATCTTCCACCTACACAGACAAACCAACCGCCTTAGCCACGTTTTAAAGAGCCAGGGCAGGGCCTATGCTTTCTTCTCCAACCATGCCCAGCCCCTCCTTAAAGAGCCGGCACGCCCAAAGCAGCTCCTCCCTGGCGGCTGCCTTCAGGGCCTCGCCTTTCAATAGCCTCGGCTCAAACCTTAAGCCCCTGCTCTTCTTCCTTTTAGAAGCATATCTAGGTACCTGCTACTATTTAGGGGGGTTACCTTGGAACGTTGGCCTTCCGAATCCCGTTCTCTCTGGTAGCAACTTTGGCTGTGTGGGGTTAAGTCAAGACAAACCTTACCCCTGAAGGAAAAATGAAAGCACCAAACCAGGGCGGATTAAATTAAACAAATCCATCCATTCGTGCCCCTCTTCATTTCTCCTACGAGGCTCCCCAAAGTACTCCTCCCATTCCGAACCCCTCTTTGCTCAGCCCTTTAGCAAAGTCATTTTCCCTTGAGTTTCACTTAATTCCACATAATGTTTGTACCCTTCTCTCCCCACAGCCCCCGCCGCACTCCCTCTACTAAAACCTATAGAAGTGAGGAGTGGGGGTGGGATGAGGGATAGAATCTAGAGGGAGGAGATGGGATTGGGTGGGTTCTAATTCCGGAGTCACTTACCGCCCATGTCACTAGCTGGAGACTCCTGAAGTGTCCGGAGCTCATGCGGTCCTCTGAGAGGCTCATACTCCTGATCGCAAGACAGCTGTTTCCCTCACACCCGCCCCTGTCTGACAGCGCGCCAGGCGGCTCGCTCTTGCCTTCTCTTTCTCGGCCCCCCACCTCCTCTTTTTCTCCTGGCTGGAAATGAGGAGGAGGGCCAGAGCCGACAGAGTCGATTCAGACCCAGCTGGACCACCCTCGAAACAAGGGAAACAAAGCTCTCAAGCATCCAACCCCAAATTGGGGAGCCAGAAAAACCGACTTCCTAAAAAGAATCTTCCCCTTGCTGCAATGCTCTTTTAGCTCTTTTCCTCGGCTAAAAATAAAGTGGGTTCGCTGGGCCCAAGTGGCCAAGGTTGAGGATCCTCCGTTCCCCTTTCACCTCTACCAATTCAGTTCCGGCCAAACCCACTCTCCACCCATCCTCTGAACTCCACACACCCTTGAGGAGAGTGCCGGGGGCTAAGAGCTAAGAAAACCAGCCCAAACCCCAAAGCACTACTTGAATACAAAGTTGAGGCGGAGGACTCCTTCAAGACAGGAACCCAGGAGAATATACCACAAAAAGATCCCTTTACTGCCGTTGTTGCTGCTGCACACTCCAAAGCCTTCCTAAAAAGAAAGAAGGGAGGGGCAAATGCCTACGATTGGTGGAAACACATAGGGGCACCCCAGTCTAGGACAGGGGCTTTAGCAAAAAACGTCAAGAACTTGTGCGAGTACTCTAGAGCGAGGTTTCTTGGGTGCACCTAGTTGCCCCACTGGGGACCTCACGTTCATGAGGGTCAGTACCGACAGTGCTAGCTGGGCAACCCGAGTGGGTGGGGTGACTTGCCTCCTGCCCGGCTAGAACCAGAGAAGTGGTGTGACTATCCTGAGGGTGGAGTTACTTAAAAGGAACAGGCGGACACTAGAGGAGAGTGAAGAGAGGAAGGAGGTGGAGAAGGGGGGCGCTGAGACCAAGGAGGGAGAAGGGAGGGGGTGGGGCGGGGCCCAGTGTGGAGAGCTCTGGTCTTTTCCCTGGCGGCAGTCTCCAGAAGCAGCAGGTACAACTCAAACAAATTCAGTTCCTTATTCTTAAAGAGGCTTGCAAGCACACCGTTTGGTCACCTATCCGTTTGCGTGTTAAGTTGAGGGAGGGTGAAAGGGATGTGGGAATTGGGGGTGGGGGCTGTATAGGAAGGGAGGAATAGGGAAGGGGAAAAGCAAGAAAGCTGGCAACTGAAAAATATTTACAGTCCTAGCTCTGCATGGTAACACTGTGACACTAGCAAGGACAACGAAGTCACAGTATCTTCTCAGGGAGGAGACTAAGAGCAAAGAAGAATGGAACTGGGGGCATTTTCTAGCAAGATATAAGGGAAGAAGGTGAGGGTGAAAGGGTGGGAGGGGAAGAAGGAGGAGATGAAGGAACTGTGAATACTGAAAGATTCTTTTTAGTCTCCCAAATACCAGACCTCTAAGAATAGAGTCCTCAAACCCCTGAGATGACCTCTCTTCCAGGCATTGTGGAAGATCCCTGTGGAGCTGAATCCATAGCAAATCAGCCACATTTCCAGGATTTCTTTGCCCTTGCTTGAAAGTCCCTCTCTAAACCATTTAATAGGAGGCCAGGAAGTCACAGGCAACCACAGGCCTTTTTCAGTGCCTCTTTCCTACCACAGTTCTTTTAAAGGGGAGGAAAGAAGAGAGAAGAAACAAAGCAGAGAGAGGGAGGGAGCAGAGAGACAGGAGAAATAATAATAGCTACTGTGTATTCAGCACCTAATATGGGCAAGTCACTAGGCCAGGTGTTTTTACATTCATCATTTCTCATTTATTCCTGATAACAACCCTGGAGAATAGGTGCTATTATATTCTCCAAGCCCCTCCTTTATTTTTTTGGCCACCAGGGAATTCCCAAGCCCCCTTTTAAAAATAAGGAAACTGAGGTTCACAGCCCAGTACCTCCCAACACATATATGCCCACTCACTTGATATTGCTGCCAGAATCTCTAATCGTCTCATCTCTTCTTATTCCACCCCAAACTCGGTTATTCCTCCTGTAGTTCACCTGAATGACATCACCATGTACCCCAACATCCAAGCCAACACTCTGGGACTCATCCTTTAATCTGCTGTGATCTGGACCCTGCCTACCTCTCAGGCAGCAGAGCTTTTGCTGATTTCCTGGGCCTTACCTGTATTAAATATCCCTGAGAATGCCAGGTTATTTCCATCCTCTATGCTTTGGCTCACTTTTCTTTCTCTTTCTCAAATGGCCTAAGCTCTCTGTCTACCTCCTTGAAAGGACTAATTCAAGATCATCTCCCCTCCTTACTTAATTCCTTCAGGCAGAACTAACCATCGCTTCCTCTGTGCCCTTCTCTACCTCAGGGCACATATTTGTTGATATAATTGCTTGCCCACACTAGACTATAAAGTCCCTGAAGTTAGGCACAAGATGTTATCATCTCTGTAACCTGAGTGCCAGGTATTATTATTAACAATAATAATAGTTATTGACCATTAACTATGTGCCAAACTGTTCTAAGCCATATGTGTATACATATATACACTTATTGAGTGTGTATATATATATATATATATATATATATATATATATATGTTTTATATATCACAGCTAATTGCAAAGGCAGGACTTTTCCTTTATATTCTTTGCCTTTTGACACATCAATAATCAGCAAGTGGCCATGTAAGTCACAGGAAAGGGTATGGGGGAACACGTATGGAGAAGTAGAAATTGAGATCAGTTTCCCTCTCCTTCCAGGAAGCAACACAGACTCTCCTTTGTATTAGCTTCCTTAAGAAATAAACCAAACAGCGACCTGCAATACCTTCAACTCCTTCTATCAAACCCGAAGGCTTGAGACTGTCTGCTTGAAGTAGCAGCCTGTGCTTTCCTCTTTATAACCAGAGTCAGATGAGGGATGTAAGAGTTAAATTAAGCAGGGACCCAATGAACAACAGCTAAGAAATATGCAGATAACCCAGGTGTCAGGGCCCAAGAAACACTGTTTTTCCCTTTCCCTCTTCCTCCTCTTCATCCTCTTGCCTCTCCTCCTTCTTTTCTTGAAAGCCAGCTGACAAACTAGTAGGGTGGAGCCCAGTCTGAGGGCTGGAGGGAGGGGAGGAAAAGCCTCAGTAAGAGGACTCCACCCTCCCTGCTCCCAGTAGAACAACAACAAAAGAGAAGTCTTGGGGAGCTGGGGCTGAGAGGAAGGTGGGGTAGAATAGGGTGAAGTGAGGAAGGGAAGGGAGAGCATGGGGAGATAGGGGCCCAACAGCGTAGAGCTGGTCTGGGGAAATCAAGTTGTATATAAACAGAAAAGCCTGCATTCTTAAGTCACTGTTGTTCATGGAACAACAAAAGTGTAGCTGAAAGTAGCGCATAGCTCAGATCTAATAGGAAACATATTGCCCTCCTCACCCACTTTCTTCTTGTTCTGCAGTTCCCCAGAGGGAATATTCCCCCTGTGAGCTCAGCTAAAAGGAGACCTTTTGCCCCTCTGCTAATGTTGAACAAGTGTTAAGTTCCTCACACATGCCAGAAGACAGTGCTAAGTTCTGCCAGCAAAGGATAAGGATATTTTAGAGAAGGAAATTCAGTTAGCTGAGAAGAGAAAACCTGGAAAGAGATTGTGGGAGAAAAACAATGACTTAACTTACAAACTGTACAACCTTGGGCAAGTGACCTCACTTCTCTAAAAGTCAGTTTCCTCACCTATTTCTTTTAAAAGTATACCGCTAGTACTTCTCAGAATTGTCAAAAGATTTAAAAAGATGCAGAGGTGGCTTTACAGTGAAATTAATGAAGTTTGAGCTTCGAGGCCCCTCATTTGAATGGCCTTTCCAAGACACTGAGAGTGATCAAACTGTGTTTTTCTTAAAGAGGATCCCCAACGTTGTATAAGCTTCAGGCCCCACAAGTCCTAGATCTGCCCGCAATGAGATTATAGCCTACAAAGCACAGTACCTCACACAAAGAAAGCACTCAAGATAGGATAACTATTATTCTTAGCAATGGCAGCTCTTAAATCTACTAGCTTTAGATTGCGTCCCTTTCTGGACACAGATATTGGGAACATGCCTCCATGTTTCCCATAACTCTCATACTTGTATATATGAATAACTTATAAAAATTAATAACTAAACTGCTTGCTTGAGACATTCAGAGGCATGACTAAATTCACTTTAGGAATGGCCAATGGGCCAGGAGCAAGTGACCAGGCTTTGAAATTCTCTTGGAAGAGCCCCATCCTAGGCAAGCTCTAGCAGGCCTGCTACCATCCACGAGTTTAGTTGTACCTCAGGCTGCTAACTTTATGAGCAGAGCTTGACTAGGGGTTTGTGTGTGTGTGTGTGTGTGTGTGTGTGTGTGTGTATGTGTGTGTGGACTTTTCACACTATTTAGACCATAGATGCTACCACACCTATAAATTGGAGGAGGGAAGAGGCTTTATAATTAACAACAAAAACAAAGCAGAAAAACTGGGATCCTCAGCCTCATCTGCAGGAAAGGAATAACATCCTTGGCCTGGTCCCAAAAATGTATATTCCTGAGTCAGGGAAGGATTCTACTGAGTATACAAGAAAAAGACTTGCATTCTTGCTTTCATATTAAACAAATAAATATACAAGATTGTCAAAGGAAATGTATAAATAGAACAGGAACTTCTTTATCATTGAGCTGGATTCAGAGAGGCACCAGGGCCCTGCAGCCCTCCCCGGCAAAGCAGACTCATGATTATCATCCTTGCATTACCACAGGTAGCTCTCACTTTCCTAACAGATGGGTTGTGTCCATCTACCACTGTCCCCCAAACCAGTGGGAGAATGGCTTTCACCCTACAGCCTATTGTAGTCTTATTACTTCCCTGAGAAAGTAAGAGGGAGAGAAGAAAGAAGATGGGGAGTATGTATTCAGTGCTTTCTTAAAACCTTTCCACTAACATACCTATCGAGGTATTGCACCTTTATTCTTTCCTTCCTCTGCTCTTTGTTTGTCCAAATGTCCCTGTATTGTGGTAGCTCTTTCCTCTCAAGTCAATATCACAAATATAGTTGTAGCAGCCTACCATTAAGTCACAATGACAGGACATTACCTTTTCAGGTCAGGTTAGTAGTGAATTTAAAAGTGTAAGGCAGGCAGATTAGCAATGGTAACTCACTTCATAAAGTGAGATAAATGGTTTGATCTGGGAAGTGAATCTATAGTATGTCATGGGGATATAGGCAACTACACCTGTTTACATGGTGTAAACACATAGTTGAAATGATCAGGACTATGTGAAGAACAGGTGAAAAAATATACACAAATATGATGAAAATAAAACACTGGAGGCATACACTAGAGGCAAAAGTTAGTCACCCAAGCACAGAATGTTGTTGTAGGAAGGGCCTGAAGAGATCATTTCATTCAGCATTTTTCAACATGTCTTAGGCATACCCCTAGTGTTATGAAGGATTATCTTAGGCAGTACAGAGTTAACTATTTTCTAATAGTATGCATGTATTTTAATGGTTGCCTTCTATTTATGGGGAGTTAAACTGGCTTTCTACTTATGGTAGTGTTATTTTCAATGCAATTTTTTAGTAAAATAAGTCAGTTTATTTAAGAAAGCATACTAAGTAAATAACAGTACAGCTAATACTCAAATATGGTCTAAATCATGAAGGTGAAATGTAAATAACTGAACTTTAGCAAACAATGATTGAACCCAATTATCTTCCCAATTCAGGAGCTCCTTTATTAGACACTTTGGTTTAAAGGAGGGTCTAACCCCCAAATAAATAAATGTATAGCAATCCTGCCTCCTCCTATACCCATGACAGAATTGCTAATATAACATGGAAGTTTTCCACTGAGCTTGGATGAAGCCTCATACTGTTTCTGAACACACTTCTACAGCAAGTTTTCCTTGAACCTCCAGTTTGGGCTAAGGGGGTCTCTTCTAGCCCTTATAGCACGCTGACATAATTATTTCATAAGACTCACCACATTATAGTACACCTATCTTTTTATATGGCAGTTTCATTCATTTGAGTGTCAGTTCCTTGAGGTTAGGAGTTCAATCATCAGTAGTTCAATTATCTTTATATTTTTAGCTCTTTGCACAGTACTTATCATATAACAAGTACTCAATAAAAGTTGGTGGGATGGAATAATTTAGAGCCACATGTCTCAGTGTAAATTCTGCTTTCACCACTTGCTAGCTGTGTGACCCTGAACAAGTTATTTAACATATCTGGGCCTTCGTGTCCTCATCTGTAAGATAGGAGTAATAATAGTACCTATCTCATAGGATATTGAGAGGATTATGTAATTTAGTACATATACATATAACATGCTTAGAACAGAACTTGGCACAGACTAAGCACTATACAAATTTTTGCTATTATTATGTTGAACTGAAATATGCTTTCTGAAATTTCTACCTGTGCATCCTGGGAGTGACCCTGGAAAAACAAAGAGCAAGTCTACTCCTTCTTCCATGTCACGGTCGCTGAAATGTCTCACCTTCTTTTCCCTCCCATAAACATCCCTGATTGCTTAATCTATCCCCTGTATAATATGGTTTCCATACTTTCAACAACCTGTTTTCTTGGTTGGTTACAGCAAAATGATCAGAACTCCCAGGCTAGAGATGCTGTCTCACA
Source organism: Delphinapterus leucas (assembly GCF_059928025.1). Taxonomy (NCBI): domain Eukaryota; kingdom Metazoa; phylum Chordata; class Mammalia; order Artiodactyla; family Monodontidae; genus Delphinapterus; species Delphinapterus leucas. Next base: position 84,156,696 of record NC_143150.1, read on the forward strand.
GAGATCAACGTACTTCCCCATATTGTTTACCAGGTAAGCAAGTGCAAGGATGAGTATATCTCTATTACCAAAAAAGCAGAGATGGGGACAAAGGAAGCTCATCCTAGATTTAAATATAACAATAAAAAGTTGGAAAGAATCTGAATGTTCACAACAAGATGTTGGGTAGCTAAATTATAATGCATGCATATGACTACAGAGTTATTCAAATTTAAGGTTTTCAAATACTCTGATTGACCATGGAAAATATTTGTATAATAATGTTAAATGTAAGAATAGGACACAAAAGTACACTTACACTATCATTTCATTTTTGTTCAACATACATGCCACATATTTTTACCACAGAAATAAACACATTTTAGTATTAAAAAAGGATAGCAGTAGAATTATAAGACAATTTTGTTTTTTAAATTTTTCTATAATGAGCATGTATTACTTTTATAATTGGAAAAAATATTTGAGTTGGGTGTCGAATTAAAGTTGTAGGTAGTTGAAGGATTATGGGAAGTTTGTTTCCTTTTTTATACTTTGTTTTCTAAATTTTCTATAACAAATTTTTACTATTTCTATAATTAGAATAAAACAACTTGGATGAATTGTTTGTAAATCAGCATCTTATCATAACCCTCACTTGCCTGAATCACATCAGCTTAAAGAAAGGATACTCAAGTAGCATGTATATGTAATATTAGTAATAGGAACCACTCACATCATTTCTTACCTAGCTTATCAAAATAAACTCCTAATTAGTCTCCCTGTCTCTACTTTTGCTCTCATGCACTGCAGCTAGGATTGATTATTCCAAAATCAGAAATTTCTCAAAGGTATCTTATTGTCCTCAAGGTAAAAGCTAAAACCTCTTAGTGTGACCTACAAGAAAGGCCTTCATAAATGTTTCATACATTTTCCCTAGAGGACTTGCCACCTGCTCTGGACAATGCTTTGTAAGCCAAAGTACAGGAATTCTGGTTGAATGTTCCTTTCCCTCCTTATACATTTGGCAGAACAATTTTCCTTAGTAGCAATAACCACAATTTTTAATTGGGTATGTTGTGCATTTGTGTGATTACTTTTTCTTTACCTGTCTCTCCCACTAGACCTCTTTTTTTTTTGGCCATGCCATGCAGCATGCAGGACCTTAGTTCTCCAACCAGGGATCAAACCCATGTCCCCTGCATTGGGAGCACAGAATCTTAACCACTGGACCACCAGGGAAGTCCCTAGACTTCTTTTTTTGTGAAAGCAGAATCCAGTTCAATTTTACTCTCAGATGTAGTCCACTGCTTGGAAGAGAATAGATGCTCAATGAATATTTGTTACCTCACTGACAAGTTAACTGAATAATATCCTCATCTGTTCTTTTTTTTTTTTTTTTTGCTAAGTGTTCATCTTTGACTCCTCTCCTCTATAAAGGTCCTGAATGTGCCTGGATGGCAACGGGTCATAGTAGTGGGGGTAGGGTAAAGTGGAGTAGGTTTTTCCCATTCATAATAATTGGGTAAAGAGCTTAGGGCTGAAATTAGTCTACATCGCTGTAATAATAATAATAACAACACATATGAATTGTGTATAGTCACTCTTCCAAACACTTTACCTGTAGAAAGACATTTAATTCCTGCAACAATCCTATATGTGCCATTATCCTTATTTTACAGATGAGGAAATTAAGGCAGAGAGAACTTAAGTAACTTTGCCAAGATCGCATACCATATCACCCCTTTTAGTTATCCTGATTTTATCTGGATCCAAAGAACATGGGACAAGCCTCAGTGTCCTCAGGAATAGGTTCTAGAGATATGAGTAAGAACCTGTTTTAAACCTGCACAAGTTTTGAACAGGGAAGTCTCATCTAATGACCCCACTAGGAATGAAGCAGGAGGCACTATTCCATGGTGACCAAAAAGGCCATTTGTTGTGGAATTATTTTTGCATTATGAATTTGCTTTAAAATTAGTCCGGACAATTCCAGCCAATATTATCGTTCTCATTTTAGAGTATCAGAAATGCACAGTATTTGTGAAAAAGTGCCTTGCACAAAGTCAATATTTTGTGACAACATTTAAAACTCCAGTATATCATGATTCTCACATTTGAGCGTGCATTAGAATCACCTGGACATCTTGTTAAAAACAGATTGCAGGGCCCCAACCCCAGGGTTTCTGATTTAGTAGGTTGTGGGTGAGACCTAAGAATTTTCATTTCTAGCAAGTTCCCAGGTTATGCTGATGCTGCTCTTCTGGGGACCATACTTGGAAAACTAATGGTCTGAGTTTTGCTCATTAGGGTAATGGGAACATATATTCTGCTATCCCGTATTGCTCTACAGGTATTAGAAATCCATAGTTGATTGATCCATAGGAAGTACTTTTTGTTGATTTTCAGAACAAAGAATGCTTTCTATAGTTAATTAATTTTTACCATTTTATAGAAGCAGCTAGTAATAATGACCACCATATTCTGAGTACCTACTGCACTGCTAAGCACTTTTTAGTCATTTACTCATTTAAATTACCTCATTTACTCCTCACTACATCACTGAGATTCTTATTTTGCCCTGGGTAGGAGCTGAAGGCCCACTGATGAAAAAGGTAGCTGAAGACAAAGGTGGCTCTGAAGAACACAACTGGAGAGAATAAATCATCATCATCATCATCACCATCGTCTAACATTGGTGGAGCACTGTGATAAGCCCAATACTGACTTTATTTAATCCATGCAAGCACCCTCAGAGTTAATATCCCAGTCTTATAGCCAAGTACATGCCAGAGTGTGCGTGTGTGTGCTTAACCTCTACTGCTTCCCAATGCTCAGTCTCAGGCTTTTTAATTCACCCATTTTGAATTGGGTGGATGGGGAAGACAGCAATGTAAATGGGAGAAGGAGAGGTACTGGAGAGAGGCTGGAGGTCAGTGGGCATCTCTAGCATTGGTTTAAACATGGATATCCATGGATTCTAGCCTTATGATAGCTAAGGATCATATTTTTTGAAGGTTATTTTTAGTCTGAGAAAAAAATGAGTCTGGTAGCTTTAGCAATGGTCCATTCCCCAGTTGCTAATACCTAGGGCTTAGAGCCACTCAATATTAATCATCTGTCTGTCTGCACAGAACTCCTGGCAGACCCATTCCTCCTGTGGGAGAAGCTGTAATAACTGGCCACTCACCATTTGTGTTTGATGATACTCATTCTTCAGAGAGGTCTCCAAACAGCTTTAGATTCCTTCAATAGCTTATCACAGGCAGAGCCTAAAAAATATCACTTGGCCAAGGCTTCACATTCCCTAAAGACATCGAATTTCAAATTTGCCTTTATTGCCAAATTGCAGGATTGAAAGATTCATCATATAAATTCAAATGTGGAGCCCATGATTGGACCACACTTTCTGTGATACACTATTTTTAATATTTATATATAAGAATTTTTAAAAATCTTGTGAATAACATTGTATTATGCATCCTTATTAAAAATGTCATTTTCTTTAATGTGATAATTTAAAACATACCACACTTTTGCAGACATTTCTGATATTTCATTTAAAAATATTCTGAGAATTTCAACAAAAAGAAGTAAACCAGATTCTTTTGATCACTGTGAGGTCTGGCCCCATGTATACCCCCTTCCCTAAACTGACTTGAGATTCTCTTATCCTACATCTTTACTCTGTTAAAGAGAAAGCTTAACCTAATCCTCACAAACCCTTTTGCATTTCTACAAACCTGTATAGAGAGCTTCTGGAAAGGAGATTCCCCCACCCAATTTATCTAGGGTTAAATTAAAAGAATTAAAAATTTCCTTGGCCTTTCAACTTTCCTTAGTATTTATGCCTAATTACAGTGAGGCTAAATAGCAATTATGTGTATCAGTAAACGTATGTTAGATTAAATTTTACATTCTAGTTTGATTATGTTACTAAAACATTATGAGTCTTTTTGATCTTCATAGTATATTGCTCAGGTAGAATGATGATCTGCTTGCAATAAAAGGGAAAGATTATTGGTTTTAAGATGAGACATTGGCAGTATGTTTATTGCTAGCTTTGTATATAGGACACAGCCAACTTACTTATGAGTTCTTACCACAGAACATGTTTTGAACCAGAAAAAGGATTGTTTTCATCAGACCCCAAAATATATCTTCTACTGAGCAGGACACTTTGCTTTCCATCGCTCTAACCCAAACTCTGGGTTCAGGTCCCAGAACCCTAGCCTAGGTATATTACATCACTACTTCTGTTTTTAACAGAGGAGAGTTTGGACACTATCTGGTACCTCAGACACTTACAGAGTTCTAAATTAATTTAATCAAAGCATCAAGATTCTTCATCCCTGCCCCTAGAAACAGGTTCCCTTTGGACCCTCTCTTTACAGATACAGGCACTGGTACAGGTTTTCCTTTCTGCCGTTGGTATATGATGGGAGTCAGATGATTCTGCTTCTTACTAGGAAAACTGCTGCAATGGATGATCAGCAGTCTTATTTCAGAACCAGTTGGTTGTTGGGAGTCTGCCAATTACATCGCTAGCAGTGATTTCACTCCCACCTGGTCTGCAGCAAGTGACCCCAGCTACAGCCAGGGACCTATAAGCTAGGACCTCCTACCCACCATCCATCCTTCTTCAGTGTACTGTCCCTTTCTCATTAATCTCTCTCCATATTACCAATCCTAATTTACTTCTTCATTTCAATGTTCTGCCTGTCAGAATATCTGTTAACTCCAATGTTGTTTTCTTATCTCGAAGGCATAATTCCCTCTGTTCAGAAAGTTCAGTGAAATCCCCAGAAGCAGAGTCTACTAGGCTACTGGAAGGGACAGAAATCCCCTCCATAATACCTTTTGTTCTATCTCTCGGGTTCACCGAATATCATCATCCTTTTAAAGGTACAATTGAAGACGACATGGAAAAATCCTGGATTCTACAACCCCAGTTAGTTAGAACCTGGAGCAATTAGCCTCTAATTTAGTTCTAATGTATTCTATCAGGAAAACACTCCCAATAATAAATTCCTCCACAGCACCAGAGTTGTAGTGGAGATGTTCTGGTTTCTAATGGGCATTCTACATATGAAATCATTGCCAGGATGCAGCTTACTACCCTTGAGTATGCCTCCAAGACAGAAAATCATCAAGTACTAATTTTTGCTATTAGTTATGCTCTTCATATAGGCAACACATACATTCACTACCATTGTGAAAACCATTGTGCACAAGTTCATATTTATTTGGCATATACTATTTGCTATTGGAGAGAGATTTGAGATATCAAGGAAGATCAGAGAAAGCTTACCTGAGGTTCAGTAAACACTAACTAGGCCAAGAGGGAGTACACAGGAAGAAGAAATATCATGGGCAAAGGCCTGGCAGCATTAGGGTCTTACATATAGGGTTTTATATATGTCCAAAAACCCAAGAAGCCAGAGAGGTGGGAGGAAAGTGAGTGAGAGTAGTACACGTTGAGGCTGGAGATACAGGAAGGGACCAGACTATACAGGAGTTCATAGAGATCCTAAAGAGTTTTGTTTTTCTCCAAATATTTTTAGCAGAGGAGCTACATAATCAGATATGTATTTTGAAATGTATCTTTGGCTGTAGTGTGGAGATCAGATTGGAGGGGGCTGTGGTAAATTAGGGGAAACAAGTTAGGAGGTGCAGGAGTTCAGCAATAAATTATTATAATTTAGATCATAGCTTAGATTATACCCTAGGTAGAGGCAGTGAAGATGCAGAGAATCATACTGATTTTAGAGAAACTTAGGAGGTCCTATCAACAGAATTTTGTAAGGGATTTAATATTGGAGGTGAGGGAGAGGGAAATGTCCAAGATGATTCTTAGAACTCTAACTTGAGCAACTGGATAGTGAAGTCATTCACTGAGGAACAATGTAAAAGAACCATATTTAGGGAGGGAAGATAATGAGTTTGGTTTTGGATGTGTTGAGTTTGAGGTGCTTTGTGGCAATGCCAAGTAAGATATTGGCTATGTGGGTTTCTGAGAAGTTGCATGCTCACTGTAGAGGACTTAAACCTTATAGAGCACTGATTGCTTCTGCAGACTTCAGGTATTCTTCTACTTTATATAAAAGCATTTTTTCAGAGCTTCTACTTGGGGTTCTCTTCTAGCAGCATTTTGCATTTAATTAGGGGAGATTTGTTTAGTTTGCAGCCAATTTTTTCTTTCTTTTTTCAAAACAAATTCTCTTGAATCCTCCAACCAACTCTTATTGAATTAGCCATCTCTAAAATAGTGAGGACTTGTTCATTTAGCATACATATCACCAATGTAATAGTGGTAGTCTCAATTTGTTAGTTATGTTTTCTTGATAAGAACAAGAAGAGCAAATAATTATTGAGTGTTTAATATATGATACATCTTATTTCATAGACTCTGGAGATTCCACAGTGAATTAAGATTTGCTCATTGTGTGCAAGAGACTCATAGTCTACTGATCAAACTTGCCACCTACCTCTGTCCTATAGCATATAACTTAGCAATAGTTATATTTCTAAATTGGAAGGCCAATGACATGTGCTGAGCACCTGTTATGTGTCAAATATGAAACTGGTATTTGAGATGTACTTGTGCATGTAAGGCAGTATAAGGTAGTAGTTAAGAGGGTAAACTTTGGAGTTAGACTGCCTGAGTTCCACTCCTGGCTCTATGACTTGAGTAAGTTACTTAATCTCTCTGTGCCTCTGTTTCTTCCTCTGTAAAATGAGTCTAACAGTAGTACCTATGTATAGTAGTTTGCTATGGCTGACATAATAAAGTGCCACAACTGTTGGCTTAAATAACATAAATTAATTGTCTAAAAATTCTGGAGGCTGGGAGTCCAAAATCAAGATGTTAGCAGGGTTGGTTCCCTCTGTGGGCTGTGAAGGAAGTATCTATTCCAGGTCTCTCTCCTTAATTTGTAAATGGGTGATTTCTTTCTATGTCTTTTCACATCATCTTCCCTTTACACACATCTCTATAAACAAATTTCCCTGTTTATAAGGACACTAGTCACATTGGATTAGGGTCCACTCTAATGACCTTATCTTAAGAAATTACATCTGCTACACTGGGGGTTGGGACTTCAACATATGAAGTTTGGAAGGGGAGACACAATTCAACTAATAATACTATATTATAGGATTATAGCAAAGATTAAAAAAGAGCATCCATAAATTACTTAAAACAACTCCTGGCACATTGTGCACACTCAATGAATGTTAACTATTAAGTTAACTATATTATTTCATTTAATCTTTATACATATGGCCCATATTAAGAAGGTAATTTTTAATGATTAGCACACTGAGACTCAATGTCACACAGCTATTTTTTGGTAGAGCCAGGATTGTAACCTAGCTCTGACTGATCTCAAACTTAATGTACGTTTCACTATACCACGAGGCATCATCAGGTGACTAGGTTGTTGTCTCTGTGAAACTGCCATAGAAATATTTTCAGATATGGTCAATGACTTCATGCATCAATGTGAGGATCCCATTGTCTGTGGGTCTCTGATTAGCAACAGTCATTTGTCATAATATACTTTGTCATCTAAGATAACACTATCACCAGGTGACCCAAGCTAACAACAGTATCATTGAGAATAAGGGCCTAAGCAATGTGGGAAGAAATTTAGGTCCTCAAAAGTCTATTTGTAGAGACTTTCAAGATGGTGGAGGAGTAAGACGTGGAGATCACCTTCCTCCCCATAAATACATCAAAAATACATCTACATGTGGAACAACTCCTACAGAGCACCTACTGAATGCTGGCAGAAGACTTCAGACTTCCCAAAAGGAAAGAAACTCCCCACGTACCTGGGTAGGACAAAAGAAAAAAGAAAAAACAGGGACAAAAGAATAGGAACAGGACCTGCACCTCTGGGAGGGAGCTGTGAAGGAGGAAAAGTTTCCACACACTAGGAAGCCCATTCACTGGTCAAGATGGGGGGTGGGTAAGGGGGTAGCTTCAGAGCCATGAAGGAGAGCACAGCAACTGGGGTGCAGAGGGCAAAGCTGGGAGATTCCACACAAAGGATCAGTGCTGACCAGCACTCACCAGCCTGAGAGTCTTGTCTGCTCACCCACCAGGGTGGTGGGGGATGAGAGCTGAGGCTTGGACTTCAGAGGTCAGACCCCAGGAAAAGGACTGGGGTGGGCTGTGTGAATACAGCTTGAAGGGGGCTAGTGTGTCACGGCTAGCTGGGAGGGAGTCCAGGAAAAAGTCTGGACCTGCCAGAGAGGCAAGACATCTTTATTTTGGGGGGCTCAAAGAGAGGGGATGCCTTACCTGTGGGCCCACAGAAGACAGAGCACTGTCTAAGTGAGCTCCAGAGAGAGGCGTGAGCCATGGCTATCACCTTGGACCCCAGAGATGGGCATGAACCGCTAACACTGCTGCCACTGCCAGCAAGAATCCTGTGTGCAATGACAGGTCACTATCCACACCGCCAGGAGTCTGTGAAGAAAGCCACTGCCAGGGTCCTGTGATTCAGGGACAAGTACCCTGGGAGAACACACAGCATGCCTCAGGCTGTTGCAAGATCACAACAGCCTCTGCCACCTCAGGCTCACCTCAAATTCCAATTATGACTACCATACGCCTACCTACCCCCAGACTGATTGAGCAAAAGTGCCCAAATCAGCCGCTACTTTAACCCCCTCCTCTCTGGGAAGGGAACAGGCTCCTGAGGGTAGCCTACACTCAGAGGCAGGGCCAAAACCAAAGCTGAACCCCAGGAGATGTGCGAACAAAGAAGTAAAAGGGTAATTTCTCCGCGCAGCCTCAGGAGCAGCAGGTAAAATCCACACAATCAACTTGATAAAGGCTGCAAATGAAGAATACATAGACAACGAATGTTCCCAAAATTGAGGCGGTAGACTTTGAGAGCACCTGCGGACTTGGTGTGTGCTTTCTATGTCTAATTTGATTCTGGTTTTATGTTTATCTTAGTTTAGTATTTAATGTTTATTATCATTGGTGGATTTGTTTATTGGTTTGGTTGCTCTCTTCTTTATATATATTTTTGTTGTTCTTTTTTTACCTTTTCTCTTTTTGTGAGTGTGTATATGTGTATGTGTATGCTTCTTTTTGTGATTTTGTCTGTATAGGTTTGCTTTTACCATTTGTCCTATGGTTCAGTCTGCATGGTTTTTTTTTTTTTTTGGTTTTGTTTTTGTCTTTCTTTTTGTTTAGTTTTGTCTCTTCCTTTTCTTCTGAGCAATGTGGCTGGCAGGGTCCTGGTGCTCTGGCTGGGTGTCAGACCTCAGCTTCTGAGGTGGGGGTCCAAGTCCATAACAATGGACCACAAGAAAAGAACCAGGCCCATGTAAAATCAAAAGGAAAGATCTCTCCCAGAGATTGTCGTCTCAACACTAAGACCCAGCTACAAGCAAAGGCCAGCAAGCTTCAGAGCTGGACACCCCATGCCAAATAGCAGGACAGGAACACAACACCACTCATTAGCAGAGAGGCTGACTAAGATCATAATGAGTTCACAGACACCTCAAAACACATCGCTGGATGCAGTGCTGCCCACCAGAAAGACAAGATCCAGCCTCATCCACCAGAACACAGACACAAGTACCCTCCACCAGGAAGCCTACACAACCCACTAAACCAACCACATACACTGGAGGCTCACACCAAAACTAACGGGAAATACAAACTTGAGACAGCAAAAAGGACACCCCAAACACAGAAAGTTAGACAAAATGAGAAAAGAGAGAAATATGCAGCAGATGAAGGAGCAAAGGGAAAAGCCACCAGACCAAACAAAAGAAGAAGAATTAGGGAGTCTACATGAAAAAGAATTTGAGAGTAATAATAGTAAAGATGATCCAAAATCTCGAAAGTAGAATGGAGAAAACACAAGAAACATTTAACAAGGACCTAGAAGAACTGAACAGCAAACAAACAATGATGAACAACAAAATAAATGAAATTAAAAATACTTCAGAAGGAATCAATAGCAGAATAACTGAGGCAGAAGAAAGGATAAGTGACCTGGAAGACAAGAGTGGAAATAACTGCTGCAGAACAGAATAAAGAAAAAAGAATGAAAAGAATTGAGGACAGTCTCAAAGACATCTGGGACAACATTAAATGCACCAATATTCGAAATATAGCAGTCCCAGAAGAGGAAGAGAAAAAGAAAGAGACTGAGAAAATATTAGAAGAGATTATAGTTGAAAACTTCCCTAATATGGGGAAGGAAATAGTCAATCAAGTCCAGGAAGCACAGAGAGTCCCATACAGGATAAATCCAAGGAGAAACATGCCAAGACACATATTAATCAAACTATCAAAAAATAAATACAAAGAAAAAATATTAAACTTAGCAAGTGAAAAACAACAAATAACATACAAGGGAATCGCCATAAGGTTAACAGCTGATCTTTCAGCAGAAACTCTGCAAGCCAGAAGGGAGTGGAAGAACACATTTAAAGTGATGAAAGAGAAAAACCTACAACCATGATTACTCTACCCAACAAGGATCTCAATCAGATTTGATGGAGAAATTAAAAACTTTACAGAGAAGTAAAACTAAGAGAATTCAGCATAACCAAACCAGCTTTACAACAAATGCTAAAGGAAATTCTCCAGACAGGAAACACAAGAGAAGGAAAAGACCAACAAAAACAAACCCAAAACATTAAGAAAATGGAAATAGGAACATACATATCGATAACTACCTTAAATGTAAATGGATTAAATGCTCCAACCAAAAGGCATAGACTGACTGAATGGATTCAAAAACAAGACCAGTATATATGCTGTCTACAAGAGACACACTTCAGACCCAGGGACACATACAGACTGAACATGAGGGTATGGAAAAAGATATCCCATGCAAATGGAAATCAAAAGAAAGCTGGAGTAGCACTTCTCATATCAGACAACAGAGACTTTAAAACAAAGACTATTACAAGAGACAAAGTAGGACACAACATAATTATCAAGAGATCAATCCAAGAAGAAGATACAACAATTGTAAATATTTATGCACCCAACATAGGAGCACCTCAATACATAAGACAAATGCTAACAGCCATAAAAAGGGAAATTGACAGTAACACAAACATAGTAGGGAAGTTTAATACCCCACATTCACCAATGGACAGATCATCCAAAATGAAAATAAATACGGAAACACAAGCTATAAATGATACATTACACAGACGGACTTAATTGATATTTATAGGACATTTTATCCAAAAACAACAGAATACACTTTCTTCTCAAGTTCTCATGGAACATTCTCCAGAATACATCATATCTCAGGTCACAAATCAAACCCTGGTAAATTAAAGAAAATTGAAATCATGGCAAGCATCTTTTCTGACAGCAATGCCATAAGACTAGATATCAGGTACAGGAAAAAAATCTGTAAAAAGTACAAATATATGGAGGATAAACCATACACTATTTTGTAACCAAGAAATCACTGAAGAAATCAAAGAGGAAATCAAAAAATACATAGAAACAAATGACAATTAAAGCATAACAACCCAAAACCTGTGGGATGCAACAAAAGCAATTCTAAGAGGGGAGTTTATAGCAATACAAACCTACCTCAAGAAACAAGAAAATCTCAAGTAAACAACCTAACCTTACACCTAAAGCAATTATAGAAAGAAGAACCAAAAAAAAACCCATAAGTTAGCAGAAGGAAAGAAATCATAAAGATAAGATCAGGAAGGGTGGAGGGGAAGATGGTAGAAGAGTAAGACGTGGAGATCACCTTCCTCCTCACAGATACACCAGAAGTACATCTACACGTGGAACAACTCCTACAGAACACCTACTGAACGCTGGCAGAAGACCTCAGACCTCACAAAAGGCAAGAAACTCCCCACGTACCTGGGTCGTGCAAAAGAAAAAACAGAGACAAAAGAATAGGGACAGCACCTGCACCAGTGGGAGGGAGCTGTGAAGGAGGAAAGGTTTCCACACAGTAGGAAGGCCCTTCACGGGCAGAGACTGTGGGAGGCAGAGGGGGGAGCTTCGGTACCACAGAGGAGAGCACAGCAACAGGGGTGTGGAGGTCAAAGTGAAGAGATTCCCGCACAGAGGATCGATGCTAACTGGCACTCATCAGCCCAAGAGGCTTGTCTGCTCACCCACCAGGGCGAGTGGGGCTGTGAGCTGAGGCTCGGGCTTTGGTCTGAGCGCAGGGAGAAGACTGGGGTTGGCTGCATGAACACAGCCTGAAGGGGTTAGTGCACCACGGCTAGCCGGGAGGGAGTCTGGGAAAAGGTCTGGAGCTGCCGAAGAGGCAAGAGACTTTTTCTTCCCTCTTTGTTTGCTGGTGCGCCAGGAGAGAGGTTTAAGAGCGCTGCTAAAAGGAGCTCCAGAGATGGGCGCGAGCCGTGGCTAAAATCGCGGACCCCAGAGATGGGCAGGAGATGCTAAGGCTGCTGCTACTGCCACCAAGGGACCTGTGTGCAAGCACAGGTCACTATCCACACCCCTCTTCTGGGGAGCCTGTGCAGCCCGCCACTGCCAGGTTCCCGGGATCCAGGGACAACTTCCCTGGGAGAACGCACGGTGGGCCTCAGGCTGGTGCACCGTCATGCTGGCCTCTGCCACCGCAGGCCTGCCCCGTATGCCGTGCCCCTCCCTCCCCCCGGCCTGAGTGCGCCAGAGCCCCCAAATCAGCGGCTCCTTTAACCCCGTCCTGTCTGAGCAAAAAACAGACGCCCTCCAGCGACCTACACGCAGAGGCGGGGCCAAAACCAAAGCTGAGCCCCTGTGAGAACAAAGAAGAGAAAGGGAAATCTCTCCCAGCAGCCTCAGAAGCAGCGGATTAAAGCTCCACAATCAACTTGATGTACCCTGCATCTGTGGAATACATGAATAGACAACGAATCATCCCAAATTGAGGAGGTGGACTTTGAGAGCAAGATCTACGATTTTTTCGCCTTTTCCTCTTTTTGTGAGTGTGTATACGTATGCTTCTGTGTGAGATTTTGTCTGTATAACCTTGCTTCCACCATTTGTCCTAGGGTTCTATCTGTCCGTTTTCTTTTCTAATTTTTTTCTAAAAAATTAATTTTAATTTTAATAACTTTATATACTTTACCTTCTTTCTTTCTTTCTTTCTTTCTTTCTTTCTTTCTTTCTTTCTTTCTTTCTTTCTTTCTTTCTTTCTTTCTTTCTTTCTTTCTTTCCTTCCCTCCCTCCTTTAGACAATGAATCATCCCAAATTGAGGAGGTGGACTTTGAGAGCAAGATTTATGATATTTTCCCCTTTACCTCTTTTTGTGAGGGTGTATGTGTATGCTTCTGTGAAAGATTTTGTCTGTATAGCTTTGCTTCCACCATTTGTCCTAAGGTTCTATCCATCCCTTCTTTTTTCTAAATAATTATTTTTTAATTTAATAACTTTATTATACTTTATTTTATTTTACTGTATCTTCTTTCTTTCTTTTTTCCTTCCTTCCCTCCTTCCTTCCTTCTTTCCTCCCTCCCTCCCTCCTTTCTTTCCTTCTTTTCTTCTTTCATTCTTTCTTCCTTTCCTCCTTCCTTCCTTCCTTCCTTCCCTCCTTTCTTTCTTTCTTTCTTTCTTTCTTTCTTTCTTTCTTCCTACTTCTACTAATTCTTTCTCTCTACTTTTTCTCACTTTTATTCTGAGCCGTGTGGATGAAAGGCTCTTGGTGCTGCAGACAAGAGTTAGTGCTGTGCCTCTGAGGTGGGAGAGCCAACTTCAGGACACTGGTCAACAAGAGACATCCCAGCTCCACATAATAATGAATGGCGAAAATCTCCCAGCGATCTCCATCTCAACACGAGCACCCAGCTTCACTCAACGACCAGCAAGCTACAGTGCTGGACAACCTATGCCAAACAACTAGCAAAACAGTAACACAACCCCACCCATTAGCAGAGAGGCTGCCTAAAATCATAATAAGTCCACAGACACCCCCAAACTCACCACCAGACGTGGACCTGCCCACTAGAGAGACAAGATCCAGCCTCATCCACCACAACACAGGCACTAGTCCCCTCCACCAGGAAGCCTACACAACCCACTGAACCAACCATAGCCACTTGGGACAGACATCAAAAACAACGGGAACTACGAACCTGCAGCCTGCAAAAAGGAGACCACAAACACAGCAAGATAAGCAAAATGAGAAGACAGAAAAATATACAGCAGATGAAGGAGCAATATAAAAATGCACCAGACCTAACAAATGAAGAGGAAATAGGCAGTCTACCTGAAAAAGAATTCAGAATAATGATAGTAAAGATGATCCAAAATCTTGGAAATAGAATGGACAAAATGCAAGAAACACTTAACAAGGACCTAGAAGAACTAAAGATGAAACAAACAATGATGAACAACACAATAAATGAAATGAAAAAGACTCTAGATGGGACCAATAGCAGAAAAACTGAGGCAGAAGAACGGATAAGTGACCTGGAAGATAAAATAGTGGAAATAACTACTGCAGAGCAGAATAAAGAAAAAAGAATGAAAAGAACTGAGGACCGTCTCAGAGACCTCTGGGACAACATTAAATGCACCAACATTTGAATTATAGGGGTTCCAGAAGAAGAAGAGAAAAAGAAAGGGACCGAGAAAATATTTGAAGAGACTGTAGTGGAAAACTTCCCAGTATGGGAAAGGAAATAGTTAATCAAGTCCAGGAAGCACAGAGAGTCCCATACAGGATAAAGCCAAGGAGAAATACGCCAAGACACATATTAATCAATGATCAAAAATTAAATACAGGGCTTCCCTGGTGGCGCAGTGGTTGACAGTCCACCTGCCAATGCAGGGGACGCGGGTTCATGCCTCGGCCCGGGAAGATCCCCTGTGCCGCGGAGCGGCTGGGCCCGTGAGCCATGGCTGCTGAGCCTGTACCTCTGGAGCCTGAACGCCCCAACGGGAGAGGCCACAACAGTCAGAGGCCCGTGTACCGCAAAAACAAACAAAAAAACAAGCAAAACAAACAAAAAAAATTAAATACAAAGAAAGCATGTTAAAATCAGCAAGGGAAAAACAACAAATAACACACAAGGGAATACCCATAAGGTTAACAGCTGATCTCTCAGCAGAATCTCTGCAAGCAAGAAGGGAGTGGCAGGACACAGTGAAAGTGATGAAGGAGAAAAACCTGCAACCAAGATTACTCTACACAGCAAGGATCTCATTTAGATATGATGGATAAATTTAAAACTTTACAGACAAGCAAAAGCTGAGAGAGTCCAGCACCACCAAACCAGCTTTACAACAAATGCTAAGGGAACTTCTCTAGGCAAGAAACACAAAAGAAATGAAAGACCTATAATAACGAACCCAAAACAATTTAGAAAATGGGAATAGGAACATACATATCGATAACCACTTTAAATGTAAATGGACTAAATGCTCCCACCAAAAGACACAGATTGGCTGAATGGATACAAAAACAAGACACATATATATGCTGTCTACAAGAGACCCACTTCAGACCTAGAGACACATACAGACTGAAAGTAAGGGTATGGAAAAAGATATTCCATGCAAATGGAAACCAAAAGAAAGATGGAGTAGCAATTCTCATATCAGACAAAATAGACTTTAAAATAAAGACTATTAGAAAAGACAAAGAAGGACACTACAAAATGATCAAGGGATTGATCCACGAAGAAGATATAACAATTGTAAATATTTATGCACCTAACATAGCAGCACCTCAATACATAAGGCAAATACTAACAGCCATAAAAGGGGAAATCGACAGTAACACATTCATACTAGGGGACTTTAACACCCCACTTTCACCCATGGACAGATCATCCAAAATGAAAATAAATAAGGAAACACAAGCTTTAAATGATACATTAAACAAGGTGGACTTAATTGATATTTATAGGACACTCCATCCAAAAACAATGGAATACACATTTTTCTTAAGTGCTCATGAAACATTCTCCAGGATAGATCATATCTTGGGTCACAAATCAAGCCTTGGTATATTTAAGAAAACTGAAATTGTATCAAGTATCTTTTCAGACCACAACGCCATGAGACTAGATATCAATTACAGGAAAAGATCTGTAAAAAATACAAACACATGGAGGCTAAACAATACACTACTTAAGAACGAAGTGATCACTGAACAAATCAAAGAGAAAATAAAAAAATACCTAGAAGCAAATGACAATGGAGACACGACGACCCAAAAGCTATGGGATGCAGCAAAAGCAGTTCTAAGAGGGAAGTTTATAGCAATACAAGCCCACCTTAAGAAGCAGGAAACATCTCGAATAAACAACCTAAGCTTGAACCTAAAGCAATTAGAGAAAGAAGAACAAAAATACCCCAAAGTTAGCAGTAGGAAAGAAATCATAAAAATCAGATCAGAAATAAATGCAAAAGAAATGAAGGAAAAAATAGCAAAGATCAATAAAAGTAAAAGCTGGTTCTTTGAGAAGATAAACAAAATAGATAAACCATTAGCCAGACTCATCAAGAAAAAAAGGGAGAAGACTCAAATCAATAGAATTAGAAATGAAAAAGGAGAAGTAACAACTGACACTGCAGAAATGAAAAAGATCAAGAGATTACTAGAAGCATCTCTATGCCAATAAAATGGACACTCTGGAAGAAATAGACAAATTCATAGAAATGCCCAACCTGCCAAGACTGAATCATGAAGAAATAGAAAATATGAACAGACCGATCACAAGCACTGAAATTGAAACGGTGATTAAAAATCTTCCAACAAACAAAAGCCCAGGACCAGATGGCTTCACAGGCGAATTCTATCAAACATTTAGAGAAGAGCTAACACCTATCCTTCTCAAACTCTTCCAAAACATAGCAGAGGGAGGAATACTCCCAAATTCCTTCTACAAGGCCACCATCACCTTGATACCAAAACCAGACAAGGATGTCACAAAGGAAGAAAACTACAGGCCAATATTACTGACGAACATAGGTGCAAAAATCTTCAACAAAATACTAGCAAACAGAATCCAACAGCACATTAAGAGGATCATACACCATGATCAAGTGGGGTTTATTCCAGGAATGCAAGGATTCTTCAATATACGCAAATCTATCAATGTGATAAACCATATTAACAAATTGAAGGAGGAAAACCATATGATCATCTCAATAGATGCAGAGAAAGCTTCTGACAAAATTCAACACCCATTTATGATAAAAACCCTGCAGAAAGTAGGGATAGAGGGAACTTTCCTCAACATAATAAAGGCCATATATGACAAGCCCACAGCCAACATCATCCTCAATGGTGAAAAACTGAAAGCATTTCCACTAAGATAAGGAACAAGACAAGGTTGCCCACTCTTACCACTCTTATTCAACATAGTTTTGGAAGTTTTAGCCACAGCAACCAGAGAAGAAAAGGAAATAAAAGGAATCCAAATCGGAAAAGAAGAAGTAAAGCTGTCACTGTTTGCAGATGACATGATACTATACATAGAGAATCCTAAAGATGCTACCAGAGAACTACTGGAGCTAATCAATGAATTTGGTAAAGTAGCAGGATACAAAATTAATGCACAGAAATCTCTGGCATTCCTATACACTAATGATGAAAAATCTGAAAGTGAAGTCAAGAAAACTCTCCCATTTACCATTGCAACAAAAAGAATAAAATATCTAGGAATAAACCTACGTAACGAGACAAAAGACCTGTATGCAGAAAATTATAAGACACTGATGAAAAAATTAAAGATGATACAAAGAGATGGAGAGATATACCATATTCTCGGATTGGAAGAATCAACAATGTGAAAATGACTCTACTACCCAAAGCAATCTATAGATTCAATGGAATCCCTATCAAACTACCACTGGCATTTTTCACAGAACAAGAACAAAAAAATTCACAATTTGTATGGAAACACAAAAGACCCCGAATAGCCAAAGCAATCTTTGGAATGAAAAACGGAGCTGGAGGAATCAGGCTCCCTGACTTCAGACTATACTACAAAGCTACAGTAATCAAGACAGTATGGTACTGGCACAAAAACAGAAAGGTAGATCAATGGAACAGGATAGAAAGCCCGGAGATAAACCCACGCACATATGGTCATCTTATCTTTGATAAAGGAGGCAGGAATGTACAGTGGAGAAAGGACAGCCTCTTCAATAAGTGGTGCTGGGAAAACTGGACAGGTATATGTAAAAGTATGAGATTAGGTCACTCCCTAACACCATACACAAAAATAAGTTCAAAATGTATTAAAGACCTAAATATAAGGCAGAAACTATCAAACTCTTACAGGAAAACATAGGCAGAACACTCTATTACATAAATCACAACAAGATCCTTTTTGACCCACCTCCTAGAGAAATGGAAATAAAAACAAAAATAAACTAATGGGACCTAATGAAACTTAAAAGATTTTGCAAAGCAAAGGAAACCATATAGAAGACAAAGAGACAACCCTCAGGATTGGAGAAAATATTTGCAAATGAAGGAACTGCTAAAGGATTAATCTCCAAAATTTACAAGCAGTTCATGCAGCTGAATATCAAAAAAATCAAACAACCCAATCCAAAAATGGGCATAAGACCTAAATAGACACTTCTCCAAAGAAGATATACAGATTGCCAAGAAACACATGAAAGAATGCTCAACATCATTAATCATTAGGGAAATGCAAATCAAAACTACAATGAGATATCACCTCACATCGGTCAGAATGGCCATCATCAAAAAATATACAAACAATAAATGCTGGAGTGGTTGTGGAGAAAAGGGGACCTTCTTGCACTGTTGTTGGGAATGTAAATTGATACAGCCACTATGGAGAACAGCATGGTGATTCCTTAAGAAACTAAAAAACAACTACCATACGACCCAGCAATCTCACTACTGGGTTTATACCCTGAGATAACCATAATTTAAAAAGGGTCATGTACCAGAATGTTCATTGCAGCTCTATTTACAATAGCCTTGAGACGGAAACAACCTAAGTGCCCATCATCGGATGAATGGATAAAGAAGATGTGGCACATATATACAATGGAATATTACTCAGCCATAAAAAGAAACGAAATTGAGCTATTTGTAATGAGGTGGATAGACCTAGAGTCTGTCATACAGAGTGAAGTAAGTCAGAAAGAGGAAGGCAAATACTGTATGCTAACACATATATAGGGAATTTAAGAAAAAAATGGCATGAGGAACCTAGGGGAAAGACAGGAATAAAGACACAGACCTAGTGGAGAACAGACTTGAGGATATGGGTAGGTGGATGGGTGAGTTGTGACAGGGTGAGAGAGACGCATGGACATATATACACTAACAAACGTAAGGTAGATAGCTCGTGGGAAGCAGCCACATGGCACAGGGATATCAGCTCGGTGCTTTGTGACTGCCTCGAGGGGTGGGATAGGGAGGGTTTGAGGGAGGGAGACGCAAGAGGGAAGAGATATAGGAACATATGTATATGTATAACTGATTCACTTTGTTATAAAGCAGAAACTATCACACTATTGTAAAGCAATTATACCCCAATAGAGATGTTTAAAAAAGAGATAAGATCAGAAATAAATGGAAAAGAAATGAAGGAAACAGTAGTAAAGATCAATAAAACTAAAAGCTAGTTCTTGGAGAAGGTAAACAAAATTGATAAACCATTAGCCAGACTCATGAATAAAAAAGGGAGAAGACTCAAATCAATAGAATTAGAAATGAAAAATGAGAAGTAACAACTGGCGCCACAGAAATAAAAAGGATCATGAGAGATTACTACAAGCAACTATATGCCAATGAAAGGAACAACCTGGAAGAAATGGACCAATTCATAGAAAAGCACAACTTTCCACCCTGACCCAGGAAGAAATAGAAAATATAAACAGACGAATCACAAGAACTGAAATTGAAGCTGTTAATAAAATTCTTCCAACAAACAAAAGACTAGGACCAGATGGACTCACAGGTGAATTCTTTTAAACATTTAGGGAAGAGCTAACACTTATTCTTCTCAAACTCTTCCAAAATATAGCAGAGGGAGGAACACTCCCAATCTCATTCTATGAGGTCACCATCACCCTGATACCAAAAGCAGACAAAGATGTCACAATGAAAGAAAACTACAGGCCAATATCACTGATGAACATAGATGCAAAGAAACCTCAACAAAATACTAGCAAACAGAAGCCAACAGTACATTAAGAGGATCAGACACCATGACCAAGTGGGGTTTATCTCAGGAATGCAAGGATTCTTCAATATATGCAAATCAATCAATGTGATAAACCATATTAACAAATTCAAGAAGAAAAACCATATGATCATCTCAATAGATGCAGAAAAAGCTTTCAACGAAATTCAACACCCATTTATAATAATAAAAAAATAACTACAGAAAGTAGGCATAGAGGGAACTTACCTCAACATAATAAAGGCCATATATGACGAACCCACAGCCAACATCGTCAGTGGTGAAAAATTGAAACCCTTTCCTCTATGATCAGGACGAAACCAAGGGTGTCTAGTCTCACCACTATTACTCAAAGTAGTTTTGGAAGCTTTAGCCAAGCAATCAGAGAAGAAAAAGAAATAAAAGGAATCCAAACCTGAAAGGAAGAAGTAAAGCTGTCGTACGTATATGACATGATACTGTGCACAGAGAATCCTAAAGATGTTACCAGAAAACTGCTAGAGCTAATCAATGCATTTGGTTAAGTAGCAGGATACAAAATTAATGCACAGTAATCTCTTGCTTTCCTACACACTGATGATGAAGAGTCTGAAAGAGAAATTCAGGAACCACTCCCATTCACCATTGCAAACAATAGCATAAAATACCTAGTAATAAACATACCTAAGGAGACAAAACCTGTATGCAGAAAACTGTAAGAAATTGTGAAAGAAATTAAAGGTGATACAAGCAGATGGAGAGATATACCATGTCTTGGATTGGAAGAATCAACATTGTGAAAAAGACTATACAACCGAAAGCAACCTAGAGTTTCAATGCAATCCCTATCAAACTATCAATGGCATTTTTCACAGAACTAGAACAAAATATTGCAAAATTTGGATGGAAAAACAAAAGACCCCGAATAGCCCAAGCAATCTTCAGAAAGAAAAACGGAGCTGGAGGAATCAGGCTCCTTGACTTCAGGCTATACTACAAAGCTACCGTAATCAAGACAGTATGGTACTAGCACAAAAACAGAAATATAGACCAATGGAACAGGATAGAAAGCCCATAGATAAACCCACACACATATGGTCACCTTATTTTTGATAGAGGATGCAAGAATATACAATGGAGAAAAGACAGCCTCTTCAATAAGTGGTACTGGGGAAACTGGACAGCTACATGTATAAGAGTGAAATTAGAGCACTCACTAACACCATACACAAAAATAAACTCAAAATGGATTCAATACCTAAATGTATGGCCAGACACTCTAATACTCTTAGAGAAAAACATATGAACAACACTTTTTGACATAAATCACAGCAAGATACTTTTTGATGCACTTTGTATAGAAATGAAAATAAAAACAAAAATAAACAAATGGGAACTAATGAGACTTAAAAGATTTTGCACAGCAAAGAAATCCATAAAGAAGACGAAAAGACAACCCTCAGAATGGGAGGAAATATTTGCAAATGAATCAACTGACAAAGGATTAATCTCCAAAAATTACAAGCAGCTCTTGCAGCTCAATATCAAAAAACAAAAAGAAAAACAAATACCCAATGAAAAATGGGCAGAAGACCGAAATAGACATTTCTCCCAAGAGGGCATACAGTTTTCCAACAAACGCATGAAAGGATGCTCAACATCACTAAACATTAGAGAAATGAAAATCAAAACCACAACGAGTTGGGCTTCCCTGGTGGTGCAGTGGTTGAGAGTCCGCCTGCCAATGCAGGGGATGTGGGTTCGTGCCCTGGTCCGGGAGGATCCCACGTGCCACAGAGCAGCTGGGCCTGTGAGCCATGGCCCCTGAGCCTGCACCTCCGGAACCTGTGCTCCGCAACAGGAGAGGCCACAAAAGTGGGAGGCCCGCGTACTGAAAAAAAAAAAAAAAACAAACAAACCAAAAAACCCACAATGAGCTATCAGCTCACATTGGTCAGAATGGCCAACATCAGAAAATCTACAAACAATAAATGCTGGAGGGGGTCTGCAAAAAAGGGAACCCTCTTCACTCTTGGTGGGAATGTAAATTGATACAGCCACTATGCAGAACAGTATGGAGGTTCCTTTAAAAACTGAAAATAACACTACCATATGAACCAGAAATCCCACTACTGGGCATATACCCTGAGAAAACCATAATTCAAAACAAGTCATGCACCACAATAGTCATTGCACCACTATTTAGAATAGCCAGGACATGGAAACAATGTAATTTTCCATTGACAGATGAATGGATAGAGAAGATGTGGCACATATATACAGTGGAATATTACTTGGCTATAGAAAGAAATGAAATTGAGTTAGTTGTAGTAAAGTGGATGGACCTAGAGTCTCTCACACAGAGTGAAGTAAGTCAGAAAGGGAAAACAAATACCATATGCTAACACATATATATGGAATCTAAAAAGAAAAAAAAGATTCTGAGGAACCTAGGACAAGGCAGGAATAAAGATGCAGACATAGAGAATGGAGTTGAGGCCACAGGGAGGGGGAAGGGTAAGCTGGGACGAAGTGAGAGAGTGGCATTGATTTATATACACTACCAAATGTAGACTAGGTAGCTAGTGGGAAGCAGCTGCATAGAACAGAGAGATCACCTAGGTGCTTTGTGACCACCTAGAGGGGTGGGATAGGCTGGGTTGGACACAAGAGGGAAGGTATATGGGGATATACGTATACATATAGCTGATTCACATCTGTATACAGCAGAAACTCACACAGCATTGTAAAGCAATTATACTCCAAAAAAGATGTTAAAAAAATAAAACTGTAAAAAACACAAACACGTGGAGGCCAAACGGTATACTACTAAATAATCTATGTATCAGTAAAGAACTTTAAAAATGCCTAGAGACAAATGAAAATGAATATTCGACTATCCAAAACCTATGGTACACAGCAAAAGCAGTTTTCAGAAGGAAGTTTATTTCGAAACAAGCTTACTTCTGGAAACAAAATAAATCTCAAATAAATAATCTAACGTACACATAAAGGAACTAGAGTAAGAAGAACAAACAAAACTTAATATTAGTAAGGCAGAAATCATAAATAACAGAGAGAAATAAATGAAACAGAGACTTAAAAAGCAACAAAAGAAAAGATCAATAAAACTGAAAGCTGGTTCTTTGAAAAGAAAAACAAAATAGATAAAATGTTAGCCAAATCATCACCAAAAAAAAGGAGGGAGTTCAAATCAATTAAAGAAGAAATGATAAAGAAATTATAAATGGCACCACAGAAATACAAAAGATCATAAGACATTACTATATGTCAATGAAATGGCTAACCTTTAGGTAATAAACAAATTCTTAGAAATGAACAATCTCACAAGATTGAAGCAGAAAAAAAATAGAAAATATAGAACAAACCAATTCCTAGTAAAAAATTTGAATCTGTAATTAAAAGTACCTCAACAAACAAAAGTCCAGAACCAGATGGCTTCACAGGTGAATTCTACCATGCATTTAGAGAAGAGTTAACACGAATTTTTCTCAAAATTTTCCCAAAATATTGCAGACTAATTCTATGAGGTCAGCATCACGCTTATACCAAAACCAGACAATAGGATCACAATAAAGGAACTACAGTCCAATATCAGTGATGAATATATATGCAAAAACCCTCAACAAAATATTAATAAACCCAAACTGACAATACATTTAAAGGATCATACAGCGTGACCAAGTGGGATTTCTATCAGGTATGCAAGAATATTTCAATATCCACATCTCAATCAAGGTGATACATCACATTATCAAACTGAAGAATAAAAACATGATCATCTCAATAGGTGTAGAAAAACTTTTGACACAATTTACCATGGGTTTATGATAAAAATTCTTCAGAAACTTTATCTAGAGGGAACAAACCTCAGGATAATAAAGACTATCTATGACAAACCAACAACTAACATCATACTTGATGGTGAAAAGATGAAAACATTTCTTCTAACATCAGGAACAAGATAAGGATGCTGACCCTCACCACTTTTTTTAACATAGTTTTGGAAGTCCTAGCCACAGCAATCAGAGAGGAAAAAGCAATAAATAAATCCAAATTTGAAAAGAAGAAATAAAACTATCAATGTTTGCAGAGGGCATGATACGTTACATAAAAAATCCTAAAGACACTACCAGAAAACTACTACAGCTCATCAATGAATTTGATAATGTTGCAGGATGTAAAATTAATATACAGGAATATGTTGCATTTCTATACACTAACGATGAAAGATCAGAAAAAGAAATTAAGGAAACAATCACATTTACCATTTCATCAGAAAGAATAAACTACCTAGGAATAAACCTACCTAAGGGGCAAAAAAGTGTACTCTGAAAATTATAAGACACTGATGAAAGAAATGGAAGACAACACAAATAGATGGAAAGATATACCGTGTTCTTGGGTTGGAAAAATCAATAGTGCCAAAATGACCAAAATAACCAAGGCAAGCACTATCAAATTACCAATGACATTTTAATAGAATCTAGAGCAAATAATTTTTAAATTTGTATGGAAACACAAAAGACGTCGAATAGCCAAAGATAGAAGAGAAGGGCTGGGGAAGCCTAGACTTTACTCACAAGGAGTGCATGCTGCCTTGCTAACAATCAGGACAGAGAGAGATTTGCACCGGTGGTTTCTGCCTTGTCGCACTTCCCCATCCAAAGTGGAAAACACCCTGACCCACGCACGCTACACCAGAGGCTGGTGCAAGATCTGAGCAAAGATTCATTCTTGCTATGCAGAGAGAGATAAGGGTTGCCTGGGGTGTTAACTGGCCAGAAGCACGGAGGCCATTTTCAGCATGTGAATGGCACAGTGAGTCTAAGAAGAAGCGATGGCTAAGCACTGGTGGAATCTTGGGCAGACAGGCTATGGGAGAGGACTCAATATAGGTATGCAGAGACACCCAGAGGACCTGGTGCATGATCTGGGTGGAGCCACAGAGCCCATTGTCAGCATGGTGCAGCAGGAGAGTGTTCAGCAAACTTTGTCAGTGCACACATGGGGCAGTTTCACAAGAGGGCACAGTGGTAGAGCTCTGAATCTCAGGCAGACAGGCACTGGGCAGGAGTACACAGTAGTTCATTTCCTAGTGAGAGTGCCTTAACCCCACCCACTCAACAGCTTAGCACTAGATCTGGAGTAGACAGGTCATGGGAGAAGTCTACCACAAAGACAGCCCACATCTCATTGGAAGTGGATCCACCACAATTCTTGCAGCCAAAATAACCCAACCCCCAACCTCAGCCTATTCCACACCACAGCCTTGCACTAGATTTGGGACAAACACACAGAGAAAAGGACATAAATGTAGGCTACTTCTGAGCAGAATTGCGGATGTATACACAGGTGGAACATAAGTTTAATGTGAAACCATGGGCCTCAGCTCCTTCAGTAATCACCTCCTTTGGGGCAGTGCTTTCACTCAAAGGCAATGGAGCCTGATAAAACCCAACCCTCAGTGCTTTTACTCCTACAAATGAGGAGTAGAACCCACCCATGAGAGAGTGGGGACAGCCTTGGAGTAGACAGGAAGCCCCACCACACATCCAGCAAAAGCTCTAGATATTACACCAACTACACCCCCTATCAAAGAGATAAGTGCCAGCACACTCTGCTTGGCTATCATACCAAAACCAGCCCTCACATCAAAAATACTGAACATACACAGTCTAGACAGGGATGTTCCCACATAAACACACCCATTCAAAACCACAGTAGACGACTGTTTCTCCTAAATTCATAGAGAGAAAGATAAGTAAAATGAAAAGGCAAAAGAACTACTTCCAATTAAAAGAACAAGTGAAATCCCCTGAAAGAACAAATAATAAAATGGAGAACATCAATCTAGTGGACACCAAGTTCAAAAAGGTGGTAACAAAAATTTAAAGGAATGAAGAAAGATTATCTATAGAAATGCAGATCAGGAACCTACCTCAACAGAATAAGGGCCATATCTGACAAACTCACAGCAAACATCATTCTCAATTGTGAAAAGCTGAAAACATTTCCTCTAAGACCAGGAACAAGACAAGGTTATCCACTCTTGCCACTATTCTACAAAGTTTTGGAATTCCTTACCACAGCAATCAGGGAAGAAAGAGAAATAAAAGAAATCCAAATTGGAAAAAAAGAAGTAACATTGTCACTGCTTGAAGATGATATGATACTATACATAGTAAATCTTAAAGATGTTACCAGAAAACTACTAGAACTCATCAATGAATTTGGTAAATTTGCAGAATACAAAATTAATACACAGAATTTGCTTGCATTCATATTCACTAACAGCAAAAGATCAGAAAGAGAAATTAAGGAAACAATCCCATTTGCCATCACAACAAAAAGAATAAAATACCTAGGAATAAACCTACCTAAGGAGGCAAAAGAAATATACTCTGAAAACTATAAGACACTAAGGAAAGAAATCAAAGATGATACAAACAAATGGAGAGATATACCATGTTCCTGGTTGGAAGAATCAATATTATCAAAATGACTATACTCCCCAAATCAATATACAGATTAAATGCAATCCCTGTCAAAATACCAAAGGCATTTTACAGAGAATTAGAACAGAAAAAAATTACAATTTGTATGGAAACACAAAAGACCCCGAATTGCCAAAGAAATCTTGAGAAAGAAAAACAGAGCTAGAGGAATAAGGCTCCCTGAATTCAGACTATACTACAAAACTACAGTAATCAAGACAGCCTGGTACAGGCACAAAACCAGAAATATAGATCTGTGGAACAAGATAGGAAGACCACATATAAACCCATGCACCTATGGTCACCTAATTTATGGCAAAGGAGTCAAGAATATACAATGGAGAAATGACAGCACCTTCAGTAAATAGTGTTGGGAAAACTGAACAGCTAAATGTAAAAGAATGAAATTAGAACACTCCCTCCTACCATACACAAAAATAAACTCAAAATGGATAAAAGACCTAAATGTAAGGCTGGATATTGTACAATTCTTAGAGGAAAACATAGGCAGAACAATCTCTAACATAAATCACAACCAGATCTTTTATGATCCACCTCACAGAATAATGAAAATAAAAACTAAAATAAAGAAATGGGACCTAATTAAACTTAAAATATTTTGCACAGCAAAGTAAACAATAAACAAAACTAAAAGACAACACTCAGAATGGGAGAAAATATTTGCAAACGAAACAACTGACAAAGAATTAATCTCAAATATACAAACAGCTCTTGCAGCTCAATAACAAAAATACCAAAAACCAACCAATCCAAAAATGGGCAGAAGACCTAAATAGATATTTCTCCAAAGAAGACATACAGATAGCCAAGAGGCACATGAAAAGATGCTTGACATTTCTAATTATTAGAGAAATGCAAACCAAAACTGCAGTGAGATATCACCTCACACCAGTCAGAATGACCATCATCAAAAAATGTACAAACAATAAATACTGGAGAGGGTGTGGAGAAAAGGAAACCCTCCTACACTGTTGGTGGGAATGTAAATTGGTACAGCTACTATGGAGAACAGTATGCAGGTTCCTTAAGAAACTAAACAAAGAGCTAACATATGATCCAGGAATCCCACTCCTGGGCATATATCTGGAGTAAAACATGGTTTGAATGGATGCATGCACCCCAGTGTTCTTTTCAGCATGGTTTACAATAGCCAGGACATGGAAGCAACCATAACGTCCATCATCAATTGACAAATGAATGGATAAGAAAGATGTTGTATATATACAGTGGAATATTACTCAGCCATTAAAAAGCATAAAATAATGCCATTTGCAGTGACATAGAAGGACCTGGAGATTATCTTACTAAATGAAGTAAGTCAGACAGAGAAATCAAATATTGCTTATATGTGGAATCTTAAAAATGATACAAAGGAACATATTTACAAAACAAAAATACAGTCACAGATGTAGAAAACAATCTTTTGGCTACCGGAGGGACAAAAGGGGACTGATAAATTGGCAGATTGGGATTAACATATACACTCTACTATATATAAAATATCAATAGATAACTAATAAGGACCTACTGTATAGCAGAGGAAACTTTACTCAATACTCTGTAATGACCTGTATGGGAAAAGAATCTAAAAAAGAGTGGATATAATTATATGTATAACTGATTTGCTTTGCTATAAATCAGAAAATTACACAACATTTTAAATCAACTATACACCAATAAAATTTAAAAAGAATTGCAGATCAATGTAGTAAGGAACTAGAAACTATAAAGATTAACCAATCAAAAATATATGATTCAATTGCTGAGATAAAACCAAAAAGAAGCAATGAATAGCAGAGTAAGTGACATGGAAGAATGAATAAGTCATTGGGAACATAGACTAATGGAAATCTCCCAATCAGAACGGCAGACAGGAAAAAAATGTAAAAATGGAAAGCAACATACGTGATATATGGGATATAATGAAGCATGCCAACCTAAACATAAGGTTTCCAGAGGGGGAAGAGAGAAAGAAGGGGATTGAAAATGTATTTGAAGAAATTATGGCTGAAAACTTCCTAAGCCTGAAGAAGGAAACAGATACCAAGTACAAGGAAACAGATATCCAAATACAGGAAAACAGAGAGTCCCAAACAAGATGAATGCTAGCAGACACACACCAAGACATATCATAGTTAAAATGACCAATGTTAAAGATAAAGTGGGGACTCTGAGGGCAGCAAGTGAAAAAAAGTGTCAGTTACAAGTGAACCACCATAAAGCTATCAGCTGATTTCTGTGAAGAAACTTAGCAGGTCAGAACAGAATGGCATGATATATTCAAAGTCCTGAAAGGGAAAAATCTGCAACCAAGGATGCTACATCCAGCAAGATTATCATTTAGAGTAGAAGGAGAGATAAAGAATTTCTTCGACAAGCAAAAACTAAAAGAACTCAGCAATAGAAATATTGAAGGGTCTTATCTAAATAGAAAGGAAGAAAGATATATATGAAAGTGTAAATCACAGTGAGAAAGGCAAATATATAAAGGTTTGAATGCCAGATAAAGATGACTGTACATAGATTACAAAACAATTTTAAAAATCGTAAAATCTATCAAATCTACAAGTAAAAGTAACAGTATAAACATGAGGATGTAAATTAGGACATCAAAATCATAAAATGTGGGGGAGAGGAATATAAAAATATAGATCATTTAGAATGTGTTTGAAATGACTATAAGCTGAAAAAATAGATATAGTATGGGTAACATACTTCAACTCCACAGTAACCACAAATCAAAAACACACAATAGATGCACACACACACACACACAGAAAAAGAACAAAAAGAAAGGAACAGAAACATACTACAAAAGAAAATCATTAAACGAGAAAATAAAAAGCAAAAGAAGAAAAAATGAACAAAGAACTACTAAATCAACTGAAAAACAACGTTTAAAATGGCAAGAAGTACATAGCTATTTATAAATACTTTAAACATCAGTGGACTAAAAGCTCATTCAAAGGATATAGAATGGCTGATTAGATTAAAAGAAAAAAGAAAAGAAAAGAACCTACAATATGCTGCCAACAAAAAACTCACTTCTGGGTGAAAGAGAAAGACAGACTGAAAGTCAGGAGATGGAAAAAGATATTTCATGCAAATGGAAAAGAAAACAAAGTGGGAGTAACAATATTCATATCAGACAAAATAGACTTTAAAACCATGGCCAAAGAGAAAGAAAACAGAAGGACATCTCATAGTCATAAAGGGATAAATGCAAGAGGAAAATATTACTCTTGTTAATTATATGCACCTAATATAGCAGCACCTAAATATGTACAACAAATACTAACAGACATAAGGGAGAAAGGGATAAAAATAAGATAATAGTAGAAGAGTTTAACACCCCATTCACATGAATGGAGAGATAATCCAGACAGAAAATCAGTAAGGCAACAGAGATCCTAAATGACACAATAGACCAGTTGGACTTAACTGAAATCTACAGGATACAATATCTAAAAAGAAAAGAGAAAATCATTCTTTTCAAGTGTGCATGGAACGTTCTCTAGGATAGACCATATACTAGGTCGAAAAACAAGCCTCACAAATTTAAGAGGATAGAAATTATTTCAAACATCTTTTCTGACCACAACAGTATGAAAGTAGAAATTAACCCCAGAAAGAAAAAATGGAAATAGAACAAACACATGGAGACAAAAGAACACATTACTAAAAAAAAATAATAATAATATTGGGGCAATGATGAAAACAAAGAAGAAATCAGAAAATACCTTGAGACAAACGAAAATAAAAACACAACCTCACAAAATTTATAGGATGCAGCAAGAGCAGTTTGAAGAGACAAGTTCATAATGATATAGTCCTTCCTAAAGAAAAAAAGAAAAATCTCAAATAAACAACCTAAAATAGTTAGAAAAAAAGAACAAAGAAACCAAAGTTCAGGAGAAAGAAGGGAATAACAAAGATCAGAGAGGAAATAAATAAAATAGAGATAAAAATAAAAATGATCAATAAAACCAAGAGCTCTTTTTTGTTTATGTTTTTTTTTAAGATAAACAAAATCAACAAACTTCTAACCAGGCTCATCAAGAGGAAAAATGAGAGGACTCAAATAAACAAAATAAGAAATGAAAGTGTAGAAATAACTGATACTACAGAAATACAAAAAAAAAACTTATAAGAGAATACTATAAAAAGTTATATACTAACAAAATGGACAGCCTAGAAAAAATAGACAAGTTTCTAGAAACGGAATGGGAGAAAATATTTGCAAATTTTGTGACCAACAGCAAGTTAGTATCCAAAATATACAAACAGCTCATACAACTCAATATTGAAAAAGCAAAGAATCCAATAAAAAAATGGGCAGAAGATCTAAATAGACATTTCTCCATAGAAGACATACAGAGGGCCAACAGGCAAGTGAAAAGGCACTCAACATGGCTAATTATTAGAGAAATGCAAAACAAATCAATAAATTTGACAAAAGGAGAAAATGATTGACATTACATGATAATCAAAGTATAATCAAGAAGATATAATAATTATAAATACATAAGCACCTAAATAGGAGCACTTAACGATACAAGGAAAATATTAACAGACATAAAAGGAGAAATTAACAATAACACAATAATAGTAGGGGAATGTAAAACCACACTTACATTAATGGAAAGATCATCCAGACAGAAAATCAATAAGGAAGCATTGCATTTAAATAACACGTTAGACCAGATGCACTTAATTGATATATAGAGAGCTTTCCACCCAAAAGCAGCAAAACACAGTTTTTTTCAGGTGTATGTGGATCATTCTCCAGGAGAGATCACAAGCTAGATCACAAAACAAAACTTGGTAAATTAAAAACAGAAACCTGAAATCATATCAAGCATCTTTTCCAACCACAATGCTATGAAACTAGAAATCAACTACAGAAAAAAAAAAGACTGCAAAAGCCACAAACACAGGGAATTTAACAATATGCTACTAAACCTCCAATGGATCACTGAAGAAATCAAAGACAAAATTAAAAAATATCTAGATTCAAATGAAAAGAAAAACACAATGAGACTAAACCTATGGGATGAAGCAAAACAGTTCTAAGTGGAAAGTTTATAGTGGTACAATCCAGCTTCAGGAAACAAGAAAAATTTCAAACAACCTAATCTTACACATAACAGAACTAGAGAAGAAAGAATAAACAAAACCCAAAGTTAATATAAGGAAAGATATTGTAAAGATCAAAGAAGTAAATGAAATAGAGAGTCAAAAGAACAATAGAAAAGATCAATGAAACTAAACGATTTTCTTTGAAAAAATAAACAAACATTGATAAACCTTTAGCCAGACCCATCAAGAACAAATGGGAAAGGGCCCAAATCAATAAGATCAGAAATAAAAAAGAAGTTATGTCTGACACCACAGAAATACAAAAGATCATAAGAGACTACTATGAACAACTATATGTCAATAAAATGGGCAACCTAGAAGAAATGGACAAATTAGTAGAAAGTACAATATCCCAAGACTGAAGCAGGAAGAAATCAAAAATATAAACAGGAATGAAACTGAATCAGTAATTTAAAAACTTCAGTAAACAAAAGTCCAGGACGAGATGGCTTCACAGGTGAATTATACCAAACATTTAGAGAAGGGTTAACACCTATATTTCTCAAACTACTTCAGAAATTTGCAGTGGAAGGAATACTTCCAAACTCATTCTATGAAGCCAGCATAACCTTGATACCAAAACCAGACAATACTATTACACACAAAAAACTAAAAGCCAATATCAGTGATGAATATATATGCAAAAATCCTCAACACAATACTAGTAAACCAAAATCAACAATACATTAAAAGGAGAATACACCACGATAAAGCAGGATTTATAGCAGGAATTTTTCAATATCTGCAAATCAGTGTTACACTACATTAACAAATTGAAGAATAAAAACCATATGATCATCTCAGTAGATGCAGAAAAATTGTTTTGACAAAATTCAACATGATTTATGATAAAATTTCTCAATAAAGTGGGCATAGACAGAACATGCCTCAACATAATATAGGTTATATATGATAAACCCACAGCTAATATCATACGCAGTGGTGAAAAGCTGAAAACATTCCTCTAAGACCAGGAACAAGAAGATTGCCCAATTCCACAACTTTCATTCAACTTAGTATTGGTAATCCTAGCCAGAACAATCAAAGAAGAAAAAGAAATAAAAGGAATCCAACTTGGAAAGAAAGAAGTAACATTGTCATTGTTTGCAGATGACATGATACTATACATAGAAAATCCTAAAGATGCCACAAAAATCTACTAATCTCATTAATGAATTTGGTATAGTTGCAGGATACAAAATTAATATACACAAATCTGCTGCATTTCTATACACTAATAATGAACTATCAGAAAGAAAAAATAAGAAAACAATTCCATATACCATCACTTTAAAAAAATTACCTCGAAACAAATCTAACTAAGGAGGTAAAAGACCTGTACTCAGAAACCTATAAGACAGGGGACTTCCCTGGTGGTACAGTGGTATAGAATCCACCTTCTAATGCAGGGGACATGGGTTTGATCCCTGGTCAGGGAACTAAGATCCCACATGCTACAGAGCAACTAAGCCTGCGTGGCTCAACCAGAGAGCCCACATGCCACAAACTACAGAGCCCATGAGCTCTGGAACATGCGGGCCACAACTAGAGAAGAGAAAACCTGCATGCTGCAACTAGAGAAAAACCATAAACTGCAACGAAGAGCCCATGTGCCACAATGAAAGATCCTGCATGCAGCAACTAAGACCTGTTGCACCAATAAATAAATAAATAAGCAATTTATATAAAAAACAGAAACCTATAAGACAGCTATGAAAGAAAACTTTTTTAATATTTATTTATTTGGCTGTGCCAGGACTCACTTGCAGCACGTAGGATATTTGTTGCCACACGCAAGATCTTCGCTGTGGCATGGGAGATTTGTTCCCTATCCAGGGGTTGAACCCAGTCATCCTGCATTGGGAATGAGGAGTTTTAGTCACTGGACCACCAGGGAAGTACCACCTATGAAATAACTTGAAGGTGACACAAGCAGATGGGAAGATATACCATGTTCTTGGATTTGAAGAAATAGTATTGTTAAAATGACCATACCACCCAAGGAAATTTAGAGATTCAATGTAATCCCTATCGAAATACCAATGGCATTTTTCACAGAACTAGAACAAATAATTTTAAAATTTGTATGGAAACACAAAAGACCATGAATAGCCAAAACATTTCTTATAAAGTAGAACAGAGCTGGAAGAATCATGCTCCATGATTTCAGATTATACTACAAACCTACAGTAACCAAAACGCTATGATAGTGGCACAAAAACAAACACATATCAATGGAAGAGAATAGAGATCCAAAAATAAACCCATGCTGTTATGGTCAGTTAGTCTATGACCTTAGAGGCAAGTATATATAATGGAGAAAAGAGAGTCTTTTCAATACATGATACTACACAAACTGGTAGCAAATAGCTACATGTAAAAGAATGAAATTAGAACACTCTCTAACACCATATATGAAAAAAAACACCTAAAAATGGATTAAAGACCTAAATGTAAGACCAAAACCATAAAACTCCCAGAGGAAAACATAGGCGGAACATTCTTTGACATAAATCACAGCAATATTTTTTTGGATCTGTCTTCTAAAGCAAAGGAGTTAAAAGCAAAAATAAGCAAATGCAAATTCATGAAAATTAAAAGCTTTTCACATCAAAGAAAGCCATCAACAATGACAAAAAAGGAGAACATACTGAATGAGAGAAGATATTGCAAATGATATGACCAATATATATAACCAATATATATAACCAATATATATAACCAAAATATATAAACTTCTCATACAATTCAACATCAAAAAAAACCCAAACAAGTTCATTGAAAAATGAGCAGAAGAGCTGGGTAGACGTTTTTACAAAGAGCAAATGCAGACAGCCGACAGGCACATAAAAGATGCTCAATATAGTTAATCCTCAGAGAAATGCAAATCAAAACCACAATGAATCATCACCTCACACCTGTTAGAATGGCTGTCATCAAAAAGATCACAAATAACATATGTTGGCAAGGATGTGGAGGAAAGAGAACTCTTGTACAATATTGATAGGAATGTAAAGTGGTGCAACCACTGTGGTAAACACTATGGAGTTTTCTAAAAAAACTAAAAATAGAACTACAATATGACCAAGCAATTCCACTCCTGGTTATATATCTGAGAAAAACAAAAACACTATTTTGAAAAGACAGATGCACCCCAATATTGGCATTATTTACAAATGCCAGGATATGAAGCATATTTATGTACACACACAATGCAATACTACTCAGCCATAAGAAAATAAAGAAATTTTGCCATTTGCAGCAACATGGATGGACTTGGAGGGTATTATTCTAAGTGAAATAAGTTAGACACATAAAGAAAAATACCGTTTGATATCACTTTTATGTGCAATCTAAAAAAATACAACAAACTAGTGAATATAATAAAAAATAAGCAGATTCACAGATATAGAGAACAAACTAGTGGTTAATCCAGAGGAGGAAGGTGAGAGAGGCAATATAGGAGTAGGGGATTAAGAGGTACAAACTATAAATGGAGTATAACCATCAAAAAAGTGTGAATCACTATATTGTACACTTGTAACTTACATAATATTGCACATCAATTATACTTCAGTCTATAAAATCATCCAAAAAATGAACACAAATAATACCTTGAGCAAAATAAAAATGGAAACCTAAATTTCCAAAATCTGTGGGATGCAACAAAAGCAGTTCTTAGAGTGTCACTTATAGCAATATAAGCCTTCCTAAAGAAGGAAGAAAAATCTCAAATAAACAACCTAATCTACCAGTTTTAAGAATTAGAAAATACAAAGCCACAAGTCAGCAGAAGGAAGGAAATAATAAAGATCAGAGAGGAAATAAATTTTATAGAGATCAAAATGTACTAGAAAAAAAAATCAGTGAGCTAGATTTTTAAAAAGATTTAAAAAATGGATAAACTTTTAACCAGGCTCACCAGTAAGAAAAGAGAGTGGACCTAAATAATAAAAACAAGAAATAAAAGAGGAAATGAACAACTGTTACCAAAAAGTTACAAAAAATCATAAAAGAATGCTATGAATAGTTATATGCCAACAAACTGGACAACCTCGACAAAATGGAAAAATATCTAGAATCACAAAACCTGTCAGTACTTAAGAAGTGACAGACTATTTGAACAAACAGATGACTTGAAGTAATATTGAATTTGCAATAGGAGAAACTCCTAGCATACAAAAGTCCAGGACTGAATGGCTTCACAGGGGAATTCTGCCAAAGTTATAAATAAGAAGTAATACCTAAAGTTTTCAAAATATTCCTCCCAAAATGAAGAGTATGGAATACTACCAAAGTCATTCTATGAGGCCATGATACACTCGTACCAAAATAAGAAAGGCAGTAGAAAAAAATTATAGGCCAATATCTCTGATGAATATAGAGGCAAATATCCTCAACAAAATATTAGCAAACTGAATCCAACAACATATAACAAGGATTATACACCATGACCAAGTTGGAGTTATTCCAGTGTAACCAGTATGGTTCAATATTTGTTGGGATTTCCATGGTGGTGCAGTGGTTAAGAATCTGCCTGCCAATGCAGGGGACACGGGTTCAAGCCCTGGTCTGTGAAGACTGCACATGCCATGGAGCAAATAAGCTTGTGTGCCACAACTACTGAGCCTGTGCTCTAGAGCCGCTGAGCCACAACTAATGAGCCTGCATGTCACAACTACTGAAGCTCATGCACCTAGAGCCTGTGTTCTGCAACAAAGCAAAGTCACCGCAATGAGAAGCCCTTGCACTGCAATAAAGAGTAACCCCTGCTCAGTGCAACTAGAGAAAGCCCGTGTGCAGCAACAAAGACCAAGGCAGCCAAAAATTAATTAATTAATTTTTAAAAGTATCGTTCAATATTTGCAAATTAATCAATGTGGTATATCACATTAATGATTGGAAGAATAACAATTACATGATTATCTCAATAGAAGCTAAATAACATTTGACAAAATTCAACATCCATTTATGATAAGAACTCTAATCAAAGTGGGGCTCCCTCTTGCAAGAGCATTGGAATCAAAACTTACTGCTGAGCAATTGGCAGGAAGACTAGAGCTCACAAAAGAGGAAGTGCCACATCCAAAGACAGAGGAGAGGCCACAGTGGGAGGGTAGGAGGGGCACAATCACAATAAAATTGAGTCGCATAACCACTGGGTGGTTGACTCACAAACTGGATAGCAATTATACCACAGAAGTCCACCAACTGGAGTGAGGGTTCTGGACCCCACGTTGGGCTTCCCAACCAAGGGATCTGGTGATGGGAGGAGGAATTCCCATAATCAGATATTGAAGGCTGGAGAGATTTGACTGTAGGACTTTGATTGGACTGGAAGAAACAGAGACTCCACTCTTGGAGGGCACACACGGTGGGGGTGTGTGCATCGGGACCCAGGGGAAAGGAGCAGTGAGCCCATGTGAGACTGCACCAGACCAGCCTGCTGATCTTGGAGGGTCTCCTGCATAGGTGGGGTGTGGCTGTGGCTCACCGTGGGGAAAAGGACATTGGCAGCAGAAATTCTGGGAGGTGCTACTTGGTGTGAGCCTTCCTGGAGTCTGCAATTAACCCCAACAAAGGACCTGTAGACTCTAGTGCAGGGTAGCCACAGGCCAAATAACCAACAGAGAGGGAACCCAGCCCAACCAATCAGCAGACAAGAGGGTTAAAGTTTTACTGAGCTCTGCTGACCAGAGCAACATCCAGCTCTATCCACCAACATTCCCTCCCATCAGGAAGCTTGCACAAGCCTCTCAGATACCTCATCCAGCAGAGGGCAGACAGCAGAAGCAAGAAGGACTACAATCCTGCATCCTGTGCAACAAAAACCACATTCACAGACAAAATGAAAAGGCAGAGGACTATGTACCAGATGAAGGGACAAGAAAAAACCCCAGAAAAACAATTAAATGAAGTGGAGATAGGCAACTTTAGTGAAAAAGAATTCAGAATAATGAGAGTGAAGATGATCCAGGACCTCAGAAAAAGAATGGGGACAAAGATTGAGAAGATGCAAGAAATATTTAACAACGATCTAGAAGAATTAAATATCAAAGACCTAGAAGAATTAAAGAAAAAAGAAACAGAGATGAACAGTACAATAACTTAAATGAAAAATACACTAGAGGGAATCGATAGCAGAAGAACTGAGGCAGAAGAATGGATAAGTCAGCTGGAAGAAAGAATGGTGGAAATCATTGCCACAGAACAGAATAAAGAAAAAAGAATGAAAAAAAATGAAGACAAATTGAGATTTCTGGGACAACATTAAATGCACTGATATTCGCATTATAGAGGTCCCAGAAGGAGAAGAGAGAAAGAAAGGACCCGAGAAAATATTTGAAGAGGTAACAGTCATAAACTTCCCTAACATGGGAAAGGAAATAGCCACCCATGTCCAGGAAGCACAGAGAGTCCCAGGCATGATAAACCCAAGGAGAAACACACTGAGTTGCATAGTAATCAAACTGGCAAAAATTAAAGACAAAGAAAAATTATTAAAAGCAACAAGGGAAAAATGAAAAATAACATACAAGGGAACTCCCTAAAGGTTAACAGCTGATTTCTCAGCAGAAACTCTACACGTCAGAAGGGAGTCGAACAATATAGTTAAAGGAATGAAAGGGAAGAACCTACAACAAAGATTAAACTACATGTCAAGGATATCCTTGAGATTCAATGGGGAAATCAAAAACCTTACAGACAAGCAAAATCTAAGAGAATTCAGCACCACCAAACCAGCTTTACAACAAATGCTAAAGGAAATTTTCCAGACAGGAAACACAAGAGAAGGAAAAGACCTACAAAAATAAACCCAAAACAATTAAGAAAATGGATATAGGAACATACATATCGATAATTACCTTAAATGTAAATAGTTTAAATGCTCCAAGCAAAAGACATAGACTGGGCGAATGGATACAGCAACAAGACCCATATATATGCTGTCTACAAGAGACCCACATCAAACCTAGGGACACATACAGACTGAAAGTGAGGGGATGGAAAAAGATATTCCAGGCAAATGGAAATCAACAGAAACCTGGAGTAGCAATTCTCATATCAGAAAAAATAGACCTTAAAATAAAGAGTATTACAAGAGACAAAGAAGGACACTACATAATGATAAAGGGGTCACTGAACTGTCCCGGAGCCTGAAAGGAGGGCAGCCACACTGAGGCTGAGGGCTCTGGAGGGGCCAAACCAGCCAAAGCCACCACAGTCCTGGGGACTTCAGGCTGGTTGTTTCATCAAGTAACTTAAAGAGAAAATGGAAAAACAAGGAGGTTTGTGCCTGATATCATGTTGATGTGAAACCATGGATAGCCACTTTCTGCCACCCATGTGGATGACAGGCTCTTGGTGCTCCAGCCTGGTGTCAGGGCTGTGCCACTGAGGTGGGAGAGCCAAGTTAAGGAAACTGGTCCACAAGAGACCTACCAGCTCCACATTATATCAAACAGCAAAAATCTACCAAAGATCTCCATCTCAATGCCAAGACCCAGCTCCATGCAATGACCAGCAAGCTACAGTGCTGGACACCCTATGCCAAACAACTAGCAAGACAGGAACACACCCCCATCCATTAGCAAACAGGTTGCCTAAAATCATAAGAAAGTCACAGACACCCCAAAACACACCACCAGACAAGGACTTGCCCACTCGAAAAACAAGATCCAGCCTCATCCAGCAGAACACAGGCACTAGTCCCCTCCACCAGGAAGCCTACCAACCCACTGAACCAAACTTAGTCACTGGGGACAGACACCAAAAACAACGGGAACTATGAACCTTATACTTATATAAAACCTTATACTATGGTATAAGACTGGATATCAATTACAGGAAAAAATCTGTAAAATATACAAACACATGGAGTCTAAACCGTACACTACTTAATAACCAAGAGATCACTGACGAAATCAAAGAGGAAATCAGAAAATACCTAGAAACCAATGACAATGAAAACCCGATGACCCAAAACCTATGGGATGCAGCAAAAGCAGTTCTAACAGGGAAGTTTATAGCAATACAATCCTACCTTAAGAAACAAGAGGAGGAGCTTCAAGATGGCGGAAGATTAAGACGTGGAGATCACCTTCCTCTCCACAAATACATCAGAAATACATTTACATGTGGAACAACTCCTACCAAACACCTACTGAATGCTGGCAGAAGACCTCAGACCACTCAAAAGGCAAGAAACTCCCCATGTACCTGGGTAGGGTAAAAAAAGAAAGAAAAAATAGAGGCAAAGAATACGGATGGGACCTGCATCAGTGGAAGGGAGCTGTGAAGCAGGAAAGGTTTCCACACACTAGGAAGCCCCTTTGCAGGCGGAGACTGCTGGTTGCGGAGTGGGGGAGCTTTGGAGCCAGAGAGAGTGCAGCAACAGGGGTGCAGAGGAAAAAGTGGAGAGATTTCCGCACAGCAGATTGGTGCTGGCCAGCACTCACCAGCACGAGAGGCTTGTCTGCTCACCCGCCAGGACGGGTGGGGGCTAGGATCTGAGGCTCAGGCTTCGGTCGGATCCCAGGGAGAGGACTGGTGTTGGCTGCGTGAACACAGCCTGAAAGGGGCTAGTGCACCACAGCTAGCCGGGAGGGAGCCTGGGAAAAATTCTGGAGCTGCCGAAGAGACAAGAGACTTTTCCTTGCCTCTTTGTTTCCTGGTGCTGGAGGAGAGGGGATTAAGAGCACCACTTAAAGGAGCTCCAGAGATGGGCGTCAGCTGCGGCTATCAGTGCAGACCCCAGAGACGGGCATGAGATGCTAAGGTTGCTGGTGCAGTTACCAAGAAGCCTGTGTGCAAACACAGGTCACTATCCACACATCCACCCCCGGAAGTCTGTGAAGCCCGCCACTTCCAGGGTCTCGAGATCCAGGGACAATTTCCCCGGGAGAATGCATGGTGCGCCTCAGGCTGGTGCAACGTCACACGGGCCTCTGCCACCACAGGCTCAACCCGCATCTGTACCCATTCCTCCCCCCAGCCTGAGTGAACCACAGGCCCCGAAGCAGCTGCTCCTTTAACCCCATCCTGTCTGAACAAAGAACAGACGCCCTCAGGTGACCTACACACATAGGCGGGTCCAAATCCAAAGCTGAACCCTGGGAGCTGTCGGAAAAGAAGAAGAGAAAGGGAAATCTCTCCCAGCAGCCTCTGGAGCAGCGGATTAAATCTCCACAATCAACTTGAGGTACCCTGAATCTGTGGAATACCTGAAAAGACAGTGAATCATCCCAAATTGAGGAGGTGGACTTTGGAAGCAATGATATATATATATATTTTTTCCCCTTTTTCTCTTTTCCGGAGTGTGTATGTGTATGCTTCTGTGTGTGATTTTGTCTGTATAGTTTTGCTTTTACCATTGATCCTAGGGTTCTTTCTGTCCATTTTATTTTATTTTTTTATTACTTATAATTTTCTTTTTCCTTAGTAATTTTTATTTTAATAACTTTATTTTATTTTATCTTCTTCTTACATTCTTTCTATTTTTTCTCCCTTTTATTCTGAGCCATGTGGAAGACAGGCTCTTGGTGTTCCAGCCAGGTGGCAGGTCTGTGCCACTGAGGTGGGAGTCCCAAGTTCAGGGCACTGGTCCACAAGGGACCTCCCAGCTCCATGTAATATCAAATGGTGAAAATCTCCCAGAGAACTCCATCTCAACGCCAAGGCCCAGCTCCACTCAACGAACAGCAACGTACAGTGCAGGACACCCTATGCCAAACAACTAGCAATACAGGAACAAAACACCATCCATTAGCACAGGGGCTACCTAAAACCATGATAAGGCCACAGATGACCCAAAACACACCACCAGACGTGGACCTGCCCTCCAGAAAGACTAGATCCAGCCTCATCCACCACAACACAGTCACTAGTCCCCTCCACCAGGAAGCCTACAAAACCCACTGAAAAAACCTTAGCAACTGGGGACAGACACTAAAATCAAGGGAATCTATGAACTTGCAGCCTGCAAAATGGAGACCCCAAACACAGTAAATTAAGCAAAATGAGAAGACAGAGAAACACACAGTAGATGAAAGACCAAGGCAAAAACCCATCAGACCTAACAAATTAAAAGGAAATAGGCAGTCCACCTGAAAAAGAATTCAGAATTATGATAGTAAAGATGATTTAAAATCTTGGGAAAAAAAATGGAGAAAATACAAGAACCGTTTATCAAAGACCTCGAAGAACTAAAGAGCAAACAAACAGTGATGAACAACACAGTAAATGAAATTTAAAGTTCTC
The DNA here is from genome assembly GCF_059928025.1 of Delphinapterus leucas. Lineage (NCBI taxonomy): Eukaryota > Metazoa > Chordata > Mammalia > Artiodactyla > Monodontidae > Delphinapterus > Delphinapterus leucas. Next base: position 84,198,747 of record NC_143150.1, read on the forward strand.
TAGAAGAGATCAATAGCAGAATAACTGAGGCAGAGAACGAAAAAGTCACCAGGAAGATAAAATAGTGGAAATAACTACAGCAGAGCAGAAAAAAGAATGAAAAGAATTGAGGACAGTCTCAGAAACTTCTGGGACAACATTGAAAGCACCAACATTCGAATTATGAGGGTCCCAGAAGAAGAAGAGTAAAAGAAAGGGACTGAGAAAATATTTGAAGAGATTATAGTTGAAAACTTCCGATAATGGGAAGGGAAATATTTAATCAAGTCCAAGAAGCACAGAGAGTCCCGTACAGGATAAATCCAAGGAGAAACAAGCCAAGACACATATTAATCAAAGTATCAAAAATTAAATACAGGGGTTTCCCTGGTGGCGCAGTCATTGAGAATCTGCCTGCTAATGCAGGGGACACGGGTTCGAGCCCTGGTCTGGGAGGATCCCACATGCCGTGGAGCAACTAGGCCCGTGAGTCACAAGTACTGAGCCTGTGCTCCCCAACAAAAGAGGCCACGATAGTGAAAGGCCCGCACACCACGATGAAGAGTAACCCCCACTTGCCACAACTAGAAAAAAGCCCTCGCACAAAAACGAAGACCCAACACAGCAAAAATAAATAAATTAATTAATTTAAAAAAAGATTAAGGACTTTGAATACAGAGAATGTGCTAAAAAAAATTAAATACAAAGGAAAAAACCATTAAAAGCATCAAGGGAAAAACAACAAGTAATACATAACGGAATCCCCATAAGGTTAACAGCTGATCTTTCAGCAGAAACTCTGCAACCCAGAAGGGAGTGGCAGGACATATATAAAGGGATGAAAGAGAAAAAGGGGCAAACAAGTTTACTCTACCGAGCAAGGATGTCATTCAGATTTGACGGAGAAATTAAAAACTTTACAGGCAAGCAAAAGCTAAGAGAATTCAGCACCACCAAACCAGCTTTACAACAAATGCTAAAGGAACTTTTCCAGACAGGAAACACAAGAGAAGGAAAAGACCTACAATAATAAACCCAAAACAATTAAGAAAATGGATATAGGAACATACATATCCAAAATTATCTTAAATGTAAATGGCTTAAATGCTCCAAGAAAAGACATAGACTGTATGAATGGATACAACAACAAGACCCATATATATGCTGTCCACAAGAGACCAAATTCAAACCTAGGGACACATACAGACTGAAAGTGAGGGGATGGAAAAAGATATTCCATGCAAATGGAAATCAAGAGAAAGCTGTAGTAGCAATTCTCATAATAGACACAATAGACTTTTAAAAAATAACTATTGCAAGAGACAAAGAAGGACACTACATAATGATCAGGGGATCAATTCAAGAAGAAGGTATATCAATTGTAAATATTTATGCACCCAACATAGGAGCACCTCAATACATAAGGCAAATACTAAAAGACATAAAAGGGGAAATCGACAGTAACACAATCACAGTTGGGAACATAAACACCCCACTTTCACCAATGGAAAGATCATCCAAAATGCAAATAAAAAAGGAAACACAAGCTTTAAATGATACATTAAACAAGATGGACTTAATTGATATTTATATGACATTCCATCCAAAAACAACAGAATACACATTCCTCTCAAGTGCCCATGGAACAGTTTCCAGGATAGATCATATATTGGGTCACATAGCAAGCCTTGGTAAACTTAGGAAAATTGAAATCGTTTCAAGTATCTTTTCCAGCCACAATGTTGTGAGACTAGATATCAATTACAAGAAAAAATCTGTAAGAAATTCAAACACATGGAGGCTAAACAACACACTACTGAATAAACAAGAGATCACTGAAGATGCCAAAGAGGAAATCAAAAAATAAATAGAAATAAATGAAAATGAAACCACAATGACTCAAAACCTATGGGATGAAGCAAAAGCAGTTCTGAGAAGGAAGTTCACAGCTATACAAGCCTACCTTCAGAAACAAGAAACATCTCAAATAAACAACCAAAATATACACGTAAAGCAATTAGAGAAAGAAGAACAAAAACCCCAAAGTTTAGCAAAAGGAAACAAATCATAAAGATCAGACCAGAAATAAAAGAAAAATAAATGAAGGAAATGATAGGAAAGATCAATAAAACGAAAAGCTGGTTCTTTGAGAACATCAACATAATTGATAAACCACTAACCCGATTTATCAAGAAAAAAAAAGGAGAAGACTCAAATCAATAGAATTAGAAATGAAACAGGAGAAGTAACAGCTGACTCTGCAGAAATACAAAGGATCATGAGAGTTTACTACAAGTTACTCTTTGCCAATAAAATGGACAACCTGGAAGAAATGGACAAATACTTACAAATGCACAACCTTCTGGGATGGAACCAGTAAGAAATAGAAAATATGATCAGAACAACCACAAGCACTGAAATTGAAACTGTGATTAAAATCTTCCAACAAACAAAAGCCCAGGACCTGATGGCTCCACAGGGAAATTCTATGAAACATTTAGAGAAGTGCTAACACTTATCCTTCTCAAACTCTTCCAAACTATAGCAGAGGGAGGAACACTCCCAAACTCACTCAAAGAGGCCGTCATAACCCTGGTACCAAACCCAGACCAAGATGTCACAAAGAAAGAAAACTACAGGCCAATAACACTGATGAACATAGATGCAAAAATCCTCAACAGAATAGTAGCAAACAGAATCCAACAGCACATTAAAAGGATCATACACTATGATCAAGTGGGGTTTATTCCAGGACTGCAAGGATTCTTAAATATACGCAAATCAATCAACGTGATACACCATAAAAACAAATTGAAGGAAAAAAAATATGATCATCTCAATACATGCAGAGAAAGTTTTTGACAAAACTCAGCACCCATGTATGATAAAAACCCTGCAGAAAGTAGTCATAGAGGGATATTTCCTCAACACAATAAAGGCCATATATGACAAACGCACAGCCAACATCGTTCTCAATGGTGAAAAGCTGAAAACATTTCCACTAAGATCAGGAACAAGACAAGGTAGCCCACTCTCACAGCTATTACTCAACAAAGTTTTGGAAGTCCAAGCCACAGCAATCAGAGAAGAAAAAGGAATAAAAGCAATCCATATTGGAAAACAAGAAGTAAAGCAGTCACTGTTTGTAAATGACATGATACTATACATAAAGTATACTAAAAATGCTACCAGAAATCTACTAAAGCTAATCAATAAATTTGATAAAGAAGCATGATACAAAATTAATAGACAGAAATCTCTTGCATTCCTATACGCAAATGATGAAAAATCAGAAAGTGAAATTAAGAAAACACTCCTATTTACCATTGCAAAAAAAGAATAAAATATCTAGGAATAAACCTATATAAGGAGACAGAAGACCCGTATGCAAAAAATTATAAGACACTGATGAAAGAAATTAAAGATGATACAAATAGAAGTAGAAATATACCATGTTCTTGGATTGGAAGAATCAACAATGTGAAAATGACTCTACTACCCAAAGCAATCTACAGATTCAATGCAATCTGTATCAAACTATGACTGGCATTTTCCACAGAACCTGAATAAAAAATTTCACAATTTGTATGGAAACGCAAAAGACCCCAGAAAGCAATCTTGAGAAAGAAAAACGGAGCTGGAGGAAACAGTGTCCGTGACTTGAGTCTATACTACAAAGCTACAGTAATCAAGAGAGTATGGTACTGGCACAAAAAGAGAAATATAGATCAATGGATCAGGATAGAAAGCCCAGAGATAAACCCATGCATATATGGTCACCTTATTTTTGACAAAGGGGGCAAGAATATACAGGGGAGAAAAGACAGCCTCTTCAAAAAGTGGTGCTGGGAAACTGGACAACTACATGTAAAAGAATGAAATTAGAACACTCCCTAACACCTTACAGAAAAATAAACTCAAAATGGAATAAAGACCTAAATGTAAGGCCAGACACCTTCAAACTCTTAGAGGAAAACACAGGCAGAACACTCTATGACATCAGAGCAAGGTCCTTTTTGACCCAGCTCCTAGAGAAATGGAAATAAAAACAAAAATAAAGAAATGGTACCTAATGAAACTTAAAAGCTTTTGCAGAGCAAAGGAAACCATAAAGAAGACTAAAAGACAACCCTCAGAATCGGAGGAAATATTTGCAAATGAAGCAACTGACTAAGGATTAATCTCCAAGACATACAAGACACTCATGCAGCTCAATATAAAAAAAACACACAACTCAATCCAAAAATGGGCAGAAGACCCAAATAGATATTTCTCCAGATGTACAGATTGCCAACAAACACATGAAAGAATGCTCAACATCATTAATCACTAGCCAAATGTAAATCAAAACTATAATGAGGTATCATCTCACACCAGTCAGAATGGCCATCATCAAAAAATCTAGAAACAATAAATGCTGGAGAGGGTGTGGAGAAAATAGAACCCTCTTGCACTGTTGTTGAGAATGTAAATTGATAGAGCCACTATGGAGAACAGAATGGAGGTTCCTTAAGAAACTAAATATAGAACTACCAAACAAACCAGCAATCCCACTAGTGGGCATATACCCTGAGAAAACCATAATTCAAAAAGGGTCATGTACCAAAATATTCATCACAGCTCTATTTACAATAGCCAGAACAAAGAATCAACTGAAGTGTACATCATCAATGAATGGATAAAGAAGAGGTGGCACATATACACAATGGAATATTACTCAGCCATAAAAAGAAACGAAATTGAGCTATTTGTAATGAGGTGGATAGACCTAGAGTCTGTCATACAGAGTGAAGTAAGTCAGAAAGAGAAAGACAAATACCGTATGCTAACACATATATATGGAATTTAAGAAAAAAAATGGGGCTTCCCTGGTGGCGCAGTGGTTGAGAATCTGCCTGCTAATGCAGGGGACACGGGTTCGAGCCCTGGTCTGGGAAGATCTCACATGCCGCGGAGCAGCTAGGCCCGTGAGCCACAACTACTGAGCCTGCGCATCTGGAGCCTGTGCTCGGCAACTAGAGAGGCCGCGATAGTGAGAGGCCTGCGCACCGCGATGAAGAGTGGCCCCCATTCGCCGCAACAAGAGAAAGCCCTCACACAGAAACAAAGACCTAACACAGCCATAAATAAATAAATAAATAAAATTTAAAAAGAAAAAGAAAAAAAATGTCATGAAGAACCTAGGGGTAAGACAGGAATAAAGACACAGACCTAGTGGAGAACAGTCTTGAGGATATGGAGAGGGGGAAGGGTGAGCTGTGACACGGTGAGAGAGACGCATGGACATATATACACTAACAAACGTAAGGTAGATAACTAGTGGGAAGCAGCCGCATGGCACAGGGATATCGGCTCGGTGCTTTGTGACCGCCTGGAGGGGTGAGATAAGGAGGGTGGGAGGGAGGGAGACGCAAGAGAGAAGAGATATGGGAACACATGTATATGTATAACTGATTCACTTTGTTATAAAGCAGAAACTAACACACCATTGTAAAGCAATTATACCCCCAATAAAGATGTTAAGAAAAAAGAAAAAAGGAAGAGGTGGCACATATATACAATGGAATAGTGCTCAGTCATAAAATGGATTGAAACTGAGTTATTTGCAGTGAAGTGGATGGACCTAGAGATTGTCATACAGAGTGAAGTTAAGTCAGAGAGAGAAAAACAAATACTTCAGGCTAACACATATATGTGGAATCTAAAAAAAAAATATTCAGAAGAACCTAGGGGCAAGACGGGAATAAGGATGCAGACGTAATAGAGAATGGACTTGAGGATATGGGGAGGGGGAAGGGTAAGATGGGACAAAGTGAGACAGTGGCATGACATATATACACTACCAAAAGTAAAATAGATAGCTAGTGGGAAGTAGCTCCATGGCACAGGGAGATCAGCTCAGTGCTTTTTGACCACCTAGAGGGGTGTGATAGGGAGGGTGGCAGGGAGGAAGATGCAAGAGGGAAGAAATATGGGGACATATGTATATGTATTACTGATTCACTTTGTTATAAATCAGAAACTAACACACCATTGTAAAGCAATTATACTCCAATAAAGTTGATTAAAATAATAATAATAATAAAATTTTTAAAAAGGTTCAGGAAACATCTCAAATAAACAACCTTACACCTAAAGCAATTACAGAAAGAAGAACCAAAACACCCCAAAGTTAGCAGAAAGAAATCATAAAGATCTGATCAGAAATAAAAGAAAAAAATGAAGGAAATGATAGCAAAAATCAATAAAATTAAAAACTTGTTCAATGTGAAGATAAATAAAATGGATAAACCATTAGCCAGACACATTAGGATAAAAAGGGAGAAGACTCCAATCCATAGAATTAGAAATGAAAAGGGAGAAATAACAAGTGACACTGCAGAAATACAGAGGATCATGAGAGACTGCTACAAGCAACTATATGCAAAAAATAATGGACAACGTGGAAGAAATGGACAAATTCTTAGAAATGCACAACCTTCTGAGATGGAACCAGGAAGAAGTAGAAAATTTGAACAGAACAATCACAAACACTGAAATTGAAACTGTGATTTAAAAATTTCCAACAAACAAAAGCCGAGGACCAGATGGTGGCACAGGAGAATACTATCAAACATTTAGAGAAGAGTTAACACCTATCATTCTCAAACTCTTCCAAAATATTTCAGAGGGAGGAACACTCCCAAACTCATTCTAGGAGGCCACCATCACTCTGATACCAAAACCAGACAAAGATGTCACAAAGAAAGAAAACTACAGGCCAATATCACTGATGAACATAGATGCAAAAATCCTCAACAAAATACTAGAAAACAGAATCCAACAGCACATTAAAAGAATCATACATCATGATCAAGTGGGGCTTATTCTAGGAATGCAAGGATTCTTCAATATATGCAAATCAATCAATGTGATACACCCTATTAACAAACTGAAGAAGAAAAAACATATGATCATCTCAATAGAGGCAGAGAAATCTTTCAACAAATTTCAACACCCATTTATGATAAAGACCCACCAGAACATAGGCATAGAGAGAAATTCCCTCAACATAATAAAGGCCATATATGACAAACACACAGCCAACATCATTCTCAATGGTGAAAAACTGAAACCATTTCTACTAAGATCAGGAACAAGACAGGGTTTCCCACTCTCACCACTATTATTCAACATAGTTTTGGAAGTTTTAGACACAGCAATCAGAGAAGAAAAAGGAATCCAAATTGGAAATGAAGAAGTAAAGCTGTCACTCTTTGCAGATGACATGATACTATTCATAGAGGATCCTAAATATGCTACCAGAAAACTACTAGAGCTAATCAATGGATTTGGTAAAGTAGCAGGATACAAAATTAATGCACAGAAATCTCTTGCATTCTTATACACTAATGATGAAAAATCTGAAATTGAAATTAAGAAAATACTCCCATTGCCACAAAAATAATAAAATATCTAGGAATAAACCTTCCTGAGGAGACAAAAGACCTGTATGCAAAAAAAGTATAAGACACTGATGGAAGAAATTAAAAATGATACAAATAGATGGAGAGATATACCATGTTCTTGGATTGGAAGAATCAAAATTGTGAAAATGACTCTACTACCCAATGCAATCTACAGATTGAATGCAATCCCTATCAAACTACCACTGGCATTTTTCACAGAAATAGAACAAAAGATTTCACAACATGTATGGAAACACAAAAGATCCCGAATAGCAAAAGCAATTTTCAGAAAGAAAAACAGAGCTGGAGGAATCAGGCTTCCCATCTTCAGAGTATACTTCAAAGCTACAGTAATCAAGATAGTATGGTACTGGCACAAAAACAGAAATATAGATCAATGAAACAGGATAGAAAGCCAGAGATAAGCCCACACACATACAGACACGTTGTCTTTGATAAAGGAGGCAATAATATACAATGGAGAAAAAACAGCCACTTCAATATGTGGTGCTGGCAAAACTGGACAACTCCATTTAAAAAAATGAAATGAGAATACTCCTGAATACCGTACACAAAAATAAACTGAAAATTAATTAAACACCTAAATATAAGGCCAGATACTCTGATGCTCTTAGAGGAAAACATAGGAAGAACACTCCTTGACATAAATCACAGCAAGATCCTTTTTGACCCACTTCCTAGAGAAATGGAAATAAAAACAAAAATAGGCAAGTGGGACCTATTGAAACTTAAAAGCTTTTGCACAGCAAAAGTAACCATAAACAAGATGAAAAGACAACCATCAGAGTAGGAGAAAATATTTACAAATGAAGCAACCAACAAAGGATTAATCTCCAAATATACAGGCAGCTCATGCAGCTCAATAAAAAATAAAATAAAATTAATCCATAATGGGCAGAAGATCTAGATAGACATTTCTCTAAAGAAGATATATAGATTGTGAAGAAACATATGAAACAATGCTAAACATCACTAATCATTAGAGAAATGCAAATGAAAACTACAATTCGGTATCACCTCACACCAGTAAGAATGGTCGCCATCAAAAAATCTACAACAATAAATGTTTGAGAGGGTATGGAGAAAAGAGAACCCTCTTCACTGTTGGTGGAAATGTAAATTGATACGGCCACTGTGGATAACAGTATGGAGCTTCCTTAAAAAACTAAAAATAAAACTACCATACAACCCAGCAACCCCATTACTGGACATATAACCTGAGAATACCATAGTTAAAAAAGGAGTCATGTACCACAAAGTTCATTGCAGCTCTATTTACAATAGCCAGAACATAGAAGCAACCTTAGTGTCCATTGACAGATGAATGAATAAAGAAGATGTGGCACATATATACAATGGAATATTATTCAGCCATAAAAAGAAATGAAATTGAGTTATTTGTAGTGAGGTGGATGGACCTAGAGTCTGTCATACAGAGTGAAGTAAGTCAGAAAGAGAAAGACAAATACCATATGCTAACACATATATATGGAATGTAAGAAAAAAAATGTCACGTGGAACCTAGGGGTAAGATGGGAATAAAGATACAGATCTACTAGAGAATGGACTTGAGGATATGGGGAGGGGGAAGGGTAAACTGTGACAAAGCGAGAGGCATGGACATATATACACTACCAAACGTAAAATAGATAGCTAGTGGGAAGCAGCCGCATAGCACAGGGAGATTAGCTCAGTGCTTTGTGACCACCTAGAGGGGTGAGATAGGGAGGGTGGGAGGGAGGGAGATGCAAGAGGGAAGAGATGTGGGAACATATGTATATGTAGAACTGATTCACTTTGTTATAAAGCAGAAACTAACACACCATTGTAAAGCAATTACACTCCAATAAATATGTAAAAAAAAAAAAGACTTTTGCCCAGTCATCTGTGAATATAGCAGCTCCCAAAAGTCCAGGACCCAAATCACTGGGATGGAAGTCTTTTTCATGAGAAATGTCATTTTCAGGGTATACAGATGGTGAGGAAATCCAGTTAAAGCCTATCAGGATTCTGACTTAAGTTTTGCTGAGTCTGGCTAAAGAATGTATGCTTGAAAAACAGCAGTCTCCTGGTAGATGCCTGAGCAAAGTAGCAGTAAAGATTTCTGCAGTATCAACCCATTGACTTCAGTCCCCTGATACAGCCTCAGAATTTTGGGTATTTTACAGCTGCTTGATTTCAGAATAAAAGACAATTTCTCACCTGTATGGTTTAATCCTTTGGAAAAGAGAACATAATCATTTAGATGGCAAATAGGTCAGTTAGCACAACTGACCAGCTCTACCAACTGTGGTTATGTAAATAAATCAGGAAGATATTCATGTGAAAAAAAAAAAAAGAAAAGGAGATGTGGCACAAATATACAGTGGAATATTACTCGGCCATAAAAAGGAATGAAATTGAATTATTTGTAGTGAGGTGGATGGACCCAGAGTCTGTCATACAGTGTGAGGTAAGTTAGGAAGAGGAAAACAAATACCATATGCCAACATATATATGGAATCTAAAAAAAAAAGTTCTTATGAACCTGGGGGCAGGACAGGAATAAAGACATGGACTTAGAGAATGTACTTGAGGACATGGAGAGGGAGAAGTGTAAGCTGGGATGAAGTGAGAGAGTAGCATTGACATATATACACTGCCAAATGTAAAATAGATAGCTAGTGGGAAGCAGCCACATAGCACAGGGAGATTAGCTTGGGGCTTTGTGACCACCCAGAGGGGTGTGATAGGGAGTGTGGGAGGGAGATGCAACACGGAGGGGATATGGGCATATATATGTACATATAGCTTATTCACTTTGTTATAAGCAGAAACTAACACAACATTGTAATGTAATTATACTCTATTAAAGATATTAAAAAAAGATGCAAGAATGTAATGTATATCACAGGAATACAGCCATTATTTTATAATATTTTTAAATGGGGTATAATTTATAAAAATATTGAATTACTGTTGATATGTTGTACATCTGTAATTAATATAATATTGTAAATCAACTATACTCTGATAAAAATTAATTAGTTACAAAAAAAGAATAAGGAGTGAGGGGAAACTCAGTAATGGAATAAAGCTCAGGGATGTGAGAGGGAGCTGGGATGATATGATGGTGTCTATCATGCAGACCATTCATTCACACATTTGTATATTCATCAGCTCTTTATTGAATACCTACTATGTGCCAGGCACAATTCTAGACACTGGGGGATATATTAGTAAACAGGTGTGATAAACCTCTGCCCTTGTGTTGTTTTCATTCAAGTTGGGAAGTCATAATAAACACATAAACAGATATATAAAGTTCTAATGTGTTAAGTACATTAAAAGATATTGAGTGAATGAGTGCCACTCTACTGAAAGAAGGTCTTTGTAGAAAAGACCTTTGAGCAGAGGCAAATAATTGATAAGGCATAGGAAGATCTGGGGGGAAATATTTTAAGCAAAGGGAACAGTCGATGCAAGGTCCCTGCAGTGAGAGCATGTCTGGCACATTCTAGGAACAGTGAAGGGGCCAGCAGTGCTAAAGTGTAGAAAGCAAAGGGAGGAATGGCAGGAGATGAGGTCACAAAGGTAGCAGAGGGCCAGATTGCATAAAGTCTTTGAGGTCATGGTAAAAATAATCTTTGATTTTTAATCTGCATGAGATGGAAAGCCATCAGAGAGTTTTGAGGAGACGAGTGATAGTATCTGACACATGTTTTGAAAGGATCACTTTATATCAGGGGCAAGCAAAGAGACCAACAAGTCAGCTATTGCATTAATCCAGGTGAGGGATGATGTTGGCTTGTATCAAGCAAACAGTGATAGAGGTATTGAGAAGATCAGAATCTGAAGTCAGAAATGTTATCTGCTGTGAATAGGCTGTAGAACTCTAGAGAGACTTCCAGGAGATTACTTCAAGTTTTGGGGCCTTGGTAAATGAAAAGATACAATTATCATTACCTGAAATAGATAAGACTTAGGTTTAAGCAGGTTTGGTGATGAGGGGATGAAGACGAGAGTTAAGTTTTGGATATATTAGATTTGAGATGCCTAACAGACATCCAAGGAAAGATATCAAGTAGGTGGTTACATATATGTGTTATGATTTCAGGGGCATGGTTTTACCTGGGCATATAAAATTTAGGAATCATTGGCATATGGATGTTATGTGAAGTCATGGAACTGGATGACAGTACCTAAAAAGTGAGTGTATATACAGATCTCTGAAGACAGCCTTGTAGCACTCCAAAGTTTAAAGGTGGGTGAGATAAGGAAGATTAAAAAAAGGAGACTGAGAAGAGATGCCAAAGTGCTAGGAGGAAAACCAAGACAACATAGAAACTTGGAAGTCATGTGAAGAAAGTGTTTCCAGGAGGCATGATTAAAGCTACCATTTCAGGCAGATAATTTTGAGTAACATAAGGACTGAGAATTTACTATTGTATTTAATAACTTGGAGGTTATTGATGACCTTGACAAGAGCATTTTCAGTGGAGCGGTCTGGGGGAAAAGCCTATAGATACACATAACAAACAAAAAGATAGTTTAATGGTTAATTCTATAGGCTTCATCAAAAAGTTATGTGCCTATTAGAGAAGGCATAACACAGAAGGTGTAAAATGAAGTGAGCTTTGAAGGATAAATACAAGTTTGCTGGGAAAAGAAAGAGGAGGTATAGTCCAGATAGAAGAAGTAGCATGAGGCAACGGCACAGAAGTGTTGACTTGCACAATGTGCTCAAGGCACAATAAGCAATCCATTTTAGCTGAAAATATAGGATTCATGAGAGGTGAAGATTTGCCATGGACATTTTGCTTACATATGCAACATGTGAGAAGGATTTCAGATGAGACCTTTGGTCATTTGCACCATCATCAGTTAGTAGCAAAGGCATCGCCATATAATATTTATTGTGTAAATTTCAGCTTGATATTATATTCAATCTAGAATAAGTAGGCATTTATGTTGCATCAGTTTTTCCCTAGTTAAGGGGGACTAATGTATGAACAGTCTTATTCTACCAGATATCAAAATTGATACCATAAATTTTCAGAAGTAAAAACAGTGTGATAATGACATATAATTATACAAAATTAATAAAAAAATTATAGAGTTTAAAAATAGACATATATATGAGGATTTAGTATTTAATAAATGTGGTGGCATTTAAAATTAATTATAAAAAAGATAGATTATTTAATAAAGGCACTGGGTCAACTGGCTATCTGTTTGGGAAAAACAAAGTTAAATACTTAATACAATATAATCCACCCTCCACCTCCACACATACACTCACACACACACACAAAAAGGGCAAAAATGCAGATAGGCAATTCACAGAAAAATATAGATGGCTTGTAGCTTAATCTCAATTAATTGTCAAGCAAATTAAGCAAAAATGAGATGTTTTTAGCCTCTCAGATTGGCAATTAAAAAATACTCTGAATTGGCAAGAGTATGAAGAATCAGGTAGTTTTATGCACAGTTGGTGAGTATGTAAATTGGTACAATATTTTTATTAAGACAGCAAATGTGAATGCCATTTTACCAAGCAATGTCATGTCCAGAAATCTAGCTTACAAGTGTGCAAAGACAGAAGAACAAACATGTCCATATTATCATCATCATCATCATCTTCATCACCATCATCATCAACACTTTTAAAAAATATTTTATATATGTGATTTTTCTTTTTTGGCCGCACAACATGTGGGATCTTAGTTCCCCAACCAGGGATTGAACCCGCAGCCCCTGCATTGGAAACACAGAATCTTAACCACTGGACCGCCAGGGAAGTCCCCATCGTCACTTATTGTGCATTACTGTGGGCCAGAAAATGTTCGAAGCATTTTTATTTATACCACTCATTTAATTCCCTCAACAAATCTCTGAGTTAGGTAACTACAGGTGACCCTTGAACAACACGTGTTTGAACTTCACAAGTCCACTTATATGTGGATTTTTTTCAATAGTAAACTACAGTACTGTAAGATCCTTCTCCACCATGGCTCTGCAACTGCTGTTTCTGGATTATCATAAAGATGTTAGCTAAAGCAAATCGTGTAAACAGAAAGGAACAGACTCCATTCCTGGGGGAGAAAAGAAAGCAGCCAGACCAGAAGGAGGGCTCCTACTGGAATGATCTATTTACAGAAGGTTATGGAAGTCAGATACAGATTGATGATGATGATTAACAGAAAACATGGAAGTAACATGAGGAAATGACATTACTCAGAGACCCCTGTATGTGGAATCCGCTCAAACTTGAGGCAGAGAAAGTAGTCTCATAACAATTGTACTACTTCAGGCATGAGATTCTAGAGGAACTAGAAAAGACAAATATGACAGAGATTTTGAAAGACACATTTTGACTTTACAACTAATTAGAACTAGGTGACATAGGTAACAATCATTTTTACTGTCCAACTCTACCAGTGGTACCCCCATTAACCTACCCCAAAGTATGATCGAGCATAAGAAGATTTAAAAAAACTGTACAACTAGTAATTTATTTCTCTTCTCCCTCATACACTGCCTTGCACACAGCTGTCACTCAATTTATATTTGTTCAATAAAGGGTGTTTGAGAAGTTTCACAACATTTCACAATATGACACTAATCCAATTCTCTCAGCTGTATTCCACAGCAACTACACTGTGGATGTGGGTTTTGGTTTGCTTTGCTTTGTGCTTCTGATCTGATTTGTCAGTCTAATAAAACCTTCACAACCTAGACTAAATGCAGAGTAACACAACGGATCTAATTTTGATCCCATTTGGTACCTTACCAGAGGGTAGCATTTTGGCTTGTAGATGGGTGTGCAAAACCTTCGGCATTGGCTCATAAATAATCAAACAGGTAAATGCTAAGCCACTGATTTAAAGAAAAACCTCTTTATATTATGTCAAATAAGGAAATACATCTGCATTTTCTTCTTTCATCTATTGGGTTGGGATTTGGTTGACAAATGGTCTCTTGTGGGCAAGCAAAGGTAATCTGGAAATAAATAATAGATTTCCTTGCAAAAGCTGTGGAGAAAGGATATCCTGACAATTTCACCTATATCTGGTGAGCTGCACTAAGGTTTGACTTCTAATAATGTGTTTTCTATTGTTCTGTTCCTTACCCAAAGTAGAAGATATGCTGACCTGAGGAACATAATCCAGTCCTGAAGGACATAATTCAAATAACTTCTAAAAGCATCAGTAGCTCTTCCAGTCTATCAGGGCTCCTCCCCAGTGAATGAAACTTTGCACATTCCACATACTCTTCCTATTCACTCTATCCTTTGACTGGGTTGAGAAAAGGTAAGTCCCTTGAGAAAAATAAGCAAGAACTCCCCTTCCCCACCATGTATGCTCAATACCCTAGTTCCAAGAGTTTCTTTCAGTCTATCTTATTTATTTATTTATTTATTTATTTATTTATTTATTTATTTGGGTCTTCGTTGCTGCTCACGGGCTTTCTCTAGTTGCAGTGACTGGGGGTTACTCTTCCTTGTGGTGCACAGGCTTCTCATTGTGGTGGCTTCTCTTGTGGAGTACGGGCTCTAGGTGCCTGGGCTTCAGTAGTTGTGGCATGCGGGCTCATTAGTTGTGGCTCACAGGCTCTAGAGCTCAGGCTCACTAGTTGTAGTGCACAGGCTTAGCTGAGCTGCAGCATGTGGGATCTTCCTGGACCTGGGCTGGAGCCCATGTCCCCTACATTGGCAGGCTGATTCTTACCCACTGCACCACCAGAGAAGTCCCTCTTTCAGTCTATATTTAAATTATTTTCTTTATACATAGCTGCTTCTATATTTTACATCTCCATGTCATTTCACTTGCTTCTCTATTTAGAATGTCTTCTCAATGCACCCCTCTCATCACCATCCTTTGCCCCTCTTTTGTTTGTTGAATATTCATGCTTTAGATTCAGATCAAATTCTAGCTCTAGCATTACCTTCCTAATGAAGACTTTCTTGTCATCCATCATGCAGTTAAGCTCCATCATACAGTTAAGCTCCATCCTCTAGCTAAGCCCCGTCCTCTAAACTACTACAACACCTGGTAAAGATCATTATTATAGCATTTAGCATTGTAATAGGAATTGTGTATTTATATTTTTTCTTTGAGGGCCTTCATCTTACTTTGTTTTGGAACTCCTCAAGGCTAGAGCTAATGTGTTGTATGCATCCCTGGTGCTTGATACAGGTGTCTGTAACATAGCAGGCACTGAACTAATTGTTCATTCATTTGTTCAGCACTGGGAATTAATGAAAATAACAATGTCCCTTATGGAGGTTATTAAATATTAGTCAGGAAAAATGGACAATAAACAATATAGAATATGTCAGATAAAATTAGAGAGGGTAGTAGAGATGGGGAGTGATGGAGAGTGTGTTATTATTTTATATAGACCTCTTTGGAGAGGTAACATTTTAAAAGAGGACTGAAAAAATGGAGAAAGTGAGTCGTGTGGATATTGCAGAGAAGAGAATTCCAAGCACAAAGAATGGCAAATTCAAAGTTCTTATGGCCTAAACAGAGTGAATGGAGACAGGGGGTAGGAGGTGAGGTCAGAGAGGGAGCAGGTGCAAAATCATACAGTTTCTTGTATGCCAAGGTAAGTTCTTTGGCTTTCAGTTTGACAGGATGTCATTCGAGAGGTTTGAGCAGAGAACTGACCCAATCTGCCTTAGGTTATAATAGAATCACTCTGGATGATGTATTAGGAATAAATTTTTAGGGACAAAGAAAGAATAGGGGGGACTACTTAAGAGGCTATTACAAGATGCTAAGGGAGAGATGGTGGTAGTTCAGGCCAGTTTGGTATGCTGGAAGTGGTGAGAAGTAGTTGGATTTAGGAGATTCTCTTTTATAAGTTTACAGCTAATTACATGTGCTGCTGTATTTATTACATATGGAATATAATAGTGACTCTAATGTTTTGGGCCTGATAAACTAAAAGCATTGCAATTTACTGAAAAAGAGAAGGCTGAGAAGAGCAGGTTGATGAGAGCCATGGAAACATTGAGTAGTGCTTTGGCTAGGTTAATAATGGGACAATGTAAGATGAATAGATGAAGATGAGCAGTTTTCATGAGCTAGATTAAGTCTACCTGACTTTGGTGTTTTCTAAGGTACTATTCTTTACAAAACCACAAAACAAAAATCAGTAACAACAGTGATAAAAACCACTACAGTTTATTGAACAGAAAATAAGTGCTAGGCACTGTGGGGACTTTATATGCATGATCTCATTTAATATTTCTCCAAACCCTAGAAATTACAAACTACTTTTCCCTCTTTCCAGATGATATAGCTGAGGTTCACAGCACTTAAACATCCTGTGCAAGAAATGACACTGCACTGGTAAGTGCCAGAGAGTCTATACAAACACTCAAAGATCATCATGTATTTCTACTATACATCCTTGCCCATGAACTAGATTTGAACTACCCCTGTTATAGTATATACTTTGTCCAGTTTTACAATTGGATAAATTAAGATCTTAGAAGGCAGAAAATACTTAAGTGATTCAGACAGAAAGATATCACAGTCCAGAGATATGTCTTCTCATTTAAAGCACATTCTTTGATAGAAATAAAAAACAGGAAGAAAGCTAGAAAACTCACAAATAAATAGAAATTAAACAACATACTCCTGAACAATCAAAGAAGAAATCAAAAAGGAAATAAAAAATAATCTTGAGACAAATGAAAATAGAAATACAACATACCAGAACTTATGGGGTACAGCAGCAAAGGCAGTTTTAAAAGGAAAGTTTATAGCTATAAACATACACATTAAGAACAGAGAAATATCTCAAACAAACAACCTAACATTACACCTCAAGGAACTAGGAAAAAAACAAACTAGGCCCAAAGTTAGCAGAAGTAAAGAAATAATAAAGATTAGAGCAAATGTAAAGGAAATAGAGACTAATAACACAATAGAGAAGATTAACAAAACCAAGAGTTGGTTTTTTGACAAGACAAAAAAAATGACAGTATTTAGCTATACTAACCAAGAAATAAAAGAGAGAATTTAAATTTTAAAAATTACAAGTGAAAAAGGAGACATTACAACTGGTACCACAGAAATACAAAGACTATGAAAGATGATACACCAACAAACTGGAAATCCTAGAAGAAGTAGAGAGATTCCTAGAATAATACAATCTATTAGGTCTGAATCATGAAAAAATAGAACATAAGAAAAGACTAATAACAGATAACAAAATTGAATCATTAATCAAAAACCTCCCAAATAAGGAAAGGCCAGGACTAGGTGGGTTCATTGGTGAATATTTAAAGAAAAATTAATGCTAATCCTCCTCTACTCCTCCAAAAAATTGAAGAGGAGGGAACACTCCCAAACTCATTTTAGGAGACCAGCATTACCCTGACCAAAAGGCAGATAAGGACAATACAAGAAAACTACAGGTCAATATCCCTGACGAATAGAGATGCAAAACTTCTCAACAAAATATTACTGAACCTAATTCAACAGCACACTAAAAGAGCATATACTGGGACTTCCCTGGTGATCCAGTGGTTAAGAATCTACCTTCCAATGCAGGAGATGTGAGTTCAATCCCTGGTCAGGGAACTAAGATCCCACATGTCTTGGGGCAACTAAGTCCATGTGCTCTGAAGCCCACATGTGTGCTGCAACTAGAGAATCCTGCATGTTGCAACAAAAAGCCAGCACACTGGAGCTAAGACCTGATGCAGCTAAATAAATAAATAATAAACTAAAATAAATCTTAAAAAAATATATATATACCATGTTCAAGTGGGATTTATCCCTGGGATAGAAGGATGATTCCTCATATGCAAATCAATCATGTGGTACACAACATTAAAAGAATAAAGGATAACAGGAATTCCCTGGCAATCCAGTGCTTAGGACTCCATGCTTTCACTGCTGGGGGCCCGAGTTGAATCCCTGTTTGGGGAACTAAGATCCTGTAAGCCACACAGTGCAGCAAAAGAAAAAAAAAGACTAAAGGATAAATTCACATGATCATCTCAACAGATGAAGAAAAAATATTTGACAAATACAACACCCTTTCATGATAAACACCTTTAACTAATTAGGTATAGAAGAAACTTACTTTAACATAATAAATGCTACATATGACCAGCCCACAGATGACATTATACTCAATGATGAAAGGCTGAAAGTTTTTCCTCTAAGATCAGCAACAAGATAAGGGAGTCTTCTCCCAGCACTCCTATTTGACATAGTGCCAGAAGTCCTAGCCAGAGCAATTTGACAAGAGAAAGAAATAAAGGTCATCCAAATCAGAAAAGAAGTAAAATTGTCTCTGTTTGCAGACATAATCTCATATACAGAAAAACCTAAAGATTCCACCAAACAATTGTTAGACTTAACAAATAATTGTTAGAACTAATAAATAATAATTGTTAGAACTAATAAAGGTGAAGGATACAAAGTCAACATACAAAAATCAGTCATGTTTCTTTACACTAACAATAAAGTATCCGAAAAATAAATAAATAAAGCAATCCCATTTGCAACAGTTTCAAAAACAATAAAATACCTAAGAATAGATTTAATCAAGAAGGTGAAAGATCTGTGCAGTGAAAATTATAAGACACTGATGAAAGAAATTGAAGCAGACACAAATAAATGGAAAGATATCCCATGTTCATGGATCAGAAGAATTAATATTGTTAAAATGTCCATACAACCCAAAGCCATCTACAGAGTCACTGCACTCCTTATCAAGATTGAGTAGCATTTTCTTACAGAAATGGAAAAAATAATCCTAACATTTTTGTGTTAGGAATCACAAAGGACCCCAAGTCAAAGCAGTCTTGAGAAAGAATGATAAAGTGAGGCATCGCACTTCTTGATTTCAAGCTATATTACAAAACTATATAAGCAGAACAGTATAGTATTGACATAAAAACAGACACATGGACCAATAAAACTGAATCAGGAACCCAGAAATAAACTCACACATACATTGACAACTAATATTTGACAAGGGAGCAGAGAATACTCAGTGAGGAAAGATAGTCTCTTCAATAAATGGTGTTAGGAAAATTAGATGTACACATGCAAAAGAATGAAACTGAACCCCCATCTTATACCACTCAAAAAGTTAACTTGAAATGGCTTAAAGACTTGTAAGACTGGAAACCATAAAACTTCTAGAAGAAAATGTAGGGAAATAACTCCTTGGTCAATTAGTTTTCTACATATATATGTATATATTGCAAATGATTACCAGAATAAGGTTAGTTAACACAACCATCACGTCAAATAGTTACCAGGTTTTGGCATGTGGTGAGAAGTTTTGAGATCTACTCTTTTAGCAACTTTCAAGTATACAATACAGTATTGTTAACTATAGTCACCATGCTGTCAATTAGATCTCCAGAAAATTATTCATCTTATAAATGGAATTTTGTACCATTTGGCAAAACATATTTGTATATGAAGCCAAAAGCATAAGGAAAAAAACAAAATAAATAAGTGGGATTACATAAATCTAAAAAGTTTCTGAAAAGTAATAAATAAATATATAAATAAATACACAAACAAAATGAAAGGCGACCTATGGAATGGGAAAAATATCTGCAAACTATCTATCTGATAAGGGGTTAATATCCAAAATATATAAGGAACTCATAAATAGCAAAAGAAAGAAAGAAAGAAAAAAGAAAGGAAACAGAAAGAAAGAAAGAAAGAAAAAGAGAGAGAGAGAGGGAGGGAGGGAGGGAGAAAGGAAGGAAGGAAGGAAGGAAGGAAGGAAGGAAGGAAGGAAGGAAGGAAGGAAGGAAGGAAGGAAAGAAGAATGAAAATCCAATTAAAAAATTAGCATAAGACCTTTGGACCATTTTCCCAAAGTAGACGTAAACATGATCAACAGGTACATGAAAAGATGCTCAACATCACTAATCATCAGGGAAATGCAAATCAGAATCAAAATGAGATGTCACCTCACACCTGTCAGAATGGTTATCAAAAAGAGATCTCAAACGTTGTCAAGGATATGAAGAAAAGGGGGCATTTGTGCACAGTTGGTGGTAATGTAAATTGGTACAGCCACTATGGAAAACATTATGGAGGTTCCTCAAAAAAATTAAAAAATAGAATTACAATATAATACAGCAATCCCATTTCTGGGTAAGACGAGGCACACCTGCGAGTTTGATTCCAAACTACTGCAATAAGGCACATATTTTAATCAGGAGAGCCACACACATTTTTTGGTTTCCCAGTGAATATTAAAGTTATGTTTACACTGTACTGTAGTCTATTAAGTGTGTAATACCGTCATATCTAAAAATGTGCATACCTTAATTAAAAAGTACTTTATTGCTAAAAAATGAGGCTTCAGCTCAGATGGTGGTGGAGGGTTTTGCCTCAGTGTTAATGGCTGCTGACTGATCAGGGTGGTGGTTGCTGAAGGCTAGGGTGGCCGTGGCAACTTCTTTTTTTTTTTTTAACATCTTTATTAGAGTATAATTGCTTTACAATGGTGTGTTAGTTCCTGCTTTATAACAAAGTGAAACAGTTATACATATATATATGTCCCCATATCTCTTCCCTCTTGTGTCTCCCTCCCTCCCACACTCCCTATCCCACCCCTCTAGGTGGTCAAAAAGCACCAAGCTGATCTACCTGTGCTATGCAGCTACTTCCCACTAGCTATCTATTTTACGTTTAGTAGTGTATATATGTCCATGCCACTGTCTCACTTTGTCACAGCTTACCCTTCCCCCTCCCCATATCCTCAAGTCCATTCTCTAGTAGGTCTGCATCTTTATTCCCGTCTTGTCCCTAGGTTCTTCTGACCATTTTTTTCTTTTCTTTTTTTAGATTCCATATATCAGGACCAGCCCCCTAGAATGAAAGCCTGGGGGATGTTGCCTGGGGTTCCCAGCCTGTCTCTCCAAGCTTGCCCCAACTCTACCTTGGCTTTGGTGCAGACATTCCAAAAAATGTTTTGTATGTAGCCCTCTACATCTAGTTTCCTTGGGTCTCCCTGGCAAGTTAGCTGTCTTAGCTTAGCTTGACATTCTGATGAGTTTTCCCCCACTGAGCTCTCCACGGGAGCACCAGGACCTGAGAGCTGGAGCTTGGGGACAGGTAAACAAAGGAGAAGCCAGCCTTGTGGGGCCCCTCCATAAGGATTTGGCCATGAATCACTGCCCCATGGCCAGCAGGTCTGGGAAGAAGAAGGAGCTGTGGGCCTGTTTGTAGGAGGCCATTTCTGCCAACTGAGACATCAGTATGTCCCTTTCTGGAAGCTCTTCTGCTTCTCTCATGGTCACTTTCCTCCCTGTCCCCCACCACTCAGCCTGGCCTGGTGCCAAAGGTCAGGCTCATATATGTGTTAGCATGTGGTATATGTATTTCTTTTCTGACTTACTTCACATTGTATGACAGTCTCTAGGTCAATCTACCTCACTACAAATAACTCACTTTCATTCCTTTTTATGGCTGAGTAATATTCCATTGTATATATGTGCCACATCTTCTTTATCCAATCATCTGTTGATGGACACTTAGGTTGCTTCCATGTCCTGGCTCTTGTAAATAGAGCTGCAATGAACATTTTGGTACATGACTTTTTTTTTTTTTGTGTGGTACGCGGGCCTCTCACTGTTGTGGCCTCTCCCGTTATGGAGCACTGGCTCCGGACGCGCAGGCTCAGCGGCCATGGCTCATGGGCCAAGCCGATCCATGGCATGTAGGATCTTCCCAGACTGGGGCAAGAACCCATGTCCCCTGCATCGGCAGGTGGACTCTCAACCACTGCACCACCAGGGAAGCCCTACCTGACCTTTATGAAAGATGGTTTCCTCAGGGTTTATGCCCACTAGTGGGATTGCTGGATCATATGGTAGTTCTATTTGTAGTTTTTTAAGGAACCTCCATAATGTTCTGCATAGTGGCTGTATCAATTTACATTTCCACCAAAACTGCAAGAGGATTCCCTGTTCTACACGCCCTCTCTAGCATTTATTGCTTCTAGATTTTTTGATAATGGCCATTCTGACCAGTGTGAGATATCTCATTGTAGTTTTGATTTGCATTTCTCTAATGATTAGTGATGTTGAGTATCTTTTCATGTGTTTGTTGGCAATCTGTATATCCTCTTTGGAGCAATGTCTATTTAGGGGCTCTGCCCATTTTTAGATTGGGTTGTTTGTTTTTTCGATATTAAGCTGCATGTGTGGATTGTATGTTTTGGAGATTAATCCTTTATCAGTTGCTTCATTTTCAAATATTTTCTCCCATTTTGAGGGTTGTCTTTTCACCTTGTTTATGGTTTATTTTGCTGTGCAAAAGCTTTGAAGTTTCATTAGGTCCCATTTGTTTATTTTTGTTTTTGTTTCCATTTCTCTAGGAGGTGGGTCATAAAGGATCTTGCTGTGATTTATGTCATAGAGTGTTCTGCCTATGTTTTCCTGTAAGAGTTTGATAGTTTCTGGCCTTACATTTAGGTCTTTAATCCATTTTGAGCTTATTTTTGTGTATGGTGTTAGGGAGTGATCTAATCTCATACTTTTACATGTACCTGTCCAGTTTTCCGAGCACCACTTATTGAAAAGGCTGTCCTTTCTCCACTGTAAACTCCTGCGTCCTCTATCAAAGATAGGGTGACCATACGTGCATGGGTTTATCTCTGGGCTTTCTATCCTGTTCCATTGATCTATCTTTCTGTTTTTGTGCCAGTACCATACTGTCTTGATTACTGTAGCTTTGGAGTATAGTCTGAAGTCAGGGAGCCTGATTCTTCCAGCTCCATTTTTTGTTCTCAAGATTGCTTTGGCTATTCGGGGTCTTTTGTGTTTCCATACAAATTGTGAATTTTTTGTTCTAGTTCTGTGAAAAATGCCAGTGGTAGTTTGATAGGGATTGCATTGAATCTATAGATTGCTTTGGGTAGTAGAGTCATTTTCACAATGTTCATTCTTCCAATCCAAGAACATGGTATATCTCTCCATCTATTTGTATCATCTTTAATTTCTTTCCTCAGTGTCTTATAATTTTCTGCATACAGGTCTTTTGTCTCCTTAGGTAGGTTTATTCCTAGATATTTTATTCTTTTTGTTGCAATGGTAAATGGGAGTGTTCTCTTAAATTCACTTTCAGATTTTTCATCATTAGTATATAGGAATGCCACAGATTTCTGTGCATTAATTTTGTATCCTGCTACTTTACCAAATCATTGAGCATCTCTAGTAGTTTTCTGGTAGCATCTTTAGGTTTCCCTATGTATAGTATCATGTCATCTGCAAACAGTGACAGCTTTACTTCTACATTTCCAATTGGGATTCCTTTTACTTCTTTTTCTTCTCTGATTGCTGGGACTAAAACTTCCAAAACTTTGTTGAATAATAGTGGTGAGCGTGGGCAACCTTGTCTTGTTCCTGATCTTAGTGGAAATGGTTTCAGTTTTTCACGATTGAGGACGATGTTGGCTGTGGGTTTGTCATATATGGCGTTTATCATGTTGAGGAAAGTTCCCTCTATGCCTAATTTCTGGAGGGTTTTTATCATAAGTGTGTGTTGAATTTTTTGGAAAACTTTCTCTGCATCTATTGAGATGATCATATGGTTTTTCTCCTTCAATTTGTTAATATGGTGTGTCACATTGATTGATTTGCATATATTGAAGAATCCTTGCATTCGTGGGATAAACCCCACTTGATCATAGTGTATGATACCTTTAATGTGCTGTTGGATTTTGTTTGCTAGTATTTTGTTCAGGACTTTTGCATCTACGTTCATCAGTGTTATTGGCCTGTAGTTTTCTTTCTTTGTGACAACTTTGTCTGGTTTTGGTATCAGAGTGATGGCAGCCTCATAGAATGAGTTTGGGAGTATTCCTTCCTCTGCTATATTTTGGAAGATTTTGAGAAGGATAGGTGCTAGCTCTTCTCTAAATATTTGATAGAATTCTCCTGTGCAGCCATCTGGCCCTGGGCTTTTATTTGTTGAAAGATTTTTAATCACAGTTTCAATTTCAGTGCTTGTGTTTGGTCTGTCCGCAGTTGCTGTAACTTTCTGATTCAGTCTTGGAAGGTTGTGGATTTCTAAGAATTTGTTCATTTCTTCCAGGTTGTCTATTTTATTGGCATATACTTGCTTGTAGTAATCTCTCATGATCCTTTGTATTTCTGCAGTGTCAGTTGTTACTTCTCCTTCTTCATGTCTAATTCTATTGATTTGAGTTTTCTACCTGTTTTTCTTGATAAGTCTGGCTAATGGTTTATCAATTTTGTTTATATTCTCAAAGAGCAAGCTTTTAGTTTTATTGATCTCTGTTATCGTTGCCTTCATTTCTTTTTCATTTATTTCTGATCTGATCTTTCTTTCTTTCTTTCTTTCTGCTAACTTTGGGACTTTTTAGTTCTGCTTTCTCTAATTTCTTTAGGTGTAAGGTTAGGTTGTTCGTTTGAGATGTTTCTTATTTCTTAAGGTAGGATTTTATTGCTATAAACTTCCCACTTAGAACTGCTTTTGCTGCATCCCATAGGTTTTGGGTCACTGTGCTTTCATTGTCATTTGTTTCTAGGTATTTTTTGATTTCTTCAATGATCTCTTGGTTATTAAGTAGTGTGTTGTTTAGCCTCTATGTGTTTGTATTTCTTACTGAATTTTTCCTGTAGAGTAATCTTTGTTGCTGGTAGAGTAATCTTTGTTGTAGGTTTTTCTCCTTCATCACTTTAAATATGTCCTGCCACTCCTTTCTTGTTTTCAAAGTTTCTGCTGAAAGATCAGCTGTTAAACTTATGGGTATTCCCTTATGTGTTATTTGTTGTTTTTCGCTTGCTGCTTTTAATATTTGTTCTTTTTATTTAATTTTTGATAGTTTGAATAATATGTGTCTTCACATGTTTCTCCTTGGATTTTACCTGTATGGGACTCCCTATGCTTCCTGGACTTGATGAACTATTTCTTTTCCCATATTAGGGAAGTTTTCAACTATAATCTCTTCAAATATTTTCTCAATCCCTTTCTTCTTCTTTTCTTCTTTTGGGACCCCTATAATTCAAATACTGGAGCATTTAATTTTGTCCCAGAGTTTTCTGCGACTGTCCTCAATTCTTTTCATGCTTTTTTCTTTATTCTGCTCTGCAGTAGTTATTTCCACTATTTGATTTTCCAGATCACTTATCCATTCTTCTGCCTCAGTTATTCTGCTGTTGATGTCTTCTAGAGAATTTTTAATTTCATTTATTGTGTTGTTCATCACTGTTTGTTTGCTCTTTAGTTCTTCTAGGTCCTTGTTAAACGTTTCTTTTATTTTCTCCATTCTATTTCCAAGATTTTGGATCATCTTTACTATTATTATTCTGAATTATTTTTTAGATAGACTGCTTATTTCCCCTTCATTTTTTATGTCTGGTGGGTTTTTGCCTTGCCCTTTCATCTGCTGTTTGTTTTTCTGTCTTCTCATTTTGCGTAACTTACTGTGTTTGGGGTCTCCCTTTTGCAGGCTGCAGGTTTGTAGTTTCTGTTGTTTTTGGTGTCTGTCCCCAGTGGCTAAGTTTGGTTCAGTGGGTTGTGGAGGCTTCCTGGTGGAGGGGGCTAGTGTCTGTGTTCTGGTGGATGAGGCTAGATCTTGTGTTTCTGGTCGGCTGGTCCACGACTGGTGGTGTGTTTTGGGGTGTCTGTGGCCTTATTATGATTTTCAGAAGCCTCTGGGTTAATGGATGGGGTTGTGTTCCTGTCTTGCTAGTGTTTGGCATGGAACATCCTGTACTGTAGCTTGCTGGTCATTGAGTGGATCTGGGTTTTGGCATTGAGATGGAGATCTCTGCGAGATTTTCACCATTTGATATTATGTGGAGCTGGGAAGTCTTTTGTGGACCAGTGTCCTGAACTTGGCTCTCCCACCTTAGTGGCACAGCTGTGACACCTGGCTGGAGCACCAAGAGCCTGTCCTCCACACAGCTCAGAATAAAAGGGAGGAAAAAGGAAAGAAAGAAAGAAGAAGATTATAAAATAAAATAAAGTAAAATAAAATAAAATAATTAAACTAAAAAATAATTTTTAAGAAAAAATATTTTTTAATAAAAAAAAAAAAACAGACTGACAGAACCCTAGGACAAATGGTAAAAGCAAAGCTATACAGACAAAATCACACACAGAAGCATACACACTCTCAAAAAGAGAAAAAGGGAAAAAAGTTATGTATATCATTGCCCCCAATTTCCACCTCCTTAAATTGGGAAAATTCGTTGTCTATTCAGGTATTCCACAGATGCAGGGTACATCAAGCTGATTGTGGAGATTTAATCTGCTGCTCCTGAGGCTGCTGGGGGAGATTTCCCTTTCTCTTCTTCTTTTCGCACAGCTCCCATGGTTCAGCTTTGGATTTGGACCTGCCTCTGCCTGTAGGTCGCCTTAGAGCCTCTGTTCTTCGCTCAGACAGGACGGGGTTAAAGGAGCAGCTGATTCAGGGGCTCTGGCTCACTCAGACCTGGTGGGAGGGAGCGGTACGGATGTGAGGCGAGCCTGTGGTGGCAGAGGCCAGCTTGACGTTGCACTGCCCTGAGGCACGCCATATGTTTTCCCAGGAAAGTTGTCCCTGGTTCATGGGACCCTGGCAGTCATGGGCTGCACAGGCTCCTGGGAGGGGAGGTGTGGAGAGTGACTTGTGCTTGCACACAGGCTTCTTGGTCATGGCAGCAGCAGCCTTAACGTTTCATGTCCGTCTCTGTGGTCCGCATTGATATCCATGGCTCGTGCCCGTCTCTGGAGCTGCTTTATTTTATATTTTTTTAGTTTTTTTTGTCATACGCGGGCCTCTCACTGTTGTGGCCTCTCCCCTTGTGGAGCACAGGCTCTGGACGCGCAGGCTTAGTGGCCATGGCTCACGGACCCAGCCGCTCCACGGCATGTGGGATCTTCCCGGACGGGGGCACAAACCCGAGTCCCCTGCATCGGCAGGCGGACTCTCAACCACTGCGCCACCAGGGAAGCCCTCGAGCTGCTTTAAGCAGCTCTCTTAATCCCCTCTCCTCACGCACCAGGGAACAAAGAGTCAAGAAAACGTCTCTTGCCTCTTCGGCAGCTCCAGACTTTCCCAGTCTCCCTTATGGCTAGCTGTAGCACACTATCCCCCTTCAGGCTGTGTTCACCCAGCCAGCCCCAGTCCTCTCCCTGGGATCTGACCTCCGAAGCCAGAGCCTCAGCTCCCAACCCCCGCTTATCCCTGAGGGTGAGCAGAGAAGCCTCTTGGGCTGGTGAGTGCTGGACAGCAACGGATCCTCTGTGAGGGAATCTCTCTGCTTTGCCCTCCGCACCCCTGTTGCTGCGCTCTCCTCCATGGCTCTGAAGCTTCCCCCCTCCGCCACCCACAGTCTCCGCCCACGAAGGGCCTTCCTAGTGTGTGGAAACCTTTCCTCATTCACAGGTCCTTCTCACTGGTGCAGGTCCCGTCCCTATTCTTTTGTCTCTGTTTTCTCTTTTTTCTTTTGCCCTACCCAGTTACGTGGGGGAGTTTCTTGCCTTTTGGGAGGTCTGAGGTCTTCTGCCAGCGTTCAGTAGGTGTTCTGTAGGAGCTGTTTCACATGTAGTTGTATTTCTGATGTATTTATGGAGAGGAAGGTGATCTCCACGTCTCACTCTTCTGCTGTCTTGAAGCTGCTCTGCAGCTTCTTAAAATAAGACAACAATAAACTTTGCTGCACCAATTGACTCTTCTTTTCCTGAACTATTTCTCTGCAGCATGCAATGTTGTTTGATAGCATTTTACCCACAGTAGCACTTCTTTCAAAATTGGAGTCAATCTTCTCAAACTCTGCCACTGCTTTATCAACTATGTTTATGTAGTATTCTAAATCCTTTGTTGTCATTTCAACAATCTTCACAGTATCTTCACCAGCAGTAGATTCCATCTCCAGAAACCACTTTCTTTGCTCATCCATAAGAAGCAACTCCTCACCCATTAAAGTTTTATCATGAGATTGCAGCAACTCAGTCACGTCTTCAGGCTCCACTTCTAATTCTAGTTCTCTTGCTATTTCTACCACATCTGAATTTACTTCTTCTGCAGAAATCTTTTTTTGTTTTGTTTCTACATCTTTATTGGAGTATAATTACTTTAAAATGGTGTGTTAGTTTCTGTTTTTATAACAAAGTGAATCAGCTATACATATACATTTATCCCCATTTCTCCACCTTCTTGCATCTCCCTCCCACCCTTTCTATCCCACCCCTCTAGGTGATAACAAAGAAGTGAGCTGATCTCCCTGTGTTATGTGGCTGCAGCTGCTAACTGTCTATTTTACATTTGGTAGTATACATGCCACTTTCTCGCTTTGTCCCAGGTTACACTTCCCCCTCCCCATGTCCTCAAGTCCATTCTCTACATCTGCGTTTTTATTCCTGTCCTGCCCCTAGGTTCTTCAGAACCTTTTTATTTTTTTTAATTCTGTATATATGTGTTAGCATACGGTATTTGTTTTTCTCTTTCTGACTTACTTCACTCTGCATGACAGTCTCTAGGTCCATCCACCTCACTGCAAATAACTCAATTTCATTTCTTTTTATGGCTGACTAATATTCCATTGTATATATGTGCCACATCTTCTTTATCCATTCATCTGTCAATGGACGCTTAGATCGGTTCCATGTCCTGGCTATTGTAAATAGAGCTGCAATGAACATTGTGGTACATGACTCTTTTTGAATTATGGTTTTCTCAGAGCATATGCTCAGTAGTGGGATTGCTGGTCAAATGGTAGTTCTATTTTTAGTTTTTTAAGGAACCTCCATACTGTTCTCCATAGTGTCTCTATCAGTTTATATTCCCACAAATATTGCACAAGCATTACCTTTTCTCCACACCCTCTCCAGCATTTATTGTTTGTAGAGTTTTTGATGATGGCCATTCCCTCTGCAGAAATCTTGAACACTTCAAAGTTATTCATGAACACATCTAAGTTACTGATTCCAACTTCTTCCAAATTCCTGTTAATGTTGATATTTTAACCTCTTCCCATGACTCATGAATATTCTGCATGGCATCTAGAATGGTGAATCATTTCCAGAAAAATTTTCATTTACTTTGCCCAGATCCATCAGAGGAATCATTACGTATGGCATCTATAGCTTTTCAAAATGTATTTCTTAAACAGTCACACTTAAAGCCAAATTTACTCTTTGATCCATTGGCTACAGAATGGATTTTGTGTTAACTGGCATGAAAACAACATTAATCTTGTGGCACATCTATCAGAGCTCTTCAGTGACCAGTGTATTTCCAATGAGCATTAATATTTTGAAATGCATCATTTTTTTCGGAGCAGTAGGTCTCAACAGTAGGCTTAAAATATTCAGTAAACAATGATGTAAACAGGTGTGCTTTTCCTGCAGGCATTACTTTTCCATTTACAGAGAACAAGCAGAATATTTAACATAATTCTTAATGGCCCTAGGATTTTTAGCATGGTAAATGAGCACTGGTTTCAACTTAAAGTTACCAGCTGCCTTAGCCCCTAACAAGAAAATCAGCCTGTCCTTTGAAGCCAGACATTGACTCCTCCTTTATAGCTATGAAAGCCCTAGATGGCACCTTCTTTCAGTAGAAGGCTGTTTCATGCACATTGAAAATCTGTTGTTTAGTGTAGCCACCTTCATTAATTGTCTCAGCTAGAATATCTAGATAACTTGCAGCAGCTTTTACATCAGCACTTGCAAGCAGCACTTCACCTCATACTTTTATGTTATGTAGATGGTTTCTTTCCTTAAATCTAATGAACCAATATCTCCTAGTTCCACACTTTTCTTCTGCAGCTTCCTCACTTCCTCAGCCTTCATAGAATTGAGGAGAGTTAGGGCCTTGCTTTGGATAAGGTTTGGCTTAGGGGTATGTTGTGGCTGCTTTGATTTTCTAGCTAGATCACTCAAATCTCTCCATATCAGCAAAAAGGTTGTTTTGCTTTCTTATCATTCATATGTTCAGTGGAGTAGCACTTTTAATTTCCTTTAAGAATTACTTTTCCTTTGCATTCACAACTTGGCTGTTTGAGGCAAGAGGTGTAGCTTTTAGCCTATCTTAGCTTTCAACATGCCTTCCTCACTAAGGTTAATCATTTCTAGCTTTTGATTTAAAATGAGAGACATGCAACTCTTCCTTTCACTTGAATACTTAAAGGCCATTATAGGGTTATTAATTGCCTTAATTTCAATGTTGTTGTGTCTCAGGTAATAGGGAGACCTGAAAAGAGGAGAGAGATGGGGACACATCCAGTCAGCAGAGGAGTCAGAACACGCACACCATTTATCAATTGTTTGCCATCTCATATGGGCCTGGTCTGTGATGCCCCAAAATCATTGTAACATAAAAGATCATCTATCACAATTCACCATAATAAATATAATAATAATGAAAAAGTTTGAAATATCGTGAGAATTACCAAAATGTGACAGAGATACGAAGTGAGCAAATGCTGCTGGAAAAATAAGGACAATAGATTTCCTCAATTTGTAAAAAAATGCCATTATCTGTGAAGTGCAATAAGGTAAAGCACAATAGAATGAGGTACGCCTATATACTCAAAGGAAATAAAATCAGTACATGGAAGAGATATCTGCAACATCATGTTCGTTGTAGCCATTATTTACAATAACCAAGACATGGAAACAACCTAAGTGTCCAGCAACTGATGTATGGATAAAGAAATGGAATGAAATGCTTTTCAGCCAGAAAAAGAAGGAAATCTTGACATTAGTGACTGCATGGATAGACCTTGAGGGCATTATGCTAAGTGAAATAAGTCAGACAGAGAAAGACAAATACTCTGTGATATCACTTATATATGGAATCTTAAAAAATGAACTCATAGAAAAAGAGTAGATTGGTTGCTGTCAGGGGCAGAGGAGTGGGAAATATGGGTGAAGGTGGTTATTTCCAGTTATAAGATGACTAGGTTTTTGTAATTTACAGTATGGTGACTATAATTAACAATACCACATTGTATACTTGAAAGTTGCTAAGAGAATAGATCTTAAAAGTTCTTACCACACACAAAAAATTGTATCTATGTGAGGTGATGGATGTGTTAATTAACCTTATTGTGGTAATCATTTCACAATAAATACATATATCAAATCATCACATTTTACACCTTTAACTTACACCATGTTATATTTCAATTATATTTCAATAAGGCTGGGGAAAACATTATTTGCCAAAACAGAAGAAAGAACACATTTGCTGAGCACTAGAAAAGATGCCAGACAATGATGTAGGATGTTAATGAGACTTGAGAGCTTCATAATCTAATGGAGAGAGCAGGCTGCATTATTCATACCCTGGTGAGTGTGGACTCTAACACATGAAATCATCTTGACTAATTTTCATTCTTTAAATAAGGTCAAGATATTCTATTCCATCTTTACTATATGGCACATTATATTCCTTACGACCTTGAAAATTTTTATGTGAACATTTGTCTCTCTGTTCCCCTGAGAAGCACCTCTTATGCTGAGAAGACACTGAGAAATTATTTGTAAGGGCCAGGCAAATAAGGAAGGGTTATATTTGATGTCTATATACTATGAGGATGGGGGAGTGAAAGCACAAGATGTCAGGTACATCTGGTCTTCTAACTTAAAAGAACCACCAGCCATATTTTAAAATGCTTCTTAAAAGTGCAGGTGGAAAAAAGCATTATTAATCATACGGTAGTTCCTATGAAGGCATAAATTGGAAAACTGGTTCAGATGCTGAGCTGACCCAGACACCAGTGTTCTTTCAACTGCCATCTCAGTCAAGCCTGCTAACTTGACTGCTAGCCTAAAATCAACTCATTATAGAAAAAGACTTCTGAAGGGATTTTGTAGTGTATTTCCATTTCTGAATGAAATCCACAGTCGAACTTCCTCTGACTTTTGATCTTCATTAACGGAGTTGTTCTTGTCACTCAGGAAAGGGAATAGGGAATGTGAAAAGCATGGACACTAAAAGGTCGCAGCTATATCAAACAAAAGAATCATTTTCTCTGATTTCAGCCACAGCCAAAACAAAAAAGAAAATGCACTAGTCTTTATGACATCACCCTTCTTTACCCAGAATGACCATAGTGTACACAAGCTGGGTTAAACTGAACCCACAGGGGCTTGATGCAGGTTGGGAGTTCTTCCAAGAAAATCCCTTGGCAATGATGCAGAACACTCCACTGACCTCTCCCTATATAGGCCACAAAGGCGTACAGTTTGTAAAGGTAGCTGTGGAAAGCATAATATTTTATATGGCATCAGAAATTGATGAATAATTCACATGCTTCAGGCAGAGAAACAGTGCAGTAGGTAGAGAGAGCAGACACTAAAGTTTGCCTGGGCTCAAATTCAAACTCTGCTATTTACAAGTTGTGTGTCTTTGGGCAAGTTATTTATTCAGAAAATATTAAATGAGGTTTTAATATGTAGAAAGCTTCTTTTAAGGCATTTTAGATATCTCAATCAAAAAAACAGGTACAGATCCCTGCCTTCATAAAGCCTGCATTCTAGCGGGGAAACAAAGACAATAAACAATAAATCTAAAAATTTCATACTATGTTTGCTTGTGGGTGAAAAGTGCTAGAGAGAAAAAAAATGTAGGACAAGATAAGGGAAATCAAAAGGCTAGGTGGAAGGGAGTTACTTCACCTCTCCGGCTTCTGGTTCCTCATTTGAAAAATGGGTTTATAAGTGATTTATAAAGGTAAAGTGATGTAATAGTTCCTAGCACATAGGACATACTTCATTAATTTTAACTACAGTTATTACTGCCCCATGAAGTAATTTGGCCAAAGACTGTTCCCTACCAAAATTCCATTAATCCCCTAGAAAAATAATTCTTCTCTTCATCTTCTCTTTTGTGGACATAGTCACAGCAATCCACTCCACAATTAGGTAGATTTCAGGAATGGCTGAGGAGAAGGGGCCAGCTAGATTTGATGCCACTTGTGTAAAATATCCCTATTACATATAAAGTAAATATAGAAACCAAACACTACACTTATAACTTAGTTATGAAATCTGTTTTCTCCCTCAATGAGTGATACTTCATCACTCTTCCACTTAGCAATAACTCGTTTTATTGATCCTTTCCTTTAAACAACTTTCTCCTTCTAGTCTTACTAGTGCCTGGCCTCTGTCCAGGTCCCCTGTCTTTATCCAATGGCCAGATAAATTATCATCTTAAGGCGTTCTGAGGTTGTTTTAGGCTTGTGTCCAGAGTCAAGCCTTTCACAAGTTTAGATTTCATGGCTAATCATTATTAATGACTCTTTTCATGAAGTAACGAGATTGTACTCGTTCTCATCAAATACACTTAAGGAGAAAGCTAGAAAGAGGAATGTGTTGAAAGGAAGCATAAAGAGGCACTCTCATCCCAGAAGCGATGTTCTCTAAGACACTAGAGATGTCAAGAAGCAGGAATGCTTAGATACAACTCCCTTGACCTCCTAGACTTCACTCATTTATTGTGTGCATGTGTCTTTCAGGGTAAAGGGTGGGTGGAGAAAGGGGAAAATTTGGAGAATAGTGTATGAGAACCATCAAAGGAAGAGGAGCACGAAAGGAATTAAGTAAGGCAAAGCAAATCAGAAGTCTTAAAACCAAGTTCAGCTCCAGGGACTAGCATTACAAGAAAAAAAAAGGAAGAGAAAAAGAAAATATAGGTACACGGAAATTTGCCATTTGAATAGGGCTTAAAGCATGAAACTCAAATGGACATTTGAAGACTTAAGCTCAATTTCTCCACCCCTTTATTTAAAAGTACTTTATATTTTAATTAAAAATAATATGATATGGAATAATTAGAAGCTTATCACCATCCTAAAGCTAAAAAAAATTCACTTTTCTTTAAAGCAGGTTTTACAAAAGTATTAGAGTAATACATATTATTACTATCATCATTAAGTAGCTACCAGGTATCAGGCACTTTATATATTTTGTCTCTCTTATTTCCCTTTTGTATGGTATCTTAATTTTTACAGATGAGAAAACATAGGCTCAAAGTGGTTAAGTACTTGCCCAAAGGCACTCAGCTGATAAATAGTGAGGCCAGGTTTGGTATGAAGATTGGACTGACTCCCAAACCTTTTCACTTTAGCATGTTTTTCTTCCAAATAGGACTTGTCTACATTTTGTGCTTTTTTCATATATGCGTCTAACCTGCTCAAATAGACGTGAGCCATCATTGAGTTTTCTTTCTTATCTCTCCTACAACCCATAACACAAGGGCATACAACAAACTTTAATAATGTCCTGCTGAGTGGTCCATAAACTTTTGTGGTTTTACCAACATTTTGGTTGACAAGGAACAAAAAATATTCAAGCATAACAACCTTAAGGTAATAACAATTATCAAATTTTACTCAAAACATGGCCAGAGAATAAACCACCACCCATTCTTTGCAGACACAGATACTGATTCCATAAATGTTTATCAAGCATCTACTAAGTGCAAGGGATTGTATAATAAAGACACTCAACAAGATATCTCTCCTATCTCCCACACACTTGGAAGTGATTTTTCCAAGGTATTTAAATGGGAGTATTTCCCTGAAATGAGGACTTTCCCGCTTAAGACCTTATTCACTAAGCACTATCAACTGCTTTCTGAAGTATGCTACAAATCGCATCAAACTTTCATAGGTATTGTTGCGGTAGTGAAAGCCAGGAGGCCCTGGCTGGGGCAAGTAGTCTCTATGTAAACCTAAAGTTCAGCCAACATGGGCTACATGGCTCTCCTCTAAGAGTCAGCCTGGTGGGGCTGCCTTTGAAAAAGCTAACGAAAGCAGAAACATGACAAGATAAATCACAATTTTGCTTTTCTGTCTTTGTAAAAAGAATGCATAGGTCAGAAGGACTGAACTTCCAGGGCAGACTGAGAGAATAACAGCTAGATGAAAACCAAAAGACTCAGGACAGACATCCAAAATCAGTAAATAACACAAATAGACAAGGAAGTTAAGTCCTGCCCATTCAAAGACCTTCTCTTTCCCTTTTCTCTCCCCTTTCCTTACTTTTCTCCCCTTTCTCTGACTTCAGCCTACCCACCGTCCAGACTCTTCTTTTCCAGACTTCTCTCCACCCTTTCCCTTCCTCCTTAAATATCCCTTGCACAGTCTTGGCTGGAAGCCTTATGTGTATAGGAGTGGAATAGATTGCTTGCCTTAATTCCAGGGCATGCTACAACACACTGCTCAAAAACCAGCAGGATTCCTTGAAAAAATATGGGAAAACATCAAACTCTCATCTTCCCTTGGAAACATGCCCTCCAGAACCCAGCATTTATTCTTCCTGGGCTTCAAAGGGGAGAAGGTGGGCTATATTCTCTTTATCTTCTACCTTCATAAAGAAGAGGAAAGACCTAGAGGAACTAGAGAGAGGAGGCAGAAAGGGGTAACCCAAGGCATGTTACTCTTGCTGGCAACATCTCTTATCCCAAGGCCTAGGGGACTAAGAGGATTTCTGCAAAGCTGGTATAAATTGAGGAACTGGAGGACATTTTCCCCCTTTTCTCTTCTCCCCAGTCCTTAATGTAGGCAGCAGGAGCACAGAAAACTGGTTGGAAGCCCAGCAAGCTGCCTGGAATAGGTTCCTCCCTTAAGATAAGCCACTGTACAAATGTCAGCTGGACAGTGGGAAAGTGTCAGTTTAAAAGTAGAAAGGACTCACCAAAAGCTTCCTATATTACAAAGGCTTAAAAGTAAAATTCTGAACCTTTAAGAGGGCCATCAGTGAAAGTTAAACATCCTACCTAATGCTGGTCACTTCTGTCATCAGGGTTTGGAATAAAAATGGGATTGGGTGGCACAAAAGGAGAAAAATGAGGCAAGACAGTGGTGGCATCCAGAATTCTCACTTTAGAGAAGCTTAGGGGCAGTAAGCTCGGTTGGAAAGGAGAGACTAAAGGACTTATCTTGAAGCTGCACTTACATTATAAGAGCACTGTTTTACTTAGGTTGTAGATTACAGATGAGTTAAAAATAAAGATTTCAGGGATGCTTTTCTTACACTTGATGTAAGATTGAGGAAATATCAGTCAGCCACTTAAATATTTTTTTAAATTGGTGTGGTTAGGGGACACAAATGGAAATTATGGAGTATTTGCTTCTTTATATGGACACAGAGTGGGGGTGAGATGCTGAGTGGGAAGCCAGGTCCTCCAAGGTAGCCAAACAACCATAGGAAAAAGGGTGGGAGTGGGAATAACCAGGATGTAAGTAGAATTTGTGGTTAAGGGCCACTCAGGAACTGAGGCTTGTAACATAGACACACATAGATTCCAACAGATAAAAACACATATACACACGTAAACATACACACTCTTTGTAAGTTCCTTTAAAAAAAATCCTCCAGTAGTATAAAAAAGGCCAAATGGTGTAGCTATCATCTATGAGGTGACTGCCTGTGAGCTTCCCATTTCCCATTAGCCAACAAATACTTATGTGGCTCCTACCTCATGGAACCTTGGACCTGAATGTCCACAACCCATTCTTCTGTTTGCAGGCAAACTGGAGAAGCCAGCCACTTTGGTAACGGAGAAACAAATCAATATACAGAAACTAGATGGCACTAAAACAAAAATTAAAACCCAAAGGCTTTTAAATGATTGGAAATTAATGGAATCTGGTGTGGTAATGAGATTGCGTTTTTATAGCCAGCTTGTTCTCCTGGGCTGTTTCTTCAGTCCCCCTCCATTATCTTACCCCTCCTCATCCTTGGCAAAGGAAATCAAAGCTATCTTCAGTCAAAGAGGACCCCAGCAGGAGGGAATAAGGCTCTGTGGGAAGTAGACCAGTCTCTGACTTCTCCTCTCTCTTTCTTTCACACACAGGCCTCCTGATTTCCAACTACATCAAATACCTCTTGATTCTATGGTTCAGATGAGAGAAGCCCTCATAGATTTAAGAAAAGCCAGGCTGGGCTCTGCAAAACAGATTTACACCCAACGCATTCTATATCCACACCTTCCCCAAGAATTTCCTCCCATTTGAGATTTCCATATCCCCCACCCATCTATGAGCCTATGAGTGTATGTTATACATGATCATGATTGAGGCATACTTATATACACACACAATAAAAAAACAATCTAAATTAGAAACTCCTGGTACAGTATCATAGACTCAGCTCAGTTACCACAGACTATGTATATGTATAGTAATACGGCAAAATTTTGTCACCCCAAAGTTTTTCCATTACTGTTTATTGATAATAAAAATGACAATAATATTTGCATTGATAACCTATAGAGAAGAATAGTTTTTTTTGTGTGGTGGAAGGATCTGAAATTGGGAGTTAGTAGACCTGGCTTTCAGGTGTGATCCAGAGCAAATCACCTAAGAGCAAGTCTCTTTAGGCCTCAGTTAACTGAAGTCAGATTCTCCACTCTACCTATCTCACAGGGATGTTATAGTGAGCAAGTGAAAATAAGAGCGTGAGAGCCTTAGAAAAAGATAAATAAATACAATATACAATACATTTTAAGAATAATAGAAAAGGTAATAATCATAAATATTTATAATTTCTATTTCCAACTAAGGTATAACTGACTTTCTAAGTCATTCAGGGGGTAATGGAATTCAGCAGTTTCCTTCTCATTGTGCACATAGATAGTAGTAGCTAACTTATATTGAGTACTGTATAGGTGTTTTACATATATTAGGTCCTTTTACAACTCACAGCATCACAGTGGGGTGGGTAAACTGTGTATCCAGAGAGGTTAAGTAACTTGTCTAAGGCTAGGAAAGAGAGAAGCTAGGATTTAATTTTAGGCAGTCTGATTTCAGAGGCTAACACACCATATTATCTCATTGATTAAATAAAAAAAGTGAAAGATGAATGAATTCGAATACTAGAGGGAGATAGCCAGTCTCTCAGTTAATTAAGAACTGATGATCCAATGTATTGGTCCTGCAGGCATCTTGCTTTTGGAAAGTTTTATTTCTGAGATATCACTATCTGAAAGTGACATATTTAACAAGAAGGTAAATCAAATTGTCTGTTTCTAATTCACAGTTCTGATTGAGGAAGAGGTTGAAATCAATGGTAAACTGAGATTAGATGTATTTTAATCATTCAAGTTCTTCTTGTCCTCCTTTCCAGAGACAATAGAGCTGGCCAAAATTGACTATAAATTCTGTGAGAGGCCAGGATCATGCACTGTCATAGAATGCAAAAACCCAGCAAGTACAAAACTCCAGTCCTAAGACACCTGCATCTGCATCTGCACTCAAGACAAGAATTGCGATACACAGTGAGTGCTCAGGGAGTATTTGCTGGGTGAATTTGATTGCAACAAGGAACATGATAGCTACTGTTTTAGAGGGAGCTCAAATGTAGGAGAGGAGGAAGATGAAATGGAAAAGTGGCTACTTGGACTGAAATGAGCTAGAATAGTCGTCAATGTCCCTGATTCTTACAAGGTGCTTCAGGGCTAGGAGAATTCTAGCCCATTAGAAATATCACTCAGAAATACAGCACAGGAATTTATTAGAGCACAATGTTGTACCAAAGAAAGTAAGATGGAAGTTCTACCATGTTGTAGTATTCATGAACATTAAAATAATTTAAGGGAAGAACACTTCAAATGCTTGCACACTCTAGACCAATATCCTGGTCCAAGCTTCACCCAGTCCCAGTTAATTTCCTTAACTCAGGGCCATTTGAGAGAAATTATGAGAAAAACAGGAGATAATCTGAGACTCAGAAAGTTAAGTGACTTTTAAATGATTACTCTATGGGCCTTCTTGTTTGTTCATCCACCCCTGTCCACAATCACACTGTCAAAATTCTCAGAGAAATTAAGATTAGATCCAAATCACTTTTTCCAGAAAAGAATTCCAGTCAAAAAAAGTTCTTGCTACATGGCAGATACACACAGCCTCTATCTCAAGCCAGATAGCCAGACTAAATGCAGTTTTAAAGCCACAGCAAATGGGAGAATGGCATCATGAAAATGGCAGAAGGAATTTTCTATCATCGTCCCCCAACAAACAAAAAAAAAAAAAAAAGAAAAGAAGATTTTGACCATCACCCATCAACAAGAGTGCATTTGTGGAAGTCTGTGAATACAGCAGAAAAGTCCCAGCATACTGTTGGAGCAAAAAAAAAAAAAATATCCAAGATTGGATGAATTGAAGGAGGTAAGAGGATCAGTTTCATTTTACTTGTGTCAACCCTCCCCCAAGGTGGCAGAGCCCAGGGTCAAGAGAGAATTTCTTGGCCCATAATTTTTCCAACAGATGAAAGTGGGAGCATGTGAGTGAGGGCCCAGTTTCCCTGTGAGAAATACAGCCTACTCTTAGTACTGCCTACTCTACTGAGGTGTGCTGAACAACTGGTGGGTGGGATGTGGCTGGGAGAGCAGCACCCAGGGTTCTCAGAAGGTATCAAAGAAGCACATATCAAGAAAACTGCCCATGAACTGCTGGGGACATCTTACCTGCAGATGCTCCCAACTGGCCCATGGGCACCTCCAATGCACCACATTCCTCAGCCACACACACCTCCAACCCATGGCTGGCTCTCTGTCCATGCCCCCAAGGACAGAGAGAATGAGCATTTGTAGAAAGCCAATGAGCATGCACAGAAAGCTGGTCCAACTCTAGGGAACTGGGAGAAACCACACAAACTTCAGTATTCAGTGATGTCCTAGGGAAAGCAAGCAGACAGGAAATTGTCAGCACTCAGTCTGGCTTTTCAGTACTGAAAAACTGTCTGCAGAACATCTTAAATGTTCTCACCACAAAAAAGAAATTGTAATTATAAGAGGTAAAGGATGTGTCAATTAACCTTACCTTGGTAAACATTTTGCATATTGCAAAAAAATTGCATTTTGCATATTGCATGATATTGTGTATCATGCACAAAAATATGTAACAAATCATCACATTATACCCTTAAACCTACACAATATATCAATTATAGCTCAAGAAAGCTGGAACTTTTTTAAATTTTTATTTATTTAAAATTTTTTAAAATTTATTTATCTTTTTGGCCGTGCCACTCAGCATGTGGGATCTTAGTGCTCTGATCAGGGATTGAACCCATGCCACCTGCATTGGAGCTAGGAGTCTTAACTGCTGCACCACCAGGGAAGTTCACCTTTTCCTTTTTTTGAAAACAAATTTAAAATTATTGTGTAAAGTGAAAAAAAAATAACCATACCAAACTAATGCTCACCCGCTTTCTCAGTCCCCTGGAGCTTTCCAGGCTCTCTTCATGAACTTGCAGTTTGTCTCCCTTTGGCTGTAGCACTGATTTATGGTAGAAAATAAGGCCACCAGGGTGGGAAGGAAGGCTTGAGAATCAGCCCTCTTCTCAGTGGAGATGAGTAGTTATTTTTCACTAGCACTTTCATCAATTCTTATCAGCGGATCCTATCAGGCCACCTTTTCTCTCATAAGTACTATATTACAATAGAACTAGTCTTCCTCTTAGAACCTCTGGTTAGGGGACGGATGGATCAGGAGCTTGGGATTAACATACACATACTACTATATATAAGATAGATAACTAATGGGGAACTACTGTATAGTATAGGGAACTCTACTCAATATTCTGTAATAACCTATATGAGAAAATAATCTGAAAAAGAATGAATATATGTATATATATAACTGAATCACTTTGCTGTACACCTGAAGCTAACACAACATTGTAAATCAACTATAATCCAATAAAATTAAATTTAAAAAAGAACCTCTGGCTGAATCCACCTTATTAGGCCCAGCTCCTTGTGATCACTCAGGCTTGTAGCTGAGATCCCTTTGGCCAGCTGCTACACCCCAGACTGCCAATGCCACACGGTACCAGCTTTAATTTTAGAGCAGAAGTAGTCTGGCTCCAACACAGCTAGGAAAGCACAGAATAAGGAGAGAGATCAGGGAAGACGATGCCGCTCAAGACATAAACTGACCACAACTTAGATGGTTTCATATTTAATCAAGTGTATTTGGTAACTTTTGAGGGGGGTTAGCTAATGGAACAGCTCCTCAGAAGGAACAGGAAAGGATGGATGCTTGAATCTAAACCCTTCTGCATTTTAGCTGTGTGACCTTGGGTATGGTACTTATTTGGTCTGTGCCTCAGTTTTCTCATCAGGAAAAAAAGTGATAATTTTAGTATTTACCTTGTAGAGTTGTCATGAATATCCAGTGAGATATTCCATATAAAGCACCTAGAACCTTGACTGACACAAGGTAAATAAGCACTCAGTAAGTGACATTATTATTATGGAAATGTCAGCTTTGGACTCTACTTACCCAGGTCCCATTTCAGTCCACTAAATCTACATCTGGTGCACGGAAAGATGTTTTACTACATAATGCCTTCCCTCAAGGTCTTTAAGAGTTAAAGCCACTCCCAGCTCCTGTATATGGTAAAGTCCACCCCAATCACTCATTAATCGGGAATGGCATCACTTCAAAATGCATGGGGAATAAACAGTTGACTACAAGTCTAGACTAGTCACAAAAATTCTCAGCAGATGTCCCTTTTCAGATTTGTCTTGTTTCCATCTAGCAGATGAGAAAAAAGGAGACTCACTGAGGTTTAGAAAGAGACCTCAGAGAAAACCAATAAAATGTACCTCAGCCATCAAGAAAAACAATAAAGAGAACTCAGAGACCACCTACTTTCACCTTTATGACTTTGACTATTTTTATTTAATAGATTTTGTACTTGACTCATGTAAAAAATAGTTTAAAAATGAAAATTTAATATTATCACAAATGGAAAACCAGAATCCAATGTGATACATATTAGTACATGTTCAAAGAAATCCATAACTGTTCCAATTTTTTAAAGTTTACTAGGGACCAGTGAGTTTGAACAACCTCTTTGTTTTATAGATGAGAAAAAGTGAAATGCAGAGAAAAGACCGTACACAAAATAAGCCAGCCTAGTGGGTAAAAAATACTAGAAGCCAAGGCTCCTGAAGCCAAATTCAATTATCTTGTGCTACCTTTGGTTTGTTTGAATAAAATTTCAGTGCTTCTCACTGACCCACATATCCCTCACTCTCACTTAAGGCAACTTGAGAAAAGAAGTCATTTCTAGAATAACTAACCAAACTTTT
Source organism: Delphinapterus leucas (assembly GCF_059928025.1). Classification (NCBI taxonomy): domain Eukaryota; kingdom Metazoa; phylum Chordata; class Mammalia; order Artiodactyla; family Monodontidae; genus Delphinapterus; species Delphinapterus leucas. The sequence goes on from NC_143150.1 coordinate 84,241,247, forward strand.
CTTAGTCCCTGATCCTTCTCAAAAGCAGATAGGCAAACTGAAGTACAGAGAAGTTATTTGCTTTGACCCCCAACATTCTATATAAAAAGCTATGTCTACTTCCATGTGCAATAAGAAGGCATTCTACTTTTCACTCCTCTTGGCACAGGTAGTCACATCCAAAGTTTTCTGTCTCAGCTGCTGGATTATAGAATTCTATGAATCAAAGTTGCAAGAGGTTTGAGAGCCATATAATTGCAAATCCTCCTCATTTGTCAAATGAGAACACTGAGGTTCAAAATGGAACAAGTGGTTGTGCAAGGTCACCCTCTTAGTGTCAGGGCAAAACCTATAAAATTGGAGCTCAGGCTATTGCCATTATTGTACCTTAGTTTTTTCCCAGGACCTGGAGTTACAATGAATCAAACAATATAATGATTTGCAATTCTATATTGTGTGATTAGTTTAATTAATTTCCCTTGCTACTGAAAGGTCACAAGGTTCAGATATGCCCTCTCCTCTATCTACAATTTCTCCCATGGTCATCTAAATCCAGATTCATGGCTTTTAAAATGCCTTCTAGATGTTAATGACTCTCAAATTTATATCTCCATTCTGGACCTCTTCCCTGAACATCAGATTTGTATACATGCACGATCACTTGATAGCTACATATAGATGTTTAATTGGCATCTCAAATTTAGCATATCCAAAGCAGAAGCATTGATTTATTCCCCAAAGCTTCTCCTTCTCTGGTTTACCCCATCTCAATTAATAACACCATTATCCTTTTAATTGCACAAAAACCATGGAGTCATCTTTGATTGTTCTTTTTCCTCCCCTTTAGATATTCAATGATAGATGATAATAGATATTCAATCTATTATCAAATATTGACAATTCTACCCACAAACCTATTTTATATCTGACCACTTCTATCTCCACTGCTACCAGGTTGCTCCAGGCTACTATCATCTCACTTATAATAGAACCCTAATTGGTTTTCCCAATTCTACTATAATCCATTCTCTACGGAACAGCCAGAGTGATTTTTTTAATTCAAATCAGATTATTTCCCTGCTTAATAATCTCCAATGTTTCCAACTGCAATTAGAATAAAATTCAAACCTCTAAACATGGCTTACAAAGTCCTGTACTATCTGACCCAATCTATGCCTTCAACCTCACCTCCTAGTAACATGCTCTCTCATGCACTGTGCTCCAGCCATATGGGCCTTTTGGCTCTTTCTCAAATATTCCCCTCCATTTCCACTTCAGATCCTTTGTATTTGTTGTTATTCTTTGGAATGCCCTTTCTCCAGAGATTTGCATGACCATCATAGCTAAGGTATGTCCTTTGATGTTATTTTAACCTACCATTCTGGTGTGTGTGTGTGTGATAGCACGTAATATCAGAAAAATTATTTTATTTATGTGTTTTTTATTTATCTAGTCCACTAGACAATTACCACAAAAATATCTGCTCTGTACCTGACATTTATAACAGTACCTAGAACAGAGTAGAGTGAACAAATAATTTTTGGATAAATGAATCAGGCATCATCAAAAATTTGCTCTACTCCAATGATTCCCAAACCCAGACATGTATATCACTGGTGGTACATGAGATAATTTTAGTTGGTATGAATGATTGTTTATTTTAATGGTTATGAACTTATTTTAATATATGCCAATATTACTAGCATATTTATCCATAAATTTATAAATATCACCACTAAGGACAAAGAAAAGCAAAAACAAAAAAATGATGTAAACAAAACCATTAATAAAATAGAAATACATGGATCTAGCAAAAGTCATGAAGGTGATATATATATATATATATATGTGTGTGTGTGTGTGTGTGTGTGTGTGTGTGTGTGTGTGTGTATGTCTTGGAAATGCTGCTTAAACTCCAATAGTACTCATAACCGCTACTTATCATGATTTTGGTTATTAACTACATGCAAGTGATCATATTCACTGATTGCTGACAATGACTACTTGGTGATTTGACCATACAGGAACCTTGGATTAAAGTGAATATTTTATCCTAAAGACAGAAATAGGGTAGATGATGCCACTGTTAGGTAATATAAAATCAAGATCCAAAAAAGAGCCAGATGTCACAAATTACTTTAGGTTCCAGAACTTTGGACTCACTCATGAATAACTGAAAAGATCAATATTAAATCCTCAAATACCAATGATTCACTGGATGTCTTTTAATGTATCCTAGGTCTCATGAAATTTATTTTGTGTTTCTGTAATCCAGCGGTTATCAAATCCCACAACCAGCAACATCAGTATCCACTAAAAACCTGTTAGAAATGCAAAATTTGAGAGCCCACCTCTAGATCTACTAAAGCAGATACTCTGGAAGTGTGTTTTAACAAAGCCTACAAGTGATTCTGATACATGTTGAAGCTTGAGAATCATTGTTGTAGTCATACCTCACTGCAGATACAAATTAAAATTGAATAAACGTCCTAACTTAAAAATTATTTTAAATAAATATTACTACAGTACCACAATTCGTGAATTTTATACTTGTGTACTTTGTGTCCTGAATAGAGCTACTTGGCTAGTTAATGTGCCTTATCTAACAATTCAGAATCCAATCTCAAATGGCTCTAATGCTCTCTATATGTCAACCAATCAACTAATAACTATTAAAAATCCTCCAATAGCTTCCCAATAGACTTAAAATAAAATTCATACTCATTATTTTGGTCTATAATACCCTTCATGACTTGCCTACTGATTGTATTTCCAACCATATTTGTAACTCTATCTACATTCCATATTTCATTTCCTTAATAGTGTTTATCACTATTTGAAATTATTTACTTGGGATGGAATGGCACAAATGGCAGATTAGAAAGATCCTGAGCTCATCTCCTCTCACAGTCACACCAAAATTACAATCATTTAGAGAGCGACTATTGATTAGAATGAACTGAAAACTAACAAAAAAGATTTTCCACAACTAAAGATATAAAGAAGGAACCACAACAAGATGGGTAGGAGATGCAGAGATACAATATAGCCAAGATCTATGCCCCTGGGTAGGTGACCCACAAAAGGGGGGAATAATCATAACTGCAGAAGTTTCCCCAAAGATCAAGGGGTCTAAACCTCCCATAGGTCTCCTAATCCTGGGGTCTTGTGTGGAAAGACAAGCCTACAGAATGTCTGGTTATGAAGGCCATCATGGCTTGTGTATTGGAGACCCTGAGGGCTATAGCAGAGACTCTGATTTTAAAGGGTGCGTGCAAAATCTCATACACTACAAGAACCAGTGCAGAGGCAGTAATTTGAAAGGAGCCTAATCAGACCCACTTTCTGATCTTGGTGAACCTCCCAGAGAGGGAGAAGGTAACTGGGACTTCTCCTGGGGACATAGATGCTGGTAGTAGCGATTTTTAAAAGCTCATTCTACCATGAAGACACTGGTGCTGGCAAGCACCATTTTGAAGTCCTCTCTCTAACCTATAAGAGCTGGGAGCTGGCCCTGCCCACCAGTCAGTGGGCACCAGTGTCAGGGCCCCCCAGACCTATCAGACAGTCACATGAGGAAACTGCCCTGCACACCAGCAAAATGGCACCAGCCCCATCACCCCTGAGCCCAACAGCCAGCTGCCCCAGGATATGTCAGGCCCACAGACAGCCACAGTGGGACCTAGCCCCTCCCACCAGAAGTCTGGCACCAGCCTTGGAACCCGTGGCACCCATAAAAAGCCACCATTGGACCTGGTCCTGCCAATCAGCAGGCCATCATCAGCCCCAAGATCACATAGGCCCTGGAACTAGCTGCCCTAGGTTACCCTGGGCCCATAGCCAGCTGTACCAGAACATGGCCATGCCCACTAGCAGCCATCAGCCTCCACTAGAGGCAGGGCCTGGCAGCCAAAAAGGCCAGGGACCAGCAGCACCTACCAGCATTCCCATTTTAGTCAGCCCTACCACAATAGGAGGGCACACTCAGCTCACATAAGGGGCATACCTAGATCATATAACTCTGGTGACCAGAGGGAAATGTGCATCTGGGCCCAAAAGGACATCTCCTACATAAGGCCACTACTTCAATACTGGTAAACATAACCGACCTACCTAATACACACAAATAAACCCAGAAAATTAGGCAAAACGAGGTGACAAAGGAATATGCTCCAAATGAAGGAACAAGAAAGAATTCTCAGAAGAAGAAGTGAGTGACAGGAGATAAGGAAGCTATCTGATGAGTTCAAGGTAGTGATCATTAAGATGCTCAACGAACTTGGAAGAAGAGTGGATGAATACAATGAGAAATTTAACAAAGAGCTAAAAAATATAAAGAAGAACCAGAGTTGAAATACAATAACTGAAATAAAAATACACTAGAAGAAATCAACAGTAGATTAGAAGATACAGAGGAATGGGTCAGCAAACTGGAAGCCAGGGTAGTGGAAAACACAAAAACTGAACAGAAAAAGAAAGAAAATTAAAAAACAAAGACAGTTTAAGAGATCTCTGGGATAACATCAAGCACACTAACATTCACATTACAGGGATCCCAGAAGGCGAAGAGAGAGAGAAAAGAGCAGAGAACTTATTTGAAGCAACCATAACTGAAAATAACATCCCTACCGTGAAAAGGAAACAGACATCCAGGTCCAAGAAGGACAGGTAATCCCAAAGAAAATCAATCCAAAGAGGTGCACACCAAGACACATTGTAATTAAAATGGCAAAAGTTAAATTAAGCAACAAGGGAAAAGCAACAATTTACAAACACAGAAACTCCAATAAAACTGTCAGCTGACTCAGCAGAAATGTTGCAGGCCAGAGGGAGTGGCACAATATATTTAAAGTGATGAACGGAAAGAACCTACAACCAAGAACTCTACCCAGCAAGTCTATTACTCAGTTTTGTAGAAAATATAGAGTTTTAAAGACAAGCAAAAGATAAAAGAATTCAGCACCACTAAACTAGCTTTACAAGAAATGTTAAAGGGTATTCTCTAAGTGGAAAAGAAAAGACCACAACTAGAAAGAAAAGAAAAATTATGAAAGGAAAAATCTCATTGGTAAAGGTAATAGATCAACCCACCTACAAAGCTAAAGAAAGGGTAGGGCTTCCCTGGTGGCGCAATGGTTAGGAATCTGCCTGCCAATGCAGGGGACACAGGTTCAAGCCCTGGTCTGGGAAGATCCCACATGCTGCAGAACAACTAAGCCCGTGAGGCACAACTACTGAGCCTGCGCATCTAGAGCCTGTATTCCACAACAAGAGAAGCCATGACAATGAGAAGCCCATGCACCACAATGAAGAGTAGCCCCCGCTCGCTGCAACTAGAGAAAGCCCGAGCACAGAAATGAAAACCCAACACAGCCATAAATAAATAAATAAATAGATAAATAAACAAATAAATTTATTTAAAAAAAAAGAAAGGGTAGAAGACAAAAGTAGTAAAATCATCTACATTCTCAATAAAAGTTAAAGGATACACAAAACAAAGAGATATAAAATATGAGGTCAAAAATATTGAATATGGGGTGGAAGTAAAAATACAAGGTTGCTAGAATGTATTCAAACTTAAGAGATAATCAAGTTAAAATAATTATATATATATATCTCATATGATTATTGTAATTATATATATATATAGTTATATATACCTCATGGTAACTAAAAACCATAAAACTAAAATAGATACACACAAAAAAGAGAAAGGAATTCAACCATAACACTAAAGATAGTCATCAAATCACTAGGGAAGAGAGTAAAAGAAAAAGAACTACAAAAATAAGTTGAGAAAAATTAACAAAATGAAAATAAATACATAGCTATCAATAATTACTTTAAACATCAGTGAACTAAAGGCTTCCACCAAAAAAAAATGGCTGAAGTGATTAAAAAAAAGCAAGAACCCTATATATGATGACTACAATAGATTCAGTTCAGATGTAAAGACACACACAGATTCAAAGTGAGATGAAAAAAGGTACTTCATGCCAATGAAAACAAAAAAAAGCTAGAGTAACAATATGTATATCAAACAGATTGTAAACAAAGACAGTTATAAGAAAAAAAGAAGGACATTACATAATAATAAAAGAATTGATCTAAGAAAAGGACATAGCAATTGTTAATATACATGCACCCAACAAAGGAACACCTAAATATATAAAGTAAATATTAACAAACATAAAGAAAGAAACTGACAGTAACACAATAATAGTAGAGCATTTTAACACCCAACTTACATCAGTGGACAGATCATTCAGAGAGAAAAACAATAAGGAAATACCAGCCTGAAATGACACATTAGACTATATATATATATATATATATATATATATATATATATATATATATATATATAAAACATTCCATCCAAAAGCAGCAGGGTACACATTCTTTTCAAGTGCACATGAAACATTCTTCAGGATACATCACATTCTAGGCCAAAAAACAAGCTTCAAACTTAAGATTAAAATCATGTCAAGCATCTCTTCCAATGACAACACTATGAAATTAGAAATCAAATATAAGAAAAAAGTGCAAAAAACACAAACATGTGAGGGCTAAACAATATGCTACTAAACAACCAATGGATCACTGAAGAAAACAATGGAGAAATAAAAATATATATGGAGAAAAATGTAAATCAAAACACAATTATACAAATCTATGGGACACAGCAAAAGCAGTTACAAGAGAGACATTTATAGTGAAACAAGTCTACCTCAGGAAACAAACAAAAATCTCAACTAAATATGCTGACCTTACACTGAAAAGAACCAGAAAATGTAGAACAAATAAAGCCCACAGCTAGAAGAAGAAATCATAAATATCAGAGAAGAAATAAATGAAACAAAAATAATAATTTAAATAATATAAATGAAAAAATAATTTTAAAAAACAATAGAAAGATAAATGAAACTAAGAACTGGTTCCTTGAAAAAATAAACAAAATTGATAAACCTTAAACCAAACACATCAAGAAAAAAGAGAGGATGTGAATAAATAAAAGGAAAAAGGAAAAGTTACAACTGACATCACAGAAATACAAAGGATCAGGAGAGATTACTATGAACAGTTATACACCAATAAAATGAACAACCAAGAAAAAATGGATAAATTGCTAGAAATATACAATGTCCCAAGACTGAATCAGGAGGAAATACAAAATATAAGCAAACCAAGTACTGGTAATAAAATTGAATCAGTAATTCAAAAAAGAAACACAAAAAAACAAAAAAACTCCAAACAAGCAAAAGACTGGATTAGACAGCTTCATAACTGAAATCTACCAGATGCTTAAAGAGGACTTAACACTTATCCTTTTCGAACATTTCCAAAAAGTTGAAGAGTAAGGAATACTTTCAAATTAATTTCACAAGGCCAGCGTCAACCTGATACCAACACCAGACAACATAGACATCACACAAAAAAAGAAAATTATAGGCCAATATCATTGATGAACATAGATGCAAAAATCCTCAGCAACATATTAGCAAACTAAATTCAAAAATGCATTAGAGGACCATACACAATGATCAAGTGGGATTTATTCCAGGGATAGAAGAATGGTTCAAAATCCACAAATCAGCCAATGTGACACACCACTCACATTTTAAAAAAATTAAAAATAAAAATTATATGATCAGCTTAACAGATACAGAGAGGCATTTGACAAAATTCAGCATCATTTATAAAAATCTCAATAAAGTGGATATAGAAGGAATGAATCTTAATATAACAAAGGCTGTATATGACAAACCTACATCTAAAATCATACTCAATGGTGAAAAGCTGAAAGAATTTTCTCTAGATCAACAAGAAGACAAAGATATCCACTCTGCTCAATTTTATTCAACATAGTATTGGAAGTCATAGCCACAGCAATCAGACAAGAAAAAAAATGACATCCAAATTGGAAAGGAAAAATGAAAATTGTCACTGTGTGCAGATGACATAATACTACATATAGAAAATCCTAAAGACACCAGCAAAAAAAATTATTAAAATTAATAAATTAAATAATTAAAGTTGTATAAAAATTAATATACATCAATCTATTGCTTTTCTATAAACTAATTATGACCTATCAGAAAGAGAATGCAAAAAATCCCATTTGCAATCACATAAAAAGAGTAACATATCTAGGAATAAAGTTAATCAAGCAGGTAAAAGAACTATACTCTGAAAACTGTTAGACAGTGATGAAGGAAACTGAAAATGATACAAATAAATGCAGAGATATCTTGTGCTCTTGGATTGGAAGAACTAATATTGTTTAAATAGCCATACTACCCAAAGAAATCTACAGATTTAATGTAATTCCTATCAAAATACCCATCTAATTATCATAGAATTAGAACAAACAATCCTAAAATTTGTATGGAATCAAAAAAGACTCAAAATAGATAAAGCAATCTTGAAAAGAAGAACCAAGCCAGAGGCACCACTTTCTGACTTCAGACTATAACACAAAGCTACAGTGATCAAAACAGCATGGTACTGGCAGAAAAACAGACTCAGAGATCAATGGAACAGAGTCAAGAAATAAACCCATGCACATATCGTCAATCAATCTTTGACAAATGAAGCAAGAATATACAAAGGGGAAAGGACAGTCTCTGCAATAAGTGGTGTTGGGAAATCTGGACAGCTACATGTAAAAGAATAAAATTAGAACATTTTCTCACACCATTAAAAAAATAAACTCAAAATGAATTAAAGACCTAAATGTAAAACCTGGGGACTTCCCTGGTGGTCCAGTGGTTAAGACTCCATGCTTCCACTGCAGGGGGTGCGGGTTCAATCCCTGGTTAGGGAAGATCCCTCATGCCACCAAAAAAAAAAGTACATCTTAGATTAAAAAAAATGTAAAATCTGAAATCATGTAACTCCTACAGAATACATAGGAAATATATTCTTTAACATAGGCCTTAGCAATATTTTGGAGGGTTTGTCTCTTCAGGCAAGAGAAAAAATAAATAAATAAACAAATGAAACCTAAACAAATGTAAAATTTTTTCACAGCAAAGGAAGCCATCAAAGAACCAAAAAGTCTACCTACTGAATGGGAGAAGATATTTGAAAATGATGTGTCTGATAAGGGGCTAATATCCATAATATATTAAAAAACTCAATATCAAAAGAATATCAAATAAAAAATGTACAGAAGACCTGAGTAGGCATTTTTCCAAAGAAGACATACAGATGGTCAATAGACACATGAAAAAATGCTCAATATCACTAATCATCAAAGAAATGCAAATAATAACAACAGTGAGATATAACCTCACACTTGTCAGAATGGCTATCATCAAAAGGACAAGAAATAACAAGTATTGGTGAGGATGTAGAGAAAAGGGAAACAGTATGGTGTTGGTGGAAATGTCAACTTCTACTGCCACTATGGAAAACAATATGGAGTTTCCTCAAAATATTTAAAAAAATAGAACTACTCTATGATCCAACATTTCTACTGCTGAGTAAATATCCAAAGAAAACAAAAATGCTAATTCAAAAAGATATGTGCTCCTCAATGTTTATAGCAGCATTATTTATAATAGATAAAATATGGAAGCAACCTAAGTGTTCACCAACAGATGAATGGATAGAGAAGATGTAGCATATATCTATAAATGTCTATATTATTTATATATTTTATGTAGATATATATAGATTTACTTATTTATTTATCAGTCAGAAAAAAGGAATCACAACTTTACATTTGCTACAACATAGATGTACCTGGAGGATATTATGCTTAGTGAAATAAGTCAGAGAAAAATTTTCTATATTTTCCCTTATATGTGGAATCTAAAAAATAAAACAAATGAATATAACCAAACAGAAGCAGACTCACTGATACAGAGGACAAAGTAGTGGTTATCAGTGGGAGGAGAGGTAGGAGGCTGGACAAGACAGGGGAAGAGGTTTAAGAGGTAATATTAATATAAAATAAGATACATGGATATAACGTACAGTACAGATGTTTTATAATAGCTTCACATGGAGTATACTCTATAAAAATAGTCACTATGTTGTATACCTGAAACTAATGTAATATTGTAAGTCAAAATTAGAAAAAGAATAAAAGCATCTGCTGGAGGGGCATGGCGCAGTTTGTATTCTGCAAAGAAGGAGGTACTGGTGGACACCATTTTGCACTCTACCTCTTCCCATTAGTTCAGGCAAAAACAGACAAATGTGGCACCATCTTGCTGCCTTGCTAAGGTCTGCCAAGGCAAGAGATCACAACACTACCCAGCTGCCTTGCTGAAGCTGTTGAGTGCAGGCAGTTGCAATATTCCCATGCCTCCTGACTGGGGCTCAGTAGCACTTGTGTTCATGACATTCTACTGCTCCCTTGCTAAACCTGATAGGCACGTTTAGACAAAGCACTCTCCCACTGCATCATTGAAGCTGGTAGGTGTTTGAAATCAAGGCAATTTTCCCAATGTCATGATGAAGCAGGTGAGTGTGTCCTGGACATGTTCCAAATAAAAATATAAGATAATACTATAAGAAAAAATCCTTAATGCAACAAAGATAAATAACCTACCTGATAAAGAATTCAAATTAATGGTCATGAAAATGCTTACCAAACTTGGGAGAACAATGGATGGAAACAGTGATAACTTCAACAAAGAGATAGAAAATATAAGAAAGTATGAGATGGAATTCACAGAGCCAAAGAATATGTTAACTGAACTGAAAAGTACACTAGAGGTTTCAACAGCAGCATAGATGAAGCAGAAGAAAGGATCAGCATCTGGAAGACAGGGCAAGGTAATTTACCTAAACAGAGCAGTGAAAAGAAAAAGGAAGTAAGAATGAAGATAGCTTATGGGACCTGTGGAGCAACATCAAGCAGAATAACATTCACGTTATAGGGGTCTCAGAAGGAAAAGAGAGAGAGAGAAAGGGGAAGAAAAATAATTTGAAGAAATCATGGATGAAAACGTCCTTAACCTGTGGGAGGAAATAAATACCCAGGTCAAGGAAGCCCAGAGAGTTCTAAATAAGATAAATCCAAAGAGATCCACACCAAGACACATTATAATTAAACTGTCAACAGCTAGAGAATCTTTTTTTTTTTTTTCATTTGAGAGTTATGTTTTATTCAGCAGACATACTTAGGACTTCAAGCCCGGGAGGCAGCATCTCAAGTAACTCTGAGAAAACTGCTCTGAGGAGGCAAGGGGGGAGCTGGGATATATAGGAATTTTGCAACAAAGGGCAGGTAGTAGGAGCAAAAGATTACTGTTAATAAAAGAAAACTAGATATCTCAAGTTAAGGAATTTAGCGATTCTATATGTATGGGAAGATGCAAGAGTCTGGGCTCACTGAAATCACTCTTTTGATATGCACCTCAGCTATCTGGGGCCAGTATCCTGTTTTTTCACATCCTGAGTTTCCTCAGGGCTCACTATCAGGAGTGGTTGCAGTCTGATGGCTGCTAGATGGTGGGTATTTTTTGTTTCCTTCCTGAGTTCCCTCAGGGCTCACCAACTCAACATTGTCAGTGGTAGCTGCAATTTTGCTGGTGATTGTGACATCCTTTGTTTACTGATATGGTAGGCAGTACTTTATTTCTTGGTTCCTTCTCTTGGTTTGAAATTCGACCAATATTTGGGAGACATTTCATGACCAATTTTTGTCCCATGGCGATGGGAGGCTCATCTCAGATCAGACAAAAATTCTTGTTTATATTTTACCTCAGGTGCTAATTTCTGGATTAGGCCCTGTTGATAATTAAATATTCTCTGGATCCTCTATCTTACTAGTCTATAATGATCCAGGAAATTTTTTCCCTTGTTGCTTCTTCCCATACCTAGAATCACACTACTATAATTACATTATTAGAGCCATAAATGTGATTTATTTCCTCAAGATGTTTAGCCATCACCAATTTTGTTGGAGGCCTGGTTGCACACTGGGTACTGTAAGAGATGACAATCTTATAAAATAGACAGGATGTAAGTAATGCATCTAGTAACATTGACAAAGTCATAGTGTAGTAGGGAGACAAAAATCATAAACAATTTGGAAACAAAGAACAAATTAAAATAGTGATTAGTATAACTAGTTGTAATCCAGTTGCAATAAACCATCAAGTCCACACGAGAGCCAGCTGGAGAAGCCAAACTCTAACAGGATCAGGTAGAGAGAAAAAGATAAGTGTTTCATCCTTGTTTAAAAGGTATACTTTATCAACTTGTAGGTAATAGCATAAGAGCCAAGGTTTTTCTGGAAAACAAAGATTAAAGCTAGTATGTTTCCCCAAATGTCATAAAGTTATAAATTATATTCATCAGTTCATTCAGTCCCATGTAATTAATTCCTGTTAATCTGGATGAAGTCACAGGGTTTTCCATTAGAGTTTTGTCATTTGTTACCCAATTCAGTGGTATTATTTAAAGGCTATCAAAAACTTATATTTGTTAAAAAAGTCTTTTTTATGAATCTTCTTGAACATCTTAATTTTGTAAAAGCATCATTGTAAAATAATTATTGTCTATAAAGGCCAAAACTTAAAATAGCAAGGTTAAAGATTTCAGTACAAAGCAATTAGCAAGAAATGTGGATATTTCTGTGACATATAACATTTTAGGATAAAAACTAGAATTATGACTGATAACATTATATCAGGGCATATCAGATGTTAGAAATTCCATATAATTTTTGGGATATCTCTATTAATGACATTTATCCATACACTATAACCTAAGGCTCATCTCCAATCACTTGACAATGTTTTTCAACTAATTTCACATACCAAATAAACTTAATTAGTTTAACATTCCCCTCTGATATATCTCAGGGCTCCTTCAAGCATCTAAGTTAGTTGGAGGCTAAAAGAGCTTTAGTTAGATTTTGATATTTGGGAAGTTTATTAAAAATATCAAAAATGTTTTAAAACACAACAGGATCATAGGTCTCTTTGAAACAATACTTATTCATTTAACCAAAGTCACAAAAAGATGGAAGAAAAAACCAAATACAGATCACTTAAGGGTACAGAACTCACACAATCTCTTATCAAAAAGGAGCATTCTAAGAAATTTCCTTCAAATTCCAGTCTTGTACTCACTTAACATCAAAATCCATTTACTTATTTAACTTCAATCTAAAATTAGTTAATCCTGACCATGCATAAAACTCCCCCCCAGCCCCCACAAGATTCCTTTCAACAAACTTCATCACTTTCTGTATCCATATTAGTTAGTCCTTTATTTTTCCATCCAAAAACAACCAGCTCTAAGACATAATTTCTTTCTTTTCCCTCAAAAAAATGTAATTCCATTCCTCATACCTTCTTTTTTTTAATGAATTTCATTTTATTTATTTTTTATACAACAGATTCTTATCACTCATCAATTTAATGCACATCAGTGTATACCTGTCAATCCCAATCGCCCAATTCATCACACCACCACCACCACCACCCCTGCCACTTTCCTTGCTTGGTGTCAATATGCTTTTCTCTACATCTGTGTCTCAATTTCTGCCCTGCAAACCAGTTCATCTGTATCACTTTTCTAGGTTCCACATATATGCGTTAACATACGATATTTGTTTTTCTCTTTCTGACTTACTTCACTCTGTATGACAGTCTCTAGATCCATCGACGTCTCAACAAATGACCCAATTTCGTTCCTTTTTATGGCTGAGTAATATTCCATTGTATATATGTACCACATCTTCTTTATCCATTCATCTGTTGATGGGCATTTAGGTTGCTTCCATGACCCGGCTATTGTAAACAGTGCTGCAATGAACATTGGGGTGCATGTGACTTTTTGAATTATGGTTTTCTCTGGGTATATGCCCAGAAGTGGGATTGCTGGGTTATACGAAAATTCAATTTTTAGTTCTTTAAGGAACCTTCATACAGTTCTCCATAGTGGCTGTATCAATTTACATTCCCACCAAGAGTATAAGAGGGTTCACTTTTCTCCACACCCTCTCCAGCATTTGTTGTTTACAGATTTTCTCATGATGCCCATTCTACCTGGTGTGAGGTGATACCTCATTGTAGTTCTGATGTGCATTTTACTAAGAATTAGTGATGTTGAGCAGCTTTTCATGTGCTTCTTGGCCATCTGTATGTCTTCTTTGGAGAAATGTCTATTTAAGTCTTCTGCCCATTTTTGGATTGGGTTGTTTGTTTTTTTAATATTGAGCTGCATGAGCTGTTTATGTATTTTGGAAATTAATTCATTATCCATTGATTCATTTGCAAATATTTTCTCCCATTCTGAGGGCTGTCTTTTTGTCTTGTTTATTGCTTCCTTTGCTGTGCAAAAGCTATGAAGTTTCATTAGGTCGCATTTGTTTATTTTTGTTTTTAATTCCATTACTCTAGGAGGTGGATCAAAAAAGATCTTGCTGTGATTTATGTCAAAGAGTGTGCTTCCTATGTTTTCCTCTAAGGGTTTTATAGTGTCCGGTATAACATTTAGGTCTCTAATCACTTTGAGTTTATTTTTGTGTATGGTGTTAGGGAGTGATCTAATTTCATTCTTTTACATGTAGCTGTCCAGTTTTCCCAGCACCACTTATTGAAGAGACTGTCTTTTCTACATTGTATATCCCTGCTTCCTTTGTCATAGATTACTTGACCATAGGTATGTGGGTTTATCTCTGGACTTTCTATCTTGTTCCATTGATCTATGCTTCTGTTTTTGTGCCAGTACCATATTGTCTCGATTACTGTGGCTTTGTAGTATAGTCTGAAGTCAGGGAGTCTGATTTCTCCAGCTCTGTTTTCTTCCCTCAATACTGCTTTGGCTATTCGGGGTCTTTTGTGTCTCCATACAAATTTTTAGATTTTTTGTTCTAGTTCTGTAAAAAATGCCATTGGTAATTTTATAGGGATTGCCTTGAATCTGTAGATTGCTTTGGGTTATATAGTCATTTTCACAATATTGATTCTTCCCATCCAAGAACATGGTATATCTTTCCATCTGTTGGTATCATCTTTAATTACTTTCAACAGTGTCTTATAGTTTTCTGCATACAGGTCTTTTGTCTCCCTAAGTAGGTTTATTCCTAGATATTTTATTCTTTTTGTTGCAATGGTAAATGGGAGTGTTTCCTTAATTTCTCTTTCATATTTTTCATCATTAGTGTATAGGAGTGCAAGAGATTTGTGTGCATTAATTTTGTAACCTGCTACTTTACCAAATTCATTGATTAGCTCTAGTAGTTTTTTGGTGGCATCATTAGCATTCTCTATGTATAGTGTCATGTCACCTGCAAACAGTGACAGTTTTACTTCTTCTTTTCTAATTTGTATTCCTTTTATTTCTGTTTTTTGTCTGATTGCCATGGCTAGGACTTCCAAAACTATGTTGAATAATAGTGGTGAGAGTGGATATGCTTGTCTTATTCCTGAACTTAGGGGAAGTGCTTTCAGTTTTTCACCATTGAGAATGATGTTTGCTGTGGGTTTGTCATATATGGCCTTTATTATGGTGAGGTAGATTCCCTCTATGCCCACTTTCTGGAGAGTTTTTATCATAAACCAGTGTTGAATTTTGTCAAAAGCTTTTTCTGCATCTATTGAGATGATCATATGTTTTTTATTCTTCAAATTTTTAATATGGTGTATCACATTGATTGATCTGCGTATATTGAAGAATCCTTGCATCCCTGGAATGAATCCCACTTGATCATTGTGTAGGATCCTTTTAATGTGTTGTTGAATTCTGTTTGCTAGTATTTTGTTGAGGATATTTGCATCTATATTCATCAGTGATATTGGTCTGTAATTTTCTTTTTTTGTAGTATATTTGTCTGGTTTTGATATCAGGGTGATGGTGGCCTCATAGAATGAGTTTGGGAGTGTTCCTTCCTCCACAAGTTTTGGGCAGTCTTTGAGAAGGATGGGTGTTAGCTCTTCTCTAAATATTTATAGAATTCACCTGTGAAGTCTTCTGGTCCTGGACTTTTGCTTGTTGGAAGATTTTTAATCACAGTTTCAATTTCATTACTTGTGATTGGTCTGTTCATATATTCTATTTCTTCCTGGTTCATTCTTGGAAGGTTATACCTTTCTAAGAATTTGTCCATTTCTTCCAGGTTGTCCAATTTATTGGTATACGTTGCTTGTAGTAGTCTCTTAGGATGCTTTGTATTTCTACAGTGTCTGTTGTAATGTCTCTGTTTTCATTTCTAATTTTATTCATTTGAGTCCTCTCCCTCTTTTTCTTGGTGAGTATGCCTAATGTTTTATCAGTTTTGTTTATCTTATCAAAGAACCATCTTTTAGTTTTATTGATCTTTGTTATTATTCTCTTTGTTTCTATTTCATTTATTTCTGCTCTGATCTTTATGATTTCTTTCCTTCTGCTAACCTTGGGTTTTGTTTGTTCTTCTTTCTCTAGTTCCATTAGGTGTAAGGTTAGATTGTTTATTTGAGATTTTTCTTGTTTCTCGAGGTAGGCTTGTATAGCTATAAACTTCCCTCTTAGAACAGCTTTTGCTACATCCCATAGATTTTGGATTGTCCTGTATTCATTGTCATTTTTCTCTAAGTATTTTTTGATTTCCTTTTGATTTCTTCAGTGATCTTTTGGTTATTTAGTAATGTATTGTTTAGTCTCCATGCGTTTGTGTTTTTTACAATTTTTTTCCCTGTAATTCATTTCTAATCTCATAGTGTTGTGGTCAGAAAAGATGCTTGATATGATTTCAATTTTCTTAAATTTACTGATGCTTGATTTGTGACTCAAGATGTGATCTCTCCTGGAGAATGTTCCGTGTGCACTTGAGAAGAAAGTGTAATCTGCTGTTTTTGTATGGAATGTCCTATAAATATCAATTAAATCTATTGGGTCTATGTTTCATTTAAAGCTTCTGTTTCCTTATTTATTTTCATTTTGGATGATCTGTCCATTGGTGTAACTGAGGTGTTAAAGTCCCCCACTATTATTGTGTTACTTTCGATTTCCTGTTTTAAGGCTGTTAGCAGTTGCCTTATGTATTGTGGTGCTCCGATGTTGGGTGCAGATATATTTATAATTGTAATATCTTCTTGTTGATTTGATCCCTTGATCATTATGTAGTGTCCCTCCTTGTCTGTTGTAACATTCTTTATTTTAAAGTCTATTTTGTCTGAGTATTGCTACTCCAGCTTTCTTTTGATTTCCATTTGCATGGAATATCTTTTTCCATCCCCTCACTTTCAGTCTGAATGTGTACCTAAGTCTGAAGTGGGTCTCTTGTTGACAGCATATAGATGGGTCTTGTTTTTGTATCCATTGAACAAGCCTGTGTCTTTTGGTTGGAGCATTTAATCCATTCACATTTAAGGTAATTATCGATATGAATGTTCCTATGACCATTTTCTTAATTGTTTTGGGTTTGTTTTTGTAGGTCCTTTTCTTCTTTTTTATTTCCCACTTAGAGAAGTTCCTTTAGAATTTGTTGTGGAGCTGGTTTGGTGGTGCTGATTGCTCTTCGCTTTTGCTTGTCTGTAAAGCTTTTGATTTCTCCATCGAATCTGAATGAGATCCTTGCTGGGTAGAGTAATCTTGGTTGTAGTTTCTTCCCTTTCATCACTTTAAGTATATCATGCCACTCCCTTCTGGCTTGTAGAGTTTCTGCTGAGAAATCAGCTGTTAACCTTGTGCGAGTTACCTTGTATTTTATTTGTCATTTTTCCCTTGCTGCTTTCAATAATTTTTCTTTGTCTTTAATTTTTGCTGGTGATTACTATGTGTCTCAACATGTTTCTCCTTGGGTTTTTCCTGTATGGGACTCGCTGCACTTCCTGGACTTCAGTGGCTATTTCTTTTCCCATGTTAGGGAACTTTTCACCTATAATCTCTTCAAATATTTTCTCTGGTCTTTTCTCTCTCTCTTCTCCTTCTGAATCCCCTATAATGTGAATGTTGTTGCATTTAATGTTGTCCCAGAAATCTCTTATGCTGTCTTCATTTCTTTTCTTTCTTTTTTCTTTTTTCTGTTCTGCAGCAGTGAATTCCACCGTTGTGTCTTCCAGGTCACTTATCCCTTCTTCTGCCTCAGTTATTCTGCTATTGATTCCTTCTAGTGCAGTATTCATTTCAGTTATTGTATTATTCATCTCTGTTTGTTTGTTCTTTAATTCTTCTAAGTCTTTCTTAAACATTTCTTGCATCTTCTTGATCTTTGCCTCGATTCTTTTTCTGAGGTCCTGGATTATTTTCACTATCATTATTCTGAATTCTTTTTCTGGAAGTTTTCCTATCTCCTCTTAATTTAGTTGTTTTTCTAGGGTTTTATCTTGTTCCTTCATCTGGTACATAGCCTTCAGCCTTTTCGTCTTGTCTCTCTTTCTGTGAATGTGGTTTTTGTTCCACAGGCTGCAGGATTGTAGTTCTTCTTGCTTCTGCTGTCTGCCCTGCGGTGGATGAGGCTATACCTTATACCTTATTTACTGAAAACACGCATTCTACTTTCTTATTCTGTACTGAAATGTTTCCTTATTATTCCTATTAGTTTTGATTACATGTTTAAATTAGAATCTTCAACTCTTAGAAACCTTAATTTCCAGTGAAAACTAAGAAGTAAGCAATTATGAACTGTCTTTTACATTAGCATTCTATAGATTGGTGAACATAAATATCAATGATAATTTCTAAAAAAAACATTTTTTTTCTTATAGAGAACATCTCAGGGTGGCAGCAAACATATTCATTAATATCCTAAATACCTTTAGTTTCTCTGTTTAGTAATTGACGTCTCAGTATTTTATGTCAATAAACTTCCATCACTTCACTTAAATTAGCATAACTCTAGAACTTTATGTTACCAAATGTCAGGAGAGGTCATTTTAAGTAGACATTTCTAAAATATAATTATTTTTAAAGAGTTGACCCAAAAGTATTATATTTAATGTTGATGACTCTATAGACATGTCTGTATTAATCAGATCAGCAAACTTAATCTAACTTTAATATCAGGTATCAACTTATTATTACATACTTCCCAGTTTATGTGAGCCTGAAAGTCATTTTGGCCAGGTTTTTTAATATTTAATTTGTAAGAGCTTACTTTTAAATTGATCTCTTTTTAAATTGAATTTTGAAAATATTTTCCAGAGGTAGAGATATCTCCTGTGTATAATGTGTACACAGACATATAAACAGGCAAAAATAGAGATCTCATGGCATCACTTAAAAAAAAAAACTTACTTATGAATCAGGTATTACAATATAAACTTACTAGTTTACAAAAACAGTTGGAATACATCAAAGTTTCTTGCTCAGATGACTAAGGCCTTACTATTTGTAAAGTTTGGCTGAGGGAGCATTCCCAGTGGTTTGAATTTTAAAACTGCCACTTTGTCACTGCTTTTCTTTGGTTTCTAGTTTTGCCTGATTGAGCTAATTAGGCTCAGTCTCAGGTCCTTGTGACATGTATTTACATTTCTGGTTTGTAGAGATTTGCAAGAGAAAGACAGTTGCTTTTATTTCAGCAGAGAACCGGCCTGTTGCCTAAATGATACTAAAAGTATAATTTGTCCAACTATATATTATATCAGTGAGAAGATTTCTAACTAAACTGAAATTTATGAGCTCTAAGTTCTAGAACATTAGAGTTTAGTTTATCATGCCTTCAAAACCTTGTAGAAGGCATTAAGCAAGACCTTGTTTTTGAGTTTACAAGTTAAACCCAGAGCAAAATCACTATTCTTATTTTTATTAGCCTTTGAATTTTAGTTCCCAGTTTTAATTTTTTGAATGTCTCAGGTACCCCTATTGGCTTCCTTTAGTATGCTTAATATTTCCTGAGGTGCAGATCTATATGTCCTGTATTATTATACCACATAGGGGAAACATTCCCCAGTGAAACATGCCTATCTCACAATATAATAAAACAAAAGAGATGTAACCATCTTATATAAAGCCCATTTAAATATACTAATTTTATACACTTTCATCTCAGTTCCATCAACTTTTATACCTTTAGCTTTCATTAGGCTCCAATCAACAAGTTTTGAGCTTACAGGAGGAGCTCTAGAAGTTTTTCTTTCTTTTTATTCCATGTCCATTTTGTCTATTTTTATATAAAAGTTTCTGGGATCCCCGGAGGGGGGTTGAGCCAAAGAACTCAGGCTCTTTTGCCTAATTGTTGCCCCCAAAACATTGCTGCTCAGGTATCTCAGTGTATTTTTTTTCAGTATATATATATACTGGGGTAAATAGAGCCGACCTGTATGGCTTTTAATGTTGAGGACCAGTAGGGGGCCTCTTTTGGCCCTTTTAACCTTTGGTAGTGTAATATGAAAACCTTGTGTTTTAATCACGTTTCTGTTTTATTTAGCCTATTTAAAATAACCACCTAAAGATTTCTTTATTCATTTAAGATAAGTCCTTTTTAAAATTTCTACCTTGTTAGAAAAAGTATCTAGACTCTTCCTTACAAGTTTTTTTTCCTGTTAACATTAATTATTTAAATGTTTTTATTAGCATCTGTAAGACCCATTGAGGGGAAGCGAATAAACCTTTCCAAACCGATTTTTCTTTATTTGATTTAAACTAAGGAAGTTCTTAGTTTGACCATTGGATATATTTCTTTTTTCTACTTTTAATTTGATTTTTGTTTTTATAGGTACCAATAAAACAGCTGTTTATAATGACAGTGCTCCAGACATCCACCAATTTAGAAGATTTTCCAATTTAAAGGATCCATCATTTGACCATTAATGAAATATTTTAATAGTGATTCAAACCAATAAGACTTAAGAGGCTTCTCCATAAGAGAGTGGAAGAGGATGTCACCTAAGTGAGATCTAGAGAATTTACTCTCAAAAATAGTATGGCAGAGGTCAAGTTGTGAAAACACATACACACACAACCCCCTAGGAAGATCAGGTAGAACTTTTACATATCAAAGACACAAGAGAAATGCAAGTCTCCCTAGAAGGCCTTTGTTTAAAGTCAGAATTTTGAAAATATATTTTTATCAAGCTGGCTTTTTAAACTTAAATTAGCTTCATACACAATAAAAGAGCAAGATTTCCTTTAATTCCCAATTAAGTAAATACTTGTAAGTGTAAGTTTTGTACATATACCTGGCTGGAGTATTAGTTGGAGGCTGGCAATCTGTCATTCCTTTATCTTTTGTTCTGAAAGCTTTATTTCCCATTCTGAGGATGGTTTGTCAAAATAAAAATTGCTGGTGACAATTGTGTAGTGGGCCAATGTGCTGCTTAAGAGCTTAATTCCTCTAAGTTTTAGACCCAGAGTTGTTTCAGCCCCCTCTTATGTGTCTCAGGTCCTCCCAGTTGTGTAAAAGACTACCAGAGGTGCTCGGATTATGGAATGGCCAGTTATTTGTGTCCCCAGTTGAGAAGGTTGTTCATTAAAATGAGTTGTTTTCCTTATAGAGACAGCTGCACGACATGAGGTCTTGCCTTCACCACTCCTGCAAGTTTCTCAGTTGCCTGAGAAAGCTGTTGCTGGCCAGGAGGAGAGAGCCCCTTCTTCGGAGATCAGAAGCTCTCATAGGTTTTCAGTTTTATTTTGACAAACTCTATTAAGGTAGCAAATTCAAGGAAAAGTGACAGGCCAGTATTCCCCCTAATTACTGAGTCCAAATGTGTTCAGTGTTTAACTGAGCAAAGTCTTCCAAGTCTTTAAACTGAGGATAAACTACTCAATGTCTAAGTTGAGTAAAATCTTTCCAGTCCCTTTCACTGAGAATAACCTGTTCAGTGTCTAAACTGAGCAAAATCTTCCCAGTGTATTTTATACTGAGGATAAAT
Organism: Delphinapterus leucas; assembly: GCF_059928025.1. Lineage (NCBI taxonomy): Eukaryota > Metazoa > Chordata > Mammalia > Artiodactyla > Monodontidae > Delphinapterus > Delphinapterus leucas. The sequence continues at coordinate 84,262,990 of NC_143150.1, forward strand.
CTGGTACCTCTTCTTGAAACTAAGTTTCAAGGATAAGCTACTTCTCCAGAAAGTAATTTAACACCACTGAATAAAACTTACAATCATCAATAACAGAAGATCCTAGAACCAGGAGAGACTAACTTAAATTCATCTGTACTCCCCGAGAAGGCAGATGGGCACAAGAGGCCTCTGCTGGTACCAAAGCTCCAGATCCTCACAGAGATCATGTGAAGGAGAGAAGTCTGCTCTGGTCCATTCATCAGTCACCATAACTGTCAGCTAAAAAAACATGTACACAACCTAAATGTTGAGATTTATGTTTTATTCAATGGACATACTGAGGAATTCAAGTCCAGGAGGCAGCATCTAAAGTAACCCTGAGAAAACTGCTCCAAAAGTTAGGGAATCCTAAAAGCAGCAAGAGAATAGCAACTTGTTACATAAAAAGGAAGTGACATAAGAAGATCTGCAGATATTTTAGCAGAAAATTTGCATGCCAGATGAAATTGGCATGATATATTCAAAGCATTGAAAGGAAAATATCTAACCAAGAACATCCTACATATAAAGATTTGAAGTAGAGATAGTTTCCAGACAAGCAAGGATAAAATAGTTCACCACCACCAAATCAGCTTTACAGAAAATATTAAAAGTACTTCTTTAAACTGAAAATAAGTGACACTGCTAACTGAAAAGAAAAAAATATAAAACTGATAAGGGTAAAAAGACAGTAAAGTTAGTCTATTAATCACTTGTAAAGTTTGTATGAAGGTTAAAAGGCAAAAGTAGTAAAATTAATGAAAACTACAATAATTATTTAAGGACATATATAAAATAAAAAGATATAAAATGTGACATGAAAAACAAAATGAGGGGGTTAAAAATGTAGAGTTTTAGAATGAATTCAAATTTAAATTGCTATCAATATAAAATAAGATGGTTATATACATAAATTATTTATATGTGAACCTCAGGATAGTCACAAAGCCAAACCTATAGTAGATTCACTAAAGAAAATAGGAAAGAAATCTTAATATAATGCTAAACAATGTTATTAAATCTAAAGGGAAGGTAGCAAGACAAGAAGAAAGAAACTACAAAAGTACTACCAAAACATTCAGAAAATATTGTACAGAATGACAATTAGTACATATTATTAATAATAACTTTAAATGTTAATAGATTAAATTCTCCAATCAAAAGATATGGAATGGCTGAATGAAAAAAAAAAAGAAAAAGACATGTATATGCTGCCTACAAAAAACTTCACTTCAGATGTAAAAACACAAACAGAATAAAAGTGAAGTGGGGAGACCTTCAAGTGAGGAGTAAGATGTGGAGATCACCTTCCTGCCCAAAAATACATCAGAAATACATCTACATGTGGAACAACTCCTACAGAACACCTACTGAATGCTGGCAGAAGACCTCAGACTTCCCAAAAGGCAAGAAACTCCCCATGTATCTGGGTAGGGCAAAAGAAAAAAGTAAAGACAAAAGAATAGGGACAGAATCTGCACCTCTGAGAGGGAGCTGTGGAGGAAAAGTTCCCACACGTTAGGAAGCCCCTTAACTGACAGAGATGGGGGGTGGCGAGGGGGAGCTTTGGAGCCATGGAGGAGAGTGTAAGAATAAGGGTGCAGAGGGCAAAGTGGAGAGATTCCCACACAGAGGATCAGTGCCAACCAGAATTCACCAGCCTGAGACACTTCTCAGCTCACCCACCAGGGCGGGTGGAAGCTGGGAGCTGAGGCTCAGGCTTCGGAGGTCAGATCCCAGGGAGAGGACTGGGGTTGGCTGTGTGAACACAGCCTGAAGGGGGCTAGTCCACCACAGCTAGCCGGGAGGGAGTCCTTGAAAATGTCTGGAACTGCCTAACCGGCAAGAGACCATTGTTTTGGGGTGCATGAGGAGAGGGGATTCACAGCACCACCTAAACAAGCTACAGAGAAGTGCGTAAGCTGTGGCAATCAGCGCGGACAGCAGAGACAGGCATGAAATGCAAAGGCTGCTGCTGCAGCCACCAAGAAGCCTGTGTGCAAGCACAGGTCACTATACACATCTCCCCTCCCAGGAGCCTGTGCAGCCTGAAAATGCCAGGATCCCGTGATCCAGGGACAACATCCCTGGGAGAACATACGGTGAGCCTTAGGCTGTTGCAATGTCATGCCGGCCTCTGTCTCACTGGCTCACCCGGCATTCTCTACCTCTCGATCCCCCCAGCCTGAGTCAGCCAGAGGCCCCTAATCAGCTGCTACTTTAACCCTGTCTTGTCTGAGTGAAGAACAGATGCCCTAAGTTGACCTACAGGCAGAGGCAGGGCCAAATCAAAAGCTTAACCCCAGGAGCTGTACAAACAAAGAAGAGAAAGGGAAATCTCTTCCAGCAGACTCAGGAGCAGTGGATTAAATCTCCACAATCAACTTCATGTACCCTGCATCTGTGGAATACCTGAATAGACAATGAACCATCCCAAAATTGAGGCGATGGAATATGAAAAAATCTGTAAAAATTACAAACACATGGAGGCTAAAAAATACACTACTTAAAAACCAAGAGATCACTGAGGAAATCAAAGAGGAAGTCAAAAAATACCTAGAAAAAAATGACAATGAAAAAACAACAACCCAAACTTATGGGATGTAGCAAAATCAGTTCTAAGAGGGAAGTTTATAGCAATACAATCCTAGCTCATGAAAAAAGAAACATCTCAAATAAACAACCTAACCTTACACCAGAAGCAATCAGAGAAAGAAGAACAAAAGAACCTCAAAGTTAGCAGAAGGAAAGATATCATAAAGTCAGATCAGAAATAAATGAAAGAGAAATGAAGGAAATGATAGCAAAAATCAATAAAACTTAAAGCTGGTTCCTTGAGGAGATAAACAAAATTGATAAAGCATTAGCCAGACTCATCAAGATAAAAAGGGAGAAGACTCAGATCAAAATAATTAGAAATGAAAATGGAGAAGTAACAGATGACACTGCAGAAATTCAAAGGATCATGAGAGATTACTACAAGCAAGTCTATACCAATAAAATGGACAACCTGGAAGAAATGGATAAATTCTTGGAAAAACCAAACCTTCTGAGACTGAACAAGGATGAAATAGAAAATATAAACAGACCAATCACAAGCCCTGAAATTAAGATTTTGATTAAAAATCTTCCAACACACAAAAGCCCAGGATCAGATGGCTTCACAGGTATATTCTACCAAACATTTAGAAAAGAGCTAACACCTACCCTTTAATCTCTTGCAAAATATAACGAGGGAGGAACACTCCCAAACTCATTCTATTAGGCCACCATCACCCTGATACCAAAACCATACAAAGATGTCACAAAGAAAGGAAATTACAGGCCAATATGATTGATGAGTATAGATGCAAAAATCCTCAACAAAATACTAGCAAACAGAATCCAACAGCACATTAAAAGATCATACACCATGATCAAGTGGGGTTTATCCCAGGAATGCAAGGATTCTTCAGTATATGCAAAGCAATCAATGTGATCCACCATATTAATAAATTGATGGAGAAAAACCATATGATCATCTCAATGGATAAAGAGAAAGCTTTCAAAAAAATTCAACACCAATTTATGATAAAAATCCTCCAGAAAGTAGGCATAGACAGAACTTTCCTCAACATAATAAAGGCCATGTATGACAAACCCACAGCCAACATCATTCTCAATGGTGAAAAACTGAAACCATCTCCACTAAGAACAGAAAGAAGACAAGGTTGTCCACTCTCACCATTATTATCCAACATAGCTTTGGAAATTTTAACCACAACAATCAGAGAAGAAAAAGAAATAAAAGGAATACAAATAAAAAAAGAAGTAAATCTGTCACTGTTTGCAGATGACATGATACTATTTATAGAGAATCCTAAGGACGCTACCAGAAAACTACTAGAGCTAATCAATGAATTTGGTAAAGTAGCAGGATACAACATTAATGCACAGAAATCTCTTGCACTCCTATACACTAATGATGAAAAATCTGTAAGAGAAATTAAGGAAACACTCCCATTTACCAATGCAGCAAAAAGAATAAAATACCTAGGAATAAAGCTACCAAAGGAGACAAAAGACCTGTATGAGGAAACTGTAAGATATTGATGAAAGAAATTAAAGATGAGACAATGAGATGTAGAGATATGCCATGTTCTTGGATTGGAAGAATCAACATTGTAAAAATGATTATACTACCCAAAGCAATCTACAGATTCAATGCAATCCCTATCAAACTACCAATGGCAGTTTTCACAGAGCTACAACAAAATATTTCACAAGTTGTATGGAAACACAAAAGACCCTGAATAGCCAAATCCATCTTGAGGAAGAAAAACGAAGATGGCGGAATCAGGCTTGCTGACTTCAGACTACACTACAAAGCTACAGTAATCAAGACAGTACGGTACTGTCACAAGACCAGAAATATAGATCAATGGAACAGGATAGAAAGCCCAGAGATAAACCCAAGCTTATATGGTCACCTTAACTTTGATAAAGGAGGCAAGAATATGCAAGGGAGAAAAGACAGCCTCTTCAATAAGTGGTGCTGAGAAAACTGGACAGCTACATGTAAAAGAATGAAATTAGAACACTCCCTAATACCATACGCAAAAATAAACTCAGAATGGATTAAAGACCTAAATGTAAGGCCAGACACTATAAAACTCTTAGAGGAAAATATAGGCAGAACACTCTATGACATCCATCACAGCAAGATCCTTTTTGACCCACCTCCTAGAGAAATGGAAATAAAATGAAAAATAAACAAATGGGACCTAATGAAACTTAAAAGCTTTTGCAAAGCAAAAGAAACCATAAACAAGACGAAAAAACAACCCTCAGAATGGGAGAAAATATTTGCAAATGATGCAGCTGACAGAGGATTCATCTCCAAAATTTACAAGCAGCTCATGCAGCTCAATATCAAAAAAAACAAACAACCCAATTCAAAAATGGGCAGAACACCTAAATAGACATTTCTCCAAAGAAGACATAGAGATTGCCAACAAACAATGAAAAGATGCTCAACAGCACTAATCATTAGAGAAATTCAAATCAAAACTACGATGAGGTATCACCACACACCAGTCAGAAAGGCCATCATCAAAAAACCTAGAAACAATAAATGCTGGAGAGGGTGTGGATAAAAGGGAACCCTCTTGCACTGTTGGTGGGAATGTAAATTGATACAGCCACTATGGAGAACAGTATGGATGTTCCTTAAAAAAAGTAAAAATATAACTACCATACGACCCAGCAATCCAACTACTTGGCATATACCATGAGAAAACCATAATTCGAAAAGTATCATGTACCACAATGTTAATTGCAGCTCTACTTACAATAGCCAGGACATAGAAGTTACCTATGTGTCCATCGACAGATGAATGGGTAAAGAAGATGTGGCACATATATACAATGGAATATTACTCAGCCATAAAACGAAACGAAATTGAGTTATTTGTAGTGAGGTGGATGGACCTCATGTGTGTCATACAGAGTGAAGTAAGTTAGAAAAAGAAAAACAAATATCTTATGCTAATATATATATATATATATATATATATGGATTCTAAAAGAAAAAAAATTGTTCTGAAGAACCTAGGGGCAGGATAGGAATAAAGACACAGATGTAGAGAATTAACTTGAGGACACAGGTGTGGGATGGGTAAGCTGGGATGAAGTGAGAGAATGACATGTACATATATACACTACCAAATGTAAAATAGATAGCTAGTGGGAAGCAGGCACATAGCACAGGGAGATCATCTTTGTGCTTTGTGACCACCTGTAGGTGTGGGATAGGGAGGGTGTGAGGGATATGCAAGGGTGAGGAGATATGGGGATGTATGTATATGTATAGCTGGTTCACTTTGTTATAAAACAGAAACTAACACACACTCAAAAATTAAAAATCGAATAAAAGTAATTTAATAAAATAAATAAAGTGACGGGATGCAAAAAGATATATCATGCCATTGGAAATGAAAAGAAAGGTGGTGTAGGTATACTCATCTCAGACAAAATAGACTTTAAACAAGGACGTAGTAAAAGACCAAAAGGGCATTGCATAATGATAAAGGAGTAAGTCAAAGAAGAAGACACAACATTTTAAAATATATATGCACCCAACATAGGAGCACCACAGTATATAAAGCAAATATTAACTGACCTAAAGGGAGAAATTGGCATTGATATATTAATAAAAGGTGACTTTAACATCCCACTTACATCAATGGATAAAGGATCCAGACAGAAAATCATTAAGTAAACATCAGCCTTAAATGACACATTCGAATGGATTGAATTAATAGTTATATACAGAACATTCTATCAGAAGCAGCAGAATACACATTATTCTCGTACACAGTGAACATTCTCCAGGTTATATCACACGTTGTGCCGCAAAACAAGTCTTAATAAACCCAAGAAGATTGAAATCATATCATGCATCTTTTGGGACAACTGTGGCATAAAACTAGGAATCAATTATATGAAAAAAAGCTTAAAAAACCACCAATATGTGGAGATTAACAACATGTCTGAACAATGTAGCAAAAAGGAGAAATCTAAAGGTATCCAGGGACAAATGAAAATGGTCAAATGACATACCAAAATCTGTTAGATACAGCAAAAGCAGTTCTTAGAGGGAAGTTTGTTGAAATACAGGACTACCCCAAGAAACAAGAAAAATCTCAAATAAATAATCTAACTTTAGACCTAAAGAACTTGAGAAAATAAAAGAGCAAATGAAGTCCAATGTTAGTGGAGGAAGGAAATAATAAAAAATAGAGCTGATATAAATGAAATAGAGCCTAAAAAGAGAATAGAAAAGATCAATAAAACTGTGAACTGTTTTTTGAAAAGCTAAACAAAATAGATAACTCTATAGCCAGACTTACTAAGAAAAAAGATAGAAGGCTCAGATAAATAAGACCAGAAAAGAGGAGAAATTACAATGGATATCACAGCAATACAGAAGATTATAAGAGAATATTATGAACAGCTATAAGTCAACAAACTGGACAACCTAGAAGATATGGATACATTCTTAGAAACATAATCTTCATGACTGAATCAGGAAGAAATAGAATATAAATATACTGATTTATAAGGAGATTGAATCAGTAATGAAAAGCCTCCCAGCAAACAAAAGTCCAGGGCAAGATGGCTTCACTGGTGTTTCCTACCAAACGTGTAAAGTCTCGAAGTCTTCAAAAATGAAGAGGAGGGAACACTTTCAAACTCATTATTATGAGGTCAGCATTCCCCTTATACCAAAACCAGACAAGGTATCTAGTTTTTTGTGTGTGGTATCACACACCAAAAAATAAAATTACAGGCTAATATCTCTGATGAATGTAGATGCAAAAATAATCAACAAAATATTAGCTAACCACATTAAACCATACATTCAAAGGATCATACACCATAATCAATGTTAATTTATTCCACGGATGCAATGATGTTTCAACATATGTCAATCAATCAGTGTGATATACCACATTAACAAAATGAATGATAAAAGTCATATGATCATCTCAATAGATGCAGTAAAATAATTTGACAAAATTCAACATTCATTTATGATAAAAATTATCAACAAAGTGGGTATAGAGGGAAGTACCTTAACATTATAAAAGCTACATATGACTAGACCATAGCTAACATCATACTCAATGGTGAAAACTGTAACTGTTCCTCCATGATCAGGAACAACACAAGGATGTCCTCTCTTCCCACTGTTATTCTACATAGTATTGGAAGTCCTTGCTATAGCAATTAGGTAAGAAAAAAAGGCATCAAGTTGGAAAGGAAGATGTAAAATTGTCACTATTTGCAGATGACATGGTTCTATATAGAGAAATCCCAAAAAGTTCCATTAAAACTGTTAGAATAATCAGCAAATTCAGGAAAGTGGCAGAGTACTAAACCAATGTACAAAAATTAGCTGCATTTCTATACACTAACAACAAAATATCAGAAGGAGAAATTAAGAAAAAATACAATTACAATCTCATAAAAAAGAATAAAATACCTAAGAATAAATTTAACCAAGGAGGGTAAGACCTGTGTGCTGAAATCTATGTCATGAATGAAAGAAATTGAAGACACAAATAAATGGAAAGATATTCTGTGCTCTTGGATTGGAAGAATTAATATTCTTAAAATTTCTATTTTACCCAAAGCAATATACAAGTTGAATGCCATCCCTATCAAAATTCCAACAGTATCTTTTACAGAAACAACAAACAATTTTAACATTTGTATAGAACCACAAAAGACCCTGAAGAGCTAAGGCCATCTCGAGAAGAACAAACCTTAAGAAATCACTTTCCCTGATTTCGAACTATATTACAAAGCTATAGTAATCAAAACAGTATGATATTGGCAGAAAAATAGTCACATAGACCAATGGAACAAAATAGAGAACCCATAAATAAGCCCACCCTTATATGGTCAATTAATTTACAATAAAGAGTTAAATATACAATTGGGCAAGTGCTGTCTTTTCAATAAATCATGTTGTGAAAACTGGACAGCCACATGCAAAATAATGAAACTAGTCCACTCCCTAACACAAAATTAACTGGGTTGATACCAGTTTGGGGTTATTACAAATAAAGCTGCTATGGACACACTTATACAGGCTTTTTGTGGACATAAGTTTTCATTTCTCTGGGATAAATGCCAAGGAGTACAATTGCTGGGACATAGCGTAAGTATATATTTACTTTAAAGAAACTGATAAACTAATTTCCAGAGTGACTGTACAATTTTACATTCCCACCAGCAATTTACAAGAGATCTAGTTTCCCCATATCTTCCTCAGCATTTGGTATTGTCAATATTTTGAATTTTGGCTGTTCTAATAGGTGTATCGGGATACCTAATCATAGTCTCAATTTGCATTTCCTTAATAGCTAACAATATTTTCATATTCTTATTTGATAACTGTATGTCTTCTATGATGAAAGGTCCTTTTATGTCTTTTGCCCAGTTTCTAATTAGACTGTTTGTTTAATATTTTACTGTTGAGTTTTCAGAGAGCTTTCTATATTCTGTAAATATGGTTTGCATATATTTTCTCCCAGTCCATATGTTGTTTCGGCATCCTCTTTTTCACTAGCTTTATTATGATGTGTACAACATATTGGTTTTATACCCTTATATTTCAAAATGATTACCACCTTAGCACTAGCTATTATCTCTGTCACATCACGTAATGACCATTTCTTTTTTGTCATGAGAACATTTAAGATGTTCTCTCTTAGCAACTTTCTCTTAGCAGCTTTCAAATATATATTATTATAAACTACAATCACCATGCTATACACTAGATCCCTAGAACGTATTCATCTTCTAACTGGAAGTTTGTACCCTTTGACAAACCTCCCCTCATTTCCCCCACACCCCAGATCCTGACAACCACCAATCTACTCTGTTTCTAAGAGTTTTGTTTTTTTACATTATACAAATAAGGTCATATACTATTTGTCATTCTCTGACAAACTATTTTCCACAGCAGCTGTACCATTTTACATTTCCATCACCAATGTATGAGGGCTCCAATTTCCTCATACTCTCTCCAACACTTGTTATTTTTCATTTGTTACTTACTTGTTACTGCTCATTTTTTTAGACTTCAATCTTATCCCATTGGTCTCTGTGTTTATCCTTGACACCAATACCACGCTGATTGATTACTGTAGCTTTGTATAAAGTTTTAAAAAATCATTTTTACTGAAAGTATAATTGACATACAACATTAAATTAGTTTCTGGTGAAAGAAAATATTGCAATATTATTGATTATATTCCCTATGCTGTGCATTACATCACCACAACTTATTAATTTTATAACTGGAAGTTTGTGCCTCTTAATCCCTCTCACCCATTTCATTCAATGCTCCATCCCTCCCCTCTGATGAACATGTTTCTTCCCTGTATCTATGAGTCTGTTTCTGTTTGTTTTGATTCTTAGATTCCACATATGACTAAAATTATATAATATTTGTCTTTCTCTGTCTGACTTATATGACTTACTTCACTTATTTCCTCTAGGTCCATCCATGTTGACATAAATGACAATGTCTCATTCATTTTAATGGCCAAGTAATATTGTTATATATGTATAGATATATAGATATAGATAGGTAGATAGATAGATAGATATACATACACACATACCACATCTTCATTATTTATTCACCTACTGTTGAACGCTTAGGTTGCTTCCATATCTTGGCTGTGGTAAGTGATGCTGTCAATAAACATATGAATTTATATATCTTTTGATCAGTGTTTTAATTTTCTTTTGATAAATACCCAGAAGTGGAATTGCTGGATTATATGGTAGTTCTATTTTTAAGTTTTTGAGGAACCTCCATACTGTTTTCCATAATGGCTGCACCAATTTACATTTCCACCAACACTGCATGAGCCTTCACTTTTATTCACAACTTGGCCAAAACTTGGTTTTTGTTGTCTATTTCATAATAGTCACTGTGATAAGTATGGGGTGATATCTCATTGTATTTGTGATTTGCATTTTCCTGATGATGAGTGATGTTGATCATCTTTTCATGTGTCTGTTGGCCATTTGTAATTCTTCCTTGGAAAAATGTCTGTTCAGTTCCTCTGTGCATTTTAAATCAGATTGGTTGTTTTGTGTTTGTTTTTTGATATTGAGTTTTATGAGTTCTTTATATATTTTGGAAATTGACCCCTTTTTGGATATATCAATTGCAAATACCTTCTCCCACTAGGTAGGTTGCCTTTTTGTTTTGTTGATGGTTTACTTTGCTGTTCAAAACTTTTTAGTTTGATGTGATCTCATTTGTTTATTTTCGCTTTTGTTTCCCTTGACTGAGATGACAGGTCCAAAAGAATATTGTTAAGACTGACGTCAAAAAGCATACTGTCTATGTTTTCTTCTAGGTGTTTTATGGTTACAGTCTTACACTTAAGTCTTTAATCCCTTTTGAGCTTATTTTTATATATGGTGTAAGAATTGTTCCAGGTTTATTTTTTTGCATGTAGCTGTCCAGTTTGTCCAACACTATTTAGTTTACAGACTATATTTCCTCACTGTATATTCTTGGCTCCTTTGTTGTAAATTGAATGACCATATAAGGATGTGCTTATTCCTGCATTCTCTATTATGGTTCATTGATCTATGTGTTTTGTGCCATACTGTTTCAAATACTATAGCTTTGTAGTATAGTTTGAAATCAGGTAGAATGACATGTTCTTTTTCAAGATTGCTTAGGATATTCAGGGACTTTTGTGTTTTAATACCTATTTTATGATTAGTTTTTCCAGTTCCATGAAAATTGCCATTATATTTTGCAGAAATTGCATTGAATCTGTACATTTCTTTGGGTACTACAGACATTTTAATAGTATTAATTCCTCCAATACATGAGTATATCTTCCCACTTATTTGTGATATCTTCAGTTTCACTCATCAGTGTCTTAGGGTTTTCAGAGTATGGATTTTTACCTCCTTGGTTACATTTATTCCTAGGTGTTTTATTCTTTTTCATGCAATTGTAAATGGGATTGTTTTCTTAATTTCTCTTTCTGATAGTTCATTATTAGTATATAGAAATACAACAGATTTCTGTATAATGATTTTGTATCTTGCAACTTCACCAATTCATTTTTTACTTCTCATTTTGTTTTTGGTGAAGTCTTTAGGGTTTTCTATATATAGTATCATGTCATATGCACATAATGACAGTTTTACTTTTTCCTTTCTAATTTGGATCACTTTTATCTCTCTCTCTTTTTTTTTTTTTTTGCCTGACTGTTGTGGCTAGGACTTCCCACACTATGATGAATAAAAGTGTCAAGAGTGGGCATCCTTGTCTTGTTCCTGATCTTAGAGGAAAGGCTTCCAGCATTTCGCCATTATTATATTAGCTGTGAGTTTGCCATATATGGCTTTTATTATATTAAGATACATTCCTTCCATAACCATTTTTTGAGATATTTTATTGTAAAAGGATGTTGAATTTTGTCAAATGCTTTTTCTGCATCTATTGAGATGAGCATATGATTTTTATACTTAATTTTGTTAATGGGGTGTATCACAGAGAGTGATTTGCAGATGGTAAACCATGCTTGAATCCCTAGGATAAATCCCACTTGACCATGGTGTATGATCCTTTGAATTCATGGTTGAATTTTGTTTCCTAACAATTTGTTGAGGACTTTTGTATCTTTGTTCATCAGGGATATTGACCTATAATTTTTTTTGTTACATTCTTATCTGGTTTTGGTTTCAGCACAATGGTGGCCTTGTAGAATGAGTTTGAAAGTGTTCCTTCCTGTTCAATATTTGGGAATAGTTTACGAAGGATAGGTGTTAACTCTTCTTTAAATGTTTGGTAGAATTCTCCTGTGAGGTTGTCCATCCGATCTTGGACTTCTGTTCATTGGGATTTTTTAAATTACTAATTCAATTTCCTTATTAGTGATTTGTCTGTTCAGATTTTCTTTTTCTTCCTGATTCAGTCTTGGAAGTTTGTATGTTTCTAGGAATTTATCCATTTCTTACAGGTTGTTCAATTTGTTGGCTTATAATTGTTTGTGGCAAACTCATGATCCTTTGCTCTCCATTGGTGCTTGTTTTCTGTCTCTTTCTCTCTCTTCTCCTTCTGGGACCCCTATAATGTGAAGATTGGTATGTTTGATGTTATCTCAAAGGTCCCTTAAGTAATACTCCTTTCAAAACATTTTTTTCTTTTCCAGTTGGGTGATTTCCACTGTCCTCTCTTTGAGATCACTGATCCATTCTTCTGCATCCTCTATCTGTTGTTGATTCTTTCATATTTTTCATTTTAGTTATTGCATTCTTCAGTTCTGATTCTTTCTTTTCAATATTTTCTCTTTTTTAAAAGTTCTCACTGAATTAATTCATTTCTCTCCTGAGTTTGGTTACCATCTTTATGACTATTTCTTTGAACTCTTTATTTGGTAAATTGCTTACCTGCTTTTTCTTTAGTTTTTTTGTCTTAGGTTTTGTTTGTTTGTTTTGTTTGGAAGGTATTCCTCTGTCTCCTCATTTTGTCTAGTTCTGTGTTTGTTTGTATGTATTATATAGATCAGCTATAACTTATGGTCTTGAAAGAGTGTCCTTATGTTGAAGGTGTCATTTGTGGCTCAGTGGCACAACACCCCTGGTCACCAGAGCTAGGTGCTCCAGGGATATCCACTGTGTGGGCTGTGTGTGCCCTCTTGTTGTGGTTGGACCTCAAGTGCTGTGGCATACTGATGGGCAGTGTTGGACCCCAAACTTGCTGGCCACAAGATGTGGCCATAACTGTTTCTGGTGCACTGGGGGGCAAGGTTGTAGGAACCATTTTGGAAGGATGCTGGTGCAGACTGGGGCTGAGCATCAGGTAGGATGGGGCAGTAGCATTTTTGGAAGATCAGTGGTGCCATTCTAGATGGCCCATCAGGTGTTTAAGGGCAGTAGCTGGTTGGAGTTGCTGCTGGTGCCAGGTGAGGCAGTCCATCAGGTGGTGTGGGGAACTGCTGCTTCAGAGAGGCCAGTGAGAGTGGGCACGGCTGGTCTGCAAGGGAATGCCAGTGCATGTTATTAAGTATGTAGATGGAGAGTGACAGAAATGGCACCTGCCAGTGCCAGACCATCTATGGGGAAGAAGAGTATATAAAAAAAAATTGCAACCTTGGGACTGGTTTTCAAAATCAGACAAGGCTCATCTTCCTGGTGCGGGTCCACAGTGCAGATCCCAATGGCTCAACTTCCCAATGCAGATCCCCTGAAGTTTGGACATCTTTCTCCTCAGGGGCGATCTTCAGGGTTGTGTTATCCCTCCTGCTTTTGTTGCTGCACCAGGGTTTGGGCTCTGACTAGACCTCATCTCTGTGCTCCTAACCATTTCAAAATGGCATTTTAAATATATCCTTAGCTGTAGAAACTCTAATCTACTAGTCTTCTGGTCATTCTCCAAGATATTTTTTTTTATATGTAGTTGTAGATTTGGTGTGTCTGTGAGAGGATGTGAGCTCAGGATTTTCCTATTCCAGCATTTCAAGCCCCCTGAGATAGTTTTCTTTATTTCTTTCTCATGTTTTGTTGTTATTGCATAGAAATGCAGCTGATTTCCATAGGTTGATTTTATATGCTGCAACGTTACTGAATTCCTTTAGTAATTAAAACATTTTTTTCCTTTGAGGCTTTGTAATTTTCTATAATAAATTGAATCTTCTGCATATACAGACAATTCTACTTCTTACTTTCCTATTTAGATGTTTTTTGTTTCTTTGTCTTGCCTTATTGCTGTAGCTGGGTCTTCCAGTACTATATGAATAACAGTGGTGAGAGTGTGCATCCTTGTCTTGCTCCTGATCTTAGAGGAAAAGCTTTCAATTTCTCACCATTGAGTATAATGTTACCTGTGGGTTTCTGGTATTTGGCCTTCATAATGTTGAGATATTTTCATTCTATAATCAATTTGTTGAGTGTCTTTATCATGAAAGGATGATGCATTTACCAAATGCTTTTTCTGCATTTATTGAGATGATCATGTGACTTTATCTTTCATTCTATCAATATGATGCATCACATTTATTGATTTGCCTTTGTTGAACCATTCTTGTACCTCAGGGATAAATCACATTTGGTCATGGCCCTTTTAATGTGTTTTTAAATTCAGTTTGCCAATATTTTGTTGAGAATTTTTGCATCAATACCCATCAGTTATATTGGTCTATAGTTTTCTTTCTTATAATGTTCTTATCTGGCCTTGGTAGAAGAGTAATTCTGGCCTCAAATAATTAGTTTGGATGTGTTCTCTCCTATTTATTTTTTCAGAAGAGTTTGAAAAAGATTGGCATTAATTTTTCTTTAAGTGTTTGGTTGAGTTCACCAGTGAAGCTGTCTTGTCCTGAGGTTTTCTGTGTTGAGGTTTTTGATTACCGATTCAATACATTTAGTAATTATTTGTCTTTTTTGCTTTTCTTTTTCTTCTTGATTCAGTTTTGGAGGTTCTTTGTTTCTATGAATATATTCATTTCTACTAAGTTATCTAATTTGTTGACATATAATTGTTCATAGTAGTCTCTTATGGCCCTATGCATTTCTGTAGTATCAGTTGTAATGTCTCCTTTTTAAATTCAGATTTTATTTGAGTCTGCTCATTTTTCTTGGTAGTCTACCGAAATGTTTCTCAATTTTGTTTATCTTTTCAAAAACTTCTTAGTTTTGTCAATCTTTTCTATTTTTTTCTGGCTTCTCAATTTATTTCCACTCTGATCTTTATTATTTCCTTACTCTGCTAACTTTGGGCTTAATTTATTTTTCTTTTTCTACTTCCTTGAGGTTTAAAGTTCAATTGCTTATTTGAGATCTTTCTAAATGCTTAATATATGCATACATCAGAAGATATATCTGTCCTTTCAGAACTGCTTTTGCAGCATTCCACAAAATTGGTTGTGTTGTTTTTCAAATATCATTTGTTTTGGATTAAAAAAATTCTATTTAAGTTCTTATTCAACCCATTGGTTGTTCAGACATATGTTGTTTAGTTTTCACATATGTTTAGATTTTTCAGCTTTTCTCCTGTTATTGATTTCTAGTTTCATACCATTCTGTTTATAAAAGAAAATTGGTATATCGATCTTCTTAAGTTTGCTAAGAACTGTTTTCTGTCTTATTATATGATCCATTCCATGGAATGTTCCATGTGCACTTGAGAAGAAAGTATATTCTTCTGCTGTTAGAAAGAATGTTCTATATGTGCCTGTAAGGTCCATTTTGTCTAATGCATTATTCAGGTGGAACATTTCCTTGTAGATTTACTGTCTGGCTGATCTATTCCTGAAGGTGAGGTATTGATTTCCCCTCTTATTACTGTGTTGTTTTCTATTTTTCCCTTCATACTTAGTATTTGCTTAGTGTAATTTGGGTCTTGACTATTGGCTGCATATATATTTATGATTTTTATATGTTCCTGATAATATATTGACCATGTATCATTATATAATGGCATCCTTTATAACTTGTTGCCATTTTGGGCTTAAATAAGTTTGTCTTACATAAGTTTGGTGAAAGCTGCTTTATGTGGCTTCCACCTGCATGGACTATCTTATCCTATACCTTCATTTTGAGCCTATGTGTGGCCATAGAGCTGAAATCAGTTTCCTGTTGGCAGCATATAGTTGGGTCATGGTATTTTATCCACCTAGCCACTGTGTGACATTTGACTTCTGAATTCAATCCATTTGCACTTAAAGTAATTATTGATATATATATATATATATATATATATATATATATATATAATGTGTGTGTGTGTGTATTTATATATATACACAAATATATACACAGGCACATAAAAACTTTTTTATAAACATCTTTATTGGAGAATAATTGCTTTACAATGGTGTGTTAGTTTCTGCTTTATAACAAAGTGAATCAACTATATATATAAATATATCCCCATATCTCCTCCCTCTTGCATCTCCATCCCATTCTCCCTATACCACCACTTTAGGTGATCAGAAAGCACTGACCTGATCTCCCTGTGCTATGCAGCTACTTCCCAATAGCTATCTATTTTACATTTGGTAGAATATATAAGTCCATGCCACGCTCTCACTTTGTCCCAGCTTACCTTTCCCCCTCCCCATGTCAAGTCCATTCTCTACATCTGCATCTTTATTCCTGTCCTGCCCCTCGGTTCTTCAGAACCATATATATATATATTTAGGTTCCATATATATGTGTTAGCATACGTTATTTGTTTTTCTCTTTCTGACTTATTTCACTCTGTATGACAGACTCCAGGTCCATCTACCTCACTACAAAGACCTCAATTTCGTTTCTTTTTATTGCTGAGTAATATTTAATTGTATATATGTGCCACATCTTCTTTATCCATTCATCTGTTGATAGACACTTAGGTTGATTCCATGTCCTGGCTATTGTAAATAGTGTTGAAATGAACATTATGGTACATGACTCTTTTTGAATTATGGTTTTCTCAGGGTATATGCCCAGTAGTGGGACTGCTGGGTCATATGGTAGTTCTGATTTTAGATTTTAAGGAACCTCCATACTGTTATCCACAGTAGCTGTATCAGTTTACATACCCACCAACAGTGCAAGAGGGTTCCCTTTTCGCCACATCCTCTCCAGCATTTAGTGTTTGTAGATTTTTTAATGATGGCCATTCTGACCAGTGTGAGGTGATACTTCATGGTAGAATTTTGGGTTTTTTTTGAAGATATGTCTTTAATATCCTGTCCTATTCTCATTTTCTTTTATTATTTACCCAGAAGTGGGATGACTGGACCATGATAGTCTATTTTTAGTATTTTGAGGATGCTCCAAACTGTTTTCCATAGTAACTGCACTAATTTATATCCCTTCAACAGTCCACAGATTCCCTTTTATCCACATCCTCACCAACATTTGTTATTTCTTTTTTTTTTATTATTTTGTCATTGATGTTTTTTTTAACATCTTTATTGGAGTATAATTGCTTTACAATTGTGTGTTAGTTTCTGATTTATAACAAAGTGAATCAGTTATACATATACATATGTTCCCATATCTCATTGTAGTTTTGATTTGGATTTCTCTAATGATAAGCGATGTTGAGCATTTTTACATGTGGTTGCTGGCAATCTGTATGTCTTCTTTGGAGAAATGTCTATCTAGGTCTTCTGCCCATTTTTGGATTGCGTTTTTTGTATTTTTGATATTGAGCTACATGAGCTGCTTGTATATTATGGAGATTAATCCTTTGTAAGTTGCCTTGTTTGCAAATATTTTCTCCCATGCTGAGGGTTGTCTTTTTGTCTTGTTCAAGGTTTCCTTCACTGTGCAAAAGCTTTTAAGATTCATTAGGTCCCATTTGTTTAATTTTGTCTTTATTTCCATTTCTCTAGGAGGTGGGTCAAAAAGGATCTTGCTGTGATTTGTGTCATAGGGTGTTCTGCATATGTTTTCCTCTAAGAGGTTTATAGTGTCGGGCCTTACATTTAGGTCCTAAATCCATTTTGAGTTTATTTTTGTGTATGGTGTTAAGAAATGTTGTAATTTCATTCTTTTACATGTAGCTGTCCAGTTTTCCAAGCACAATTTATTGAAGAGGCTGTCTTTTCTGCATTATATACTCTTGCCTGCTTTATGAAAGATAAGGTGATCTTATGTGCATGGGTTTATATCTGGGCTTTCTATCTTGTTCCATTGATCTATATCTCTGTATTTGTGCCAGTACTATACTGTCTTGATCACTCTAGCTCTGTAGTATAGTCTGAAGTCTGGGAGCCTGATTCCTCCAGCTCCATTTTTCTTTCTCAAGATTGCTTTTTCTCTTCGGGGCCTTAGGTGTTTCCATACAAATTGTGAATTTTTAAAATTCTAGTTCTATAAAAATGCCATTGGTAGTGTGATAGGGATTTCACTGAATATGTAGATTGCTTTGGGTAGTATAGTCATTTCCACAATGTTGATGCTTCCAATCCAAAACACGGTATATCTCTCCATCTGTTTGTATCCTCTTTAATTTCTTTCATCAGTGTCTTATAGTTTTCTGCATACATGTCTTTTGTCTCCTTAGGTAGGTTTATTCCTAGGTATTTTATTCTTTTTGTTGCAATGTAAATGGGAGTGTATCCTTAATTTCACTTTCAGTGTTTTCATCATTAGTGTATAGGAATGCAAGAGATTTCTGTGCATCAATTCTATATCCTGCTACACTACCAAATTCACTGATAAGCACTAGTAGTTTTCTGGTAGCATCTTTAGGATTCTCTCTATATAGTATCATGTCATCTGCAAACAGTGACAGATTTACTTCTTCTTTTCCGAGTTGGATTCCTCTTATTTCTCTTTCTTCTCTGATTGTTGTGTCTAAAACTTCCAAATGTATGTTGAATATTAGTGGTGAAAGTGGGCAACCTTGTCCTGTTCCTGATCTTAGAGGAAATGGTTTCATTTTTTCACCATTGAGAATGATGTTGGCTATGGCTTGTCATATATGACCTTTATTGTATTACAGTAGGTTCCATCTACACCTAATTTCTGGAGAGTTTTTATCATAAATGGGTGTTGAAATTTGTCAAAAGTTTTCCTGCATCTATTGAGAAGATCATATGTTTTTTACTTCAATTTTTTAATATGGTGTCTCACATTGATTGATTTGAATATATTGAAGAATCCTTGCATTTCTGAGATAAAATCCACTTGATCATGGTGTATGATCCTTTTAATGTGCTGATGGATTCAGTTTGCTAGTATTTTGCTGAGGATTTTTGCATCTATGTTCATCAGAGGCCTGTAGTTTTTCTTGTGACATCTTTGTCTGGTTTTGGCATTAGGGTGATGGCAGCCTCCCAGAAAGAGTTTGGGGGTGTTCCTCTCTCTGCTATATTTTGGAAGATTTTGAGAAGGATAGCTGTTAGCTCTTCTGTAAATGGTTGATAGAATTCGCCTGTGAAGCCATCTTGTCCTGGGTTTTTGTTTGTTGGAAGATTTTTAATTACAGTTTCAATTTCAGTGCTCTTCTTGGGTCTGTTTATATTTTCTACTACTTCCTGTTTCAGTCTCAGAAGGTTGTCTTTTTCTAAGAATTTGTCCATTTCTTCCAGGTTGTCAGTTTTATTGGCAAATAGGTGCTTGTAATAATCTCTCATGATCCTTTGTATTTCTGCAGTGTCAGTTGTTATTTCTCCTTTTTCATTTCTAATTCTATTGATTTGAGTCTTCTCCCTTTTTTTCTTGATGAGTCTGGCTAATGATTTTTTAATTTTATCTTCTCAAAGAACCAACTCTTAGTTTTATTGATCTTTGTTATTGTTTCTTTCAGTTCTTTTCAATTTAGTTCTGATCTGATCTTTATGGTTTCTTTCCTTCTACTAACTTTGGGTTACTTTTTGTTTTATTCTTTGTTCCTTAATTACTTTAGGTGTAAGTTTATGTTGTTTATTTGAGATGTTTCTTGTTTCTTGAGGTAGGATTTTATCGCTTTAAACTTCCCTCTTAGAACTGCTTTTCCTGTATCCCATAGGTTTTGGGTCGTCATGTTTTCATTGTCATTTGTTTCTAGGTTTTTATGATTTCCTCTTTTATTTCTTCAGTGATCTCTTAGTTATTTAGTAGCATATATTTTAGCCTTCATGTGTTTGTATTTTTAACAGTTGTTTACCTGTAATTGTTATCTGGTCTCAGAATTGTTTTCAGAAAAGATACTTAATACAATTTCAATTTTCTTAAATTTATGAAGGCTTAAATTGTGACCCAAGATATGATCTATCCTGGAGAATGTTCCATGAGCTCTTGAGAACAGTGTATTCTGTTTTCTTGGATGGAATGTCCTATAAATTTCAATTAAGTCCATCTTTTTAATGTGTCATGTTAAGCTTGTGTTTCCTTATTTATTTTCATTTTGGATCATCTGTCCATTGGTGAAAGTGGGGTGTTAAAGTCCCATACTATGATTTTGTTACTGCCAATTTCCCCTTTTTTGGTTGTTAGCATTTTCCTTATGTATTGAGGTGTTCCTATGTGGGGTGCATAAATATTTACAATTGTTACATCTTATTCTTGGATTGGTCCCTAATCATTATGTATTGTCTCTCTTTCTCTCTTGTAATAGTCTTTATTTTGAAGTCTACTTTGTCTGATATGAGACTTGCTACTCCAACTTTCTGTCAATTTCCATTTGCATGGAATATCTTTTTCCATCCCCTCACTTTCAGTCTGTATGTGTCCCTACATCAGAAGTGGGTCTCTTGTAGACAGCATATGTATGGGTCCTGTTTTTTTTATCGATTCAACCAGTGTATGTCTTTTGGTTGGAGCAATTAATCCTTTTACATTTAAGTAATTATCAATATGTATGCTCCTATTACCATTTTCTTGATTGTATTTCTTTTGTTATTGTAGGTCTTTTCCTTCTCTTGTGTTTCCTGCCTAGAGAAGTTCCTTTAGCATTTCTTGTAAAGCTGGTTTGGTGGTGCTGAATTCTCCTAACTTTTGCTTATCTGTAAAGATTTAATTTGTCTGTTGAGTCTGAATGAATCCTTGCTGGATAGAGCAATCTTTGTTGTAGGTGTTTCCCTTTCATCACTTTAAACATGTCCTTCCACTCTCTTCTGCCTTTCAGAGTTCCTGCTGAAAAATCAGCTGTTAACCTTATGGTGATTCCCTTGCATATTATTTGTTGTTTTCCCTTGCTGCTTTTAATATTTTTTTCTTTTTATTTAATTTTTGATAATGTGCTTAATATATGTCTCAGCTTGTTTCTCTTTGGGTGTATCCTGTATGGTATTCTCTGTGTATTCTGGACATGATTGACTATTTCCTTTCCCTTGTTAGGGAAGTTTTGAACTATAATCTCCTCAAATATTTTCTCAGACACTTTCTTTGTCTCTTCTTCATCTGGAACCCCTATAATTAGAATGCTGGTGCTTTTAATGTTTTCCCAAAGGTCTCTGAGACTGTCCTCAATTCTTTTCATTCTTTTCTCTTTAATCTAGTCTCTAGCAGTTATTTCCACCATTTTGTCTTCCAGGTCACTTATTCATTCTTCTGCCTTAGTTATTCTGTTATTGATTCCTTCTAGAGTATTTTTAATTTCAGGAATTATGTTGTTCATCACTGTTTGTTTGCTCTTCACTTCTTGTAGATCCTTGTTTAATGTTTCTTGTACTTTTCTCCATTCTGTTACTGAGATTTAGGATCATCTTTACTATGATTACTCTGAATTCTTTTTCAGGTAGGTTACCTATTTCACCTTCATTTATTTGTTTTTTAGAAATTTACCTTGCTCCTTCTTCTGTAACAAATTTTTTTGTCATATCATATTTTTTTTTGATGGGTGTTTCTGTATTCTTGTCTTACTGGTTGTTTGGCCTGAGATGTCCAGCACTGGAGTTTTCAGGCAGTTGGATAGAGCTGGTTCTTGGTGCTGAGATGAGGTCCTCTGAGAGGCCTCACTCTTATTGATTCTCTGTGGTCTGAGTTTATCTGTTAGTCCAACGTTTTAGACTAGTAGCTCCCACCACAGGAACTCGGGCCTGACCTCCATTCTGGGAACCACAATCCCACAAGCTGGTTCCCGGAGGTTCCTCCCATCCACTTAGGTGTCCATGGTACCCCACTGGTGCATGTTAGGTGCCCTAGTTGTACAGAGGTGCGAATTCTGCGTCCTCCTAGTATGCCATGTTGAATCCACCCCCATTCTTAGGTAGTTTTATTCCTAGGTATTTTATTACTTTCCTCTCCATTTTGGCCTACTTTTTTACATTGGTGATTTTCCCTTGTAGTTTGCTCTGTTTCTCCTCTCTCCTTTTTCTTTTCTTTCCTGAATCTATTCTGTTTTGGTTGTTTGTTTGTTTTGTGGTTAACATGGGGCTTACATAAAATACCCCATGGATAAAACAATTTTATACAGAGGGGGAAGATGGCAGAAGAGTAAGACATGGAGATTGCCTTCCTCCCAACAGATACATCAGAAATACATCTACACGTGGAACAACTCCTACAGAACACCTACTGAACCCTGGCAGAAGACCTCAGACTTCACAAAACACAAGAAAATCCACTCGTACCTGGGTAGGGCAAAAGAAAAATGAATAAACAGAGACAAAAGAATAGGGACGGGACCTGCACCAGTGGGAGGGAGCTGTGAAGGAGGAAATGTTTCCATACAATAGGAAGTGCCTTCCCGGGCGGAGACTGTGGGTGGCAGAGGTGGGAAGCTTCAGAGCCGTGGAGGAGCACACAGGAACAGGGGTGCAGACAGCAAAGCGGAGAGATTCCCACACAGAAGAACAATGCCGACCAGCACACAATAGCCAGAGAGGCTTGTCTGCTCACACGCCGGGGGGGGGGGTGTTGGGCAGGGCTGTGAGCTGAGGATCGGGCTTCGGTTGGAGTGCAGGGAGAGGACTGGGGGGAATGAACACAGCCTGAAGAGGTTATTGCACCACGCCTCGCTGGGAGGGAGTCTGGGGAAAAATCTGGACCTGCCGAAGAGGCAAGAGAATTTTTCTTCCCTCTTTGTTTCCTGATGCATGAGGAGAGGGGATTAAGAGTGCTGCTTAAAGGAGCTCCAGAGATGGGCATGAGCCACGGCTAACAGTGCAGAACTCAGAGACGGGCATGAGACGCTAAGGCTACTGCTGCCGCCAACAAGAAGCCTGTGTGCGAACAAAGGTCACTCTCAGCACCTCCCTTCCAGGGAGCCTGTGCAGCCCACCACTGCCAGGGTCCCGGGATCCAGGGACAACTTCCCCGGGAGAACGCACGGCACGCCTCAGGCTGGTGCAAAGTCATGCCGGCCTCTGCCTCTGGAGGCTAGCCCTGCATCGTGTCCCTCCCTCCCTCCTGGCCTGAGTGAGCCACAGCCCCTGAATCAGCAGCTCCCTTAACCCAGTCCTGTCTGAGCGAAGAACAGATGCCCTCCAGTGACCTACACACAGAGGCAGGGCCAAATCGAAAGCTGAGCCTCGGGACCTGTGCGAATAAAGAAGAGAAAGGGAAATCTCTCACAGTAGCCTCAGGAGCAGCGGATTAAATCTCCA
Source organism: Delphinapterus leucas (assembly GCF_059928025.1). Taxonomy (NCBI): domain Eukaryota; kingdom Metazoa; phylum Chordata; class Mammalia; order Artiodactyla; family Monodontidae; genus Delphinapterus; species Delphinapterus leucas. The sequence goes on from NC_143150.1 coordinate 84,286,569, forward strand.
CAAACAAACTGATGTACCCTGCATCTGTGGAATACATGAATAGACAACGAATTATCCCAAATACAGGAGGTGGACTTTGAGAGCAAGATTTATTATTTTTTCCCCTTTTCCTCTATTTGTGAGTGTGTATGTGTATGCTTCTGTATTAGATTTTGTCTGTAGAGCTTTGCTTTCACCATTTGTCCTAAAGTTCTATCCGTTCTTTTTTTTTTTTTTGGTTTTTGTTTTTACTTTATAAAAACATTTTTCATAATAAATATTTTTTATTTTAATAACTTTATTTTACTTTACCTTACTTTAGTTTATTTTCTTTTACCCTCTTTCTTTCTTTCTTTCTTTCTTTCTTTCTACTTTATCTCCCTTATATTCTGAGCTGTGTGGATAAAAGGCTCTTGGTGCTGCAGGCAGGAGTCAGTGCTGTGCCTCTGAGGTGGTAGAGACAACTTCAGGACACTGGACCACAACAGACCTCCCAGCTCCACGTAATATCAAATGGCGAAAATCTCCCAGAGATCTCCTACTCAAACCCAACACCCAGATTCACTCAATGACCAGCAAGCTACAGTGCTGGACACCCTATGCCAAACAACTAGCAAGAGAGGAGACGACCCCATTCATTAGCAGAGAGGCTCCCTAAAATCATAATAAGTCCAGAGACACCCCAAAACACACCACCAGACATGGACCTGCCCACCAGAAAAACAAGATCCAGCCTCATCCAGCAGTACACAGGCACTAGCCCCCTCCACCAGGAAGCCTACACAACCCACTGAAGAAACATTAGTCACTGGGGACAGACAAGAAAAACAACAGGAAATACGAACCTGCAGCCTGCAAAAAGGAGACCCTAAACACAGTAAGATAAGCAAAATGAGAAGACAGAAAAATACACAGCAGATGAAGGAGCAAGGTAAAAACGCACCAGACCTAACAAATGAAGAGGAAATAGGCAGTCTACCTGAAAAAGAATTCAAAGTAATGATAGTAAAGATGATCCAAAATTTTGGAAATAGAATAGAGAAAATGCAAGGAACAATTAACAAAGATTTAGAAGAACTAAAGAGTAAGCAAGCAATGATGAACAACACAATAAATGAAAGAAAAATACTCTAGAAGGGATCAATAGGAGGATAACTGAGGCAGAAGAACGGATAAGTGACCTGGAAAATAAAATAGTGGAAATAACTACTGCACATCAGAATTAAGAAAAAAGAATGAAAAGAACTGAGCACAGTCTTAGAGACCTCTGGGACAACATTAAATGCACCAACATTCGAATTATAAGGGTTCTAGAAGAAGAAATGAAAAAGAAAGGGACTGAGAAAATATTTGAAGAGATTATAGTTGAAAACGTAACTAACATGGGAAAGGAAATAGTTAGTCAGATCAAGGAAGCACAGAAAGTCTCATACAGGATAAATCAAAGGAGAAACACATGGAGCACATATTGATCAAACTGTCAAAAATTAAGTACAAAGAAAATATATTAAAAGCAGCAAGGGAAAAACAAAAAATAACACACAAGGGAATCCCCATAAGGTTAACAGCTGATCTTTCGGAAAAAATTTCTGCAAGCCAGAAGGGACTGACAGAACATATTTAAAGTGATGTAGGAGAGAAACCTACAACGAAGATAGGTCTACCCAGCAAGGATCTCATTCAGATTTGATGGAGAAATTAAAACCTTTACAGACAAGCAGAAGCTGAGAGAGTTCAGCACCACCAAACCAGCTTTACAACAAATGCTAAAGGATCTTCTCTCAGCAAAAAACACAAGAGAAGGAAAAGACCTACAATAATAAACCCAAAACAATTAAGAAAATGGGAATAGGAACATAGATATTGATGATTACCTTAAATGTAAATGGATTAAATGCTCCCACCAAAAGACACAGACTGGCTGAATGGATACAAAAACAAGACCCATATATGCTGTCTACAAGAGACCCACTTCAGACTTAGAGACACATACAGACTGAAAGTGAGGAGATGGAAAAATATATTCCATGAAATTGGAAACCAAAAGAAAGCTGGAATAGCAATTCTCATATCAGAAAAAATAGACTTTAAAATGAAAAGTATTAGAAGAGACAAAGATGGACACTACATAATGATCAACGGATCGATCCAAGAAGATATAACAATTGAAAATATTTATGCACCCCACATAAGAGCACCTCAATGCATAAGGCAAATGCTAACAGCCATAAAAGGGGAAATCGGCAGTAACACATTCAGAGTAGGGAACTTTACCACCTCACTTTCACCAATGGACAGATCATCCAAAATGAAAATAAATAAGGAAACATAAGCTCTAAATGGTATATTAAACAAGATGAACTTAATTGATATATATAGGACATTCCATCCAAAAACTACAGAATACACATTTTTCTCAAGTGCTCAAGAACTTTCTCAAGAACATTCTCCAGGATAGATCATATCTTGGGTCACAAATCAAGCCTTGGTAAATTTAAGAAATTGAAATTTATCAAGTATCTTTTCTGACCAAAACACTATGAGGCTAGATATCAATTACAGGAAAAGATTTGTAAAAGATAAACATACATGGAGGCTAAACAATACACTACTTAATAACGAAGTGATCACTGAAGAAATCAAAGGGGAAGTCAAAAAATACCTACAAACAAATGACAATAGAGACAAAACGACCCAAAACCTATGGGATGCAGCAAAAGCAGTACTAAGAGGGAAGATTTTAGCAATACAATCCTACCTTAGGAAACAGGAAGCATCTTGAATAAACAACCTAACCTTGCACCTAAAGCCATTCGAGAGAGAAGAACAAAAAACCACAAAGGTAGCAGAAGGAAAGAAATCATAAAAATCTGATCAAAAATAAATGAGAAAGAAATGAAAGAAACGAGAGCAAAGACCAATAAATCTAAAAGCTGGTTCTTTGAGAAGATAAAGAAATTTGATAAACCATTAGCCAGACTCATCACGAAAAAAAGGGAGAAGACTCAAATCAATAGAATTAGAAATGAAAAAGGAGAAGTACCAACTGACACTGCAGAAATACAAAGAATCATGAGAGGTTACTACAAGCAACTCTATGCCAATAATAGGGACAACCTGGAAGAAATGGACAAATTCTTAGAAATGCACAAGCTGCCAAGACTAAATCAGGTAGAAATAGAAAATGTGAACAGACCAATCACCAGCACTGAAATTGAAACTGTGACTAAAAATCTTCCAGCAAACAAAAGCCCTGGACCAGATGGCTTCACAGGCGAATTCTATCAAACATTCAGAGAATAGCTAACACCTATCCTTCTCAAACTCTTCCAAATATAGCAGAGGGAGGAACACTCCCAAACTCATTCTACGAGGCCACCATCACCCTGATACCAAAACCAGACAAGGATGTTACAAAGAAAGAAATCTACAGGTCAATATCACTGGTGAACATAGATGGAAAAATCCTCAACAAAACACTAGCAAACAGAATCCAACAGCACATTAAGAGGATCATACAACATGATCAAGTGGGGTTTATTCCAGGAATGCAAGGATTCTTCAATATATGCAAATCAATCAATGTGATAAACCGTATTAACAAATTGAAGGAGAAAAACCATATGATCATTTCAATAGATGCAGAGAAACTTTCGAGAAAATTCAACACCGATTTATGATAAAAACCTTCTAGAATGTAGGCATAGAAGGAATTTTCCTCAACATAATAAAGGCCATATATGACAAACCCACAGCCAACATCGTCCTCAATGGTGAAAAACTGAAAGAATTTCAACTAAGATCAGGAACAAGACAAGGTTGCCCACGCTCACCACTCTTATTCAACATAGTTTTGGAAGTTGTAGCCACAGCAATCAGAGAAGAAAAGGAAATAAATGAATCCAAATGAGAAAAGAAGTAGTAAATCTGTCACTGTTTGCAGATGACATAATACTATATACAGAGATTCCTAAAGATGCTCCCAGAAAAACACTAGAGCTAATCTATGAATATGGTAAAGTAGCAGGATACAAAATTAATGCACAGAAATCCATGGCATTCCTATATACTAATGATGAAAAATCTGAAAGTGAAATCAAGAAAACACTCCCATTCACCATTGCAACAAAAAGAATAAAATATCTAGGAATAAACCTACCTTAGGGGAGAAAAGACGTGTATGCAAAAATTTTAAGACACTGATGAAAGAAATTAAAGATGATACAAATAGAAGGAGAGATATACCATGTTCTCGGATTGGAAGAATCAACGTTGTGAAAATGACTCTATTACCCAAAGCAATCTACAGATTCAGTGCAATCCCTATCAAATGACCACTGGCATTTTTCACAGAACTAGAACAAAAAAAATCACAATTTGTATGGAAACACAAAAGACCCCAAATAGCAAAGGAATCTTGAGAACAGAAAACGGAGCTGGAGGAACCACAGTCCCTGACTTCAGACTATACTACACAGCTACATAAATCAAGACAGTATGGTATTGGCACAAAAACAGAAAAATAGATCAATGGAACAGGATAGAAAGCCCAGAGATAAACCCACGCACATATGGTCACTTTATCTTTGATAAAATAGGCAGGAATGTACAGTGGAGAAAGGACAGCCTCTTCAATAAGTGGTGCTGGGAAAACTGGACAGGTACATGTAAAAGTATGATATTAGAACACTCCCTAACACCATACACAAAAATAAGCTCAAAGTGGATTAACAACCTAAATGTAAGGCCAGAAACTATGAAACTCTTTGAGGAAAATATAGGCAGAACACTCTATGACATAAATCACAGCAAGATCCTTTTTGACTCACATCCTAGAGAAATGGAAATAAAAACAAAAATAAACAAATGTGACCTAATGAAACTTCAAAGCTTTTGCACAGCTAAGGAAACCATAAACAAGATGAAAAGACAGCCCTCAGAATGGGAGAAAATATTTGCAAAAGAAGCAACTGATAAAGGATTAATCTCCAAAATTTACAAGCAGCTCGTGCTGCTCAACAACCAAAAAACAAACAACCCAATCCAAAAACGAGCAGAAGACCTAAATAGATATTTCTCCAAAGAAGATATACAGAGTGACAACAAAGACATGAAAGAATGCTCAACATCATTAGTCATTAGAGAAATTCAAATCAAATCTACAATGAGATATCATCTTACACCAGTCAGAATGGCCAACATCAAAAAATCTAGAAACAATAAATGCTGGAGAGGGTGTGGAGAAAAGGGAACACTCTTGCACTGTTGGTGGGAATGTGAATTCGTACAGCTACTATGGAGAACAGTATGGAGGTCCCTTAACAAACTATAAATAGAACTACCATATGACCCAGCAATCCCACTACTGGGCATATACTTTGAGAAAACCATAATTCAAAAAGAGTCATGTACCAAAATGTTCATTGCAGCTCTATTTACAATAGCCAGGAGATGGAAACAACCTAAGTGTCCATCATCGGATGAATGGATAAAGAAAATATGGCACATATATACAATGGAATATTACTCAGCCATAAAAAGAAACGAATTTGAGATATTTGTAGTGAGATGGATGGACCTAGAGTCTGTCATACGGAGTGAAGTGAGTCAGAAGGAGAAAAACAAATACCGTATGATAACACATTTTTATGGAATCTAAGTAAAAAAAAAAGTTCATGAAGAACCTAGGGGTAAGACGGGAATAAAAACACAGACCTACTAGAGAATGGACTTGAGGATATGGGGAGGGGGAAGGGTAATCTGTGACAAAGAGAGAGAGTGGCATGGACATATATACACTACCAAATGTAAAATAGGTAGCTAGTGGGAAGCAGCCGCATAGCACAGGGAGATCAGCTTGGTGCTTTGTGACCACATAGAGGGGTGGGATAGGGAGGCTGGGAGGGAGGGAGGTGCAAGAGGGAAGAGATATGGGAACATATGTATATGTATAACTGATTCACTTTGTTATAAAGCAGAAACTAACACACCATTGTAAAGCAATTATACTCCAATAAAGATGTAAAAAATTATTGAAAAGACTGGAAGAAGATAAAAACACTGACCACAAAATCAATAAATAAATAGATCTACAGTAATGTCAGCAGAATAATAGAGTAGGTGCTTCAAACACCCATCTCTTTTCAAAACTTTGAAAAAGAAGCAGAACTGTTAGAACCATACTTGCCAGAACTCTGGAAGTGGTCAGTTTTTTAAAACATTGTAAGGTGAATGAAAAACGTGCAGCCACATGGGGCAAAGGATTATGGTTGTAAAATAGACAACCTAAACCTTGGGAGGAAAAGCTGGGGAAGGAATTTCTTTGGGAAATAAGAGCATTCAAAAGTACCTGTGTATACTGAGGAATTTAGAAATTTACACATATGTCCAGGAAGGACACATGTTAATTAAAAAAAACTGAGAAGTCTCTAAGCTTTCATTTCAATTTTGGCTGATGTCTAGCCTCAGTGCAAGAATGAAGTGAAGATTAAGGAAGAATTGTAAATCAACTGGAAAAGTGTTAAAGGAGTATCCTAGCAAAAGGCCAATCCACAAAGACTGGGAGAGGATTTTCTGTTTTTAGCTCTTGGAGTTCTAAGAAATCTCTGTCAAAACATTAGATGGACATAAGCTAAATGAACAGATACCTCAGTGAGAACACTAATCAAGGAATATAGTTTATAGAAAAATCATTTGGAAAAGTTCCAAAACAAATGGATAATGGCAACCTTCAATAATAAAGAACAGCAAATCCTAAAGAAGGAAATAATCTGATTTCCAGTGTTACCGTATTATAATATTGAAATATCGAATTTTCAACACCACCACCACCACCAACAACAACAAAACCCATACAAAACATACAAAGAAACAGGAGAGTATGGCCTATTCACAGGAAAATAATAAATTAACAAAAACTGTCCCTGAGGAAGCTCAGATATTCTACTTACTAAAGATTTTAAATCAACTGTCTTAAATATGCTCAGAGCTATAAGAACTCATGGACAAAGAACTAAAGGAAACCAGTAAAATCATATATGAATAAAATGATAATATGTATATAGTCATTTTATAAAAATTGTGAATTATAAAAATTATAAAAAAGGAACCAAATAGAAATCTGGAGCTGAAAACTACAATAAAATATGTAAAAATTCAGTATGGAGGATCAACAGCAGATTTGCACACACAGAATAATTAGTGAACTTGAAGATATGATGATTAAAATTACCCAATCTGAGAAACAGAAAAGTTTTAAAATGAAGAAAATTTAGGAAGTCTAAAGGCCTGCAGGATGCCATCAAGTGGAACATCATGCACATTATGAGAGTTCTGAAAGGAGAAGAGAAAAATAAAAGGACAGATAGAATTCTTAATCACCAAAAACTTTGCAAATATGATGAAAGACAAGATCTTACATCCAATAAGCTCAAACATATAAACTGTGAGCAATATTATAATAAAACTGTTGAAAACCAAAGACAAAGATAGAATCTTGAGTGATGTCAGGAAGATGGAAGATTAGGAAACTCCAGGTCCTAGCTCCCACACAGAAACATCAAATAAACAACTACAGACTGGCTAAAATAACTTTATAGGAGCTATGGAAGCTAGTCAAAGATCCATAACAAAAAAGTGAATGCCCAATCGAGCAAAAGCCACATTCAAAACAGGAAATTTCATGGCATTTTACTGGCCCTTGCCCCACACACTCTCCAGGGTGGTTTGGTGAAGCTGGGAGGAAGCAAACTAATTCTTATTAACCACTCTGGAGATGGAAGAAGCAGAGTGGAACTTGATTGCAATGTTCTGTCTTGTCTGTGGTAGCCTAAGAGACTGCTTTATGTTTCACCTGACTCAGAGATCAGATGGGGAATGGTGGCAGAGTTTGGATCTAAGGCTAGCGTAAGCGGTGGAAGGCAGAGATGTATGACACGGCACATCAAAACTGCAGAAGGACTAAGATCCTCAAAGACATGAAAGTAAGAGATTATGCATAGAGAACTAAAATAGAACATCAAAGTCTCTGAGAAGCTAAGGTAAGAGGGTTAGGGAAATTAAGACATTTAAAAGCAGCTGGGGAAAATCAAACACACACACACACACACACACACACACACACATGCCCAGGCAGGACAAATACACAGAAGAAATCTGAGGAGAACTTAAACTTTCACCTGAAGCAGATATCAATGATCAGGAGCAAGTTAATTAGTAAAGGTCTTCCACATCAGTCTGCAAGGATTGGGAGTGGTAGTTATTATTTCAAATACCCAATTTTCAACAAAATACCACAAAGCATACAATGAAATAAGGAAATATGGCCCATTCTAAGGGACAAAATAAATGTACAGTTACAGTTCCTGAAGAAACACATGCAATGGACTTATTAGATAAAATTTTAAAACAACTATCATACATAGGATCAAAGAAATAAAAGAAAACTGAAAGAACTAAAAGAAACCAGAAAAATCATATATGAACAAAATGAGAATGTCAACAAAGAGGTAGAAATTATGTCTTAAAAACCAAACAGATATTCCAGAGTTGTAAAATACAATAACTGAATTGAAAATTTCACTAGACGGCTTCAACAACATATTTGAATTGGTAGAAGAAACAGTAAACTTGAAACCAAGTCATTTGAAATTATTGAGGCTTAGAGTAAAAAGGAGAATGAAAAAATTGAACAGAGTCTAAGGGACTTATGTGGTACCATCAAGCAGACCAATATACATATTATGACAGTCTCAGAAGAGGGAGAGAAAGGGGCAGAGAAATTATGACTGAAGAAATAGTGACTGAAAACTTCCCAAATTTTAAGAAAGATATAGATATATACAAACCAGAAAAGCTCAATGAACTCTCTATAGGACAGAACAAAAAATACTCACAGCAAGACACATTATAATCCACTCAAAAAATCAAAGAAAAGATAGATTTTTGATAGCACCAAGAGAAAAGTGACTCATGTCAAAGTGATCCCCAATAAGACTATCAGTAGGTTTCTCAAAAGAAAACTTGGAGGACAGAGGTAGTGAGATGATATATTTCAAGTGCCGATAAAAAAAAGTATAAACTGAGAATATTATATCTGGCAAAACTGTCCTTCAAGAAAGATGGAGAAATTTATACATTCCTAAACAAATTTGAGGGAGTTCATTACCACCAGAGATGCTCTAAAGGCTAAAGGGAGTTCTTCAAGTTGAAATGAAAAGGTGGTAGACAGTGACTTGAAGACATACAAAAATACAAAGTTCTCTCATAAAAGTAAACACATACACAAATATAAACAATAATGTTAGAGAAATTTTGGTTTATAACTCCACTTTTTTTCTCATGTATTAAAAAGACAATTTCATAAAATATAATAATAAGTCTATGTTAATGGGTACACAATATTAAAATATGTAATGTGTAACATCAATAACATTAAGGGAGGACTATAAAAATACAGAGTATTTTGAATGAGATTAAAATTATGTTGGCAACAATTTTAGTTATATTGTCATAACTGTAGGATTTTATATGTAATCTCCATGGTAACCACAAAGAAATACCTATAGAAAGTACAAAAAAAAAGAAAAAGGAAATGAGAGAAGAATCAAAATGTATTACTATAAAGAATCAGATAACACAAAGGAAAGCATTAATGGAGGAAACGAATGACAAAAAAAGCTAACGTATACACAAAATAAGTAACAAAACAGCAAAATTAAGGGCTCCCCAATCAGTAATTACTTTAAATGTAAGTAAATTAAAACCCTCAATCTAAAGACATAGATTGACAGAATGGATTAAAACAACAAACAGGAAACAAGAATAGACAACCTACAAGCAACTCACATTACATCGAAGGGCATGAAAAGTTGAAAGTGAAAAGATGACAAAGGATATTCTATGCAAAGAATAACCAAAAGAGTTTCTATCCTAATATCAACAAAATAGACTGTAAATAAAAAATTGTTAAAAAAAGTCAAAGATTATATAATGATAAAGTGTCAATTACCAAGAAGATATAAAAATTATAAACACAGATTTCAAAAATATATGAAATAAACATTGACCAAGTAAAAGGGAGTAATAGCCAACTATAAAATAATACTAGGAGGAGACCTTCAAGATGGCAGAGGAGTAAGACGTAGAGATCACCTTCCTCCCCACAAATACATCAGAAATACATCTACATGTGGAACAACTGCTACAGAACACCTACTGAACGATGGCAGAAGACCTCAGACATCCCAAAAGGCAAGAAACACCACACATACTTGGGTAGGGCAAAAGAAAAAACAAAAAATGCAGACAAAAGAATAGGGATGTGACCTGCCCCACTGGTAGGGAGCTGTGATGGAGGAAAAGTTTCCAAACACTAGGAAGCCCCTTCACTGGAAGAGACGGGGGGTGGAGGGGGGGAAGCTTCAGAGCCATGGAGGAGAGTGCAGTAAAAGCTGTGCAGAGGGAAAGGTGGAGAGATTGCCACACAGAGGAATGGTGCTGACCAGCACTCACCAGCCTGAGAGGCTTCTCTGCTCACCCTCCAGGGAGGGTAGGGGCTGGTAGCTGAGGCTCAGGCTTCAGAGGTCAGATCCCAAGGAGAGGACTGGGGTTGGCTGCATGAACACAGCCTGAAGGGGGCTAGTGTGCCACAGCTAGCCAGGAGGGAGTCCGGGGAAAAGTCTGGACGTATCTAAGAAGCAAGAGACAATTGTTTAGGGGTGAATGAGGAGAGGGGATTCAGAGGACTGCCTAAACAAGCCCCAGAGATGGGTGGGAGCCACGGCTATCAGCGCAGACACCAGAGATGGGCATGAAAGGCTAAGGCTGCTGATACAACCACCAAGAAGGCTGTGTGCAAGCACTGGACACTATCCACACCTCTGCTTCCAGGAGCCTGTGCAGCCGCCACTGCCAGGATCACGTGATCCAGGGACAATATCCCCGGGAGAACACACAGTGTGCCTCAGGCTGTTGCAACGTCATGAAGGCCTCTGCCACTGCATGCTCACACAGTATTCCATACCCCACCCTCCCCCAGGCCTGAGTCAGACAGAGCAACCTAATCAGCTGCTATATTAACCCTGTCCTGTGTGAGCAAAGAAAAGATGCCCTCAGTCAACCTACACACAGAGGTGGAGCCAAATCCAAAGCTGAACTCGAGGAGGTGTGCGAACAAAAGAGAAAGGGAAATCTCTCCCAGCAGCCTCAGGAGCAGCGGATTAAATCACCACAATCAACTTGATGTACCATGCATCTGTGGAATACCTGAGTAGACAATGAAGCATAACAAAATTGAGGTGGTGGACTTTGGGAGCCACGATGTTTATATTTCTTTCTTCTTCTCTTATTGTGAGTGTGTATGTGTATGCTTCTTCGTGATTTTGTCTGTATAGCTTTGCTTATACAAATTGCCCTAGGGTCTGTCTGTCCATATTTTTGCTTTTCTTGTTTTTTTTAGTATAGTTCATTTGCTTGCTCTCTTCTTTCTTTCTTTCATTTTGTTTTTCCTTTTATATTTTTTTATTTTTAATATTTACTATTTTTTAATAACTTTTCTTTCTTTCTTTCTTTCTTTTGTTCTTTCTTTCTTTCTTTCTTTCTTTCTTCTTTCTCTTTTTCTCCCTATACTACTGAGGGGTGTGGCTGACAAGGTCTTGGTGCTCAGGCCGGGTGTCAGGCCTGTGCCTCTGAGGTAGAAGAGCCGAGTTCAGGACATTGATCCACCAGAGACCTCCCGGCTCCACATGATATCAAATGGCAAAAGCTCTCCAAGAGATCTCCATCTCAATGTTAAGACCTGGCTCCACTCAATGACCAGCAAGCTACAGTGCTGAATAACCTATGCCAAACAAGTAACCTGACAGGAACACAAACCCACCCATTAGCAGAGAGGCTGCCTAAAATCATAATAAGGTCACAGACACTCCAAAACACACTATTGGATGTGCAGTCCTGCTCACCAGAAAGTCAAGCTCCAGCATCATCCACCAGAAAATAGACACCAGTCCCCCCTACCAGGAAGCCTACACAACACACTGAACCAACCTTAGCCACTGGGGGCACACACCACAAACAAAGGGAGCTATGAATCTGCAGCTGGCAAAAAGGAAACTCCAAGCACATTAAGTGAAGCAAATAAGAAGACAGAGAAACACAGCAGATGAAGGACCAAGGTAAAAACACTCCAGACCAAACAAGTAAAGAGAAATAGGCAGTCTACCTGAAAAAGAATTCAGAGTAATGATAGGAAAGATGATGCAAAATGTTGGAAATAGAATGGAGAAAATATAAGAAACGCTCAACAGTAACAAGAAGAACCAAAGACCAAACAAACAATGATAAAAAAAACACAATAAATGAATTTAAAAATTCTCCAGAAGGAAACAATAGCAGAATAACTGAGGCAGAAGAACGGATAAGTGACCTGGAAGATAAAGTGGAAATAACTACTGCAGAGCAGAATAAAGAAAAAAGAATGAAAAGAATTGAGGACAGTTTCAAAGACCTCTGGGACAACATTAAATGTACCAACATTCGAATTAGAGGGGGCCCAGAAGGAGAAGAGAAAAAGAAAGGGACTGAGAAAATATTAGAAGAGATTATAGGTAAAAACTTCCCTTACATGGGAAAGGAAATAGGTAATCAAGTCCAGGAAGTGTAGAGATTCCATACAGGATAAATCCAAGAAGAATCATGCAAAGACACATATTAGTCAAACTACGAAAAATAAATACAAACAAAAAACATTAAAAGCAGCAAGGGAGAAACAACAAATATCATACAAAGGAATCCCTATAAGGTTAAAAGCTGATCTTTCAGCAGAAACTCTGCAAGCCAGGAGGAAGTGGCAGGACATATTTCAAGTGATGAAAGGGAAGAAACTACAACCAAGATTACTCTACCCAGCAAGGAATTCATTTAGATTCGAAAGAGAAATTAAAACATTTACAGACAAGCAAAACCTAAGAAAATTCAGCACCATCAAAGCAGCTTTACAACAAATGTTAAAGGAACTTCTCCAGGCAGGAAACACAAGAGAAGGAAAAGACCTACAATACCAAACCCAAAACAATTAAGAAAATGGGAATAGGAATATACATATCGATAATTACCTTAAATGTAAATGAACTAAATGCTCCAAGCAAAAGACATAGACTGGCTGAATGGATACAAAAACAAGGCCCATATATATGCTCTCTACAAGAGATCCTCTTCATAACTAAGGACACATACAGATTGAAAGTGAGGGAATGGAAAAAGATATTCCATGCAAACGGAAATCAAAAGAAAGTGGGAGTAGCAATTCTCATATCACAGAAAATAGACTTTAAAATAATTATTACAAGAGAGAAAAAACAACACTACATGATGATCAAGGGATCAATCCAAAAAGATATAACAATTGTAAATATTTATGCACCCAACATAGGAGCACAACAGTACATAACGCAAAAGCTAACACCCATAACAGGGCAAATTGACAGTAACACAATTATAGGAGGGGGATTTAACACACCACTTTCACCACTGGACAGATCATCCAAAATGAAAATAAACAGGGAAATGAAAACTTTAAATGATACATTAAACAAGTGGATTTATTTGATAGTTATAGGACACTCCATCTAAAAACAAGAGAATACACTTTCTTCTCAAATGATCATGGAATATTCTCCAGGATAGACCATTTCTTGGTTTACAAATCAAGCCTTGGTAAATTTAAGAAAATTGAAACCATATCAAGTATATATTTGAAAACAATGCTATGAGACTAGATATCAATTACAGGAAAAGTTCTGTACAAAATCCAGACACATGGAGGCTAAACAACCCACTACATAATAACCAAGAGATCACTGAAGAAATCAAAAAGGAAATCAAAAAACACCTAGAAACAAATGAAAACACGACCATCCAAAACCTATGGGATGCAGCAAAAGCAGTTCTAAGAGGAAAGTTTATTGCAATACAATACTAAATCAAGAAACAAGAAACATCTCAAATAAACAACTTAACCTTACACCTAAAGCAATTAGAGATAGAATAACAAAAAAACTCAAACTTAGCAGAAGGAAAGAAAGTATAAAGATCCGATCAGAAGTAAATGAAAAAAAAAAGTAAGGAAATAGCAAAGATCAATCAAACTAAAAGTTGATTCCTTGGGAATGTAAACAAAATTGATAAACCACTAGCCAGACTCATCAAGAAAAAGAGGGAGAAAACTCAAATCAATAGAATTAGAAAGGAAAAAGGAGAAGTAACAACTGACACTGCAGAAATACAAAGAATCATGAGATTACTACAAGCAACTCTATGCCAATAAAATGGACAACTGGAAGAAATGGACAAATTCATAGAAAAGCACAACCTTCTGAGACTGAATTGGGAAGAAATAGAAAATATGAACAGACCAATCACAAGCAATGAAATTGAAACTGCGATTAAAAATCTTCCAACAAACAAAAGCCCAGGACTAGATGGCTTCACAGGTGAATTCTATCAGATATTTAGAGAAGAGCTAACACCTATCCTTCTCAAACTCCTCCAAAATATAGCAGAGGGAGAACACACCCAAACTCATTCTATGAGGCCACCATCACCCTGATACCAAAACCAGACAAAGATGTCACAAAGAAAGAAAACTACAGGCAAATATCACTGATGAACATAGATGCAAAAACCCTCAACAAAATACTAGCAAACAGAATCCAACAGCATATTTAAAAGATCATAAAGCATGATCAAGTGGGGTTTATCCCAGGAATGCAAGAATTCTTCAATATACGGAAATGAATCAATGTGAAACACCATATTAACAAATTGAAGGAGAAAACCCATCTGATCATCTCAATAGATGCAGAGAAAGCTTCCAACAAAATTCAACACCAATTTATGATAAAAGCCCTCCAGAAAGTAGGCATAGAGAGAACTTACCTCAACATAATAAAGGTCATATATGATCAACCCACAGCCAACATTGTTCTTCTTTTTTTTAAACATATTTCTTCATTTATTATTACTTTTATTATTGAAGTATGGTTGATTTACAATGTTGTGTTGCTTACTGGTATACAGCAAAGTGATTCAGATATATACTCTTTTTCGTATTCTTTTCCATTGTGGTTTACTACAGGATATTGAATATATTTCCCTGTGCTATACAGTAGGATCTTGTTTATATATTTTATATATAGTAGTTGATATCTGCTAATCCCAAACTCCTAATTTATCCCTCCCCCATTTCCCCTTTAACCATAAGCATATTTTCTTTTTTAAAAAATTTTATTTATTTATTTTGGGCTGTGTTGGGTCTTCATTTCCGTGCGAGGGCTTTCTCTAGTTGTAGCAAGTGGGGGCCACTCTTCATCATGGTGCATGGGCCTCTCACTATCGCAGCCTCTCTTGTTGCAGAGCACAGTCTCCACATGCGCAGGCTTAGTAGTTGTGGCTCACTGGCCTAGTTGCTCTGCAGCATGTGGGATCTTCCCAGACCAGGGCTTGAACCCATGTCCCCTGCATTAGCAGGCAGATTCTCAACCACTGTGCCACCAGGGAAGCCCCCATGAGCATATTTTCTATGTCTGTGAGTCTGTTTCTGTTTTGTAAATAAGTTTATTTTTATCATGTTTCAGATTCCACCCATAAATGGTATCATAGTACTTCTCTTTGTCTGACTTATTTCACTTAGTATGATAATCTCTAGGTCCATCCATTTTGCTGCAAATGGCATTATTTCATTCCTTTTCATGGCTAAGCAGTATTCCACTATATATATGCATAACATCTTCTTTATCCATTCATCTGTCCATGGACATTTAGGCTGCTTCCATGTCTTGGCTATTGTAAATAGTGCTGCTGTGAACATAGGGATGCATGCATCTTTTCAAATTAGATTTTTCTCCAGACATATGCCCAGGAGTGGGATTGCAGGATGATATGGCAACTCAGTTTTTAGTTTCTTAAGGAACTTCCATACTGTTTTCCATGGTGGCTGTACCAAGGTACATTCTGACCAAGAGTGAACATTGTTCTTAATGGTGAAAAACTGAAACCATTTCCACTAAGATCAGGAACAAGAAAAGGTTGCCCACTCTCACCACTATTATTCAACATAATTTTGGAAGTTCTAGCCACAGCAATCAGAGAAGACAAAGAAATAAAAGGAATCCAAATTGGAAAACAAGAGGTAAAGCTGTCACTCTTTGCAGATGACACACTATTTTATATTGAGAATCCTAAAGATGGTACCAGAAAAATACTAGAACTAATTAATGAATTTGGCAAAGTAGCAGGTTACAAAATTAATGCACAGAAATTTCTTGTATTTCTATACTCTAATGATGAAAATTCTGAGAGTGAAATTAAGAAAACACTCCCATTTATCATTGCAACAGAAAGCAAAAAATATCTAGGAATAAACCTACCTAAGGAGACAAAAGAATTGTATGCAGAAAATTATAAGACACTGATGAAATAAGTTAAAGATGATACAAATAGATAGACACATATACCATGTAATTGGATTGGAAGAATCAACATTGTGAAAATGAATCTAATACCCAAAGCAATCTACAGATTCCATGCAATCCCTATCAAACTACCAGTGGCATTTTTCACAGATCTAGAACAAAAAATTTCACAATTTGTATGGAAACACAAAAGACCCCGAATAGCCAAAGCAACCTTGAGAAAGAAAAATGGAGCTGGAGGAATCAGGCTTCCAGACATCAGACTATACCACAAAGCTATAGTAATGAAGGCAGTATGGTACTGGCACAAAAACAGAAATATAGATCAATGTAACAGGATAGAATGCCCAAAGATATACTGACGCACATATGGTCACCTTATCTTTGATAAAGGAGGCAAGAATGTACAGTGGAGAAAAGACAGTCTCTTCGATATATGGTGCTGAGAAAACTTGACAGCTACATGTAAAAGAATGAAATTACAACACTCCCTAACACCATACACAAAAATAAACTCAAAATGGATTAAAGACCTAAACATAAGGCCAGACACTATCAAACTCTTAGAGGAAAACATAGGCAGATCACTCTATGACATAAATCACAGCAAGATCCTTTTTAATCCACCTCCTAGAGAAATGGAAATAGAAACAGAAATAAACAAATGGGACTTAATGAAACTTAAAAGGTTTTGCAGAGCAAAGGAAACCATAAACAAGATGAAAAGACAACCATCAGAATGGGAGAAAATATTTGCGAATGAAGCAACTGACAAAGGATTAATCTCTAAAATTTACAAGCAGCAAATGCAGCTCAGTATCATAAAAACAAAACCCAATCCAAAAATGGGCAGAAACCCTAAATAGACATTTCTCCAAAGAAGATATACAGACTGCCAACAAACACATGAAGGAATGCTCAACGTCATTAATCATTAAAGAAATGCAAATCAAAACTACAATGAGCTGTAATCTCACACCGGTCAGAGTGGCCATCATCAAAAAAATCTACAAACAATAAATGTTGGAGAGGGTGTGGAGAAAAGGGAACCCTCTTGCACTGTTGGTCAGAGTGTAAATTGATACAGCCACTATGGAGAACAGTATGAAGGTTCCTTAACTAAAAATAGAACTACCATATGACCCAGCAATCCCACTGCTGGGCATATACCCTGAGAAAATCATAATTCAAAAAGTGTCATGTACCACAATGTTCATTGCAGCTCTATTTACAATAGCCAGGACATGGAAACAACCTAAGTGTCCATCAACAGATGAGTGGATAAAGATGTGGCTCATATATACAATGGAATATTACTCAGCCATAAAAAGAAATTAAAATTGAGTTGTTTGTAGTGAGGTGGATGGAACTCAAGACTGTCATACAGAGTGAAGTTAGTCACAAAGAGAAAAACGATTACTGTATGCTAACACATAAATATGGAATTTAAAAAACACAAAAAAATGGTCATGAAGGACATAGGTGCAATTCGGAAATAAAGACACAGACCTAGTGGAGAATGGACTTGATGATACAGGAAAGGGAAAGGGTAAGATGGGACAAAGTGAGAGAGTGGCATACACTAGCAAATGTAAAATATCTAGCTAGTGGAAAGCAGCCCAATAGCACAGGGAGATCAGCTTGGTGCTTTGTGATGACTTAGAGGGGTGGGATAAGGAGGTTGGTAGTGACATGTGAGAGGCAGGAGATATGGGGATATATGTATATGTATAGCTGATTCACTTTGTTATAAAGCAGAAACTAACACACCATTGTAAGGCAATTACAGGCCAATAAAGATGTATAAAAATGAAAAACAAAAGAAAATATCATGATTAATTCAATAAATAACTTAAGTGATTTTGATAAAATTCTTGGTTATTCCTATGAATAAAGGGAATTATCTTTAACTTCATAAATATTTTTAACAGAAACAAACGTGTTTTTAAGAGTCTGATTGAACATATGCAATAATCCCACTTCCCTTCCCAAATCTCATTGAACCAAGTGAAATACACACTACTATGGACTGAATGTTTGTCCCCCCAAAATTCATGTGTTGTAAACTTCTTGCCCAGTGTGATGGTATTAGCAGGTGAGGCTCTTGGGGTGTGATTAGGTCATAAGAGTGGAATACTCATGAAGATTACTGTCCTAAAAAAGAGGCCCCAGAAAGCTATGTCACCCCTTCTGCATGTGAAGATACAATGAGAAAACTGCCCCCCAGAGAGAGCCTTCATCTGACCATGCAGGCATTCTGATCTCTGACTTCCAGCCTCCAGAACAATGGGAAGTATACTTCTGATATTCATAAGGCACCCAGTATGTGACATGTTGTCATAGAAGCCCACACAGACATTTATTTCCTTATCAATCAACTGGACAAAGAACAGAGTAACAGAGAAATAAGAAAAAACATGAAGATAATTTATAAAAGAAGAAATATAAAAGGTAAATAAATATATGAATATGTTCAAATTTAATATTAATAAAAATATAAAGGTAAACAAGCTGCCATTGACAGCCTATTAGTTTGGGAAAGATGAAAAAATGCTAATGTACAGTGTTAGCAAGGGTGTTGGAAAATTCTCATTCTCATTCACTGTTACTGGGATTATAAACTGTTGCAACTGTTATGGAAAACATCTGATAGTAGGTATTAAAAAGCCACATTAGGGACTTGAACAACCAGAGAACTCTGAACCTCATGGAATATTAATCAGTGAGAGCTCTCTGAGAGGTGTCCAACTAACACAAAGACCTGGCTCTACCCAATAGCCAGCAAGCTCCAGGGATGGATGCCTCATGCCAAACAACTAACAAGACAGCAACACAAACTCACCCATTAGCAGATAGACTGTCTAAAGTCATACTAACCTCACAGACACCCCTAAATGCACCACCACAGGTGGCCCTACCCATCAGAGGGACAAGATCCAGCTCCACCCACCAGAACACAGGCACCTGTCCCCTATATCAGGAATTCTACACAAGTCACTGGATCAACCCCACCCACTGGGGGAAGACACGGGAAGTAAGAGGGGCTACGACCCTGCAGCCTGTGGAAAGGAGACCCCAAAGACAGTAAGTTAAACAACATGAGAAGGCAGAGAAATATGCAGCAGATGAAGGAGAAAGGTAAAAACCCACAAGATGAAACAAATGAAGAGGTAATAGGCAGTCAACCCGAAAAAGAATTCAGAGTAATGATAGTAAAGATGAACCATATCTTGGAAACAGAATGGAGAAAATACAAGAAACGTTTAATAAGGACTTGGAAGAACTAAAGAGCAAACAAACGGTGATGAACAACACAATACCTGAAATTAAAAATATTCCAGAATGATCAATAGCAGCATAACTGAGACAGAATAAGGGATAAGTGAGCTGAAAGATAGAAAGGTGGAAATAACTGCCGTGGAGTAGAATAAAGGAAAAAGGATGAAAAGAATTGAGGACAGTCTCGGAGACTTCTGGGACAACATTAAGCACAAAAACATTCGAATTATAGGCATCCCAGAAGAAGAAGAGAAAGAGAAAGGGTCGGAGAAAATATATGAAGAGATTAAATATGAAAATTTCCCTAAAATGGGAAAGGAGATAGTCACTCAACTCCAGGAAGTGCAGAGAAACCCATACAGGATAAGCCCAAGGAGAAACATGCTGAGACACATATTAGTCAAATGATCAAAAATAAAATACAAAGAAGAAGTATTAAAACAGCAAGTGAAAGCAACAAATAACATACAAGGGAATCCCCATAAGGTTATCAGCTGATTTTTCAGCAGAAACTCTGCAAGCCAGAAAGGAGTGGCAGGATATATTAAAAGTGATGAAACAGAAAAATCTACAATGAAGGTTTCTCTACCCAGCAAGGATCTCATTCAGATTTGATGGAGAAATCAAAAGCCTTACAGATGAGCAAAAGCTAAGAGAATCCAGCAACACCAAACCAGCTCTACAACAGATGCTAATGGAACTTCTCTAAGTGGGAAACATAAGAGAAGAAAAGGACCTACAAAAACAAACCCAAAACAATTATGAAAATGGTAATAGGTACATACATATCAACAATTACCTTAAATGTGAATGGATTAAATGTTCCAACCAAAAGACATAGACTGGCTGAATGGATACAAAAACAAGACCTGTATATATGCTGTCTACAAGAAACTCACTTCAGACGTAGGGACACATAGAGACTGAAAGTGAGGGGATGTAACAAGATATTCCATGAAAAGGGAAATCAAAAGAAAGCTGGAGTAGCAATATTCATATCCAAAAATATAGACTTTAAAATAAAGAATGTTACAATAGACAAGGAAGGACAATACATAATGACCAAGGGATCAATCCAAGAAGAAGATATAAAAATTATGAACATATATGCACCCAACATAGGATCACTTCAATGCATAAGGCAAATGCTAACAGCTATAAAAGGGGAAATCAACAGTAACACAAAAATAGTGGGGGAATTTAACACGTCATTTACAACAATGGACAGATCATCCAGACAGAAAACAAAAGCTTTAAATAACACAATGGAACACATAGATTTAATTGATATTCATAACACATTCCATCTGAAAATAGCAGATTACACTTTCTTCTCAAGTGCACATGGAAGTTCCCCAGGATAGACAATATCTTGGGTCACCAATCAAGCCCTGGCAAATTTAAGGAAATTGAAATCATTACAAGCAACTGTTCTGACCACAACATTATGAGATTAGAAATCAATAACAGCAAAAAAAATGTAAAAAAAAAACACAGGTAAGCTAAGCAATATGCTACTAAATAACCCAGAGATCACTGAAGAAATCAGAGGAAATAAAAATATATCTAAAGAAAAATGGCAATGAAAATACGACGACCCAGACCGAAAACCGATGGGATGCACCAAAAACAGTTCTAACAGGGAAGTTTATAGCAATACATCCTTCTCAAGAAACAAGAAAAATCTCAAATAAACAATCTAATTGTACATGTAAAAGACCTAGAGTTAGAAAAACAACAACAAAAAAAACAATGTTAGTAGAAGCAAATAAATCATATAAATCAGAGCAGAAATAAAGTAAATAGAAACAAAGAAAACAATAGCAAAGATCAGTAAAACTAACAGCTGGTTCTTTGAGAAGATAAACAAAATTGATAAACCATTATCCAGGCTCATCAAGAAAAAAAGAGAGAGAACTCAAATCAATAAATCAGAAATGAAAAAGAAGAAGTTACAGCATACACCAGAGAAATAAAAAGCATCATAAGAGACTACTACAAGCCACTCTATGCAATAAAATGGTCAACCTGGATGAAATGGAAAAATTCTTAGAAAGGTCTAACTTTCCAATACTGAACCAGGTAGAAATAGGAAATAAGAACAGACCTATCACAAGTAATGAAATTGAAACTGTGATAAAAAATCTTCCAACAAACAAAAGTCCAGTTTCAGCTGGCTTCACAGGTGAATTCTATCAAACATTTACAGAAGAACTAACATCAATCCTTCTCAAACTCTTCCAAATATTCCACAGGAAGGAAAACTCCAATACTTACTCTACGAGGCCACCACCACCTTAATACCAAACCCAGGCAAAGATATTACAAAAAAAGAAAATTACAGACCAATATCACTGATGAATACAGATGCAAAAATCCTCAACAAAATACTAGCAAATAGAATCCAACAACACATTAGAAGGATCATACAACATGATCAAGTAGGATTAATCCCAGGGATGCAAGGATTATTCAATATATGCAAATCAATCAATGTGGTACACCATATTAACAAATTGAAGAATAAAAACCATATGAGGATCTCAATAGATGCAGAAAAATCTTTTGACAAAATTCAACGCCATTTATGATAAAAGTTCTCCAGAATGTGGGCAAAGAGGCAACTTACCTCAATATAATAAAGGTCACATATGACAAACCCACAGCAAACATCATTCTCAATGGTGAAAAACTGAAAACATTTACTCTAAGATCAAGGACAAGACAAGGATGTCCACTCTCGCCATTATTACTCAACATATCTTTGGAAGTATTGCTATGGCACTCAGAGAAGGAAAATAAATAAAACGAATCCAAACTGGAAAAGAAGAAGTAAAACTGTCATTGTTTGCAGATGACATGATACTATACATAGAAAATCCTAAAGATGCCACAAGAAATCTACTAGAGCTAATCAATGAATTTGGAAAATTAACAGGATACAAAATTAATGCATAGAAATCTCTTGCATTCCTATACACTAACAACAAATGATCAGAAAAAGAAATTAAGGAAACAAACACCTTCACCATTGTAATGAAACAAATAAAATACCTTGGAACAAACCTACCTAACAAGGTAAAGGACCTGTACTCAGAAAACTATAAGACATTGATCAAAGAAATCAAATATGACAAAAAGAGATAGAGATGTATACCATGGTCTTAGATTGGCAGTTAATATTGTGAAAATGACACTACTACCCCCAAAAATCTACAGATTCAATACAATCCCTATTAAATACCAATGACATTTTTCTCAGAACGAGACCAAAAAATTTAAAAATTTGTATGCAGACACAAAAGACCCAGAATAGCCAAAGAAATCTTGAGAGAAAAGAAAAAGAGTGTAGACTGAGGACTCAGAATCCCTGACTTCAGACTATACTAAAAAGCTACAGTAAAGAATACAATATTGTAATGGCACAAAAAGAGACACACAGATCAATGGAACAGGATTGAGAGCCCAGAGATAAACCTATGGTCAACTAATCTATGACAAAGGAGGCTATGATATACAATGGAGAAAAGACAGTCTCTTCAGTAAGTGGTTCTGGGAAAACTGGACAGCTATATGTAAATGAATGAAACTAGAATACTCCCTAACACCATATACAAAAATAAACTCAAAATGGATTAAAGACATAAATATAAGACCAGATATTATAAAACTCTTAGAAGAAAACATAGGCAGAACACACTTTGATATAAATCACAGCAATATCTTTATGGACACACCTCTTAGAGTAATGATAATAAAAACAAAAATAAACAACTGGAACCTAATGAAACTTAAAATCTTTTGCACAGAAAAGGAAACCATAGGGCGAACAAGAATGGGGAATATCAAAAGGTGAGTGTTTTCTAAGGAAAACAAGCTATCCCAAGTTGCTTCAAGAAGTAACTTAAAGACAAAATGGAAAAACAAGGAGGTTTGTGCCTGAGATCATGTTGATGTGAAACCAGGTATGGCCACCTTGTGCCAGTCTGAGCCGTGCAGATGACAGGCTCTTGGTGCTCTAGCCAGGCGTCAGGGCTCTGCCACTGAGGTGGAAGAGCCAAGTTCAGGACACTGGTCCAGAAGAGACCTCCCAGCTCCAAGAAATATCAAACAGCGAAAATCTCACAGAGATCTCCATCTCAACACCAAGATGCAGCTTAACGAAACGACCACCAAGCTACAGTGCTGGACACCCTATGCCAAACAACTAGCAAGAGAGGAACAGAACCCCATCCATTAGCAGAGAAGCTGCCTAAAATAATATAAAGGCCACAGACACCCCAAAACACACCACAAGATGTGGACCTGTCCACCAGAATGACAAGACCCAACCTCACCCACCAGAACACAGGCACTAGTCCCCTACACCAGGAAGCCTACACAACCTACTGAACTAACCGTAGCCACTGCGGACAGACATCAAAAACAACTGGAACTAAGAACCTGCAGCCTGGGAAAAGGAGACCCCAAACACAGTAAGTTAAGCAAAATGAGAAGACAGAGAAACACACGGAAGATGAAGGAGCAAGGCAAAAACCCACCAGACCTAACAAATGAAGAGGAAATACGCAGCCTACCTGAAAAAGAATATAGAATAATGATAGTAAAGATGGTCCAAAATCTTGGAAATAGAATGGAAAAAATACAAGAAACCTTTAACAAGGACATAGAAAACTAAAGAGCAAACAAATAGTGATGAACAACAAAATAAATAAAATTAAAAATTCTCTAGAAGGGAACAGGAGCAGAACAACTGAGGCAGAGGAACGGATAAGTGATCTGGAAGATAAAATAGTGGAAATAACTACTGCAGAGCAGAATAAAGAAAAAAGAATGAAAACAATTGAGAACAGTCTAAGAGGCCACTGGGACAACATTAAATGCAACAACATTTGAATTATAGGGGTCCCAGAAGAAGAAAAGAAAAAGAAAGGGACTGAGAAAATATTTGCATAGATCATTGTTAAAAACTTCACTAATATGGGAAAGGAAATAATTAATCAAGTCCAGAAAGCACAGAGAGCCCCATAGAGGATAAATCCAAGGAGAAACACACCAGGACACATATTAACCAAACTATCAAAAATTAAATACAATGAAAAAATATAGAAAGCAGCAAGGGAAAAACAACAAATAACACACAAGGGAATCCCCATAAGGTTAACAGCTGATCTTTCAGCAGAAACTCTGAAAGCCAGAAGGGAGTGGCAGGAAATATTTAAAGTAATGAAGGAGAAAAACCAGCAACCAAGATTACTCTACCCAGCAAGGATCTCATTCAGATTTGATGGAGAAATTAAAATCTTTACAGACAAGGAAAAGCTAAGAGAATTTAGCACCACCAAACCAGCTTTACAACAAATGCTAAACGAACTACTCTAGGCAGAAAAGACAAGAGAAGGAAAAGACCCACAATAACAAACTCAAAACAGTTAAGAAAATGGTAATAGGAACATACATATGTTACAACTAATAATTACCGTAATTGTAAATGGATTAAATGCTACAACCAAAAGACATAGATTGGCTGAATGGATACAAAAACAAGACCCATATATATGCTGTCTACAAGAGACCCACTTCAGACCTAGCGACACATACAAACTGAGTGTTAGGGGATGGAAAAAAATATTCCAAGCAATGGAAATCAAAAGAGAGCTGGAGTAGCAATTCTCATATCAGACAAAATAGATTTTAAAACAAAGACTATTACAAGAGACAAAGATGCACACTACATAATGATCAAGTGATCAATCCAAGAAGATATAACAATTGTAAATATTTATGCACCCAATATAAGAACACCACAATACATAAGGCAAATACTAACAGCCATAAAAGGGGAAATTGACAGTAACACAATCATAGTAGTGGACATTAACACCCCACATTCACCAATGGACAGGTCATGCAAAATTAAAATAAATAGGAAACACTAGCTTTAAATTATACATTAAACAGGATGAACTTAATTGATATTTATAGGACATTCCAACCAAAAACAACAGAATACACATTTTTCTCAAGTGCTCATGGATTATTTTCCAGGATGGATCATATCTTGGGTCACAAATCAAGCCTTGGTAAATTTAAGAAAATTGAAATGTTATCAAGTAACTTTTCTGACCACAACATTATAAGACTAAATATCAAACACAGGAAAACAATGTAAAAAATAAAAACAAAAGGAGGCTAAACAGTACACTACTTAATAAGAAAGAGATCACTGAAGAAACAAAGAGGAAATCAAAAAATACCTAGAAACAAATGACAATGAAATCACGACGACCCAAAACCTATGGGATGCCGCAAAATCAGTTCTCAGAGGGAATTTTATAGTAATACAATTCTACCTTACAAAACAAGAAACATCTTAAATAAACAACCTAATATTACACCTAAACAAATTGGAGAAAGAGGAACATAAAAACCCTAAAGTTAGCAAAAAGAAATGAAAAAGATCAGGTCAGAAATAAATAAAAAAGAAATGAAAGAAACGATAGCAAAGATGAATAAAACTAAAAGCTGGTTCTTTGAGAAGATAAACAACATTGATAAACCATTAGTAAGACTCATCAAGAAAAAAAGGGAGAAGACTCAAATCAATAGAATTAGAAACGAAAAAAGAGAAGTAACAACTGAAATTGCAGAAATACAAAGGATCATGAGAGATTACTACAAGCAACACTATGCCAATAAACTGGACAACCTGGAAGAAATGGACAAATTCTTAGAAATGCACAACCTTCCGAGACTGAGCCAGGAAGAAATAGAAAATATGAACAGACTAATCACAAGCACTGAAATTGAAACTGTGATTAAAAATCTTCCAACAAACAAAAGCCCAGGGCCAGATGGCATCAGAGGCAAATTGTATCAAACATTTTGAGAAGAGGTAACACCTATACTTCTCAAACTCTTCCAAAATATATCAGAGGGAGGAACACTCCCAAACACTTCCTACGAGGCCACCATCACCGTGATATCAAAAACATACAAATTTGTCACAAAGAAAGAAAACTACAGGACAACATCACTGATGAACACAGATGCTAAAATCCTCAACAAAATACTAGCAAACAGAATCCAACAGCACATTAAAAGGATCATACACCATGATTAAGTGGGGTTTATCACAGGGAGGCAAGGATTCTTCAATATACGCAAATCAAGCAATGTGATACACCATATTAACATATTAAAGGAGAAAAACCATATGATCATCTCAATAGATACAGAGAAAACTTTAGACAAATTTCAACAGCCATTTATGATAAAGGCCCATCAGAAATTAGGCATAGAGGGAAATTTCCTCAACATAATACAGGCCATATATCACAAACACACAGCCATCATTGTCCTCAATGGTGAAAAAGTGAAACTATTCCCACTAAGATCAGGAACAAGACAAGGTTTCCTACTCTCACCATTATTATTCAAATAGCTTTGGAAGCTTTAGCCACAGCAATCAGAGAAGAAAAAGAAATAAAAGTAATGCAAATCAGAAAGCAAGAAATTAAGCTGTCACTGTTTCCAGATGACATGATACCTTTCATAGAGAATCCTAAAGATGTTACCAGAAAACTACTAGAGCTAATCAATGAATTTAGTAAAGTAGCAGGATACAAAATTAATACACAATAATCTCTTGCATTCCTATACACTAATCAAGAAAAATCTGGAATTGAAATTAAGAAAACACTGTCATTTACCATTGCAACAAAAAGCACAAAATATCTAGGAATAAACCTACCTAAGGAGACAAAAGACCTGTATGTAGAAAATTATAAGACACTGAGGAAAGAAATTAAAGATGATACAAATAGATGGAGAGATATACCATGTTCTTGGATTGGAAGAATGAACATTGTGAAAAATGACTCTATTACACAAAGCAATCTACAGATTCAAAGCAATGCCCATCAAATTACCACTGGCATTTTTCACAGAACTAGAACAAAAAATTTCACAATATGTATGGAAACACGAAAGTCCCTGAATAGCCAAAGCAATCTAGAGAAAGAAAAGGGGAGCTGGAGGAATCGGATCTCTGACTTCAGACTATACGACAAAGCAAGAGTAATGAAGACAGCATGCTACTGGCACAAAAACAGAAGAATGGATCAATGGAAAAGGACAGAAAGCCCAGAGATAAACCCACGCCCATATGGTCACCTTATCTTTGATAAAGGAGGCAAGAATATACAGTGGAGCAAAGACAGCCTCTTCAATAAGTGGTGCTGGTAAAACATGACAGCTACATGTAAAGGAAGGAAAATAGAATACTCCCTAACACCATACACAAAAATAAACTCAAAATGGATTGAAGACCTAAATGTAAGGGCAGACACTCTCAAAACTGTAGAGGAAAACATAGACTGAACACTCTATGACATACATCACAGCAAGATCCTTTTTGACCCACCTCCTAGAGAAATGGAAATAAAAACAAAAATAAACAAATGGGACGTAATGAAACCTAAAAGTTTCTGCAGAGCAAAGAAAACCATAAACACGTTGAAAACACAATCCTCAGAATGGGAGAAAATATTTACAAATGAAGCCACTGACAAAGGATTCATCTACAAAATTTACAAGCAGCTCAATATGAAAAAAAACAAACAACTCAATCCAAAAATGGGCAGAACACCTAAATAGACATTTCTCCAAGAAAGACATAGAGATTGCCAACCAACATATGAAAAGATGCTCAACGTCACTAATCATTAGAGAAATATATTCAAAACTACAATAAGGTATAACCACACAGCAGTCAGAAAATTCCATCATCAAAAAACCTAGAAACAATAAATGCTGGAGAGGGTATGGAGAAAAGCGAACCCTCTTGCACTGTTGGTGGGAATGTCAATTGATACAGTCACTATGGAGAACAGTATGGAGGTTCCTAAAAAATGTATAAATAGAACTATCATGCGACCCAGCGATCCAACTACTCAGCATATACCCTGAGAGAACTATCATTCAAAAAGAGTCATGTACCACAATGTTCATTGCAGCTCCATTTACAATAGCCAGGACATGGAAGTAATCTATGTGTCCATCGACAGATGAATGGGTAAAGAATATGTGGCACACATATACAATGGAATATTACTCAGCAATAAAAAGAAACAAAATTGAGTTATTTGTAGTGAGGTGGATTGACCTGGAGTCTGTCATACAGAGTGAACTAAGTCAGAAAGAAAAAACAAATACCATATGCTAACACATATATATGGAATCTAAAAAGAAAAAAAATGTTCACAAAGAACGAGTGGTAGCATGGGAATAAAGATGCAGACCTACTGGAGAATGGACTTGAGGATACAGTTAGGGGGAAGTGTAAGCTGGGACAAAGTGAGAGAGTGGCATGGACATTTATACACTTCTAAACATAAAATCGATAGCTAGTGGGAAGCAGCTGCATAACACAGGGAGATCACCTCAGTGCTCTGTGACCACCTAGAATGGTGGGAAAGGGAGGGTGGGAGAGAGGGATACGCAAGTGGGAAAAGATATGGATATAAATGTAAATGTATAACTGATTCACTTTGTTATGGAAACTAACACACCATTGTAAAGCAATTATACCCCTATAAAGATGTTTAAAAAAAAAAGAAAGAAAAGGAAACCATAAACAAGGCAAAAAGACAATGCTCAGAATGGGAGAAAATATTTGCAAATAAAGTATGTGACAAAGGATTAATCTCCAAAATATACGAGAAGCTCAGGCAGCTTAATATCAGTAAAAGAAAAGACCCCAATCAAAAAATAGGTGTAGGGCTTCCCTGGTGGCGCAGTGGTTGAGAGTCTGCCTGCCAATGCAGGGGACACGGGTTCATGCCCCGGTCCGTGAAGATCCCACATGCCGCGGATAGGCTAGGCCCGTGAGATATGGCCATTGAGCCAGCGTGTCCAGAGCCTGTGCTCCACAACGGGAGAGGCCACGACAATGAGAGGGGCCCACGTACTGCAAAAAAAAAAAAAAAAAAAGTAGGTGTAATCTTTGTCTGGTTTTGGTATGAGGGTGATGGTGGCCTCATAGAATAAGTTTGGGATTGTTCCTTCCTCTGAAAACTTTTGGAAGAGTTTGAGAAAGATGGGTGTTAGCTCTCTCTAAATGTTTGAGAGAAGTCACCTGTGAAGCCATCTTTCCTGGACTTTTCTTGTTTTGTTTTGTTTTTGTTTTTGTTTTAACATCTTTATTGGAGTATAATTGCTTTAAAAGGGTGTGTTAGTTTCTGCTTTATAACAAAGTGAATCAGTTATACATATACATATGTTCCCATATCTCTTCCCTCTTGTGTCTCCCTCCCTCCCACAGTCCATATCCCAAACCTCTAGGAGGTCACCAACCACCTAGTTGATCTCCCTGTGCTATGTGGCTACTTCCCACTAGCTATCTATTTTACGTTTGGTAGAGTTGATAAATCCATGCCACTCCCTCACTTTGTCACAGCTTACCCTTCCCCCTCCACATATCCTCAAGTCCATACTCTAGTAGGTCTGTGTCTTTATTCCCATCTTACTCCTAGGTTTTCCTGACTTTTTTTTTCTTACATTCCATTTATATGTGTTAGCATATGGTATTTGTTTTTCTCTTTCTGACGTACTTCACTCTGTATGACAGGCTCTAGGACCTTCCACCTCACTACAAATAACTCAATTTCGTTTCTTTCTATGGCTGAGCAATATTCCATTGTATATATGTGCCACATCTTCATTGTTCCTTCATTTGTTGATGGGCACTTAGGTTGCTTCCATGATCTTTCTATTGTAGATAGAGCTGCAATGAACATTTTGGTACATGACTGTTTTTGAATTATGGTTTTTTCAGAGTATATGCATAGTAGTGGGATTGCTAGCGTGAATGTAAGTTCTATTTTTAGTTTCTTAAGGAACTTCCATACTGTTCTCCATAGTGGCTGTATCAATTTACATTCCCACCAACAGTGCAAGAGGGTTCCCTTTTCTCCACACTCTCTCCAGCATTTATTGTTTCTAGATTTTTTGATGATGGCCATTCTGACTGGTGTGAGATGATATCTCACTGTAGTTTTGATTTGCATTTCTCTAATGATTAATGATGCTGAGCATTCTTTCATGTGCTGTTGGCAATCTGTATATCTTCTTTAGAGAAATTTCTATTTAGGTCTTCTGCTCATTTTTGGATTGGGTTGTTTGTTTTTTTGTTATTGAGCTGCATGAGCTGCTTGTAAATTTTGGAGATGAATCCTTTGTCAGTGGCTTCATTTGCAAATATTTTCTCCCATTCTGAGGGCTGTTTTTTCATCTTGCTTATGGTTTACTTTGCTGTGCAAAAGCTTTTAGGTTTCATTAGGTCCCATTCGTTTACTTTTGTTTTTATTTCCATTTCTCTAGGAGGTGAGTCAAAAAGGATCTTGCTGTGATGTATGTCATAGAGAGTTCTACCTATGTTTTCCTCTAAGAGTTTGATAGTGTCTGGCCTTACATTTAGGTCTTTAATCCATTTTGAGCTTATTTTTGTGTATGGTGTTAGGGAGTGTTCTAACTTTATACTTTTACATGTAGCTGTCCAGTTTTCCCAGCACACTTATTGAAGAGGCTGTCTTTTATCCACTGTACATTCTTGCCTCCTTTATAAAAGATAACATGACCATATGTGCATGGGTTTCACTCAGGGCTTTCTATCCTTCTCCATTTATCTATATTTCTGTTTTTGTGCCAGTACCATACTGTCTTGATTACTGTAGCTTTGTAGTATAGTCTGAAGTCAGGGAGCATGATTCCTCCAACTCCATATTTTGTTCTCAAGATTGCTTTGGCTATTCGGGGCCTTTGTGCTTCCATACAAATTGTGAAATCTCTTGTTGTAGTTCTGTGGAAAATGCCAGTGGTAGTTTGATAGGGATTGCATTGAATCTGTAGATTGCTTTGGGTAGTAGAGTCTTTTTCACAGTGTTGATTCTTCCAATCTAAGAACATGGTGTATCTCTCCATCTATTTGTATCATCTTTACTTTCTTTCATCAGTGTCTTACAATTTTCTGCATACAGATCTTTGGTCTCCTTAAGTAAGTTTATTCCTAGATATTTTATTTTTGTTGTTGCAATGGTAAATGGGAGGTGTTTTATTATTTCACTTTCAGATTTTTCATCACTAGTGTATAAGAATGCCAAAGATTTCTCTGCATTAATTTTGTATCCTGCAACGTTACCAAATTCATTGATTAGCTCTAGTAGTTTTCTGGTAGCATCTTTAGGATTCTCTATGTAGAGTATCAAGGCATCTGGAAACAGTGACATCTTTACTTCTTCTTTTCTGATTTTGATTCCTTTTATTTATTTTTATTCTTTGATTGCTATGGCTAAAACTTCCAAAACTATGTTGAACAAGAGTGGTGAGAGTGGGCAACCTTGTCTTTTTCCTGATCTTAGTGGGAATGGTTTCAGTTTTTCTCCATTTAGGACGATGTTGGCTGTGGGTTTGGCATATTTGGCCTTTATTATGTTGAGGAAAGTTCCCCTCTATGCCTACTTACTGCAGTGTTTTTAGATTAAATGGGTGTTCAATTTTGTTGAAAGCGATCTCTGCATCTATTGAGATGATCATATCATTTTTCCACTTCAATTTGTTAATATGGTGTATCACGTTGATTGATTTGTGTATATTGCACAATACTTGCAATCCTAGATTACAGCCCTAGATAATCATGTATTATTCTTTTAATGTGCTGTTTGATTCTGTTTGCTAGAATTTTGTTGAGGATTTTGGATCTATGTTCATCAGTGGTATTGGCC
Organism: Delphinapterus leucas; assembly: GCF_059928025.1. Classification (NCBI taxonomy): domain Eukaryota; kingdom Metazoa; phylum Chordata; class Mammalia; order Artiodactyla; family Monodontidae; genus Delphinapterus; species Delphinapterus leucas. The sequence goes on from NC_143150.1 coordinate 84,319,078, forward strand.
TGTAGTTTTCTTTCTGTGTTACATCTATGTCTGGTTTTGGTATCAGGGTGATTGTGGCCTCATAGAATGAGTCTGGGAGTGTTCCTCCGTCTGCTATATTTTGGAAGATTTTGAGAATGATAGGTGTTAGCTCTTCTCTAAATGTGTGAAAGAATTAGCCTGTGAAGTCATCTGGTCCTGGGCTTTTGTTTCCTGGAAGATATTCAATCACAGTTTCGATTTCAGTGCTTGTGACTGGCCTGTTCATATTTTCTATTTCTTCCTGGTTAATTGTCGGCAGGTTGTTCATTTCTATGAATTTGTCCATTTCTTCCAGGTTGTCCATTATATTGGCATAGAGTTGCTTGTAATAATCTCTCATGATCCTTTGTATTTCTGCAGTGTCAGATGTTACTTCTCCATTATCATTTCTAATTCTATTGATTTGAGTCTTCTCCCTTTTTTTCTTGATGTGTCTGGCTAATGGATTATCAATTTTCTTTATCTTCTCAAAGAACTAGCTTTTAGTTTTATTGATCTTTGCTATTGTTTCCTTCATTTCTTTTTCATTTCTTTTTCATTTATTTCTGACCTGATCTTTATGATTTGTTTCCTTGTGCTAACATTGAGGTTTTTTTGTTCTTCTTTCTCTAATTGCTTTATGTGCAAGGTTATGTTCTTTATTTGAGATGTTTCCTGTTTCTTAACGTAGGATTGTATTGCTTTAAACTTCCCTCTTAGAACTGCTTTTGGTGCATCCCATACTATTTGGCTCATTGCGTCTCCATTGTCATTTGTTTCTAGGTACTTTTAAATTTCCTCTTTGATTTCTTCAGTGGTCACTTCGTTATTAAGTAATGTGCTGTTTAGCCTCCATGTGTTCTTATTTTTATACATAGTTTCTTGTAATTAGTATCTAGTTTCATAGCATTGTGGTCGGAAAAGATACTTGATATGATTTCAATTTTCCTAAATTTCCCAAGGCTGGATTTGTGACCCAAGGTATGATCTATCCTGAAGAATGTTCCATGAGCACTTCAGAAAAATATGCATTTTGTTGTTTTTGAATGGAATGTCTTACAAATATCAATTAAGTCCACCTTGTTTAACGTATCATTTAAAGCTTGTGTTTCCTTATTTCTTTTCATTTTGTATTATCTGTTCATTTGTGAAAGTGGGGTGTTAACCTCCCCTACTATGATTGTCGATTGTCGATTTCCCCTTTTATGGCTGTTAGTATTTTCCTTATGTATTGAGGTGCTCCAATGTTGGGTGCATAAATATTTAAATTGTTATATCTTCTTCTTGCACTGATCCCTTGATCATTATGTACTGTCCTTCTTTGTGTCTTGTAATGGTCTTTATTTTAAAGTCTATTTTGTCTGATATGAGAATTGCTACTCAAGCTTTCTTCTGATTTACATTTGCGTGGAATATATTTTTCTAATTCCTCACTTGCAGTTTGCATGTGTCCTTAGGTCTGAACTGGGCCTCTTTTACACAGCATATATATGAGTCTTATTTTTTTTTCCATTCAGCCAGTCTGTCTTTTGGTGGGAGCATTTAATCCACTTACATTTAAGGTAATTATTGATATGTATGTTCCTATTCCCATTTTCTTAAATTGTTTTGGGTTTGTTATTGTAATTCTTTTCCTTCTCTTGTGTTTCTTGCCTAGAAAAGTTCCTTTAGCATTTGTTGTAAAGCTGGTTTGGTGGTGCTGAACCCTCTCAGCTTTTGCTTGTCTGTAAAGGTTTTAATTTCTCCAACAAATCTAAATGATATCCTTGCTGGGTAGAGTAATCTTGGTTGTAAGTTTTTCTCATTCATCACTTTAAATATGTCCTAACACTCCCTTCTGGCTTGTAGAGTTTCTGCTGAAAGATCAACTGTTAACCTTATGGGGATTCCCTTGTGTGTTATTTGTTGTTTTTCTCTTGCTGCTTTTAATATATTTTCTTTGTATTTAATTTTTGACAGTTTGATTAATATCTGTCTTGGCATGTTTCTCCTTGGATTTATCCTGTATGGGACTCTCTGCACTTCCTGGACTTGATTATCTATTTCCTTTCCCATATTAGGGACATTTTCAACTATAATCTCTTCAAATATTTTCTCAGTCCCTTTCTTTTTCTCTTCTTCTTCTGGGACCCCTATAATTCAAATGTTGGTACGTTTAATATTGTCCCAAGGTCTCTGAGACTGTCCTCAGTTCTTTTCATTCTTCTTTCTTTATTCTGCTCTACAGTAGTTATTTCCACTATTTTATCTTCCAGGTCACTTATCCGTTCTTCTGCCTCAGTTATTCTGCTGTTGTTCCCTTCTAGAGTATTTTTAATGTCATTTATTGTGTTGTTCATGATTTCTTGTTTCCTCTTTTGTTCTTCTAGGTCCTTGTTAAATGTTTCTTGCAGGCTTCCATGGTGGTGCAGTGCTTGAGAGTCCACCTGCCGATGCAGGAGACACGGGTTCGTGCCCTGGTCTGGGAAAATCCCACATGCCACAGAGTGGCTGGCACTGTGAAACATGGCCGCTGAGCCTGTGCATCCGGAGCCTGTGCTCCACAATGGGAGAGGCCACAACAGTGAGAGGCTGGCATACTGCAAATATATATATATATCTTGCATTTCTCTATTCTATTTCCAAGATTTTGGGTCATCTTTTCTATCATTATTCTGAATTCTTTTTTAGGTAGACTGCCTATTTCCTCTTCATATTTTAGGTCTGGTTGGTTTTTACCTTGCTCCTTCATCTGATGTGTGTTTTCTGTCTTCCCATTTTGCTTATCTTACTGTGTTTGGGGTCTCCTTTTCGCAGGCTGCTGGTACATATTTCCCGTTGTTTTTGGTGTCTCTCCCCAGTGGGTACTCTTGGTTCACTGGGTTGTATGTATTTTCTGGTGGAGGGATCTAGTGCCTGTGTTCTGGTTGATGAGGCTGGATATTGTCTTTCTGCTGGGCTGGTCCACGTCTAGTGATGTGTTTGGGGATGTCTGTGGCCTTATTATGATTTTAGGCAGCATCATTGCTAGCGAATGGGGCTGTGTTCCTGTGTTGCTAGTTGTTTGGCATATGGTGTCCAGCCCTGTAGCTTGCTGGTCGTTGAGTGAAGCTGGGTGCTGGTGTTGAGATGGAGATCTCTGAGAGATTTTCACTGCTTGATATTACATGGATCTGGGAGGTCTCTTGTGGACCAGTGTCCTGAAGTTGGCTTTCCCACCTCAGTGGCACAGCCCTGTCACCTGGCTGGAGCACCAAGAGACTGTCTTCCATACAGCTCAGAATAAAAGGGAGAAAATATAGAAAGAAAGAAAGAAAGAAAGAAAGAAAGAAAGAAAGAAAGAAAGAAAGAAAGAAAAAAGAAAGATTGATGATAAAATAAAATAAAATAATAAAAATAATTATTAAGAAAAAATTTACAAAAGTAAAAACAACAGTAACAAAAAACGGACAGAAAGAACCCTAGGGCAAATGGTGAAAGCAAAGCTATACAGACAAAATCTCACACAGAATCATACACATACACACTCACCAAAATTGGAAAAGGGGAAAAAATAATCTCTCTTGCTCCCAAAGTCCACCTACTCAAATTGGGATGATTTATTGTCTATTCAATTATTCCACAGATGCAGGGTACATCAACTGATTGTAGAGCTTTAATCCACTACTTCTGAGGCTGCTGGGAGAAATTTCTCTTTTTCTTCTTTGTTCACACAGCTCCCAGGGTTCAGGTTTGGATTTGTCCCTGCCTCTGTGTTTAGGTCGCCTGAGGGTGCCTGCACTTCCCTCAGACAGGGGAGGGTTAAAGGAGCCGCCGATTCGGGGGCTCTGGCGCACTCAGGCTGGGGGGAGGGAGGCGTACAGATGCAGGGTGAACCTTCAGTGGCAGATGCTGGCGTGACATTGCAGGAGCCGGAGGAATGCCGTGTGTTCTCCCAGGGAAGTTTTCCCTGGATCATGGGACCCTGTCAGTGGCGGGCTGCACAGTGTCCTGGGAGGTGAGGTGGGGGTAGTTACCTGTGCTCACAGACTGGCTTCTTGGTGGCTGCAGCAGCAGCCTTAGCATCTCATGCCCACCTCTGGGATCTGGGCTGATAGACGTGGCTTGTGCCCGTCCCTGGAGCTGTTTTAAGCAGCGGTCTTAATCCTCTCTCCTCGCACACCAGGAAACAAAGAGGCAAGAAAATGTCTCTTGTCTCTTCGGCAGCTCCAGACATTTCCCACACTCCCTCCTGGCTAGCCTGGCACAATAACCCCTTCAGGCTGTGTTCATGCCACCAAGCCCAGTCGTCTCCCTGGGATCTAAACTCCCGTCCCGGTGGCTGAGCAGACAAGCCTCTCAGGCTGGTGAGTGCTGGTCGGTACTGATACTCTGTGCGGGAATCTCTCTGCTTTGCCCTCCGCACCCCTGTTGCTACACTTCCTCCGTGGTTTTAAAGCTTTCCTCCTCCGCCACCTGCAGTCTCCACCCGTGAAAGGGCTTCTAGTATGTGGAAACCTTTCCTCCTTCACAGCTCCCTCCCACTGCTGCAGGTCCCATCTCTATTCTTTTGTCTATGTTTATTCTTTTTTCTTTGGCCCTACCCAAGTACGTGGGGAGTTTCTTGCCTTTTGGGAGGTTTGAGGTCTTCTGCGCATGTTCAGTGTGTGTTCTATAGGAGGAGTTCCACGTGTAGATGTATTTCTGATGTATCTGTGGGGAGGAAGGCAATCTCCTCATCCTACTCTTCCACCATCTTCTACTGTCTCTGGCTTTTGTTTGTTGGAAGATTTAAAATCACAGTTTCAATGTCATTACTTGTGATTGGTCTGTTCATATTTTCTGTTTCCTCCTGGTTCAGTCTTGGAAGGTTATAACTTTCTAAGAACTTGTCTATTTCTTCCAGGTTGTCCATTTTATTGGCATAGAGTTGCTTGTAGTAGTCTCTAAGGACGCTTTTTATTTCTGCGGTGTCTGTTGTAATTTCTCCTTTTTCATTTCTAATTTTATTGATTTGAGTCCTCTCCCTCTTTTTCTCGATGAGTCTGGCTAATGGTTTATCCATTTTGTTTATCTTCTCAAAGAACCAGCTTTTAGTTTTATTGATCTTTGTTTCTATTGCATTTATTTCTGCTCTGACCTTGATGATTTGTTTCCTTCTGCTAACTTTGGGTTTTGTTTGTTCTTCTTTCTCTAGTTCCTTTAGGTGTAAGGTTAGATTGTTTACCTGAGATTTTTCTTGTTTCTTGAGGTAGGTTGTATAGCTATAACCTTCCCTCATAGACCTACTTTTTCTGAATCCCATAGGTTTTGGATCATCGTGTTTTCATTGTCATTTGTCTCTAGGTATTTTCTGATTTTCTCTTTGATTTCTTCAGTGATCTCTTGGACATTTAGTAACGTATTGTTTAGCCTCCATGTGTTTGTGTTTTTTATGTTTTTATTCCCTGTAATTCATTTTTAATCTCATACTATTGTGGTCAGAAAAGATGCTTGGTATGATTTCAGTTTTCATAAATTTACTGAGGCTTGATTTGTGACCCAAGATGTGATCTATCCTGGAGAATGTTCCGTGCGCACTTAAGAAAGTGTAATCTGCTGTTTTTGGATGGAATGACCTATAAATAATAATTAAATCTATCTGGTATATTATGTAACTTAAAGCTTCTGTTTTCTTATTTATTTTCATTTTGGATGATCTGTCTATTGGTGTAAGTGAGGTGTTAAATTTCCACACAATTTTTGTGTTCCTGTTGATTTCCTCTTTTATAGCTGTTAGCAGTTGCCTTATACGTTGAGGTGCTCCTATGTTGGGTGCATATGTATTTATAATTGTTATATCTTCTTCTTGGATTGATCCCTTTATCATTCAGTAGTGTCTTTCCTTGTCTCTTGTAACATTCTTTATTATAATATCTATTTTATCTGGTATGAGTATAGCTACTCCAGCCTTCTTTTGATTTCTGTTGGCATGGAATATCTTTTTCCATCTCACTTTCAGTCTGTGTGTTTACCTTGGTCTGAAGTGGGTCTCTAGTAGACAGCACATATATGGGTCTTGTTTTTGTATCCATTCAGCAGGCTGGTGTCTTTTGGTTGGAGCATTTAATCCACTCACGTTTAGGGTAATTATCAATATGTATGTTCCTATTACCATTTTCCTAATTGTTTTGGGTTTGATTTTGTACATCCTTTTCTTCTATTGTGTTTCCCACTTAGAGAAGTTGCTTTAGCATTTGTTGTAGATCTGGTTTGGTGGTGCTGTATTCGCTTAGCTTTTGCTTGTCTATAAAGGGTAGAGTAATCTTGGTAGTAGGTTCTTCCCTTTCATTCCTTTAAGTATATCATGCCACCCCTTCTGGCTTGTAGAGTTTCTGCTGAGAAATCAGCTGTTAACCTTATGGGAGTTCCCTTGTATGTTATTCATCATTTTTCCCTTGCTGATTTCAATAATTTCTCTGCATCTTTAATTTTTGCCAATTTAATTACTATGTTTCTCCTAGGTGTGTTTCTCCTTGGGTTTACCCTGTATGGGACTCGCTGTGTTTCCTGGACTTGGATGCCCATTTCCTTTCCCATGTTAGGGAAGTTTTCGACTATAACATATGCTACTATACATAAAGACTCCTAAAAAATGCCACCAGAATTGTACTAGAGCTAATCAATGAATTTGGTAAAGTTGCAGGGTACAAAATTAATGCACAGAAATCTCTTTCATTCCTACACACTAATGATGAAAAATCTGAAAGAGAAATTAAGGAAACATTCCCATTTACCATTGCAACACAAAGAACAGAATACCTAGGAATAAACCTACTGAGGGAGACAAAAGACCTGTATGCAGAAAACTATGAGACACTGATGAAAGAAATTAAAGATGATACCAACAGATGGAGACATATACCATGTTCTTGGATTGGAAGAATCAATATTGCAAAAATGAATATACTACCCAAAGCAATCTACAGATTCAATGTAATCCCTATCAAATTACGAGTAGCATTTTTTATGGAATTAGAACAAATCATCTTAAAATTTGTATGGAGACACAAAAGATCCCGAATAGCCAAAGCAGTCTTGAGGGAAAAAATCGGAGCTGGAGGAATCAGACTCCCAGTCTTCAGGCTATACTACAAAGGTACAGTAATCAAGACAACATGGTACTGTCAGAAAAATGAAACATAGATCAGTGGAACAAGACAGAAAGCCCAGAGATAAACCATGCACCTATGGTCAACTAATCTATGACTACAGAGGCAAAGATATACACTGGAGAAAAGACAGTCTCTTCAATAATTGGAGCCGGAAAAATTGGACAACTACATGTAAAAGAATGAATTTAGAACACTCCCTAACACCACACACAAAAATAAACTCAAAATGGATTGAAGACCTAAATGTAAGACCAGACAATAAAAAACTCTTAGAGGAAAACTTAGAAAGAATGCTCTTTGACATAAATCACAGAAAGATTTTTTTTGATCCACCTACTTGAGTAATGGAAATAAAAACAAAAATTAAAAATGCGGGCTTCCCTGGTGGTGCAGTGGTTGAGTGTCTGCCTGCTGATGCAGGGGACACAGGTTCGTGCCCCGGTCTGGGAGGATCCCACATGCCACAGAGAGGCTAGGCCTGTGAGCCATGGCCACTGAGCCTGTACATCCAGAGCCTGTGCTCCACAATGGGAGAGGCCACAACAGTGAGAGGCTCACATACCAAAAAAAAAAAAAAAAAAAAAAAAGGACCTAATGAAACTTCAAAGCTTTTGCATAGCAAAGGAAACCATAAACAAGACAAAAAGACAACCCTCAGATTGGGAGAAAATATTTGCAAATGAATCAACGGACAAAGGATTAATCACCAAAATGTATAAACAGCTCATGCAGCTCAATATTAAAGAAACAAACAACCAAATCAAAAAATGGGCAGAAGTCTTAAATAGACATTTCTCCAAAGAAGACATATAGATGGCCAAGAAGCACATGAAAAGCTGCTCAACATCACTAATTATTAGAGAAATGCAAATCAAAACTACAATTAGGTATCACCTCACACCAGTTAGAATGTGCATCATCAGAAAATCTACAAACAACAAATGCTGGAGAGGGTGTGGAGAAAAGGAAAACCTCTTGCACTGTTGGTGGGAATGTAAATTGATAGAGCCACTATGGAGAACAGTATGGAATTCCTTCAAAAAACTAAAAATAGAATTATCATATGACCCAGCAATCCCACTACTGTACATATACCCAGAGAAAACCATAATTCAAAAAGACACATGCATCCCAATGTTCATTGCAGCACTATTTACAATAGCCAGGTCATGGAAGCAACCTAAATGCCCATCAACAGACAAATGGATAAAGAAGTTGTGGTACATATATACAATGGAATATTACTCAGCTGTAAAACGGAACATAATTTAGTCATATGTTGAGACGTGCATGGATCTAGAGCCTGTCATACAGAGTGAGGTAAGTCAGAAAGAGAAAAACAAATATCGTATATTAATGCATGTATGTGGAACCTAGAAAAATGGTACAGATGAACCTGTTTTCAGGGCAGAAGTTGAGACACAGATGTAGAGAACAAAAGTATGGACACCAATGGGGGAAAATTGCCCTGGGTTGGGGATGATGGTGTGTTGAATTGGGCAATTAGGATTGACATGTACACACTGATGCATATAAAATTGATGACTAATAGGAACCTGCAGTACAAACAAACAAACAACCAAACAAAACAACTAATACTAAACTTTCTTTGGGTTGTTTGTATGGAAATATGTTAATATAAATGTTTCAGAAATTACATGAAATTTCTGAAAATCTTACATGTTCTGGTATAACGTTATAAGTCATAATTCTAGTTATTACTTTAAAATGTATATCTCAGAAATAACTAAATTTCCTTGTCAATTGCATTATTATGAACTTTCATGAAATCTTTAACCATGGTCATTTTTAAGTCTTTTGTCATTTATAGACAGTTCTGGGTGTACTCTGATGTTTTTGCAAATATGTTCCTATAAAAGGGTTTCATTTGCAAGGAATTCATGGAAAAGACTCTGACAAGTACAGGTTTCTGGTAACTGACTATACTGCTGAACTGAATGAATAAGCATTTTCATAACTCAAATGGAAAACTGATGAACTTATAAAAGTGCTAACAAAAGAGCAAGATGAAAAAAAAATTAATTACATGGGACTGAGTGAACTGATGCGGATGATTATAATTTTCTGACTTTCTGTTTGAATATAAAAAAAAAAGTGAGGGGACTTCCCTGGTGGTGCAGTGGTTAAGAATCCGCCTGCCAATGCAGGGGACATGAGATTGAGCCCTGGTGCGGGAAGATCCCACATGCTGCAAAGCAACTAAGCCTGTGCATCACAACTACTGAGCCTGCACTCTAGAGCCCATGAGCCACAACTACTGTGCACACGTGCCACAACTACTGAAGCTCGCGCACCTATAGTCCATGCTCTGCACCAAGAGAGGCCACCACAATGAGAACCCTGCACACCACAATGAACAGTAGCCCCCACTCGCCACAACTAGAGAATGCCTGCACATGGCAACAAAGACCTAAGGCAGCCAAAAATAAATAAATAAATTTATTAAAAGATTTTATTACTTTTGCCCTTTAAAAAATTTAAAGTATCTTACTGTATTTTATGTATCTTTAAAAGAATACATAAAATAAATAAATGTAAGTATCAAAAAAAATTGGTGGAAGATGATGTGGCACATATATACAATGGAATATTACTCAGCCATGAAAAGAAATGAAATTGAGTTATTTGTAGTGAAGTGGATGGAACTAGAGTCTGTCATACAGAATGAAGTATGTCAGAACGAGAAAAACAAATACTATATGCTGACACATATGTATGGAACCTAAAAAAAAATGTTTATGAAGAACCTAGGGGCAGGACAGGAATAAAGACACAGATGTAGAGAATGGACTTGAGGACACAGGGAGGAGGAAGGGTAAGCTGGCATGAAGTGAGAGAGTGGCATGGACTTATATATACTACTAAATATAAAGTAGATAGCTAGTAGGAAGCAGCTGCATAGCACAGGTAGATCAGCTTGGTGCTTTGTGACCACTTAGAGGGGTGGAATAGGGAGGGTTGAGAGGGAGACATAAGACAGAGGAGATACGGGGATATATGTATGTGTAAAGCTGATTCATGTTTTTATAAAGCAGAAACTAACACACCATTGTAAAGCAATTATACTTCAGTAAATATGTTTTAAAAAAGTAAGACCTAAATAGACATTTCACCAAAGAAGACATACAGATGGCCAAGTGGTGCATGAAAAGATGCTCAACATCACTAATTATTAGAGAAATGCAAATCAAAGCTCCAATGAATTATCACCTCACACCAGTTAGAATGGGCATCATAAGAAAATCTACAAACAATAAATGCTGGAGAGGATGTGGAGAAGAGGGAACCCTCCTGCAGTGCTGGTGGGAATGTAAGTTGATACAAGCACTATGGAGAATAGTATGGAGGTTCCTTAAGAAACTAAAAATAGAATTACTATATGACTCAGCAGTCCCACCTCTGGGCATATACCATAAGAAAATCATAATTCAAAAAGAGTCATGTACCACAATGCTCATTGCAGCACTATTTACAATAGGAAGAACATGGATACAACCTAAGTGTCCATCAACTGATCAATGGATAAAGAAGATGTGGCACATATATACAATGGAATATTACTCAGCCATAAAATGAAATGAAATTGAGTTATTTGTCATGAGGTGGATGGACCAAGAGACTGTCATACCTAGTGCAGTTAGTCAGAAAGAGAAAAACAAATACCGTATGCTATCACATATATATGGAATCTAAAAAAAAAAAAAGGTTTTTGAAGAACCTATGTGCAGGACAGGAATAAAGATGCAGATGTAGAGAATGGACTTGAGGACATGGGGTGAGAATGGTAATCTGGGATGAAGTGAGACAGTAGCTTTGACATATATACACTAACAAATGTAAACTAGATAGCTAGTGGGAAGCAGCCACATAGAACAGGGAGATCAGCTCAGTGATTTGTGACCACCTAGAGGGTTGCAATTTTGGGAGGGTGGGTGGGAGACACAAGAGGGAGGGGATATGGGGATATATATATATATACGTATAGCTGATTCATTTTGTTATACAGCAGAAAGTGACACAACATTTTTTTGTGTGTGTGTGGTATGCGGGCCTCTCACTGTTGTGGCCTCTCCCGTTGCAGAGCACAGGCTCTGGATGCGCAGGCTCAACAGCCATGTCTCACGGGCCCAGCTGCTCTGCGGCATGTGGGATCTTCCTGGACCGGGGCACGAACCCATGTCCCCTGCATCGGCAGGCAGACTCTCAACCACTGCACCACCAGGGAAGCCCAACACAACATTTTAAAGCAATTATACTTCAATAAAGATGTTTATAAAAAGAGACACAGGCACTCCAATATTCATTGCAGCAAGATTACAATAGCAACCTAAATGTCCATTGACAGACAAATGGGTAAAGAAGATGTGGTGCATATATACAATGGAATATTACTCAGCCATAAAAAGGAACAAAATTGGGTCATTTGTAGAGACGTGGATGGATCTAGAGACTCTCATACAGAGTGAAGTAAGTCAGAAAGAAAAAAGCAAATATCATATATTAATGCATATATGTGGAATCTAGTAAAATGATACAAATGAACTGGTTTGCAAGGCAGAAATGGAGACTCAGATCCAGAGAACAAACATATGGATACCAAGGGAGGAAGTGGGAGATGGGATTGACATATATACTCTAATATGTATAAAATAGATAACAAATGAGGACCTGTTATATAGCACAGGGAGTTCTGCTTTGCTATACTGTACAGTAGAAACAAAACCAACATTGTAAAACAACTATACACCCCCAAAAATAATTTTTAAAGCCATAATAAATGCATAAACTTTGATCCAACAAGTACCACTCCTAGGCATTTTCCATAAGGAATAAGTAGACAAGTATTGAAGAATGTTTTATTATTTTTCATAAAATTGAAAACCTAATTGGGTTTTTAAACCTTACAAGGTTAATGTATTAATGTTATAATAAAAACTTTTAAATGAGTCACCGTTTTAAAAAGCAGAAACTAACACACCATTGTAAAGCAATTATACTCAAAAACATGTTAAATAAATAAATAAATAAATAAATAAAACAAGTACATCTTAGCACACTCAGGCAATGGAATAGTATGGAGTCATTAAAAATGATATAATCCAGTTGCTTTCAAGCACAGGATATATAATGGAAACATGAAGGGAACTTTTTTCAAGCTGCATGGATCATTCACCTATACAGTACACTATGGAGAATTGTTGATATATCTATCAGTGAATATATATTTATTGGCATGAAAGGTGTTTATGATATATTATCTGGTAAATTAGTAGATATAATATAGTGTATTCAGTAGTATTTCATTTTTAAAAATATTTCTCTAATGAAAGCATTTGGTTCTGGTTGGGACTATTAGTCATGACGCCCTACTCCTCAATCAATAACTCTTGATTGTATAGGGATGAACATATATCCAGAGTTGACCCATCAGAATCCAACTATACTTTTCTAATTAGAGCTAAAGGGGAAGAGTTTCCATTTTGCTTCGTGGTTATGAAGGTAGAAATATGAAAGCCATAGTTGTCAGTGATCAAATGTAGACTTACTATATAGCTAATTAAATTTGATCTTAAGGTCTCCTTGTTTGTAAAATCCCTTGCAAAACTTTGAAAACAATGTTTTCACTTTATCCTATGTTGTGTAAAATTTGCAAAAGTTAGACATTTTTGTATTCTTTACCTCAGAGATGGACTCCCAAATCATGTGAATTTCATGATCCACAAAACCTCATCCTTCCCTGGCCTGTGGGTTTAATTTTAGCTTGGTAAAAGTAGCCTAAAAAAAGAAGTCAACATGTACAACACGGATGCTGTCCAGGGACACCAGAGGGTCCACAATTCCCTTTCAGGAGGGCTATGAGTTCAAAACAATTTTTGAAATAATTCTCAGATGTTATTGGTCACTTTCACTCTCATTCTCTTAGTAATATACAATGGAGTTTTCCAAAATCTACAGGATATGTAATGATGTCATATTCCTGACAGCTAATATAATGCATACTTGTGTATTATTTTTACTAAACAGATTTACTGAGGTTTAGCTGGCATATAATAAACTGCACATATTTCAAGTGTACAATTTGCTTAGTCTTGACATGTACATACACCTGTGAAACTTCAATCAAGATAATGAATATATTCATCAGCCCTAAGTTTCCCCATGTCCATATATATATATATATACATACATATATATAAAACAATCACTTTATACATATAACAATCACTTTTCTGTACACCTGAAACATTGTAAATAAACTATACTACAAGTGTAAAAAAGGAAATGTTTACAAAACTCAGTGACACTGAGATTGCTTCAATTAGAAGATTTGTCATTTTAGTTCTTCTATTTAGATTTAAGATCTCTGGAGTTAATGTTTGTATATGGTATGACATAAAGAATAACGTTTGTAAACAGTTGTGGGCTCTTCACACCAGGTGCAAAGTCTGGCCCAAGTCCCCACCTGTCTCCCAGAGAAGCCAGGTAAGACAAATCGCACCAGGAGTGCTAGACTCCTCCGAGTCCCAGGGCTTTCCAGACATCTATTAACCTGGGTATCAGACAGAACTGATTTCCACAACAAAAAGGAGGTAGCAGAGGTGGAAGACTGAGGAATGAAAGCCAGGTGGCTGACAGTATCTTGGTGATCTGGACGGGTGTCAGGCCTGTGCCTCTGAGATGTGAGAGCTGAGTTTAGGATATTGGTCTACCAGAGACCTCTGAGCTCCACATAATATCAAATGGCGAAAGCTCTCCCAGAGATGGCAATCTCAACACTAAGACTCACCTCCAATCAATGACCAGCAAGCTACAGTGCTGGACACCCTATGCCAAACAACTAGCAAGACAGGAACACAATTCACCCATTAGCAGAGAGGCTGCTAAAAATCATGATAAGGTCACAGACACCCTAAAACACAGCACAGGAGGCAGTCCTACCCAGGAGAAAGACAAGATCCAGAATCATCCACCAGAAACAGGAAAAAGTCCATCCACCAGAAAGCCTAAGCAACCCACTGAACCAACACTAGCCACTGGTGGCTGACACCAAAAACAACAGGAAATACAAACCTGCAGGCTGTGTAAAGGAGGCCAAAAACACAGTAAGTTAACCAAAATGAGATGACAGAGAAACACACAGCAGATGAAGGAGTAAGGTAAAAAACCACCAGACCAAACAAATTAAGACTAAATAGGCAGTCTACCTGAAAAAGAATTCAGAATAATGATAGTAAAGATGATCCAAAATCTTGGAGAGAGAATGGAGAAAATACAAGAAAAGTTTAACAAGGACATAGAAGAACTAAAGAGCAAACAAACCATGATGGACAACACAATAAATGAAATTAAAAATTCTCCAGAAGGAACCAATAGCAAAATAACTGAGGCAGAAAAAGATAAGTGACCTGGAAGATAAAAGTGTGGGAATAACTATGGCAGAGAGGAATAAAGAAAAGAGACTGAAAGGAATTGAGGACAGCCTCAGAGACCTCTGGGACAACATTAAATGAACTAACATTTGAATTATACAGGTCTCATAAGAAGAAGAGAAAAAGAAAGGGACTGAGAAAATATTTGAAGAGATTATAGCTGAAAACTTCCCTAATATGGGAAAGGAAGTAGTCAATAAAGACCAGGAAGCACAGAGAGTCCCATACAAGATAAATCCAAGGAGAAACACGCCAAGACACACATTAATCACATGACCAAAAATTTAAAACGAAGAAAAAATATTAAAAGCAGCAAGGGAAAAAAAATAATTAACATAAAAGAAAATCCCCATAAGGTTAACAGCTGATCATTCAGCAGAAATTCTGAAAGCCAGAAAGGAGTGGCAGGACATACTTAAAGTGATGAAAGGGAAGAACCTGCAACCAAGATTACTCTACCCAGCAAGGATCTCATTCAGATTCGACAAATACACTAAAACCTTTAAAAATAAGCAAAAGCTAAGAGAATTCAGCAACACAAAAACACCTCTACAGCAAATACTAAAGGAACTTCTCTAGGCAGGAGACACAAGAGAAGGAAAAGACCTACAAAAATAAACCCAAAACAATTAAGAAAATGGCAATAAGAATATATATATCGATAATTACCTTAAATGTAAATGGATTAAATGCTCCAACCAAAAGATATAGACTGGCTGAATGGATACAAAAACAAGATCTGAATATATGCTGTCTACAAGAGGCCCACTTCAGAGGTAGGGACACACACAGACTGAAAGTGAGGGGATGGAAAAAGATATTCCATGTAAATGGAAATCAAGAGAAAGCTGGAGTAGCAATTCTTATATCAGGGAAAATAAACTTTAAAACAAAGACTATTACAAGAGACAAAGAAGACACTACATAATGATCAAGGGATCAATCCAAGAAGAAGATATAAAATTGTAAATATTTATGCACCCAACATATGAGCAGCACAATACATAAGGCAAATACTAACAGCCATAAAAAGGGAAATAGACAGAAGCACAATCATAGCAGGGGACATTAACACCACACTTTCACCAATGGACAGATCATCCAAAATGGATATAAATAAGGAAACACAAGCTTTACATGACACATTAAAGAAGATGGACTTAGTTGACATTTATAGGACATTCCATCCAAAGACAACAGACTACACTTTCTTCTCAAGTGCTCATGGAACATTCTCCAGGATAGATAATATCCTGGGTCACAAAGCAAGCCTTGGCAAATTTAAGAAAATTGAAATCATATCAAGTACCTTTTCAAACCACAATATTATAAGAGTAGATATCAATTACAGGAAAAAATCTTTAAAAAATAGAAACACATTGAGGCTAAAATATACACTACTAAATAACCAAGAGATCACTGAAGAAATCAAAGAGGAAATCAAAAAACACCTAGAAACAAATGACAATGAAAACACGATGACCCAAACGTATGGGATGCAGCAAAAGGAGTTCTAAGAGGGAAGTTTATAGCCATACAATCTTACCTCAAGAAACAAGAAATATCTCAAGAAAACAACCTAAACTTACACCTAAAGCAAGTAGAGAAAAAAGAAAAAAAAAACAACCCAAAGTTAGCAGAAGGAAAGAAATCATAAAGATCAGATCAGAAATAAATGAAAAAGAAGAGAAGGAAAGAGTAGCAAAGATCAATAAAACTAAAAGTGGGTTCTTTGACATGATAAACAAAATTGATAAACCATTAGCCAGATTCATCAAGAAAAAAAGAGAGAAGACTCAAATCAATAGAATTAGAAATGAAAAAGAAGTTTCAATAGACATCACAGAAATACAAAGCATCCTAGGAGACTACTACAACCAAATCTATGCCAATAAAATGGACACTCTGGAAGGAATGGACAAATTCTTAGAAAAGCACAACCTTCGGAGAATGAACCAGGAAGAAATAGAAAATATAAACAGACCAATCACAAGCACTGAAATTGAAACTGTGATTAAAAACCATCTACAGGGGACTGGGAGCTGAGGCTTGGGCTTCGGTCAGAGCGCAGGGAGAGTACTGGTGTTGGCAGTGTGAACACAGCCTGCAGGGGGTTAGTGCATCACAGCTAGCTGGGAGGCAGGCTGGGGAAAAGTCTGGACCTGCCGAAGAGGCAAAAGACTTTTTCTTCCCTCTTTGTTTCCTAGTGTGCAAGGAGAGGGGATTAAGAGCGCTGCTTAAAGGAGCTCCAGAGACGAGCGCAAGCTGCAGCTAAAATTGCGGACCGCAGAGACAGGCATGAGAGGATAAGGCTGCTGCTGCCGCCATCTAGAAGACTGTGTGTGAGCACAGGTCACTATCCACACACACCCTTCCGGGGAGCCTGAGCAGCCCGCCACTGCCAGGGTCCCGGGATGCAGGGACAACTTCCCCAGGAGAATGCACAGCATGCCTCAGGCTGGTGCAACGTCCCACTGGCCTCTGCCGCCACAGTCTCGACACGCATCTGCACGCTTCCACCCCCTGGACTGAGTGATCCAGAGTCCCCGACACAGCTGCTACTTTAAACCCATCCGATCTGAGCAAAAAACAGATACCCTCCGGCGACCTACACCCAGAGGCAGGGAAAAATCCAAAGGTGAGACCGGAAGCAGTGTGAACAAAGAAGAGAAAGGGAAATCTCTCCTAGCAGCCTCAGAAGCAGTGGATTAAAGCTCCACAATCAACTTGATGTACCCTGCATCTGTGGAATACATGAATAGACAATGAATCACCCCAAACTGAGGAGGTGGACTTTGAGAGCAAGATTTATTATTTTTTCCCCTTTTATTCTTTTTGTGAGTGTGTATGTGTATGCTCCTATGTGAGATTTTGTCGGTATAGATTTGCTCCCACCATTTGTCCTAGGGTCCTATCCGTCCATTTTTTTGTTTGTATTTTCCTTTTTAAAAACATTTTTTTCTTAATAATTATTTTTGATTTTAATAACTTTATTTTATTTTATCTTACTTTATTTTATTTTATATTCTAATTTTCTTTCTTTCTATCTTTACTTCCTTCCCTCTTTCCTTCCTTCTTTCCTTCCTTCCTTGCTTCCTTTCTTCTTTCCTTCTTTCTATCTTTCTTCCTTTCTTTCTACTTTTTCTCCCTTTTATTCTGAGCCATGTGGATAAAAGGCTCTTGGTGCTGGAGCCAGCAGTCAGTGCTGTGCCTCTGAGGAGGGATACCTAACTTCAGGACACTGGTCCACAAGAGACCTCCCAGCTCCACATAATATCAAATGGCGAAAAACACCCAGAGATCTCCATATCAACACCAGCACCCAGCTTCACTCAACGACAAGCAAGCTACAGTGCTGGATACCCTATGCCAAACAACTAGCAAGACAGGAACACAACCACACCCATTAGCAAAGAGGCTGCCTAAAATCATAATAATTTCACAGAAACCCCAAAAAACACGACCAGACGTGAATCTGCACACCAGAAAGAGAAAACCCAGGCTCATCCAGCAGAACACAGGCACTAGTCCCCTCCACCAGGAAGCCTACACAACCCACTAAACCAACTTTAGCCACTGGGGACAGACACAAAAAACAACAGGAACTACAAACTTGCAGCCTGCAAAAAGGAAACACCAAACACAGTAAGAGAAGCAAAATGAGAAGACAGAAAAGCACACAGCAGATGAAGGAGCAAGATAAAAACCCACCAGACCTAATAAATGAAGAGGAAATAGGCAGTCTATCTGAAAAATTATTCAGAATAATGATAGTAAAGATGATCCAAAATCTTGGAAATAGAATAGACAAAATGCAAGAACCATTTAACAAGGACATGGAAGAACTAGAGGTGAAACAAGCAATGATGAGGAACACAATAAATGAAATTAAAGCTACTCTAGAAGGGATCCATAGCAGAATAATTGAGGCAGAAGAACGGATAAGTGACCTGGAAGATAAAATAGTGGAAATAGCTAGTGCAGAGCAGAATAAAGAAAGAAGAATGAAAAGAACTTAGGACAGTCTCAGAGACCTCTGGGACAACATTAAGCAAAACAACATTCGAATTATAGGGGTTCCAGAAGAAGAAGAGAAAATGAAAGGGACTGAGAAAATATTAAAAGAGATTATAGTTGAAAACTTCGCTAATATGGGAAAGTAAATAGTTAATCAAGTCCAGGAAGCACAGGGAGTCCCATACAGGATAAATCCAAGGAGAAACACGCAAAGACACATATTAATCAAACTGTCAAAAATTAAATGCAAAGGAAACATATTAAAAGAAGCAATGGAAAAACAACAAAAAACACACAAGGGAATCCCCATAAGGTAATCAGCTGATCTTTCAGCAGAAACACTGCAAGCCAGAAGGGAGTGGCAGGACATACTGAAAGTGATGAAGGAGAAAAACCTGCAACCAAGACTACTCTACCCAGCAAGGATCTCATTCAGATTTGATGGAGAAATTAAAACCTTTACAGACAAGCAAAAGCTGAGAGAGTTCAGCACCACCAAACCAGCTTTCCTACGAATGTTAAATGAACTTCTCTTGGCAAGAAACAAAAGAAAAGAAAAAGACCTACAGTAACAAACCCAAAACAATTAAGAAAATGGGAATAGGAACACACATATAGAAAATTACCATAAATGTATATGGACTAAATGCTCCCACCAAAACACACAGATTAGCTGAATGGATACAAAAACAAGACCCATATATGCTGTCTACAACAGACCCACTTAAAACCTAGAGACACATACAGACTGAAAGTAATGGGATGGAAAAAGATATTCCATGGAAATGGAAACCAAAAGAAAGCTGGAGTAGCAAATCTCATATCAGACAAAATAGACTATAGAATACAAACTATTAGAAGAGACAAAGAAGGACACAATGTAATGATCAAGGGATCGATCCAAGGAGAAGGTATAACAATTGTTAATATTTATGCACCCAACATAGGAGCCCCTCAATACATAAGGCAAATACTAACAGCCATAAAAGGGGATATTGACAGTAACACATTCATAGTAGGGGACTTTAACACCCTACTTTCACCAATGGACAGATCATCCAAAATGAAAATAAATAACGAAACACAAGCTTTAAATTATACATTAAACAGGATGGACTTAATTGATATTTATAGGACATTCCAACCAAAATCAACGGAATACACATTTTTCTCAAGTGCTCATGGATTATTCTCTAGGATAGATCATATCCTGGGTCACAAATCAAGCGTTGGTAAATTTAAGAAAATTGAAATTGTATCAAGTATATTTTCTGACCATAATGCTATGAGACTAGATATCAATTACAGGAAAAGATCTGTAAAAAAATACGAAGACATGGAGGCTAAACAATTCACTACTTAATAACGAGCTGATCACTGAAGAAATCAAAGAGGAAATCAAAATATACCTAGAAACAAATGACAATGGAGACACAACGACCCAAAACCTATGGGATGCAGAAAAAGCAGTTTTAAGAGGGAAGTTTATAGCAACACAACCCTATCTTAAGAAACAGGAAACATCTCAGATAAATAACCTAACCCTGCACTTAAAGCTATTAGAGAAAGAAGAACAAAAAAACCCAAGTTAGCAGAAGGAAAGAAATCATAAAGATCAGATCAGAAATAAATGAAAAAGAAATGAAGGAAATGATAGCAAAGATCAAGAAAACTAAAACCTGTTTTTTTCAGAAGATAAACAAAATTGATGCATGGTTAACCAGACTCATCAAGAAAAAAAGGGAGAAGACTCAAATCACTAGAATTAGAATTGAAAAAGGAGAAGTAACAACTGTCATAGCAGATATACAAAAGATCATGAGAGATTACTACAAGCAACTCTATGCCAGTAAAATGGACAACCTGGAAGAAAAGGACAAATTCCTAGAAATGCACAACCTGCTAAGACTGAATCAAGAAGAAATAGAAAATATGAAGAGACCAATCACAAGCACTGAAATTGAAACTGTGATTAAAAATCTTCTAACAAACAAAAGCCCAGGACCAGATGGCTTCACAGGCAAATTCTGTCAAACATTTATAGAAGAGCTAACACCTATCCTTCTCAAACTCAACCAAAATATAGCAGAGGCAGGAACACTCCCAAACTCATTCTACGAGGCCACCATCACCCTGACACTAAAACCAGACAAGGATGTCACAAAGAAATAAAACCGCAGGCCAATATCACTGATGAAGATAGATGCAAAAGTCCTCAACAAAATACTAGCAAACAGAATCCAACAGCACATTAAAAGGATCATACACCATGATCAAGTGGGGTTTATTCCAGGAATGCAAGGATTCTTCAATATACACATATCAATAAACCTGATATACCATATTAACAAATTGAAGGAGGAAAACCATATGATCATCTCAACAGATGCAGAGAAAATTTTTGACAAAATTCAACACCAGTTTATGATAAAAAACCCTCCAGAAAGTAGGCCTAGAGGGAACTTTCCTCAATATAATAAAGGCCATATATGACAAACCCACAGCCAACATTGTCCTCAATGGTGAAAAACTGAAATCATTTCCACTAACATCAGGAGCAAGACAAGATTGCCCACTCTGACTACTCTTATTCAACATTGTTTTGGAAGTTTTAGCCACAACAATCGAGAATAAAAGGAAATAAAAGCAATCCAAATCAGAAAAGAAGAAGTAAAGCTGTTATCGTTTGCAGATGACATGATACTATACAAACAGAATCCTAAAGATGCTACCAGAAAACTACTAGAGCTAATCAATGAATTTAGTAAACAATCTGAAAGTGAAATCAAGGAAACACTCCCATTTAACATTGCAAAAAAAGAATAAAATATCTAGGAATAAACCTACCTAAGGGGACAAAAGACCTGAACGCAGAAAATTATAGGACACTGATGAAAGATATTAAAGATGGGACAAACAGATGGAGAGATATACCATGTCCTTGGATTGGAAGAATCAACATTGTGAAAATGACTGTACTACCCAAAGCAACCTACAGATTCAATGCCATCTCTATCAAACTACCACTGGCATTTTTCACAGAACTAGGATAAAAAAGTTCACAATGTGTATGGAAACACAATAGACCCCGAATAACCAAAGCAATCTTGAGAACGAAAAACAGAGCTGGAGGAATCAGGCTCCCTGACTTCAGACTATACTACAAAGCTACAGTAATCAAGTCAGTATGGTACTGGCACAAGAACAGAAATATAGATCAATGGAACAGGATAGAAAGCCCAGAGTAAACCAATGCACATATGGTCACTTTATCTTTGATAAAGGTGGCAGGAATGTACAGTGGCGAAATGACAGCCTCTTCAATAAGTGGTGCTGGGAAACTGGACAGGTACATGTAAAATTTGAGGTTAGATCACTCCCTAACACCATACACAAAAATAAGCTCAAAATGGATTAAAGACATAAACTTAAGGCAAGACATGATCAAACTCTTAGAGGAAAAGATAGGCAGAACACTCTATGACATAAATCACAGCAAGATCCTTTTTGACCCACCTCCTAGAGAAATGGAAATAAAGACAAAAATAAACAAATGGGACCTAATGAAACTTCAAAGCTTTTGCACAGCAAAGGAAACCATAAGCAAGACCAAAAGACAACCCTCAGAATGGGGAAAATATTTGCAAATGAACCAACTGACACAGGAGTAATCTCCAAAAATTACAAGCAGCTCATTCATCTCAGTAACAAGAAAACAAACAACCCAATCCAAAAATGGGCAAAGACATAAATAGACATTTCTCCAAAGAAGATATACAGACTGCCAACAAACACATGAAAGAATGCTCAACATCATTAATCATTAGACAAATGCAACTCAAAACTACAAATAGATATCATCTCACACCAGTCAGAATGGCCATCATCAAAAGATCTAGAAACTGTAAAAGCTGGAGAGGGTGTGGGGAGAGGGGAACACTCTTGCACTGGTGTTGGGAATGTGAATTGGTACAGCCACTATGGAGAACAGTATGGAGGTTCCTTAAAAAACTACAAATAGAACTACCATATGACACAGCAATCCCACTAGTGGGCCTATACCCTGAGAAAACCATAATTCAGAAGGAGTCATGTTCCAAAATGTTCATTGTAGCTCTATTTACAATAGCCTGGAGATGGAAACAACCTAGGTGTCCGTCATCAGATGAATGGATAAAGAAGATGTGATAAATATATACAATGGAATATTACTCAGCCATAAAAATAAACGAAATTGAGGTATTTGTAATGAGGTGGATGGACCTAGAGTCTGTCATACAGAGTGAAGTAAGTCAGAAAGAGAAAGACAAATACCATATGTAACACATGTATATAGAATTTAAGGGAAAATAATGTCATGAAGACCCTAGTGGTAATACAGGAATAAAGACACAGACCTACTAGAGAATGGACTTCAGGATATGGGGAGTGGGAAAGGTAAGCTGTGAGAAATCGAGACAGTGGCATGGACATATATACACTACCCTACAAACAATAGATAGCTAGTGGGAAGCAGCCCCATAGCACAGGGAGATCAGCTCGGTGCTTTGTGACCATTTAGAAGGGTGGAATAGGGAAGGTGGTAGGGAGGGAGATGAAAGAGGGAAGAGATATGGTAACATATGTTTATGTATAACTGATTGACTTTGTTATAAAGCAGAAACTAACACACCATTGTAAAGCAATTATACTCCAATAAAGATGTAAAAAAGAAAAAAAAAAAAACCCTCCTCCAAACCAAATACCAGGACCAGGTGGCTCTACACACGAATTCTATCAAACATTTAGAGAAGAGCTAACAGCTATCATTCTCAAACTCTTCCAAAATATAGCAGAATGAGGAACACTCCCAAACTTATTCTATGAGGCCACAATCACCGTGATACCAAAACTAGATAAAGATGTTACAAAAGAAGAAAACTACAGACTAATATCACTGATGAACATAGATGCAAAAATCCTCAACAAAATACTAGCAAACAAAGTCCAACAGCACTTTAAAATGATCATAAACCATGTTCAAGTGGGGTTTACCACAGGAATGCAAGTGTCCTTCAATATACGCAAATTAAACAATGTGATAAAACATATTAACAAATTGTATGATAAAAACCATATGATCATCTCAATAGATGCAGAAAAAGATTTTGACAAAATTCAATGCCCATTTATGATAAAACTTTCCAGAATGTACACTTAGAGGGAACTTAACTCAACATAATAAAGGCCACGTATGACAAACTCACAGCCAACATCGTTCTCAATGCTGAAAAACTGAAACCGTTTCCTCTAAGATAAGGAACAAGACAAGGTTTTCCACCCTCACCACTATTATTCAACATAGTTTTGGAAGTTCTAGTCACAGAAATCAGAGAAGAAAAGAAATAAAAGGAATCCAAATTGGAAAAGAAGAAATAAAGCTGTTACTGTTTGCAGATGATATGATACTGTACATAGAGAATCCTAAATATGATACCACAACACTACTAGAGCTAATCAATGAATTTGGTCAAGTAGCAGGAAACAAAATTAATGCACAGAAATGTCTTGCATTCTTTTACACTAATGATGAAATATCTGAAAGAGAAATTAAAGAAACACTCCCATTTACCATTGCAACACAAAGAATAAAATATCTAGTAATAAACCTACGTAAGGAGAAAAATGACCTGAATGCAGAAAGTTATAAGACACTGATGTAAGAAATTAAAGATGATACAAACAAATGGAAAGATAAACCATGTTCTTGGATTGGAAAAATCAACATTTTGAAATTGACTCTACTACCCAAAGCAATCTACAGATTCAATGCAATCCCAGCGAACTACCAATGGCATTTTTCAAAGAACTAGAACCAAAAATTTCACAATTTGTATGGAAACAAAAAAGTCCCCAAATAGCCAAAGCAATCTTGAGAAAGAAAAACGGATCTGGAGGAATCAGGCTCCCAGGCTTCAGAATATACTACAAAGTGACACTAATCAAAACAGTATGGTACTGTCACAAAAAGAAATATAGATCAATGGAACCAGATTGAAACCGCAGAGACAAACCCATGCACCTATGCTCAAATTTTTTTTTTTTTCAGTACGTGGGCCTCTCACTGTTGTGACCTCTCCTGTTGCAGAGCACAGGCTCCGGATTCGCAGGCTCAGCAGCCATGGCTCACGGGCCTAGCTGCTCTGTGGCATGTGGGATATTCCCGGACTGGGGCACGCACCCATGTCCCCTGCATCGGCAGGCGGACTCTCAACAACTGCGCCACCATGGAAGCCCAAGTCACCTTATTTTTGATAAAAGTGGCAAAAATATACAGTGGAGAAAAGAGAGTCTCTTCAATAAGTGTTGCTGGGAAAAGTGGATTGCTACATATTAAGGAATGAAATTAGAACACTCCCTAATACCATACACAAAAATAAACTGAAATTGGATTAAAGACCTAAATGTAAGGCCAGACACTATAAAACTCTCACAAGAAAAGAGGAAGAACACTCTTTGACGTAAACCACAGGAAGATCTTTTTTGATCCACCTCTGAGAGTAATGGAAAGAAAAAGAAAAATAAACAAATGGGACCTAATGAAACTTAAAAGCTTTTGCACAGATAAGGAAACCATAAACAAGACGGAAAGACAACCCTCAGAATGGGATAAAATATTTGCAAATGAAACAACTAACAAAGGGTTCATCTCCAAAATTTTCAAGCAGCTCATGCAGCTCAATATCAAAAAAAACAAACAACCCAATCCAAAAATGGGCAGAAGACCTAAATAGACATTTCTCTAAAGAAGATATACAGATCACCAACAAAGACATGAAAGGATGCTCAACATCACTAACCTTTAGAGAAATGCAAGTCAAAACTACAATGAGGTATCTCCTCACACCTGTCAGAATGGCCATCATCAAAATATCTACAAACAGTAAATGCTGGAGGGAGTGTGGAGAAAAGGGAACCCTCTTTCACTGTTGGTTGGAATGTAAATTGATACAGCCACTATGGAGAACAGTATGGAAGTTCCTTAAAAGGCAAAAATAATACTACCATATGACCCAGGAATGCCACTACTGGACATATACCCTGAGAAAAGCATAATTCAAAAAGAGTCATGTACCACAATATTCACTGCAGCTGTATTTACAATAGCCAAAATATGGAAGCAACCTATGTGTCCATTGACAAATGAATGTGTAAAGAAATGTGGCACATATATACAATGGGATATTACTCAGCCATAAAAAGAAATGAAAGTGAGTTATTTGTAGTGAGTTAGATGGACCTAAAGTCTGTCATACAGAGTGAAGTAATTCAGAAAGGGAATAACAAATGCCATATGCTAAGATATGTATATGGAACCTAAAAAAAAAAAAAAGTTTCTGAAGAACCTAGGGGCAGAGTCAGGAATAAAGACGCAGATGTAGAGAATGGACTTGAGGACATGGGGAGGGGGAAGGGTAAGCTGGGATGAAGTGAGACAGTGGCATGGACTTATATATACTAACAAATGTAAAATAGATAGCTAGTGGGAAGCAGCCACATAGGACAGCAAGATCAGCTCGATGCTTTTTGACCACCTAGAGGGGTGGGATATGGGGGGTGGGAAGGAGACAGAAGAGTGAGGAGATATGGGGATTTATGTATATGTATAGCTGATTCACTTTGTTATAAAGCAAAAACTAACACACTATTGTAAAGCAATTATACTCCAATAAATATGTTAAAAGAAAAATAGCAGGTGGATGGCCCTTCAGTTTATGGAAGTTTCTGGATCTTCCAGAAGCTGGGGAGTTTACCTTTTCCTTGAAGTCCATGAGATTCATTAATATCTTTTTAATAAATGCCATCATTGTGTAAAAAAACATCATGAGGTTTACTGTTCTCATTTATTTTAATAAATTTGTTGAAAGGTATGTATTTTCCTTTTGGATTACCTCGGCCACTTAGTTGGAAAACAATTGACCATATACATGTTGATCTATTTCCGGACTCTCCATTCTGTTCCATTGATTTATACATTGACATTTACACCAACACCACATTTTCTTGTTTATTGTAGCTTTACAATAAGTTTGAAATTAGGTAGTGTAAATCCTCAAATTTGCTCCTCATTTTCAAAATTGCTTGGCTATTCTATGTTTTCTGATTTCCATGTAAATTTTAGGACCAGCTCATGAAATGTTATTTAAAAAAACAACAACCCTGCTGTGATTTTGATTTGGATTGCTCTGAATTTATTGATCAATTTGGGGAGATATGTCAACTTAGCAAGCAATATTGAATGCTCCAATACAAAAGCATAGTATAGTTATTTAGATCTTCATTAATTCCTCTTAGGGATGTCTTTTAATTTTGTCATCAGGTCTTGCACATCTTTTGTCAAAATTTTCTTTAATTATATAACATGTGTGATAGTCTTATAATTGGTAGTGATTTTTAAAATTTATATTTCAGAGTTTCCATTGCTGCATTAGAGAAATACAATTAATATTTGTATCTTGTGAGCTTGCTAAGGTCAATTCTTAGTTATAGTAATGTTTTTAAAAAGTCCGTAGGAATTTCTAAGTAGACAATCAGATCATCTATGAATAAAAAAATTTTACTTCTTCCTTTCCAGCTTGTTTGGCTCTTATTTCTTTTTTTATTGCACTTCCTAGAATGCCCAGTAATGCTGAGTAGAAGTAATTAGTGTGGGTATGCCTGTCTTCCTTCCGATTGGTGGGAGTATTACTAGTCTTACCAGTAAATACAATAATAGCAGTAGGATTTCTGTAGATACTCATCAGATTGATGAAGTTCCCTTCTATTCCAAGATTTCTGAAATTTTTCGACATATGGGTCCTTAATTTTAACAAATGCTTCTTTTTTGTTTGTTTTGTTTTTTGTTTTTGTTTCTTTTGCGGTACGTGGGCCTCTCACTGTTGTGGCCTCTCCTGTTGCAGAGCACAAGCTCTGGATGCGCAGGCTCAACAGCCATGGCTCATGGGCCCAGCCACTCTGAGGCATGTGGGATATTCCCGGACCAGGGCACGAACCCGTGACTCCTGCATCGGCAGGCGGACTCAACCACTGTGCCACCAGGGAAGCCCAACAAATGCGTCTTATATATCCATTGAGATGATCAGACCTTTTTGTCTTTAATCTGCTAATATAGTAAAATACACTGATTGATTTTCAAATGTTAAGCCAATCCTGAATTCCTGGGATAAACTCTACTTGGTTATGATATATTCTCCTTCAGTATATTATTGAATTTTATTTCCTAAAATTTTATGAAGAAAGCTATTGGTCTGTAGTTTTCTTTAATTATACTGCCTTTGTCTAGTTTTGGTACCAGGGCCTCATAAAATGAGTTGGGAAGGGTTCTCTCTTCTATTTTCTGGAAGAGTTTGTGTAGGATTAGTATTATTCCTCACATTAATACTTGGAATAATTCACCAAGGAACACATATAGGAAAAGAGACTTCCAGTTTTCCTTCTGGAAAGTTTTAATCTACAAAATCATTTTAAAATACATATAAGACAATTCAGTCTATCTATTTCTTCGTCAGTTAGCTTTGATAGTTAGTGCCTTTCAAGAAATTTGTCCATTTCATCAAATTTTTCAAATGTTTTGGTATTAAGTTGTATATAGTATTCATTTATTATCCTTTAAATGTCTGTAAGATCATTCGTGATGTCTGCCCCTTCACTCTTTTTTAAAAATTAATTAATTTATTTATTTTTGGCTGTGTTGGGTCTTCATTGCTGCACTCAGGCTTTCTCTAATTGTGGTGAGTGGGGGCTACTTTTCACTGCAGTGCACGGGCTTCTCATTTCAGTGGCTTCTCTTGTTGTGGAGCACGTATTCTAGTCATGCAGGCTCAGTAGTTGTGGCTCACAGGCTCTAGAAAGTAGGCTCAGTATTTGTAGCACACAGGCTTTGTTGCTCTGTGGCATGTGGGATCTTCCCAGACCAGGGTTCAAACCTGTGTCCCCTGCATTGGCAGGAGGATTCTTAACCACTGCACCACCAGCGGTGTCCCTGACCCATCACTCTTGATGTTGATGATTTCTCTTTTCTCTTTTTCCTCCTGAGTCAGGCTAGATGTTTGCCAATTTTATTGATCTTCTCTAGGAACCATTGCTTTTCTACATTGCTTTTCTCTTTTCTCCTCCACTGGCTTCTGTTCTTGTGTGTATTATATACTTTCATCTGCTCACTTGCGTGTATTATATACTTTCCTCTGCTCAAATTAAATTATGGATTTAATTTACTATTCTTTTTCAAGTTTCATAAGTAGAAGTTGAGGCCACTGTAATGAGACCTTTCTTCTTTTCTAATATAGTCATTTAGTGCTACACATTTCCCTCAAGCACTGCCTAAGTTGCACCTGGCAAATTTTGATATCACATTTTTATTTTCATTCAATTCAATTACCTTCTTATTTCTATTTTGATTTATACTTTAATCAAACGGTTACTTCAAAGTTATTGTTTAGTTTCCAAATATTTGGAGAATTTCCAGGTAACTTTCTATTATTAGATTTTTAAAATAATCATTTCTGATCACAGGATATACTTTATATGATTTGCATTATTTTAAACGTATCAGGATTGTTTTATAGCCTCAAATATAGTCTACCTTGGTAAATGTTCCATTTGTGCTTGAAAAGAATGTATATTTTTCTCTTGCCAGGTAGAGTGTTCTATTAATATCACGTCAAGTTGATTGACAATGCTCTTATAGTCTTATATATCCTTACTGATTCTTCCTTTTTCCTATCAAATATTAAGAAAGGAGTGATAAAACCTCTGACTATAATTGTGACTTTGTCCATTTCTCCTTTAAGTTCTCTAAGTTTATGCTTCAAGTATTTTGAAGCTCTGTTACTAGTTTCATAAACATATTTATGTCTTCTTTATGAATGATAACATTTTCATTATGAAATTACCTTCTTTATCCTTGATAATATTCTTTGATCTGATATTTAATTTGTCTTATACTAATATAAACTTCTCAGCTTTCTTTTGATTAGTGTTAGCATAGTATACCTTTTTCCATCTTTTATTAATCTATTTGTGTCTTTATATTTATAAATTGTTGTTCTTAAAATTTATTGTAGGTAGCAGAAAGCTCTGTCTTGTCTTTTAGCAAGTGTGAGAGTCACTGCCTTTCTTATAGTCATTATACCACTTATATTGAATATGATTATTGATGTGTTAAAATTAATTTTACCATTTTATTATTTGTTTTCTATTTGTCTCATCTTTGTTTACCTTCCTCTTTTTCTTCTGCTTAATTATAAATAAGTTAATAGTTTCTGCTTGAATATTATTTTAAAAATTTTTAGTTTCTAGTACTGTAAATTTGGAGAGTAAAACCCACTTTTTAAGACTGTAAAGTTCCTAAGACCAAACATTTTGGGAACTCCTAGTACAGAGAGACATTAAAGGAGAAATACAGAGGGTAGACAACGGAAGCAAAAAGAACTACAATCCTGCAGCCTGTGGAACAAAAACCACGTTCACAGAGAGATAGACAAGTTGAAAAGGCAGAGGGCTATATACTAGATGAAGGAACAAGATAAAATCTCAGAAAAACAACTAAATGAAATGGAGATAGGCAATCTTCCAGAAAAAGAATTCAGAATAATGATAGTGAAGATGATCCAGGACCTCGGAAAAAGCATGGAGGCAAAGATCGAGAAGATGCAATAAATGTTTAACAAAGATGTAGAAAAATAAAAAACACAAAAACAGACATGAGCAATAAAATAAATGAAAAGAAAAATACACTAGAAGGAATCAACAGCAGAATAACTGAGGCAGAAGAATGGATAAGTGACCTGGAAGACAGAATGGTGGAATTCACTGCTGCAGAAAAGAGTAAAGAAAAAACAATGGAAAGAAATAAGGACAGCCTAACAGACCTCTGAAACAACATTAAACACAACAACATTTGCATTATAAGGATTCCAGAAGGAGAAGAGAGAGAGAAAGGACCTGAGAAAATATTTGAAGAGATTATAGTTGAAAATTTCCCTAACAAGGGAAAGGAAATAGGCAGCCAAGTCCAGGAAGTGCATAGAGTCCCATGCAGGATAAAACCAAGGAGAAACATTCCAAGACACATAGCAATCAAATTGGCAAAAAATAAAGACAAAGAAAAATCATTGAAAGCAGCAAGGGAAAAAAAACAAATAACATACAATGGAACTCCTATAAGGTTAACAGCTGATTTCTCAGCAGAAACTCTACAACCCAGAAGGGAGTGGCATGATATACTTAAAGTGATGAAAGGGAAGAACCTACAACCAAGATTACTCTACCCAGCAAGGATCTCATTCAGATTCAATGGAGAAATCAAAAGCTTTACAGACAAGCAAAAGCTAAGAGCATTCAGCACCACCAAACCAGCTCTACAACAAATGCTAAAGAAACTTCTCTAAGGGGGAAACACAAGAGAAGAAAAGGACCTACACACACACAAACAAAAAAAACAAAACAATCAACAAAATGGTAATAGGAATATACGTATTGAAAATTACCTTAAACATGATTGGATTAAATGCTCCAACCAAAAGACACAGGCTTGCTGCATGGATACAAAAACAAAACTGATATATGTGCTGTCTACAAGAGACCCACTTCAGACTTAGGGACACATAGAGACTGAAAGTGAGGAGATGGAAAAAGATATTCCATGCAAATGAAAAACAAAAGAAAGCTGGAGTAGCAATACTCATATCAGACAAAATAGACTTTAAAATAAATAATGTTATAAGAGACAAGGAAGGACACTATGTAATGATTAAGGGATCAATCCAAGAAGGATATAACAATTATAAATATATATACACCCAACATAGGAGCACCTCACTACATAAGGCAACTGCTAACAGCTCTAAAAGAGGAAAGCGACCGTAACACAATAATAGTGGGGGACTTTAACACCACACTTACACCAATGGAGAGATCATCCAAACAGAAAATTAATAAGGAAACACAAGCTTTAACTGACACAAAAGACCAGATAGATTTAGTTGATATTTATAGGAAATTCCATCTAAAAAAAGCAGATTACACGGTCTTCTCAAGTGCGCATGGAACATTCTCCAGGATAGATCACATCTTGGGTCACAAATGAAGCTTCAGAAAATTTAAGAAAATTGAAATCATATCAAAAATCTTTTCTGACCACAACGCTATGAGACTAGAAATCAATTACAGGGGGAAAAAAGTAAAAACAAACAAACAAACAAATGGAGAATAAACAACACGTTACTAGATAACCAAGAATCACTAAGGAAATCAAAGAAGAAATAAAATAATACCTAGAGACAATGAAAACACGATGATCCAAAACCTATGGGATGCAGCAAAAGCAGTTCTAAGAGGGAAGTTTATAGCTATAAAAGCCTACCTCAAGAAACAAGAAAAATCTCAAATACACAATATAACCTTACACCTAGAGGAACTAGAGAAAGAAGAACAAACAAAACCCAAAGTTAGCATAAGGAAAGAAATAATAAAGATCAGAGTAGAAATAAATGAAATAGAAACAAAGAAAACAATAGCAAGAAACAATAAAACTAAAAGCTGGTTCTTTGAGAATATAAACAAAACTGATAAACCATTAGCTACACTCATCAAGAAAAAGAGGGAGGGGACTCAAATCAATAATATTAGAAATGAAAAAGGAGAAGTTATAACAGATACAACAAAAATACAAAGCATCCTAACAGACTACTACAAGCAAATCTATGCCAATAAAATGGACAACCTGGAAGAAATGAACAAATTCTTAGAAAGTTATAACCTTCCAAGACTGCACCAGGAAGAAATAGAAAATATGAGCACACCAATCACAAGTAATGAAATTGAAACTGTGATTAAAATTTTCCAACAAACAAAAGTCCAGGACCAGATGGCTTCACAGGTGAATTCTATCAAACATTTACAGAAGAGCTAACACCCATCTTTCTCAAACTCTTCCAAAAAACTGCAGAGGAAGGAAAACTCCCAAAATCATTCTATGAGGCCACCATCACCCTGATACCAAAACCAGACAAAGACACTACAAAAAATCAAATTACAGACCAATATCACTGATGAATATAGAGGCAAAAATCCTCAACAAAATACTAACAAACAGAATCCAAGAACACTTTAAAAGGATCATAGACCATGATCAAAAGGGATTTATCCCAGCGATGCAAGGATTCTTCAATATACGCAAATCAATCAATGTGATACACCATATTAACAAATTGAAGAATAAATATCATATGATCATCCCAATAGATGCAGAAAAAGATTTTGAAAAACGTCAACACCTATTTATGATAAAAACTCTCCAGAAAGTGGGCATAGAGGTAACCTACATCAACATAATAAAGGCCATATACAAAAACCCACAGGAAACATCATTCTCAATGGTGAAACACTGAAAGAATTTCCTCTATGATCAGGGACAAGACAGGGATATCCACTCTCACCACTATTATTCAACATAGATTTGGAAGTCCTAGTCACTGCAATCAGAGAAGAAAAAGGAATAAAGGAACACAAATTGGAAAAGAAGAAGTAAAACTGTCACTCTTTGCAGATGACATGATACTATACATAGAGAATCCTAAAGATGCCACGAGAAAACTAATAGAGCTGATCAATTAATTTAGTAAATAAGCAGGATAGAAAATTAATGCACAGAAATCTCTTGCATTCCTATACACTAATGATGAAAAATCTGAAGGAAAAATTAAGGAAACACTCCAATTTACCATTGCAACAAAAAGAATAAAATACCTAGGAATAATAACTACCTAGGGAGACAAAAGACCTGTATGCATAAAACTATAAGACACTGATGAAAGAAATTAAAGATGATACCAATAGATGGAGAGGCACACCATGCTCTTGGATTGGAAAAATCAATATTTTGAAAATGAATACATTACCCAAAGCAATCTACAGATTCAATGCAGTCCATGTCAAATTACCAATGTCAATTTTTACAGAACTAGAACAAAAACTCTTAAAATTTGCATGGAGACTCAAAAGACCACGAATAGCCAAAACAGTCTTGAGGGAAAAAAACGGAGCTGGGGGAATCAGACTCCCTGACTTCAGACTATACTACAAAGCTACAGTAATCAAGACAATATGGTACTGGCACAAAAACAGAAATATAGATCAATGGAACAGGATAGAAAGCCCAGAGATAAACTCAGACACCTATGGTCAACTAATATATGACAAAGGAGGCAAGGATATACAATGGAGAAAAGACAGTCTCTTCAATTAGTGGTGCTGGGAGAACTGGACAGCTACATGTAAAAGAAAGAAATTAGAACACTCCCTAACACCATACACACAAATAAACTCAAAATGGATTACAGACCTAAATGTAAGACTGGGCACTATAAAACTCTTAGAGGAAAACATAGGAAGAATACTCTTAGACATAAAACACAGCAAGATATTTTTTGATCCACCTCCTAGAGAAATGGAAATAAAAACAAAAAGAAACAAATGGGACCTAATGAAACTTAAAAGCTTTTGCACAGCAAAGGAAACCATAAACAAGATGAAAAGACAACCCTCAGAATGGGAGAAAATATTTGCAAATAAATCATCAGACAAAGGATTAATCTCCAAAATATATAAACAGCTTGTGCAACTCAATTTTAAAGAAACAAACAACCCAATCCAAAAATAGGTAGAATACCTAAATAGACATTTCTCCAAAGAAGACACAGAGATGGCAAAGAAGCACATGAAAAGCTGCTCAACATCACTAATTATTAGAGAAATGCAAATCAAAACTACAATGAGGTATCACCTCATACCAGTTAGAATGGGCATCGTCTGAAAATTTACAAACAACAAATGCTGGAGAGGGTGTGGAGAAATGGGAATCCTCTTGCACTGTTGTTGGGAATGTGTATTGATACAGCCACTATGGAGAACAGTATGCAGGTTCCTTAAAGAACTAAAAATAGAATTACCATATGACCCAGCAATCCCACTACTCGACATATACCCAGAGAAAACCATATTTCAAAAAGACGCATGCACCCCAGTGTTCATTGCAGCACTATTTACAATAGCCAGGTCATGGAAGCAGCCAAAATGTCCATCAACAGATGTATGGATAAAGAAGATGTGGTACATATATACAATGGAATATTACTCAGCCATAAAAAGGAACGAAACGGGGTCATTTGTAGAGACGTGGATGCATCTAGAGACTGTCATACAGAGTTAAGTAAGTCAGAAAGAGCAAAGCAAACATCGTATATTAACGCATTTATGTGGAACCTAGAAAATGGTACAGATGAACCGGTTTGCAGAGCAGACATTGAGACACAGAAGTAGAGAAGAAACGTATGGACACCAAGAGGGGAAAGTGGCAGGCGGTGGGGTTGGTGGTGTTGGGATGAATTGGGAAATTGGGATTGACATTTATACACTGGTGTGTATAAAATAGATGACTAATAAAAAAATAAACATAAAGAAAAAGAGAATTTGGGCTTCCCTGGTGGAGCAGTGTTTGGGATTCCACTTGCTGGTGCAGGGGTCACGGGTTCATGCCCTGGTCCAGGAAGATCCCACATACCATGGAGTGGCTAGGCCCGTGAGCCATGGCCACTGAGCCTGCGCATCCAGAGCCTGTGCTCTGCAACGGGAGTGGCCACAGCAGTGAGAGACTCACATACCACAAAAAAAAAAAAAAAGAGAGAGAATTATGTAAAGACCAAAATAAATTGAAATCCAAATATGCAATGACTGGTGAATACTGTGGATGAATCAGAACTTCCCAGGCAAGCTATAACAGTTTTTTCCTGGTCATCAAAGAAACATGCAGTCTTGCATTATCCTGATGGAAGATTATGCATTTTCCGCTGATTAATTCCAGACACTTTTCATAGAGTGCTGCTTTCAGTTGGTCTAATTGGGAGCGGTACTTATTGGAGTTAATTGTTTAGTTTTCCAGAAGGAGCTCTTAATAGAGGACTCGCTTCCAATTCCACTATATACACAATATCACTTTCTTTGTATGAAGACTGGACTTTAGTTTGGTTGGTAGTGGTTCATTTCTCTTGTCCCATGATCTCTTCCATTCCACATTATTGTACAGTATCCACTTTTCACCACCTATCACGATTTGTTTTAAAAATGGAATGTTTCCATTATGTTTAAGTACAGAATTACACGTGGAAATATGCTTAAAAAGGTTTTTTTCACTTAACTTATGTGGAACCCAAACATCAAAGCGATTAGCATAACAAAGGCAGTGCAAATGAATTTCAATGCTTGATTTGGATATTTTGAGTATGTCAGCTATGTCCTGTGTGGTATAACGTTTATTGCTCTCAATTAATATCTCAATTTGATCATTATCAATTCAACTGGTCTACCTGACATTGGGGCATTGTTCAGTGAGAAATTACCAGCATGAAACTTCACAAACCACTTTCGACATGTTTGATCAGTCACAGCACCTTCCACATACACAGCACAAATCTTTTTTTGCATTTCAGTTGCATTTTTACCTTTCTTGAAATAATAAAGCATAATATGCAGAAAATGTTGCTTTTTTCTTCAATCTTCAATATTAAAATTGCTATACAAAAATTCACCAATTTTGATAAGTTTTTTTAAAATGAATGCTGATATGACAGCTGTCAATAAAATCTAACAAAATTTTCTGAATGAAGTTAAAGACAGCTAAACACTACTAGAACCATCTTACAGAAAACACCAAAAAGACTTTTTGGCCAACCCAATAGTAGAAAGAAAGATATCATTAAGATCAGAGCAAAAATAAATGAAATAGAGATGGAGAAAACAGTAGAAAAGATAAATTATCTTTGAAAAGATAAATAAAATTGATAAACCTTTAGTGAGACACATCAAGAGAAAAGGGAGAGGGCCCAAAACAATGAAATTAAAAATGAAAAAGGACCCATTTGTTTATTTTTGTTTTTATTTCCATTTCTCTAGGAGGTGGGTCAAAAAGGATCTTACTGTGATTT
Organism: Delphinapterus leucas; assembly: GCF_059928025.1. Lineage (NCBI taxonomy): Eukaryota > Metazoa > Chordata > Mammalia > Artiodactyla > Monodontidae > Delphinapterus > Delphinapterus leucas. The sequence continues at coordinate 84,355,678 of NC_143150.1, forward strand.
ATGTCATAGAGTGTTCTTCCTATGTTTTCCTCTAAGAGTTTGATAGTTTCTGGCCTTACATTTAGGTCTTTAATCCATTTTGAGCTTATTTTCTTAGTATGGTGTTAGGGAGTGTTCTAATCTCATACTTTTACATGTACCTGTCCAGTTTTACCAGAACCACTTATTGAAGAGGCTGTCTTTTCTCCACTGTATATTCTTGCTTCCTTTATCAAAGATAAGGTGACCATATGTGCGTGGGTTATCTCTGGGCTTTCTACCCTGCTCTATGCATCTATATTTCAGTTTTTGTGCTAGTACCATACTGTCTTGATTATTGTAGCTTTGTAGTATAGTCTGAAGTCAGGGAGCCTGATTCCTCCAGATCCGTTTTTTGTTCTCAAGATTGCTTTGGCTATTCGGGGTCTTTTTTGTTTTCATACAAATTGTGAAATGTTTTGATCTAGTTCTGTGAGAAATGCCAGTGGTAGTTTAATAGGGATTGCAATGAATCTGTAGATTGTTTTGGGTAGTAGAGTCATTTTCACAATGTTGATTCTTCCAATCCAAGAACATGGTGGATATCTCCATCTATTTGTATCATCTTTAATTTCTTTCATCAGTGTCTTATAATTTTCTGCATACAGGTCTTTTGTCTCCTTTGGTAGGTTTATTCCTAGATATTTTATTCTTTTTGTTGCAGTGGTAAATGGGAGTGTTTCCTTGATTTCACTTTTAGATTTTTGATCATTAGTGTATAGGAATGCCAGAGATTCCTGTGCATTAATTTTGTATCTTGCTACTTTACAAAATTTGTTGATTATCTCTAGAAACTTAAAAGCTTTTGCACAGCAAAGGAAACTGTAAACAAGACCAAAAGACAACCCTCAGAATGGGAGAAAATATGTGCAAATGAAGCAACTGACAAAGGATTAATCTCCAAGGTTTACAAGCAGCTCATGCGGCTCAATAACAAAAAAACAAACAACCCGATCCAAAAATGGGCAGAAGACCTAAATAGACATTTCTCCAAAGAAGATATACAGATTGCCAACAAATACATGAAAGAATGCTCAACATCATTAATCATTAGAGAAATTCAAATCAACACTACAATGAGATATCATCTCACACCAGTCAGAATGGCCATCATCAAAAATCCTAGAAACAATAAATGCTGGAGAGGGTGTGGAGAAAAGGGTACCTTCTTGCACTGCTGGTGGGAATGTAAATTGATACAGCCACTATGGAGAACAGTATGGAGGTTCCTTCAAAAACTACAAATAGGGCTTCCCTGGTGGTGCAGTGGTTGAGAGTCCACCTGCTGATACAGGGGACATGCGTTTGTGCCCAGGTCAGGGAAGATGCCACAGAGTGGCTGGGCCCGTGAGCCATGGCCGTTGAGCCTGCGTGTCCGGAGCCTGTGCTCTGCAGCAGGAGAGGCCACAACAGTGAGAGGCCCATGTACCACAAAAACAAAACAAAACAAAACAAAACAAAAATAAAACTACAAATAGAAGTACCATACGACCCAGCAATCCCACTACTGGGCATATACCCTGAGAAAACCATAATTCAAAAAGAGTCATGTACCAAAATGTTCATTGCAGCTCTATTTACAATAGCCAGGAGATGGAAGCAACCTAAGTTTCCATCTTTGGATGAATGGATAAAGAAGATGTGGCACATATATACAATGGAATATTACTCAGCCATAATAAGAAACGAAATTGAGTTATTTGTAGTGATGTGGATGGACCTAGAGTGTGTCATACAGAGTGAAGTAAGTCATAAAGAGAAAACAAATATTGTTTGCTAATACATATATATGGAATTTAAGGCAAAAAAATAGGTCATGGAGAACCTAGGGGTAAGATGGGAATAAAGACACAGACCTACTAGAGAATTGACTTGAGGATACAGGGAGGAGGATGGGTAAGCTGTGACAAAGTGAGAGAGTGGCATGGACATATATACACTACCAAACGTAAAATAGATAGATAGTGGGAAGCAGCCGCATAGCACAGGGAGATCAGTTTGGTGCTTTGTGACCACCTAGAGGGGTGGGATAGGGAGGGTGGGAGGGAGGGAGACACAAAAGGGAAGAGATATGGGAACATATGTATTTGTATAACTGATTCACTTTGTTGTAAAGTAGAAACTAACATACCATTGTAAAGCAGTTATACTCCAACAAAGATGTTAAAAAAAAATGAAAAAGGAGAAGTAACAAGTGACACCACAGAAATACCCAGAAGCATAAGGAACTACTAAAAGCAACTATATGCCAATGAAATGGTCAACCTAGAAGAAATGGAAAGTTCTTATAAAGTTACAGTCTCCCTGGAATGAACCAGGGATAAATAGAAAATATGGACAGACCAATCACAAAATTGAAATGGAAACTGTGATTTAAAACTCCCAACAAACAAAAGTCCATGACCTGATGGCTTGACAGGTGAATACTATCAAATATTTAGAGACAAGTTAACACCTATCCTTCTGAAAGTGTTCCAAAAAATGCAGAGGAAGGAACACTCCCAAACTCATTCTTTGAGGCCACAATCACCCTGATACCAAAAACACAAAAATATCATACCCACAAGAAATGTTACAAGGCAATATCACTGATGAACAAAGATGCAGAAATCCTCAACAAAATATTAGCAATCCGAATACAACAATACATTAAAAGGATGAAACATCACAGTCAAGTGTGATTTATCCCAGTGATCCAATGATTTTTTAATATCTGCAAATCAATCAGTGTGATACACCGCATTAACAAACTGAAGAATAAAAACCATATGATCATCTTAATAGATGCAGAAAAATCTTTTGATGAAATTCAACATCCATTTATGATAAAAGATTCTCCAGAAAGTGGGCATAGAGGGAACATACCTCAACATAATAAAAGCCATATGTGACAAACCCACAGCTAGCATCATACTCAATGGTGAAAAACTGAAAGCATTTCCTATATGATCAGGAAAAAAACAAGGATGCTCACTCTCACCACCTTTATTCAATGTAGATTTGGAAGTCCTAGCCACAGCAATCAGAGAGGAAAAAGCAATAAAATGAATCTGAATTGGAAAATAAGAAGTAAAATGTCACTGTTTGCAGATGACATGATAGTATACATAGAAAATCCTAAAGATGATACCAGAAATCTACTAGAGCTCATCAATGAATTCGGTAATATTGCAGGATATAAAATTAATACATAGAAATCTGTTGCATTTCTATACATTAACAATGAAAGATCAGAAAGAGAGATGAAGGAAACATATAGTAAATACTGGAGAGTGTGTGTAGAAAAAGGAACCCTCCTACACTGTTGGTGGGAATGTAAGTTGGTATAGTAACTATGGAGAAGAGTATGGAGGTTCCTTAAAAGACTAAAAATAGAGTTACCATATGATCCTGCAATTCCACTCCTGGGGATATATCTGAAGAAAACTATAATTCAAAAAGATACATGCACCCCATTTTCAGAGCAGCACTGTTTACAATAGCCAAGACATAGAAGCAACCTAAATGTCTGTTGACAGATGAATGGATAAAGAAGATGTGGTGTATATACACAATAGAATATTACTCACCAGTAAAAAAAAGAATGAAATAATGCCATTTGTAGCAACATGAGTGGACCTAGAGATTATCATACTAAGTGAAGTAAGGCAGACAGAGAAAGACAAATATAATATGGTATCACTTATATGTGGAATCTTTTTAAAAAGATATAAATGAACTTATATACAAAACAGAAATAGACCCACAGACACAGAAAACAAACATATGGTTACCAAAGGGGAAGGGGTGAGGGATAAATTAGGAGTTCAGGATTAACATATGCACACTACTATATATAAAACAGATAGCCTAAAATGACCTACTGTATAGCACAGGAAACTATACTCAATATTTTGTAATAACCTATAAGGGAAAAGAATCTGAAATAGAATATTTATATATAACTGAATCACTGTGCTGTACACCTGAAACTAACACAACACTGTAAATCAACTATACTTCAATTTTTAAAAATCCGAAAAAACTCTTCCTTTTGATTGGGGTATTTAGTCTATTTACAATTAATGTAATTATGGATAAGTCGGATTTATATCTGCTTCTCTGCTATTTGTTTTATACATTTTTTTAACTTTTTCATTTCTCTACACCTCCATTACTGTTTCTTTGTCCCTTAAATTTTTTGCAACATACCATCTTAATTCCCTTGTTTGTTTTATTATATTTTGAATATACAATAATATCCAAAAATTTGCTCTTCCTCATATTTTGTGTTATAAGTTTCCTACAAAATAATGTTTATACATTGTAAGCCCATCAACACACCTATGGACATCTCATTCTCTAGATTTTACTTTTAAGCTTTTCTGGCTAACCTATTGTTCACTCCAAATCTTACCTATTGCCTCAGGTAGTCATAATGTTAAATAGTTGTTTCTGATTGTTTTTGACAAATGTCCCAGGGAAATTGGTTATTGACACTGAGGCAGCTCTTAATCAGGTCAGTAAAAGACAGCCTTGTATATGGGGTCTTCCCATAAACTGCCAGACAGGTCAAATAACAATTTTCCAAGAATGGGATTTTGAAAAAGGTCCAACCCTATTCTGCCCCCTCCAGTGGCTGCCTTGTTGCTGGTTTTCCCTGTGATCACACAGTTAGTTTTCAAGGCTACTGCAGAACTGTGAGGGGGCATGGGAATAGGGCAAGTTAAAATGCTACAAAGCTTACTGAGATACAGAAGTTTTTAATAAATGCTCAGTGGAGTTCTACAAGGTTTTGATTAATTTCCAGAGCTTTGAAAACATTGATTATGACCATTTTTGCCAGTATTCTCATTGCTTTTATGGATGAGAGGTATTCTGGTAGTCTTTGCTCCACCATTCTCACTGATGTCACAGCAGATGATTAATTTCAGATATTTTATGTAAGGTTTTTGTTGTTGCTCTTTCTTGGTTTTAATAATTTTGGTCGAATATGGTTAACACCTGCCTTGAATGTTTTGCCAATCTGCATTATTTTACTCTATGCTCCTTTGTGTAAATCATTGGTACCTCAATTACACAATTCTCATGTCCTGAATGAGGCTATGAAATGTTTCTGAAGAATATCTTTGACCTGCACACAGCTATTCTTTTGGCCAAGCTCAATTCCAAGATGAGGTTATCATATATTCAGTTACATATGTGGCTTTGGATACCAGGTTTTCATTAGAAGACATCAACCTACATACTACTCATTTGCATATTCAGTCATATTTCTGAAATATATATATATATAACAAGCCATCTATCATCTATCTGAATGTTCTAGAAGCACACTCTGGAACAAAATATCTGTAGTGTGATACTGCATCCACACACTAAAACCTGCTCTTTTTTTGCTATCTTGGCACCATTCTCCACTCCATTGCCCAAATCAGAAACACAGTAGTCACCTTTTACTTCCTCCTCTCCCACAACAAATCAATAACTAAATCTTGATTATGCCACATCACCTCGTTTATATCTTTAGAATCTGCCTACCTCTCTTCAGCTCAGTGCCTACTACCTTACTTCAGGCTCTACATCTTTCACTCAGAATATCACAAAAGCCTCCAAACTGTCTTCCTGCCACTAGCCTCTCCTCTCTTCCAGGAATTCTCCATACTACTGTAGCATGATGTTTCTAAACACTAAAATACTTAGCATGCCCTATACTGTCCTTCACAATTTTTCTGACCTCAGAGCTCTTGCCGTCTGTAAACAAAGGTGCTGTCCTAAACAGCACCACTAGCTGATTACATGCTGATTTCCATTTTGTTCAAATGCTACATTGGAGGCAAAAGAACCAACACATTTAGTGCATGTAGAATTCTAGAAATGACAGAATACATGGAAACATTTGCTTCTCCTCTGACACACCTCTAAACTCCTCTCTAAGAAGAATGAACACTTATATGACTAGTCAAATTTCAAAATATATCAGATCATGGTTGTTGTCAGTTCTCTGTTCTCTTACGGATCAAGCTTATCTGTGTGGTCATCTGTCACATTGCAGCCAACAATCAGGTAAGGCCCTGAGATGTAGGTTTTGGTTTAGGTAGAGGAAAGATGCCCCATAGGCCTCTGGACTTAACCATAAGCTCCAACCTGACCTACCACAGTACTCTGAATAGATTTCTGGATAGCAAGTATCTACTTTGCTTCTCACTACCATTGTTTCTTGTGTGTATCTTCCTCAGGAACTTTGTGGAGAGGAGAGCTATGCTCTAAGGTAGGAATTAGAGATTCCTTGGTCTTCTGAGCCCAACGTTATTAAATTCTACTGTTATTTCTAAAAATGTACATTCATAGAAAAAAAATCAACCTCGGGACTTTATTGTCTCAAATAAACCACATAGCTAACTTTATGTGCTGGCATCTGCTTTTGATGCTTTCATTTTCATTGAAGTATAGTTGATTTACAATATTAGTTTCAGGTGTATAAGATAGTGTTTCAATATTTTTATAGGTTGTACTCCATTTAGTTATTACAAAATAATGGTTATATTTCCCTGTACTGTACAATATATCCTTGTTCCTTATTTATTTTAAACATAGTAGTTTGTGTCTCCTAATCCCATACCCGTATCTCGCCACTCTTCCCTTTCCCTCTCCGCACTGCTAACCAATAGTATGTTCTTTATATCTGTGAGTCTGTTTTGTTAGATACATTTGTTTGTTTTATTTTTTAGATTCCACATATAAGTAATAACATAGAGAATCTTTCTTTTTCTGCCTTATTTCAGCAAGCATAATACGCCCTAGATCCATCTGCATTTTTGCAATGGACAGAATTTCATTCTGTTTTATGGCTGAGTAATGTTTCATTATATATATATATATATATATATATATATATATATATATATAATCTTCTTTATCCATTAGTCTGTTGATGGACACTTCGGTTGCTTCCATATCTTGGCTATTGTAAATACTGCTGCTATGAACATTGTGGTGCACGTATCTTTTTGAATTAGTGTTTTTGTTTTCTTCTGATGTATACCCAGCAGTGGAATTGCTGGATCATATGGTACTCTATTTTTAGTTTTTGATGATAGCCATTCTGATCAGTGTGAGGTAATATCTCATTGTTGTTTTGATTTGCATTTCTCTAATAATTAGTGATGTTGAGCAGCTTTTCATGTACCTGCATAGAGCAAGTGTTAATACATAAGCTGAATATTAATGAAGATAATTCAATAACCCTTAAAACAGACAGGAAGGAGCAACTTGCTGCAGAAAAAAGTGCGTTTTATACCTAGGCATTCTCAGTCCTCTCTCAAAGAAACATTTTAAAACAGCAACAATGGTTTTAGAAAGATCCATTGTCCATGAGAAATAGAAGGCTAACAAGTACCTCAACAATAAACAATAATCTTGGGGACTGATTTCATATCAAATGACTGACAGGATTCGGTCATATTTCTGTAATCCAGTACTAATTTTTCAATTGTAGTCATGAGATTAACTATAATATACAAATGGCTACTATAATTTTTTTAAGATGATGATGAGTTGTTTCCTTTATCATTCTGGAAGTAATACAGAATTCAATTGCTTTCAGACTCTAAAATTGAGATTGAACAAGAAGCTTGTTCAACTACTTTTCTCAGAAATATGTGGAAAGGAGAATGTTAGCTACTTTTCCGAGATGGTTTATGGAGAGACTAAGTGAACTCCACAATTAGCATCAGCTTCATAGTTATAGGACAATCTTACTTAGAAACAGATGCCCATGACTTATAAGTTTTACCGTGAGATACACACATAAACACACACATCCTTCACTCTCTGTTACTCTGTCCCTGTCCCTGTCTCTGTCTTTCTCATCCTCTTTCTCTCTCTCTCGGGTTCATCCTAAAACACACATACACACATAATATAACCATATGTAATTGCTGATATTTAACCATTTTTGACCTGAAAAATGACAATTTCGTATGGTTATACTGAATATAAGTATATATAAAATATTACATAATAAATAAGTATATATTACACAATATATATTTATATGTATGTGCATATATATTTTCCCCCAAAGAGTTATGCAATACCAGCTTCCATGAACATCAAACCACCAAACTTTGCCCATAGATCATAATTCAGCAATTATCACTAGTTGCATTCTCCTTTTCACTCAACACACACACATTCATACACAGCAACAGGGGAAATTCAAAAGCTTTCACTATCATTTCCACTTAGAGCTATGTCAAAGGTAGTTTCCTTTTTTTTTCCCCGCTGAGTAGCATATTATTATTGATAGCTAATAATATGGAAGTTAAAATTAATAAGACTGGTGGGGCCACCCCCACCCATGGCACCACAACCTGGGTCGCACCAGGCCCTCAGAGCCGTGGGCCAGCGAGGCCAGCCTCCAAGGGTTAAGTGTCAGTGAGTCTCCAAAATGAGGGGACTCAGCGGTCCCCAGACTTTCACGCAGGGATGGTAGGCATGGGTACGGGATTTGCAGCACACCATGGACTGCACACCTCTCCCTCTGGATGTCTGAGGGAAGTCACACAGCACTCTGTAGGAGAGGAAGACAAAAAATCACGGGGCCACGCCACCGCCCGCCTTCCAGGTGTCCTGCCTGAGTGCTTTTGTAGCACCTGTTATCCGGAATGGAGTACCAGTGCAATGAGTCCTAATTGTCTACCTATTCTGGCTTCACATCCTTAAATCCCAGAAGTCTTGTCTTGGTGCAGGAATGAAAATAAATGCTGGGAAATAAATAAAGCTTTCTTCTGACTTTGATATTTATGATGGGTATGGGGAAGCTCAAAACAGATCCCTGTTCTCTTTCTCTCTCTTAGGGTAAATGTCACAGTGTGGACACAAATCAAAGACATTATGAGTCAGATTCCAAGAAATCTGAAGAAATATCCCTGCGTGATGATGCTGAGCATAGCAATACAACAGAGATACATACAGTAGAGCAGGAGGGAGCTGAGGGAGTGGAAGATATGCCTGAAGTGGAAGCAGAAGAAGAGGTGTTCCCTCAAATTTGTGATATTGCTGAAGATGACATAGCCAAAGCTCTCAGAGTCCAGAATCTGCTGCAAAGTGACTTTGCATTCAAACCTGGAATAATTTTGCTGAGATGCAATGTGGCAAACAGCATTTACAGAATTCAGATGATGCTGTAAGGCATCTGCCTGGTCAATCTCATTATTGACTGAAAACTTTTAAAAAGATACCTGGTGTAAGTAAGTCCCAGTTCTATATGTCCCTAATGAAATCCATTGACAGACCGCACAAACAAAACTCTGTATTTGTTGTATATCTGTATATCCCCATGTGGCCCTTGAACAACCCCCTGCCCTGAGAAAGGACTCTCTTTGCTCTGTGAACCATCAATGCCCTAGAGAAAGAAAGTTATAGCTTTCCTACACAAGTAGAAAGAAATTTTCAGGAGTTTGTGTATAAGATACAACAAACTATATGGAAAGAGACAAGAAATATGGTACAAGGGCAATTTATTGCCTGAGATGAAACACACAACACACAGCTGGCTCTTGTTTGTAATCAAATGATATCTCTTCACTTGAGAGAGCAAATTTCTAGGAAAAAGTTTAAATAAAAGAAAACCTTACTCTACAGAAACCTATGGAGCACAAGAAAGATAAATTTCTCCAGGACAATCTATAGAATTGTGATACTTTTTGATATTTTGATAAAATTGAGATTGTCAGAGCTTCAAGAACTTTCCTCTTATAGTTTTCTTAGTTCATGAATATGACAGAGGATATTTTAAATTCATATTCTTTGTGCTGAACCTTGAATGAAAGATTATAAGATAGACATTTTTAAAATATGATAACACTTTCATTTTGTTCTCAAAGGACACACAGAAGAAAATGGCCCTGAGAGATCTGACCACCCTCCCTCTTGAGGTGCCTCTCCTGTATATTGTAATAAAGTTTCCCCGGTATTTTCACCCAGAAATACGGATAGTCAGAATAGAACATTTAGAATGGGGGTGCTGATAAATATGAAACCAAAAGTAGATGTGAAAATGGTAGGGCTTTTAAAAAGAATCCAATCAAATGTGTTTTCCTTTCTGCTTGAATTTGCATGTTTGGAAGCAATTCCTACCACTGATTAGGAGCGCATTTGATAGTGTTTTGGTTAGGGACTCCATGAGTGCTGTTGAGATGTTCCCTGGAGCCTGAAGATCTCCATGCCAGTCATCAACTGTAACTATGGCTTTATTTGAAGAGCTTCTGAAAGGTGTATGTGTCCTGGGCCTTTAAAATCTCTAAATATTAATTTAAATTCTCCTTTAAAATCAATAACCTCTATTATGGCAGCCTTTAAAAATTCTTCTCACACAAAACGCTCTATCCAGGAAATATTTCTCAGCTAGGTGATCAGAGTAGACTGACTGTGTGTGCGTGTGTGTGTGTGTGTGTATGTGTGTATGTGTGTTTATTTTTAGATTTGGAATAGAAGTAGGAGATGTGTTTTATTGCCACATCTTCTAGTGCCCCACACTCATAGCAAGCCAGAGGGGTCTCAAATAGTCCGACTCCTTTCCCTCACAACCATTCTGCCCCAGCTGAGAATGAGGGAGAACCATCATGTACAGAGCAGGGACAGGATGATATATTAAGCATGCCATGTTGTAATGAAAGCACCTGATGGGTGATCAGGAGACCTTGTTCTAGTCCAATTCCTGCCACTGAGGATGAATGTGACCATGGACAAGCAATTTACTCTCCTTTACTGTGTAATAAAAAGGATTGGATTGATGGATCTCTAAAGGCCTTTGTCTTCTTCCAGAATGTGAACAACTAGGAACCAGAAAATGGAACAAGGAAAAAAACAGAATTTTATAATGTGATATACATTATAATAGATGCAGGAAGGTATAAGCCTACAATGAAAAGATATTCTTATATGTTTACAGCATAATTGATTTCTAATACTGTCCATTATACTTTTATAGTCACAGGAAAGAATTACAATATATGCTTACTCAGATTTTTTAAAAATACATTTTTATAGGGACCCTTGAGCAAAGACATTCTGCCTAATTTTTCTTTTTCCTTATCTGCACTTCTCCATGTCCCCTCCTAACACTGGGGTCTCCTCACATCTTTCTGTAGTATACCTCTTCATACTCATGAACCAACATGTTTCCTGAGGAACTTCTTCCATAATCCTGCAAGTAAGTCAAACCTCCTCCTCTACTAGTACTTATAAAAGATGAGATTCTTCTCATTGTATGGTGACTTAAAGTTCCTTTCTCTCATAGTAGTTTACTACTCACTTTTCTTTTGCAATTCTAATGATAAGTATTCATTTGTTTTTGCCATACTGCTTCCTGTATCTCCAATTACATGTACAAATAAAACATTAACCACTCACCCTCCCTGCCTGCCAAAGCTGGATGGTGTTTTGTAAATAAGTGTTTTTATTCTTTACTCTTGACTAAATTTGATTATTTCTAATGCTAATGAAGATTGTGGAAAAGCTTTTGTGAAAAGATTTATCAATCTCTACTTCCCCATAGAGTACCAGGCACAATGTCTCATTCAATTTGGAGTTAAATATATGTTTATAATGTTAAGTATTGAATAACTATATATGTTGAAATTAACAGTTGTAAGCAGAGATTATCAAAATAGCTAAACTGAGAATGAAAAGAGGTAAAGGTGTGGCCTTAGGGATGTGTGTGTGTGTGTGTGCTGTGACTGTATGCATGTACACATGTATAGATTCAGAATTACACATACACAGGGAAATTGTGTGAAATTTTGCCACATGCTGGAGAGCATCCATTTTGAGTACCTGTGGGGCTTACTGCCCACTCTGCAGCTTCACAGAAGAATCTGACAGAATTCCCAATGCCACATGACCTACACCATAAGGTAAACTTATCATCTAACCTAACAAGAGGTCCCCAAAAGTATGATGCCTCAAAGCCATCATTAAAAACCCAAGTTCTGGAGGAGCTTCAAGATGGCAGAAAAGTAAAACGTGGAGATCAACTTCCTACCCACAAATACATCAGAAATACATCTACATGTGGAAAAACACCTACAGAACACTTACTGAATGCTGGCAGAAGACCTCAGACCTCCCAAAAGGCAAGAAACTCTCCACGTACCTGGGAAGGGGAAAAGAAAAAACAGAGACAAAAGAATAGGGACAGGGCCTGCACCAGTGGGAGGGAGCTGTGAAGGAGGAAAATTTCCACACAGTAGGAAGCCCCTTCGCAGGTGGAGACTGTGGGTGACAGACGGGGTAAGCTTCAGAGCCGCGGAAGAGAGCAGAGCAACAGGGGTGTGGAGGGCAAAGTGGAGAGACTTCCACACAGAGGATCGGTGCCGAACAGCACGCACCAGCCCAAGGCTGTCTCATCACCCACAGGGACAGGTTGGGACTGGGAGCTGAGGCTCGGGCTTTGGAGGTCGGATCCCAGGGGGAAGACTGGGGTTGGTTGCGTGAACAGAGACTGAAAGGACTAGTGTGCCACAGCTAGCCCAGAAGTATTTGGGGAAAAAGTCTGGAGCTGCGAAGAGACAAAAGGCTTTTTCTTGCCTCTTTGTTTCCTGGTGCGCAAGGAGAGGGGATTAAGAGCACCACTTAAAGGGACTCCAGAGACGCGCGAGCCACCGCTATCAGCACGGACCCAAGAGACGGGCATGAGACGCTAAGGCGGCTGCTGCAGCCACCAAGAAGCCTGTGTGCAAGCACAGACCTCTATCCACACCTCCCGTCCCGGGAGCCTGTGAATCCCGCCACTGCCACGGTCCTGTAATCCAGGGACAACTTCCCTGGGAGAAGGCACGGCACACCTAAGGCTGGTGCAACGTCATGCTGGCTTCTGTGACCACAGGCTCCCCACGCACTCCGTACCCTTTCCTCTCCCCAGCGTCAGTGAGCCAGAGCCCCCGAATCAGCTGCTCCTTTAACCCTGTCTTGACTGAGCTAAGAACAGACGCCTTCAGGTGACCTACACAGAGGCGGGTCCAAATCCAAAGCTGAACCCCAGGAGCTGTGCGAACAAAGAAGAGAAAGGGAAATTTCTTCCAACAGCCTGAGAAGCAGCAGATTAAATCTCCACAATCAACTTGATGTACCCTGCATCTGTGGAATAACTGAATAGAAAACGAATCTTCCCAAATTGAGGAGGTGGACCTTGGGAGCATGATATATATATATATATTTTTTCCCTTTTTCTCTTTTTGGGAGTGTGTATGTGTATGCTTCTCTGTGTGATTTTGTCTGTATAGATTTGTGTTAGCATTTTTCCTAGGGTTCTGTCTGTCCGTGTTTTTGTTTTACTTTTCAAAAAATTATTCCTAATAATTACTTTTTATATTAATAACTATATTTTATTTTATTCTTTCTTTTTTCCCTTCTTTTCTCCCTTTTATTCTGAGCCGTGTGGATGACAGGCTCTTGGTGCTGCAGCCAGGCATCAGGGCTGTGCCTCTGAGATGGGAGAGTCAAGTCCAGGACACTGGTCCACAAGAGACCTCCCAGCTCCACATAATATCAAATGGTGAAAATCTCCCAGAGATCTCCATCTCAATGCCAAGACCCAGCTCCACTCAACGACCAGCAAGCTACAGTGCTGGACATCCTATGCCAAACAATTAGCAAGACAGGAACAAAACACCATCCATTAGCAGAGAGGCTGCCTAAAATCATAATAAGGCCACAGACACCCCAAAACACACAACCAGATTTGGAACTGCCCACCAGAAATACAGGATCCAGCCTCAACAACCAGAGCACAGGTACTACCCTCCTCTACAAAGAAGCCTACACAACACACTGAAACAGCTTAAGCCACTGGGGAGAAACAGCGAAAACAACAGGCAATACGAACCTGCAGCCTGCAAAAAGGAGACCCCAAACACAGTAAGTTAAGCAAAATGAGAAAACAGAGAAACACACATCAGATGAAGGAGCAAGGCAAAAACCCACCAGACCTAACAAATGAAGAGGAAATAGGCAGTCTACCTGAAAAAGAATTCAGAATAATGATAGAAAAGATGATCCAAATCTTGGAAATAGAATGGAGAAAATACAAGAAGCATTTAACAAGGAACTAGAAGAACTAAAGAGCAAACAAACAGTGATGAACAACACAAAAAATGAAATTAAAAATTCTCTAGAAGGGATCAATAGCAGAATAACTGAGGCAGAAGAACGGATAAGTGACCTGGAAGATAAAATGGTAGAAATAACTACTGCAGAACAGAACAAAGAGAAAAGAATGAAAATAATTGAGGACAGTCTCAGAGACCTCTGGGACAACATTAAATGCAACAACATTCAAATTATAGGGGTCCCAGAAGAAGAAGAGGAAAAGAAAGGGACTGAGAAAATATTTGAAGAGATTATAGTTGAAAACTTCCCTAACATGGGAAAGGAAATAGTTAATCAAGTCCAGGAAGCACAGAGAGTCCCATACAGGATAAATGCAAGGAGAAAAACCACAAGATACATATTAATCAAACTATCAAAAATTAAATACAAAGATTAAATATTAAAAGAAGCAAGGGAAAAGCAATAAATAACACACTAGGGAATCCCCATAAGGTTAACTGCTGATCTTTTAGCAGAAATTCTGATAGCCAGAAGGGAGTGGCAGGACATATTTAAAGTGATGAAGGAGAAAAACCTACAACCAAGATTACTCTACCCAGCAGGGATCTCATTCAGGTTTGATGGAGAATTTAAAACTTTTAGAGAGAAGCAAAAGCTAAGAGAATCCAGCAACACCAAACCAGCCTTACAACAAATGCTAAAGGAACTTCTCTAGGCAGGAAACACAAGAGAAGTTAAAGACCTACAAAAACAAACACAAAACAATTAAGAAAATGGTATTAGGAACATGCATATAAATAATTACCTTAAATGTAAATGTATTACATGCTTCAACAAAAAGACATAGACTGGCTGAATGGATACAAAAACAAGACGATCACACACCAGTCAGAATGGCCATCATCAAAAAATCTAGAAACAGGGGTTTCCCTGGTGGCGCAGTGGTTGAGAGTCCGCCGGCCAATGCAGGGGACACGGGTTCGTGCCGTGGTCCGGGAGGATCCCACATGCCACGGAGCAGTTGGGCCCGTGAGCCATGGCCGCTGAGCCTGCGTGTCCGGAGGCTGTGCTCCACAACGGGAGAGGCCACAACAGTGAGAGGCCCGCGTACCACCAAAAAAAAAATCTAGAAACAATAAATCCTGGAGAGGGTGTGGAGAAAAGGGAACCCTCTTGCACTGTTGGTGGGAATGTAAATTGATAAAGCCTCCATGGAGAACAGTATGGAAGTTCCTTAAAAAACTAAAAATAGAACTACCATTCGAGCCAGCAATCCCACTACTATGCATATACCCTGAGAACACCATAATTCAAAAAGACTCATGTACCAAAATGTTTATTGCAGCTCTATCTACAATAGATAGAACATGGAAGCAACCTAAGTGCCCACCAACAAATGAATGAACAATGAAAATGTGGCATATATATATACAATGGAATATTGCTCAGCCATAAAAAGAAACGAAATTGAGTTATTTGTAGCGAGGTGGATGGACCTCGAGTCTGTCATACAGAGTGAAGTAAGTCAGAAAGAGAAAAACAAATACCGTATGCTAACACATATATATGGAATCTAAAAAAAAACAATGGTCATGAAGAACCTAGGGACAAGACAGGAATAAAGACACAGACCTAATAGAGAATGGACTTAAGGATACGGGGAGTGGGAAGGGTAAGCTGGGACAAAATGAGAGTGTGGCATGGACATACATGTACTACCAAATGTAAAATAGATAGCTAGTGGGAAGCAGCCGCATAGCACAGGGAGATCAGCTCGGTGATTTGTGACCACCTAGAGGGGTGGGATAGGGAGGGTGTGAGGGAGGGAGATGCCGGAGGGAAGAAATATGGGGGCATATGTATATGTATAACTGATTCACTCTCTTATAAAGCAGAAACTAAAACACCATTGTAAGGCAATTATACTCCAATAAAGATGTTAAAAATAAAAAAAGTCAAGTTCTTATATACAATGGAATATTATGCCACCTTAAAAAGAAACAAAATTCTGATACATGCCCACAACATAGATGAACCTTGAAAGCATTATTAAGTGAAAAGCATTTTTAAGTGAAAAAAGCCAGACATAAAAGGACAAATATTGTATGATTCCACTTATATGAAGTACCTAGAACAGGCAAATTCATAGAAACAGAAAGAAGAATAGAGATGACTATGGACTGAGGGGAGGGAAGGATAGGGAGTCATGTTTAGTGGGTAGAGTTTCTGTTTGTGATGATGAAAAAGTTCTGGAAATAGATAGCAATGGTGGTTGCACAACATTGTGAATGTACTTAATACCACTGAATTTTATGGTAAAATGGTAAATTTTATGTATATTTTGCCACAGTAGTAAATAACCCAAGTTCAAAAACATTAATAAAAATTAATAACACACTTTAAAATTACTTGGGAGTAGGGAGAGCTATATTGGGGAAAGGGACAAAACAAAAACAAAAATAGCACCCTTCTATTTTAAATAAAATGAATGCCATTTTTTTCTTCATTTAGCTTTATCTCAGTTATTAACAGAAAAAAAAGTGTCTCTTACCTAAAGCTAAAAAGAGAATTAAATAAAAGATTGCTATATATAACTGAAGGGGAATATCCATCCCACTTCGGGTTATGGCACTATTACTACCTCCCCTCATAAAACGAAATCTCCACTAGCAAACATACAACACTCCTTGCTCACCACTGAGTAACTGCTTTCTCACTTTGCCTGGCAGAGCTCTCTTGTCTTTACCCCACAGCCATCCACAGCATCAGTCTCAGGCCCACTGCATGTTCCTCCACTGCCCTTCCCCATTATCCTCTTTTCCCTGCTACCAGCTGTAGACATCCTCTTCTCTTACTGTCTGAAAGACTGACTATGCCCTTTACCTTCGACAATGCAGAAAGAATCCTGTGAGGGCTGGTCAGGAGTTCCTTATAGGGCAAGCAAGGAGGTCCTGTTCTGGGCTTCCTGTCATGGTGCTTGGAAGTCTACTACTTTTCTTACGCCACCATCCTAGCATACATAACCATTGCCTACAAGCTAGCCAGGTCCCAAGTTTAGCTCTCCAGAGTCTGCTTCTGTGGTGTAGGAAAAATTTTAAGGCAAATGAAAACTCATCCTTATAGGCCCTGCTGCCATTTCCTTCAGGCCAGATCTTGGCTGAGGTAGGAGACAAGAAAGGGATTTCTAGACACCTGAGATATTTTCCATAATAGAAGGGACCTCCCTAATATTAAAATAAAATGTTAAAGATAGATACATAATGCCTCCCCCAATCATCCACTGACCTCTCTGAGAGAATAGATTTTTTTTAATGTTTCATTTTTTTAAAGTTTTATTTTAAAATATACCCACATGATGTTTAACTTAAAACATATATTTACATAGTAAATGAAAACAATAAACTTATAAAACAGTTAAAGTAATTAACATGGTAAAATGGACTTGACAGTATAAATACGTGACACTTGGACAGGTCACTCTTCCTTTCTACATAGACTCAGGAACCATTATAGTTGTATGACCTTGGACAAATTAATTAATCCTTTTATGACTTAGTTTTCCCTTTAGTGAAAATTCATGGCTTAATTCATATAAAACACCTACAATAATGCTTGGAGATAGTGTTTAATAAATGTGAGTTATTATTGTTTCCAGTAATTTTTCATTTGGTATAAGGAATAAATGGCATGTTCTAATCAGCCTATTTAGCTAAGAATTACTATGCATATCACCAAGAGTTATTACTTTTAAATCGTAAATAAGATGGAAGAAAAAAATATAAATTAATAGAGGTTAATGACTCCAAATTACTATTGCAGCTGCTA
The DNA here is from genome assembly GCF_059928025.1 of Delphinapterus leucas. Taxonomy (NCBI): domain Eukaryota; kingdom Metazoa; phylum Chordata; class Mammalia; order Artiodactyla; family Monodontidae; genus Delphinapterus; species Delphinapterus leucas. The sequence continues at coordinate 84,373,615 of NC_143150.1, forward strand.
GGTCTTCAAGAATGGGAATATCAATTTTGACTAATTCACTCAACAAAAGTGCTAAATACTCTCTGTGCCAGATGCCATATTATGTACTTATGTATATTATCTTATACTTATCTCACAATAATTCTGTGTGAAGGGTAATATTGGGCTCATGGTATTGTAAGGTTAAGTGATTTGCCCAAGGTCACACTGCTACAAACTGCTTAAGCTGAGATTTGTACCTAAGTTCCAAAACCCAGGTTCAATAGCATGCAAAAATTAGACTGACACTGTATGGATCTATGGATGCATCTGCTCTAAAAATACATTCATAATTAGAGCTCGTTGTTTTCTAGTTACTTACACACATCTATCTATCTATCTATCTATTTATCTATCTATCTATCTGTCTTCATATTCCCTGGGAAAGAGACTGCTGTTTAAGAGAGTTTACAATACTAATTTTAAAAGAATAGAGACTAACAAATCAAAACTGCCCCCCATTTCCAAGACACTTCTGTGGCTCTGATTTCGGTTCCTAGTTATCCCCTTTTCCCTTAAGCAATACCCTGTGGATTCTTTATTCACAATGTCACTTACATTAGTCTCCTTTCCACAACCACTGATGCTTCCCTTGTTTACTTCCTTGTTACCTATTTCAACAAATTCTTTACTATTTTCCCATTGGCTATTCTTCTTTTTATCCATTTCAATCTGTATAACACGATGGCTTTCACATTGCATGAACCTCACTGACCATTGACTTTTAGCAAATTACTACAACGAAGTCAGAAAGTGCTAGAGCTGGAAGAGACCTAACTATTGAGCAAGGAAGAGATTATGTCATTTTCTCACACAAACCCTTCAATTACCTATTAGAAAAAGGTACAAATGCAGGTCAAAGAATAAGAAAACCAAATGACCAATAAACAGATGAAGAGATGTCCAATCTCACTAGCCATAAAGAAAATTCAAATTGAAACAACATTGAATATCATTTTTAAGCCATCAAATTGGCAAGCTATATAAAGGATTGGAGAGTGTGTGAAACAATAAAATCTCAACACTGCTGATGAGAGTTAAAACTATTACAGACACTTTGGAGAGTGATTCAGTCTAAGATGTGCATACCTTGTGATTCAGCAAATCCAATCCCATGCATAGGCTCTAGGTAGGCCTTCGTAACCTGAGGTCTACACACCTTCACGAGGTCTGTGATCTTGGGTGGGAAAAAAGTTACACCTTTATTTTCATTAATTGAAATGTAATATTGCTTTTGATAATGAATGTAGGCAAAACACCAGTTTTATTAGCAGTACCTATGACTTAGGCTCTAATAGGAATTTCAAATAGTTCCACAACATATTATTTATTAGAGCTCCCTTGAAATATCATTTACATTCATCAGTACTTTTAAATTATAATAGCTATTAGAACTACTGACAGATATTATTACATAAAGAATTTTAAAACAATCCCATTTTATTCTTTCACTATATATAGATATATAGACATGATAATTATATTTCAAAAAATTGGTTTCGTTTGTAATCTGATGCATTGTGCTTTATTTATTTTAAAACATTATTCTGAGAAGGTGTTCATAAACTTCACTAGACACACAAAAGAATATATGGCACAAAATATTAAGAATCTCTGCTGTAGAGACACGCTTGTACATGTATATTTGAAAAAATATGCACATTTTTAAATAGTGGCATTATTTGTAATAGTAAAAATTTCATATCCATCAACAGGAAAACAGATAAATAATATATGCCATAGTTGTATGATCTAATACAAGAGGAATGAACTCTGTGTGTGTGTGTGTGTGTGTGTGTGTGTGTGTGTGGCTAGATTGCAATAACCCCCACTGCCCATAGTAGGCATCCCCACAGGCACTAACACAGCACCTAATTTTGGATAAAAAATAAAAGATGAGGAACAATATGTAAAAAATGATATTATTTATGTAACTTACAGAATATGTATACAGAATTATATATTGCTTATGAATCTATATGAAGGTATGCAAAAGTATTTTACAAAAGTAGACCAGGTAATTGTATATACCAAGCCCACAGCAGTGGTTTCCACTTGGGTGGTGTGATATCACGACTGGAATGACATATTGGACAACTAGTTATTTCCTTATTACCTCATACCTGCTCATTCCTTTGTACGTGTTGTTCTTTCTCACTGGAATACTTTCTCCAAGATTCCACTTATCAAATGCCTATATGCAATTGCAGCAGAGGGAGTAGGATAATATATTCATATTACTGACAGAAAAAAACCTGCCAACCAAGAATACTACACCTGGCCAAACAGTCTTTTAAAAATGAAGAGGAAATGAAGACTTTCCCAGACAAACAAAACTGAGGGAGTTCATTACCACTAGGCCTGCCTTACAAGAAATGCTAAAGGGGGTTCTTTAAGTTAAAAAGAAATGATGATGAACAACAATACAAAGATATATGAAAGCACAAAACTCACTGGTAAAGGCAAAAATATAGACAAATACAGAATATTGTAACACTTTGTAAGTGATCAGTAAATCACTTTTAATGTTAGTATAAAAGTTAAAAAAAAAGTTAAAAATAACTAGGATAGGGAGGGTGGGAGGGAGATGCAAGAGGGAGGGGATATGGGTATATAAGGATACGTATAGCTGATTCACTTTGTTATAAAGCAGAAACTAACACAACAATGTAAAGCAATTATACCCCAATAAAGATGTTAAAAAATAATTAACTATAAAATACATTAATGTATACAAAATATATAAAGATGTAAATTGTAACTCAATAACAAAGTGGGGAGGGATAAATAAAAGTTTATTCTTTATATACAATAGAAGTTATCAACTTAAAACAGATTTTCATAACTATAATATTTTTACATAACCCCACAATAACTACAAAGAAAATACCTGTAAAAGGCACATGAAACAAAAGAGAAAGGAATCAAAGTATATCAGTACAAAAAAAAATCAATGAAACATAAAGACATCACGAGAGGAAAAGAGGGACAAAAAATCCCACAAGAAGAATGAAAACAAATGACAAAATTGTAATAATAGTTCTTTTCTATCACTAGTTTATATTAAGTGGATTAATCTCCCCAATGAAAAGACATAGAGTAGCTTAGTGGATGAAAAACAATATCCAACTATATGCTGTCTACAAAAGACTCACTTATTTTTTTACATCTTTATTGGAGTATAATTGCTTTACAATGGTGTGTTAGTTTCTGCTTTATAACAAAGTGAATCAGCTATACATATACATATATCCCCATATCTCTTCCCTCTTGTGAAAAGACTCACTTTACATTTAAGATGACACAAGCTGAAATTGAAGGGATGGAAAAAGATGTTCCATGCAAATTGTAACCAAAAGAAAGCAGGGGTGACTATACTTATATTAGACAAAATAGATTGTAAGCCAAAAACTGTCACAAGAGACAAAGAAGAATATTATTTAATGATAAACAGGTTAATTCACCAAGAAGATACAACAATGATATATATATATATATATACACAATATAATTGTACATATATAATTGTATATATAATACACAATCATACAGATAATATAATGCTAAATATTATAGATATAATATAATTATATATATACACAATTATATATAATTGTATATATAATATAATTGTATATATATAATACACAACTATGTATGTAATATAATTTTATACACACACACAACAGAGCAAATAAATATATAAAGCAAGGACTGACATAACTGAAGGGAGAAATATGCAGCAATACAATAATAGTAGGGGACGTCTATATCCCATTTTCAATAAAGGATAGAACATTCAGACAGAAAATCGATAAAGAAACGGTGGACCTGCAAAACACCATAGACTAAATGGAGCTCACAGATTTAGAAAACATTATACCTGACAGCAGTAGAACATATTGTCTTCTCAAGTGCACACAGAATATTCTCCAAGAGAGATCACATGTTAGGTCACAAAATAAGTCTTAACAAATTTTAAAAGATTGAAATCACATCAAGTATCTTTTCTGACAACAGCTGAATGATACTAGAAATCAATATCAGAAGGAAAACTGGAAAATTCACAAATATATGGGAATTACACAACACATTCCTGAGCAAACAATGGGTCAAAGAAGAAATCAAAGGAAATTAGAAAATATGAAAACAAAAACACAACATATCAAAACTCACAGGATGCAGAAAAGGATATACTAAAGAGGGAAATTTATACAAATAAAAGCCTACATTAGAAAAGGAAGAAAGATCTCAAATAAACAACCTAACATTATGCCTTAAAGAACTATAAAAAGAAGGCCAAAAAAGCCCAAAATTTGAAGAAGAAAGGAGAGAATAGAGCACAACTAAATAAAATAGAGAATAGAAAAAAAGTGTAGGTTGTTTTGAAAAAAACACGAATTTGACAATTAGGTAGACTAAGAAAAAATTGAGAGAAGACTCAAATAAATAAATGCAAAAATGAAACAGAAGACAATATAATGGATGTCACAGAAATAAAAGGATTATAAGAGAATATTGTGAGGAGGAGCTACAAGATGGCTGAAGAGTAAAAAGTGGAGATCACCTTCCTCCCCACAAATACATCAGAAATATATCTACATGTGTAACAACTTCTACAGAACACTTACTGAACACTGGCAGAAGAAGTCAGAGCTCGCAAAGGCAAGAAACTTCCCATGTACCTGGGTAGGGCAAAAGAAAAAACAGAGACAAAAGAATAGAGACGGGACCTGCACCAGTGGGAGGGAGCTGAGAAGGAGGAAAGGTTTCCATACACTAGGAAGACCATTCCCAGGCAGAGACTGTCAGTGGTGGAGGGGTAAACATCAGAGCCATGGAGGAGAGCACAGCAAGGGGGGTGGGGAAAGGCAAAGCAGAAAGCTTCTCACATGGAGGATCAGTGCCAGCCAGCAGTCACCAGTCCGAGAGGCTTGTCAGCTCACCCGCTGCAGTGGGAGGGGGATGGGAGCTGAGCATCCAGCTTCAGAGGTCGGATCCCAGGGAGAGGACAGGGGTTGGCTACGTGAACACAGCCTGAAGGGGGTTAGTGTGCCACAGCTACCCCGGAGAGAATGTGGGAAAAGGTCTGGAACAGCCAAAGAGGCAAGAGAATTTTTCTTGCCTTTGTTTCACAGTGCGTGAGGAGAGGGGACTAAAAGCGCCACCTAAACGAGCTCCAGAGACAGGCGCGAGCTACGGCTAACAGCACAGACACCAGAGCTGGAAATGAGATGCAAAGGCTGCTGTTGCAGCCACCAAGAAGCCTGTGGGAAAGCACAGGTCACTATCAACACCACCCCTCCTGGGAGCCTACGCAGGCCACCACTGCCAGGGTCCCAGAATCCAGAGACAATTTCCACAGGAGAAAACATGGCGCACCTCAGGCTGTTGCAACATCATGTCTGGCCTCTGCAACGGCAGGCTCGTCCCGCATTCCATATCCCTACTTCTCTCCAGCCTGAGTGAGCCAGAGCCCCCTAATCGGCTGCTACTTTAAGCCAATCCTGTCTGAGCAGGAACAGACGCCCTCAGGAGACCTACATGCAGAGGTGTGGCCAAATTCAAAGCTGAACCTCAGGAGCTGTGCGAACAAAGATGAAAAAGGGAAATTTCTCCCAGCAGCCTCAGGAGTAGCAGACTAAATCTCCAAAATCAACTTGATGTACCCTGCATCTGTGGAATACCTGAATAGAAAATGAATAATCCCAAACTGAGGCAGTGGACTTTGGGAGCATTGATATATAAATATTTTTCTTTTTTCTCTTTTTGTGAGTGTGTATGTGTATGCTGCTTTGTGTGATATTGCCTGTATAAACTGTCTGAACCAACATTAGACACTGGGAACAGACACCAAAAACAACGGGAACTATGAACATGCAGTCTGAGAAAAGGAGACCCCAAACACAGTAAGTTAAGCAAAATGAGAAGACAGAGAAACACACAGCAGATGAAGGAGCAAGGCAAAAACCCACCAGACCTAACAAATGAAGAGGAAATAGGCAGTCTACCTGAAAAAGAATTCAGAATAATCAGAGTAAAGATGATCCAAAACCTTGGAAACAGAATGGAGAAAATACAAGAAACGTTTAACGAGGACCTAGAAGAACTAAAGAGCAAACACACAGTGATAAACAACATAATAAATGAAATTAAAAATTCTCTAGAAGGGATGAATAGCAGAATAATTAAGGCAGAAATACAGATAAGTGATCTGGAAGATAAAAGAGTGGAAATAACTACTGCAGAGCAGAATAAAGAAAAAAAGAATAAAAAGTATTGAGGATAGTCTCAGAGACGTCTGGGACAACATAAAATGCAACAACATTCCAATTATAGGGGTCCCAGAAGAAGAAGAGAAAAAGAGAGGGACTGAGAAAATATTTGAAGAGATTATAGTTGAAAACTTCCTTAATATGGGAAAGGAAATAGTTAATCAAGTCCAGGAACCACAGAGAGTCCCTTACAGGATAAATCCAAAGAGAAACACACCAAGACACAAATTAATCAAACTATCAAAAAATAAATACAAAGACAAAATATTAAGAGCAGAAAGGGAAAACAACAAATAACACACGGGGGAATCCACATAAGGTTGACAGCTGATTTTTCAGCAGAAACTCTGCAAACCAGAAGGGAGTGGCAGGACATATTTAAAGTGATGAAGGAGAAAAACCTACAACCAAGATTACTCTACCCACCAAGGATCTCATTCAGATTTGATGGAGAAATTAAAGCCTTTACAGACAAGCAAAAGCTAAGAGAATTCAGCACCACCAATCCAGCTTTACAACAAATGCTAAAAGAACTTCTCTAGGCAAGAAACACAAGAGAAGGAAAAGACCTACAATAACAAACCCAAAACAATTAAGAAAGGGGTAATAAGAACATACATATCAATAATTACCTTAAATGTAAATGGATTAAATGCTCCAACCAAAAGACACAGACTGGCTGAATGGATACAAAAAGAAGACCCGTATATATGCTGTCCACAAGAGACACACTTCAGACTTAGGGACACATACAGACTGAAAGTGAGGGGATGGAAAAAGATATTCCATGCAACAGGAAATCAAAATAAATCTGGAGTAGCAATTCTCATATCAGAAAAATTAGATGTTAAAGCAAAGACTGTTACAAGAGAAAAAGGACACTGCATAAGGATCAAGGGATCAATCCAAGAAGAAGATATAACAATTTTACATATGTAAGCACCCAAATAGGAGCACCTCAATACATAAGGCAAGTGCTAAGAGCCATAAAAGGTGAAATCGACAGAGACGCAATCATAGTAGGGGACTTTAACATCTTATATTCACTAATGGACAGATCATCCGAAATGAAAATAAATAAGGAAATTCAAGCTTTAAATGATACATTAAACAAGATGGACTAAATGATATTTTTAGGACATTCGATTCAAAAACAACAGAATACACTTTCTTCTCAAGTCCTCATGGAACATTCTCCAGTATAGATCATATCTTCGGGCACAAATCAAGCCTTGGTAAATTTTAAAAAATTGAAATTGTATCAAATATCTTTTCTGACAACAACACTATGAGACTAGATATCAATTACAGGAAAAAATCTGTAAAACATGCAAACACAAGGAGGCTAAATAATACATTACTTAATAACTAGGAGATCACTAAAGAAATCAAAGGGGAAATCCAAAAATACCTAGCAACAAATGGCTATGAAAACACGACGACCAAAAAGCTATGAGATCCAGCAAATGCAGTTCTAAGAGGGAAGGTTATAGTAATAAAATCCTACCTTAAGAAACAAGAAACACCTCAAATAAACAACCTAATATTACACCTAAACCAATTACAGAAAGAGGAAATAAAAAACCTCAATGTTACCAAAAGGAAAGAAATCATAAAGATCAGATCAAAAATAAATAAAAAAGAAATGAAGGAAACTATAACAAAGATCAATAAAACTAAAAGCTGGTTCTTTGAGAAGCTAAACAAAATTGATAAACAATTAGCCAGACTCATCAAGAAAAAAATGGAGAAGACTCAAATCAATAGAATTAGAAATGAAAAAGGAGAAGTAACAACTGACACTGCAGAAATATAAAGGATCATGAGAGAACACTACAAGCAACTATATGCCAATGAAATGGACAACCCTGAAATGGACAAATTCTTAGAAAAACAGAACCTTCTGAGACTGAAGCAGGAAGAAACAGAAAAAATAAGCAGACCAATCACAAGTACTGAAATTGAACCTGTGATTTAAAATCTTCCAGCAAACAAAAGCCCAGGGCAAGAAAGGTTCACAGGCGAATTCTATCTAACATTTAGAGAAGAGCTAACACCTATCTTTCTCAAACTCTTCCAAAATAGAGCAGAAGGAGGAACACTCTCAAACTCATTGTACGAGGCCACCATCACCTTGATACCAAAACCAGACAAAGATGTCACAAAGAAAGAAAACTACAGGCCAATATCACTGATGAATATAGATGAAAAAATCCTCAACAAAATACTAGCAAACAGTATCTAACAGCACTATAAAAGCATCATACACCATGATCAACTGGGGTTTATCACAGGAATACAAGGATTCTCCAATATACGCAAATCAATCAAAATGATAAACCAGATCAACACACTGAAGGAGAAAATCCAAATGATCATTTCAGCAGATTAAGAAAAAGTTTTGACAAAATTCAACACCCATTTCTGATAAAAACCCTCCAGAACGTAGGCATAGAGGGAACTTACCTCAACATAATAAAAGGCCATATATGACAAACTCAAAGCCAAGATCGTCCTCAATGGTGAATATCTGAAACCATTTCCATTAAGATCAGAAAAAGACAAGGTTGCCCACTCTCACCACTCTTATTCAACATAGTTTTGAAAGTTTTAGCCACAGCAATCAGAGAAGAAAAAGAAATAAAAGGAATCCAAATTGGAAAAGAAGAAGTAAAGCTGTCACTGTGTGCAGATGACATGATACTATACTCAGAGAATCCTAAATATGTTATCAGAAAACTACTAGAACTAATCAATGAATTTGGTAAAGTACCAAGATACAAAAGTAATGCACAAAAATTTCCTGCATTCCTATACGCTAATGATTTTAGACTTGAAAGTGGAATTAAGGAAACACTCTCATTTACCATTACAACAAAAAGAATAAAATACCTAGGAAGAAATATATCTATGGAGACAAAAGACCTGTATGCAGAAAAGTGTAACACACTGTTGAAAGAAATTAAAGATGATACAAATAGATGGAGAGATATACCAGGTTCTTGGATTGGAAGAATCAACAATGTGAAAATGATTCTACTATGCAAAGCAATCTACAGAATCAATGCAATCCCTATCAAACTACCACAGGCATTTTTCACAGAACTAGAACAAAATGTTTCACAATTTGTATGGAAACACAAAAGACCCTGAAGAGCCAAAGCAAACTTGAGAAAGAAAAACAGAGCCAGAGGAATCAGCCTCCCTGACTTCAGACTATGCTACAAAGCTACAGTAATCAAGCCAGTATGGTACTGGCACAACAACAGAAATATAGATCAATGGAACAAGATAGAAAGCCCAGAGATAAACCAAGACACGTATGGTCACCTTATTTTTGATAAAGGAGATAAGAACATACAATGGAGAAAAGACAGCCACTTCAATAAGTGGCGCTGGGAAAACTGGACAGCTACATGGAAAAGAATGAAAATAGAATACTCTGTAACACCTTACACAGAAATAAACTCAAAATGGATTAAAGACCTAAATGTAAGGCCAGACACCATCAAACTCTTAGAGGAAAATATAGGGAGAACACTCTACTCTTGCTTTCATACATCACAGCAAGATCCTTTTTGACCCACCTCCCTGAGAAATGGAAATAGAAACAAAAATTAAAAATGGGACGTAATGAAACTTAAAAGCTTTTGCACAGCAAAGAAAACCATAAAAATATCAAAAAGACATATACACTACTAAATGTAAAATAGATACTAGTGAGAAGCAGTTGCATAGCACAGGGAGATCAGCTCAGTGCTGTGTCACCAGGTAGAATGGTGGGATAGGGAGGGTGGGAGGATGGGAGATGCAAGAGGGAGGAGATATGGGGATATATGTATATGTATAACTGATTCACTTTTTTATAAAGCAGAAACTAACACATCATTGTAAAGCAATTACACTCTAATAAAAATGTTTAAAAAAAGACAACACTCAGAATGGGAGAAAATATTTGCAAATGAAGCCACTGACAAAGGATTAATCTCCAGAATGTACAAGCCGCTCATGCAGCTCAATATCAAAAAAACAAACAACCCAATCCACAAATGAGCAAAAGACCTGAATAGACATTTCTCCAAAGAAGATATACAGATTGCCAACAAACACATGAAAAAATGCTCAACATCATTAATCATTAGAGAAATGCAAATCAAAACCAGAATAAGATATCACCTCACACCAGTCAGAATGGCCATCATCAAAGAAATCTACAAACAATAAATGCTGGAGAGCATGTGGAGGAAAGGGAACCCTCTTGCACTCTTGGTGGGAATGCAAATTGACACAGCCACTATTGAGAACAGTATGGATGTTCCTTAAAAACAGTAAAAATAGAACTACCATATGACCCAGCAATCCAACTACTCACCTTATACCTTGAGAAAACCATAATTCAGAAATAGTCATGTACCACAATGTTCATTGCAGCTCGATTTACAATAGCCAGGACGTGGAAGTAACCTATGTGTCCATTGACAGATGATTGGGTAAAGAATATGTGGCACATGCATACAATGGAATATTATTCAGCCATAAAAGAAACGAAATTGAGTTATTTGTGGTGAGGTGGATGGACCTCGAGTCTGTCATACAGAGTGAAGTAAGTCAGAAAGAGAAAAACAAATACCGCATGCTAACACATATATATGGAATTTAAAGGGAAAAAATAGTTCTGAAGAACCTAGGGGCAAGACAGGAATAAAGACACAGATGTAGAGAATGCACATGAGGACACAGGGAGGGGGAAGTGTAAGCTGGAGCGATGTGAGATGTCAATTTTGGATGTGACACCAAAAGTACAGGAAACAAAAAAGTACAGCATGGATATATACACACTAACAAATGTAAAACCAGTAGCTAGTGGGAAGCCGCCACATAGCACAGGGATATCAGCTCGTTGCTTTGTGACCACCTAGAGGGGTGGGATAGGGACTGTGGGAGGGAGGGAGACACAAGAGGGAAGAGATATGGGGATATATGTATATGTATAGCTGATTTAGTTTGTTATAAAGCAGAAACTAGGATACCATTGTAAAGCAATTATAGTCCAATAAAGATGTTAATAAAAAGAGAATATTGTGAACAATTATACAAGAAGAAATTGGAAAACCTAAAAGAAATGGATAAATTCCTAGAAACATACAATCTACTAAGTCTGAATCATGAAGAAACAGAAAATTTGAACAAATATGACTGGTAAGGAGATTGAATGAGTAATTAAAAACTTCTTGATAAAGAAAAGCCCAGGACTCTGGCTTCCCTGGAGAAATCTACCATCCTTTAAAGAAGAATTAATTCCAGTCCCCATTAAATTTTTCCAAAAAGGAGAAAATGCTTCTGAACTCATGTTACAATGCCAGCATTATCCCAATACCAAAGTCAAAGACACTACAAGAAAAGCAAATTATAGGTCAATTACCCTGACATATGTAGATGCAAAAATTCTGCACAAAATACTAGCAAATCAACTTCAACAGCATATTAAAGGGATCATACAACTTTGACCAAGTGGAAATTATGCTTGAGTGCAAGGATGATTCAACATACAAAAATTAATCAATGCAATATAGCACATTAACAGAATGAAGGATAAAATCACCAGATCATCTCAACAGATGCAAAAAAAGCACTTGGCAAAATTCAACATTCTTTCATGATAAAAACTCACAAGAGAGAATAAAAGAAAATTATCTCAACATAATACAAGCCATATATAAAAAGCCCACAGCTGACATCATACAAAGAAAACAGTTTTATCTATAATAACATCGAAAAAAATAAAATACTTGCAAACTTAACAAAAGAAGTGAAAGATTTATATACTGAAAACCTTAAAACTTTGATAAAAAAATTTGAGACAAAAATAAATGGAAAGACATCCCATATTCATGAATTAGAAGACTTACTATCATTAAAATGTCCATACTACCAAAAGCAATTTATAGAATCAATACATTCTCTATCAAAATCCAAATGGCATTTTTTAGAGAAATAGAAAAAAGTCCTAAAATTCATATGGAACAATGAAGGACCTTAAATAGTCAAAGCAATTTTGAATAAGAAAAATAAAGCTGGAGACATCACACTTCCTGATTTCAAAATATATTACAAATTTACAGTAATTAAAACAGTAGAGTACTGACATAACAACAGACATATAGAACATGGAAAAGCATAGATAACCCAGAAGTAAATCCACACATATACAATCAGCTGATCCTCTACAAGGACTCCAAGAATATACAATGGGGAAAAGATAAACTTTTTAACAAATGATTCTGGCAAAACTGGATACCTACTTGCAAAATCATGAAATTGAACCTTTTATCTACACCATAAATAAAAATCAACTCAAACTTGATTAAAGATTTAAATATAAGACCTGAAACAGTAAAAACCCCTAGAATAAAAATTAGGGGAGAAGCTTCATATCATTTGTGTCAGTAATAATTTCTTGGATGTGACACCAAAAGTACAGAAAACAAAAACAAATTTAGAGAAGATTTTTTTACATCAAGCTAAAAAGATTCTTCACAGCAAAGAACAAAATTAACAGAATGGGGCTTCCCTGGGAGCGCAGTGGTTGGGAGTCCGCCTGCCGATGCAGGGGACATGGGTGCGTGCCCCTGTCCAGGAAGATCCCACATGCCACGGAGCGGCTGGGCCCGTGAGCCATGGCCGCTAGGCCTGTGTGTCTGGAGCCTGTGCTCCGCAACAGGAGAGGTCACAATGGTGAGAGGCCTGCGTACCACAAAAAAAAAAAAAAAAAAAATTTAACAGAATGAAGAGGCAATCTATAGATTGGGATAAAATATCTGTAAACCATATAACTGATAAGGGGTTAATATCCAAAATATAGAAGAAATTGCTTCAACTCATTAGCATAAATAAATAAATAAATAGGCAAAGGAGTTGAATGGGCAATTCTCCAAACACAACATACAATTGGCCAACAGGTATATTAAAAGGTGCTCAACATCCCTAATCACCAAAGAAATGCAAATTGAAACCGCAATAAGATATCGCCTCATAGTTGTTAGAATAGCTATTATTAAAAAAAAAAAGAATGAAAGTCATATTTTGGTGAGGATATGAAGAAATTGGAAAACTTTTCTTCTAATGTGGGAATGTAAAATGGTACAACAACTGTGCAACCAGTATAAAAGTTACTCAAAATATTAAACATAGAAATACCATGTGAGACAATTCCAAGGCTGGGGCAGACATCATGGGAGAGGTTTCCCTAGCAGCTCCCAAGGCTTTCTTTGTCTTGAGGACACCTTCCTTTTCCCTTCTCCACATGAGAACAGACATCTACTCTGAGAAGACATTAACTCTTGGAGGATCAGAAAGAGGGTGTTTGGTACGTCGTGACACACCTGCACGCAGTTTGGTGAAATACATTTACTAACATGAAGTTATTTTCGGAGATAGCCTCATCCAGCAGAGGGCAGACAGCAGAAGTAAGAAGAACCACAATCCTGCAGCCTGTGGAACAAAAATCACATTCAAAGAAAGAGAGGCAAGATGAAAAGGCAGAGGCTATTTACCAGATGAAGGAACAAGATAAAACCCCAGAAAAGCAACTAAATGAAGTGGAGATAGGAAAACTTCCAGAAAAAGAATTCAGAAAAATGATAGTGAAAATGATCCAGGACCTCGAAAAAAGAATTGAGGCAAAGATCGAGAAGATGCAAGAAATGTTCAACAGAGACATACAAAAATAAAAGAACAAACACCTAAAAGCATTAAAGAACAAAAAAACAGAGATGAATAATACAATAATTGAAATGAAAAACCAATACCATATGCTAACACATATATATGGAATCTAAAAAAAAAAGGTCATGAAGAACCTAGTGGTAAGACGGGAATAAAGACACAGACCTACCAGAGAATGGACCTGAGGACATGGAAAGGGGGAAGGGTAAGCTGGGACAAAGTGAGAGAGTGGCATGGACATATATACACTATCAAATGTAAAATAGATAGCTAGTGGGAAGCAGCCGCATAGCACAGGGAGATCAGTTTGGTGCTTTGTGACCACCTAGAGGGGTGGGATAGGGAGGGTGGAAGGGAGGGAGATGCAAAAGAGAAGAGATATGGGGATATATGTATATGTATAACTGATTCACTTTGTTATAAAGCAGAAACTAACACACCATTGTAAAGCAATTATACTCCAATAAAGATGTTAAGAAGTATATATATTTTCTGAGTGTCAACCATGTGCCAGAAACAATTTTAGGCACTTTGATGTATGAAACAAAAATGGCCCTTGCTCTCATAGAGCTTACAGTCTAGTAGGGGAATGTAGACACTAAAAATAACACAAATTGATAAATTACAATTTTATATGTGATAAAAACGAGAAGCACAAAGCACAATGAGAGTGAACCATGGCGAAACCTGACGTAGTCCAAGGTTCAGAGACAGTTTCACTGCAGACATGACCTTTGAGTTAAAAAAGAAAAGATTAGTAGGAGTTAAGACAAAGAAGCTGGTGGAGGAGTGGACAGAGAACACAGCAGGCAAAGAGAACAGTTAGTACAAAGGCCTTCATGTGAAAAAGAACATAGAACATCAAGCCACTACAAGAGGGCCAGTGTAGCAGGAATAGAGTGAGAAAAGAAAAGAGTGATATGAGATGATGTTGAAGGGACAGGGATAATTAAAAGAGAAATCATTCTTTGTTTTTAGCTTCCTCAAATCACTTTATCTCTCCTTCCGTCCTCCCTATCCCTGATCATGAAGGGCCTTTGTAAAACGTCCGAACTTTATTCCAAAAGCAATGGGAAGCTTTTGAAGGAGGATTCTGATCAAGAGGTGAGATCATATAATGTCTAATTTTAAAAGATCACACTGACTACTGTGTGGAGAATGGGTTGCAAGAGTACATTTGAGGAAGCTAGTATGCAAACTAGTTAATGTTTCAAGAAGGAAGGAGTGATTAATCCCATCAAATTCCACATAGAAATAGAGAGTGAGCACTGACATGTGTCTACTAAGTGAAAAGGAAGTCACCGATGACCTCTACAGGGAAGTTTTGGGGGAGTGTTGGAAGTTGAAGCAAGACTGTTATATTGAGTAAGTGAGAGCTGAGGCAATGTACCCAGTGAATGAATACAACTCTTTTGAGAAATCTGGCTGAGGAGAATGTATGGATTTACTTGTTTGTTTGTGGGAAAGAAGGGTGATTTTTTTTAAGATATAAGAGACTACAGCATATTTATTTACTGATAGAAAAGCTTCTATAGAGACAGAGAAGTTGAAGATATTAAAAAGAGAAATAGTAATATTTCTGAGAAGGCAGGAATGAGAGGGATCTAATCCTCAAGCAGAGGACTGGCCATAGAAAGGAGAACCTCGTCCTCCATCATAACAAGAAGGAAAGAAGAAAGAATGGGTACAGATGCAGATACTCATTTTTGCCCACCCTGAGGCTACTAACGTATAATGGGTGGGTGCATGACCTGAGTTCATCTCATGGTTTCTCCTGCACAGGACATTTTATCCTGCAGTAAATGATGCAGAGAAACAGGAAGAGAAAAGTTTACATTTTACAAGCGATAGCAGCAACAAATATAGTTTCTAGGGGGCAGCAGTTGTGATTAATTCAGGGGCTGTGGCCATTGACAGAGATGGCATCGGTGCCTGCAGTGGCATTGCAGTATCAGTTGTGGTAACAGCAGTGTCTGTATCAGATGGTTCCTATGATGCAATTATGACCATGGTGCTTGGATCTTGCCGATTTTCTGAGCCTAATTCTCCAGGTTTCCTAGTAATTCTACCAGTAACTCAGTACGTCTTCCAGAAAGTCCTCATCTATTAAAGTTACACAGAGCTGGTTTCAATGCTTGCAACCATGAAGACTGATTGAGGAGAGAGGGGGAAGATGGTGGAAGAGTAAGATGTGGAGATAATCTTCCTCCCCACAGATACGTCAGAAATACATCTACACATGGAAAAACTCCTACAGAACACCCACTGAACGCTGGAAGAAGACCTCAGACCTCCCAAAAGGCAAGAAACTCCCCATGTACCTGGGTAGGGCAAAAAAAAATGAATAAACAGAGACAAAAGAATAATGATGGGACCTGCACCAGTGGGAGGGAGCTCTGAAGGAGGAAAGGTTTCCACACACTAGGAAGCCCCTTCACAGGCGGAGACTGCATGTGGTGGAGGGGAAAGCTTCAGAACCGCGGAGAGCAGAGCAACAGGGGTGCAGAGGGCAAAGCGGAGATTCCCGCACAGAGGATTGGTGCCGAACAGCACTCACCAGCCCGAGAGGCTTGTCTGCTCACCCACCAGGGTGGACAGGGGCTGGGAGCTTAGGCTCCTGCATCAGTTGGATCACAGAGAGAGGAGTGGCGGCATAAACACAGCCTGAAGGGGTTCGTGCACCAAGGCTAAACGGAATGGAGTCCAGGAAAATGTCTGGACCTGCCGAAGAGGCAAGAGACATTTTCTTCCCTCTTTGTTTCCTGGTTTGCGAGGAGAGGGGATTAAGAGCGCTGCTTAAAGGAGTTCCAGAGATGGGCGCGAGCTATGGCTAACAGCATGGAGCACAGAGACGGGCATGAGACGTAAGGCTGCTGCTGCTGCCACCAACAAGCCTGTGTGCGAGCACATGTCACTATCCCCACCTCCCCTCCTGGGAGCCCGCCACTGCCAGGGTCCCGTGATCCAGGGACAATTTCCCCGGGAGAACGCACAGCATGCCTCAGGCTGGTGCAACGTCAGGCCAGCCTCGGCCAATGCAGGCACACCCCACATCCGTACAACTCCATCACCCGGCATGCGAGAGCCAGAGTCCCTGAATCAGCTGCTCCATTAACCCCGTCCTGTCTGGGGGAAGAACAGACGCCCTCAGACGACTTACACGCAGAAGCGGGGCCAAATACAAAGCTGAGCCCTGGAAGCTGTGAGAACAAAAAAGAGAAAGGGAAATTTCTCCCAGCAGCCTCAGGAGCAGCAGATTAAATCTCCACAATCGACTTGATGAACGCTGCATAGGTGGAAAACCTGAATAGACAACGAATCATCCCAAATTGAGGAGGTGGACTTTGAGAGCAAGATTTATTTTTTCCACTTTCCCTCTTCGTGTGAGTGTCTATGTGTATGCTTCTGTGTGAGATTTTGTCTGTACAGCTTTGCTTTCACCATTTGTCCCAGGGTTCGGTCTGTCCATTTTTTTCTTTTTACTTTAAAAATATTTTTTTCTCAATAATTATTTTTTATTTTCATAACTTTATTTTATCTTACTTTATTTTATTTTATTTTACCCTCTTCCTTTCTTTCTTTCTACATTTTCACGCTTTTTTTCTGAGCCGTGTGGATGAAAGGCTCTTGGTGCTCCAGCCAGGAGTAAGTGCTGTGCCTCTGAGGTGGGAGAGCCAACTTCAGGACACTGGTCCACAAGAGACCTCCCAGCTCCACATAATATCAAACGACGAAAATCACCCAGAGATCTCCATCTCAACACCAACACACAGCTCCACTCAACAACCAGCAAGATACAGTGCTGGATACCCTAGGCAAAACAACTAGCAACACAGGAACACAAACCCAACCAATAGGAGAGAGGCTGCCTAAAATCATAATAAGGCCACAGACAACCCAAGACGCACCATCAGACGTGGACCTGCCCACCAGAAAGAAAGATCCAGCCTCATCCACCAGAACACAGGCGCTAGTCCGATCCACCAGGAAGCCTACACAACACACTGAAAAAACATTAGCCACTGCGGACAGACACCGAAAACAACGGGAACTACAAACCTGCAGCCTGCAAAAAGGAGACCCTAAATACAGTAAGATAAGCAAAATGAGAAGACAGAAAAACACACAGCAGATGAAGAAGCAAGATAAAAACCAAACAGACCTAATAAATGAACAGGAAATAGGTAGTCTACCTGAAAAAGAATTCAGAATAATGATTGTAAAGATGATCCAAACCCTTGGAAATAGAATAGAGAAAATGCAAGAAACAATTAACAAGGGCCTATGAGAACTAAAGAGGAAACAAGCAATGATGGGCAACACAATAAATGAAATTAAAAATACTCTAGAAGGGATCAATAGCAGAATAACTGAGGCAGAAGAACGGATAAGTGACCTGGAAAGTAAAATATGGAAATAACTACTGCAGAGCAGAATAAAGAAAAAAGAATGAAAAGAAATGAGGACAGTCTCAGAGACCTCTGGGAAAACATTAAACGCACCAACCTTCAAATTATAAGGGTCCCAGAAGAAGAAGAGAAAAATAAAGGGACTGAGAAAATATTTCAAGAGATTATAGTTGAAAACTTCCCAAATATGGGAAAGGAAATAGTTAATCAAGTCCAAGAAGCACAGAGAGTCCCATACAGGATAAATCCTAGGAGAGACACGCCAAGACACATAGTAATCAAACTCTCAAAAATTAAATACAAAGAAACTATATTAAAAGCAGCAAGGTAATAACAACAAAAAACACACAAGGGAATCCCCATAAAGTTAACAGCAGAAACTCTGCAAGCCAGAAGGGAGTGGCAGGACATATTTAAAGTGATAAAGGAGAAAAACCTGAAACCAAGATTACTCTACCCAGCAAAGATCTCATTCAGATTTGATAGAGAAATTAAAACCTTTACAGACAAGAAAAAGCTGAGAGAGGTCAGCACGAAAAAACCAACTTTACAACAAATGCTAAAGGAACTTCTCTACACAAGAAACACAAGAGAAGGAAAAGACCTACAATAACGAACCCAAAACAATTTAGAAAATGGGAATGGGAACATACATCTTGATAATTACCTTAAATGTAAATGGAATAAATGCTCGCACCTAAAGACACAGATTGGCTGAATGGATACAAAAACAAGACCCATATATATGCTGTCTACAAGAGACCCACTTCAGACCTAGAGACACATACAGACTGAAAGTAAGGGGGTGGAAAAAGATATTCCATGCAAATGGAAACCAAAAGAAAGCTGGAGTAGCAATTCTCATATCAGACAAAATAGACTTTAAAATAAGGACTATTAAAAGAGACAAAGAAGGACACTACATAATGATCAAGGGATCAATCCAAGAAGAAGATATAACAATTGTAAATATTTATGCACCCAACATAGGAGCACCTCAATACATAAGGCAAATACTAACAGCCATAAAAGGGAAGATCGACAGTAACACATTCATAGTAGGGGACTTTAACACCCCACTTTCACCCATGGACAGATCATCCAAAATGAAAATAAATAAGGAAACACAAGCTTTAAATGATACATTAAACAAGATGGACTTAATTGATATTTATAGGACACTCCATCCAAAAACAACAGAATACACATTTTTCTGAAGTGCTCATGGAACATTCTCCAGGATAGATCATATCTTGGGTCACAAATCAAGCCTTGGTAAATTTAAGAAAACTGAAGTTGTAACAAGTTTCTTTTCCGGCCATGGCGCTATGAGACTAGATATCAATTACAGGAAAAGATCTGTAAAAGCTACAAACACATGGAGGCTAAACAATACACTATTTAATAACGAAGTAATCACTGTAGAAATCAAAGAGGAAATGAAAAAAATACCTAGAAACAAATGACAATGGAGGCAAGACGACCCAAAACATATGGGATGCAGCAAAAGCAGTTCTAAGAGGGAATTTTATAGCAATACAAGCCCACCTTAAGAAACAGGAAACATCTCGAATAAACAACCTAGACTTGTACCTAAAGCAATTAGAGAAAGAAGAACAAAAAAACCCAATGTTAGCAGAAGGAAAGAAATCATAAGAATCAGATCAGAAATAAATGAAAAAGAAATAAAGGAAACAACAGCAAAAATCAATAAAACTAAAAGCTGGTTCTTTGAGAAGATAAATAAAATAGATAAACCATTAGCCAGACTCATCAAGAAAAAAAGGAAGAAGACTCAAATCAATAGAAATATAAATGAAAAAGGAGAAGTAACAACTGACACTGCAGAAATACAAAAGATGATAACAGATTTCTACAAGCAACTCTATGCCAATAAAATGGGCAACCTGGAAGAAATGGACAAATTCTTAGAAATGCACAACCTGCCAAAACTGAATCAGGAAGAAATAGAAAATATGAACAGAACAATCACAAGCAATGAAATTGAAACTGTGATGAAAAATCTTCCAACAAACAAAAGCCAAGGACCAGATGGCTTCACAGGCGAATTCTGTCAATCATTTAGAGAAGAGCTAACACCTATCCTTCTCAAACTCTTCCAAAATATAGCAGAGGGAGGAACGCTCCCAAATTCATTCTATGAGGCCACCATCACCTTGATACCAAAACCAGACAAGGATGTCGCAAAGAAAGAAAACTACAGGCCAATATCACTGCTGAACATAGATGCAAAAATCCTCAAAAAATACTAGCAAACAGAATCCAATAGCACATTAAAAGGATCATAAAACACGATCAAGTGGGGTTTATCCCAGGAATGCAAGGATTCTTCAATATATGCAAATCAATCAATGTGATAAACCAGATTAACAAATTGAAGGAGAAAAACCATATGATCATCTCAATAGATTCAGAAAAAGCTTTCAACAAAATTCAACACCCATTTATGATAAAAACTCTCCAGAAAGTAGGCATAGAGGGAACTAACCTAAAAATAATAAAGGCCATATATGACAAACCCACAGCCAACATCTTTCTCAATGGTGAAAAATTTAAACCATTTCAACTAGGATCAGGAACAAGACAAGGTTGCCCATTCTCACAACTATTATTCAACATTGTTTTGGAAGTTTTATCCACAGCAATCAGAGAAGAAAAGGAAATAAAAGGAATCCAAATTGGAAAAGAAGAAATAAAACTGTCACTGTTTCCAGATGACATGATACTATACATAGAGAACCCTCAAGATGCTACCAGAAAACTATTAGAGCTAATCAATGAATTTGGTAAAGTAGCAGGATATAAAATTAATGCACAGAAATCTCTTGCATTCCTATACACTAATGATGAAAAATCTGAAAATGAAATCAAGGAAACACTCCCTTTTACCATTGCAGAAAAAAGAATAAAATACCTGAGAAAAAACCTACCTAAGGAGACAAAAGAACTGTATGCAGAAACTATAAGACAAGGATGAAAGAAATTAAAGAGGATACAAACAGATGGAGAGTAATACCATTTTTTTGGATTGGAAGAATCAACATTGTGAAAATGACTATACTACACAAAGCAATCTACAGATTCAATAAAATCCCTATCAAACTACCAATGACATTTTTCCCAGAACTAGAAGAAAGAATTTCACAATTTGTATGGAAACAAAAAAGACCCCTAACAGTCAAAGCAACCTTGAGAAAGAAAAACAGAGCTGGAGGAATCAGGCTCCCAGACTTCAGACTATACTACAAAGCTACAGTAATCAAGACAGTATGGTATTGGCACAAAAACAGAAAAATAGATCGATGGAACAGGAGAGAAATCCCCGAGATAAACCTACACTAATATGGTCACCTTATCTTTGATAAAGGAGGCAAGAATATACAATGGAGAAAAAACAGCCTCTTCAATAAGTGGTGCTGGGAAAACTGGACAGCTACATGTAAAATAATGAAATTAGAACACTCCCTAACACCATACCCAAAAATAAACTCAAAATGGATTAAAGACCTAAATATAAGACCATGCACTATAAAACTCTTAGAGGAAAACGTAGGAAGAACATTCTGTGACATAAATCACAGCAAGATCCTTTTTGACCCACCTCCTAGAGAAATGGAAATAAAAACAAAAATAAACAAATGGGACC
Source organism: Delphinapterus leucas (assembly GCF_059928025.1). Taxonomy (NCBI): domain Eukaryota; kingdom Metazoa; phylum Chordata; class Mammalia; order Artiodactyla; family Monodontidae; genus Delphinapterus; species Delphinapterus leucas. The sequence continues at coordinate 84,395,709 of NC_143150.1, forward strand.
TAATGAAACTTAAAAGCTTCTGCACAGCAAAGGAAACCATAAACAAGATGAAAAGACAACTGTCAGAATGGGAGAAAATATTTTCAAGTGAAGCAACTGACAAAGGATTGATCTCCAAAATTTACAAGCAGCTCATGCAGCTCAATATCAAAAATCAAACAACCCAATCCAAAAATTGGCAGAAGACCTAAATAGAGATTTCTCCAGAGGTGATATACAGATTGGCAACAAACACATGAAAGGATGCTCAACATTACTAATCATTATAGAAATGCAAATCAAAGCTACAATGAGGTATCACCTCACACCGGTCAGAATGGCCATCTTCAAAAAATCTCCGAACAATAAATGCTGAAGAGGGTGGGGAAAGAAGGGAACCCTCTTGCACAGCTGGTGGGAATGTAAATTGATACAGCCACTATGGAGAACAATATGAAGCTTCCTTAAAAACCTAAAAATAGAACTACCATATGACCCAGCACTCCCACTACTGGGCATATACCCTGAGAATACCACCATTCAAAAAGAGTCATGTACCACAATGTTCATTGCAGCTCTATTTTCAGTAACCAGGACATGGAAGCATGTTAACTGTCCATTGACAAAGGATGGATAAAGAAGATGTGGCACATATATACAATGGAATATTACTAAGTCTTAAATAGAAATGAAACTGAGTTATCTGTCGTGAGGTGGATGGACCTAGAGACTGTCATACTGAATGCAGTAAGTCAGAAAGAGAAAAACATATATCGTATGCTAATACATATATATATGGAATCTAAAAAGAAAAAAAATGTTCTGAAGAACCTAAGGGCAGGACAGGAATAAAGACGCAGACACAGAGGATGGACTTCAGGATACGGGGAAGGGGAAGTGTAAGCTGTGATGACGTGAGAGAGTGGCATGGACATATACACACTACCAAAAGTAAAATAGATATCTAGTGGGAAGCAGTCACATAGCACAGATCGGTTAGGTCGGTGCTTTGTGTCCACTTAGAGGGGTGGGATAGGGAAGGTGGGAGGGAGCCACAAGAAGGAGGAGATATGGGGATACATGTTTATGTACAGCTGATTCACTTTGTTGTACAGCAGAAACTAACACACTTTTGTAAAGCAATTATACTTCAATAAGGATGTTAAAAATATATATATAAGGGAAATAGATACAAACAGACAAACAAAAATCTGAGTCATTCTTTACCCTCCCTCAGCTCCCACATCCAATTTTTCATCAAATCCTGTTGAGTCAATCTCAAAATATTTCTCACACCCAACCTTTCTCCATTCCCACAGCCATTGCCCTACTTTTAGAAATCATCTCTTTCTGGACCCCAGAAGTGATTTCCTAACCAGTCTTCCTGCCTGCAGCCTCAGTTCTTCCTATCCAGTCTCCATATTGATGCCCCACAAAGGGTAGTCTTATTTAAGCCGGCCATACAGATTGCTTAAAACTTATCAGTGTCTATCCATTACCTATAAAATATTAAAAGGTCCCACTTAAAACATACAGGGTCCTGTGTGATTTGGTTGCCTTCTTCCTGTATTTTACCACATCTTTCCCTTACTTTCTATGCCCCAGTTTTATGGAAATGCTTACAAGTCCTTGAAGCAGGTCAAGTTATCTCATTACTCTATGTCTTTATTCATAAAGTATCATCTGTCTAGAGCACCAAAATCTGAAGCCTCCTCAAGTGTACCTTTTATCTTTCAAGACAGGTCAAACATTCCTTATGCCATCCTAGTCTCTGTCTCAGTATCATGCCTTCTTTGTAGCTTCACTATAACTTAAAGGTGTTTATCTCTTGAAAGCTATAATATTTAAAAGCTCTTATTTGTTTCTCTGCTTATCTCCAGTATTAGACTATGAGACAAAAATATGAAGCAGGGCAAATGTTGCAGGGATGCTAGTTAAGCTCAATCTAAGCATGTGCTTTATAATAAAAACTCAGGTTGTTTCTATGTATGCAGGTAGGTTCCCTCTGAAAAGGGTAAAAAATAAGGTTTGTGGTATTCCCCTCAAAATTTTTACTATGATGAAAGTGTTCTGAAACTTTATTTGTTGGTGGCTACATTTACCAAATTCATCAAACTGTAAACTTAAAATAGATGAATTTTGTGGTTTGTAAGTTTTACCTCAAAAAAGCTATAAGAAATAAGCTTTTCAATAGCAAAAAGAAATTGGAAAGCATTTCCTGGCATACATCCCCTCCTGAAGAGCTTCTAAAGCAGAAAGTGACTACAATAGTATAAGTGAGAACTTTCAAGTGAGGTTACCAGTTTCTTGAATTGCAACCTCTGCCACACTTAATGTCACAAGTTGGAAAGGAACAACTTGTACACAGATCTGTATAAAGGAACTAGAAGTCATGGTGGCAAGATCTTCCAAATAAAAATATTAGAGAATGCTCCCTTACATTTGTTATGGTTAAGAGAATAGTAGAAAAATAAGCCACAAAATAGAAACCGTACTTATATGGGATTGATGAGAACTCAGAGCAAGGAGAGTATGGAAACATAGAGAAAGAAACAGAGAAAGTGAGCAGAACGCCCTTGGACCACTTTAGCTCTCAGATCATCAATATCTCCTCCCTTTGGAAATAGCCCACAATTATAATGGAGACTAACAAAACAGTCAATCCAGCAGAAATAACAATCATCTCTGGAAAGTGAAGAAGTTTTGCCTACCCTGATTGTTATAAAGAGGCTCCTGCAGACTCAATGCAATCCTTATTAAGATTCCAATGGCATTTTTTACAGAATTACTAGAAACAATCCTAAAATTATGATGGAACAACAAAGAGCCCCAAACAGCCAAAGCAAACCTGGGAAAAAAGAACAAAGCTGAAGGTACTTACTGATTTCAACCCAAATTACAAAGCTATCGTAATTTTTTTTAAAGTTGATACTGGCATAAAAAAATAGATACACAGAGGAATGGAACAGAATTGAGAGCCTAGAAATAAACCCTGGTTTATACAGTCAACTAATATTTGACAAGGGAGCAGAAAATACTCAATAAAGAAAAGATAGTCTATTCAATAAATGATGTAGAAGATTGAACCTGGGCCCCTATCTTATACCACTCACAAAAATTAACTCGAAATGAACTAAAGACTTAAATGTAAGACCTGAAACCATAAAACTCAGAGAAGAAATCATAGGGAAAAAGTAATTATTTCATGGATATGACACAAAAGCACAAGCAACAAAAGAAAAAATAAACAAATAGAACTACATCAAACTAAAAATCTTCTTCACAGCGCCACCCCCAAAATCAGCAACATGAAAGCAACTTACTCAATAGGAGAAAGTATTTGCAAACCATCTATCTGAAAAAGGGTTATTCTCCAAAATATATAAGGAACTCAGACAACTCAATAGAAAAAATAATAATCCAATTAAAAATGGGCAAATGGCCTGAATAGACATTTTTCCAAAGAAGACGTTCGAATGGTCAAGAGTTATATGAAAAGATGTTCAACATCACTAATCATCACAGAAATGCAAATAAAAACCAAAATGAGATATCACCTCACACCTGTCAGAATGGATATTATCAAAAAGATAGATAACAGATGCTGGTGAGGATGTGAAGAAACAGGAACACTGTACATTATTAGTGGGAGTGTACATTGGTACTTCCACTATGGAAAACAGTATGGAGGTTCCTTAAAAAATTAAAATAAAACTACCATATAATCCAGCAATTCCACTTCTGGGTGTATGTCTGAAGGAAATGAAGAGTATTCTGAAGAGTACATCCCTATGATTATTGCAGCATTATTTACAATAGCCAAGACATGGAAACAATCTAAGTGTCTACCAACAGATGAATGGATAAAGAAAATATTATATATATACAATGGAATATTATTCAACTACAGAAAGGAAGGAAGTCTTTCTATTTGCAACAACATGGATGGACTTATACTCAGTGAAATAAGTAAAAAACAGACAATTACTGTATGATCACACTTAAATGTGGAATCTTAAAAAAAAATCATGGCAATAGAGAGCAGATTTGTGGTTGCCAGAGGCGGTGGGTAAAGGAAAAATGTGTGAAGGTGGTCAAGGGGTGCACACTTTCAGTTATAAGTTCAATAAGTTCTGGGGATATAATGTACTGCATGGTGACTGTAGTTAACAATACTGCACCGTATACTTGAAAGTCACTACAAGAGTAAATCTTAAAAATTCTCACTCCATGCACACAAAAATGTAATTATGTAAGGTGATAGATGTGTTAATTAACCTTATTGTGGTAATAATTTCACAATATATACATATCATTATGTTGTACACCTTAAACTTATACAGTATTATATGTCAAGTAAATCTTGATAAAGCTAGAAAAAAAGACATTCCTGGACTGATGCAACTCCAGTCCAACTGGCCTCTACTTCCACTCTTGTCTCCTACAATCTCAACTCTACCCAGTATCCCAAGTAGTCTTCTTAAAAGATAAATCAAATAATGTCTCTCCCTTTCCTTAAACTTTCCAATAGCTTCCCCATAACACTCAGAATAAAATCCAGGTCAACTTTAGCTAGCACACATGCTAAAAGTGCATTTGCCCTATCATGAAAGAACATATGCTTATTCAAGTCTATATGTGATACTTATAGAAGAGAAAAACCTTAAAGGGTGGGGGTGGGATGAGAGAGATTAAAAATAAGAAAAGGAAATACATTAATAAACACAAATTTTGTTCCAAATTTTTTATTCCTTAAAAGGTCTGCCTACCTTTCAGACCTGCTCACTTATTCTCACTCTTTGTCACTGCACTTCTACCACACTTAGATCCTGCAACTTGACAAGTGCATTCTCTCCTCAGGGCCTGGCACTTATTACCCTGCCTGGAACACTATTTCCCCCCAGCTTTTGTCTTTGTTGTTTTGTTATCTTTCAGATCTCAACTCATACATAATAACCTCACAGAAGCCTGACCACGTTAAGTGACCCCCCAATCATTCTGTCATTACACCTCGTTAATTTCCTTCAGTACACATCTCTGAAATCATAGTTTTTAGTCCTGTTTGTTTATTCATTAATTTTCTCTTTATTTTGTTCTTGTCTGTCTCCCCCAACTAGACTGTAAGTTCCAAAAGAGCAGGGAAAATGTATATCTCATTCATGCAGTACTCCAGCACCTATTTCAGTGCCTGGCACATACGGAATTTAAGGGAAAAAAATGACATGAAGAACCTGGGGGTAAGACAGGAATAAAGACACAGACCTACTAGAGAATGGACTTGAGGATATGGGAAGCGGAAAGAGTAAGCTGTGACAAAGCGAGAGAGAGGCATGGACATATATACACTAACAAACGTAAGGTAGATAGCTAGTGGGAAACAGCCGCATAGAACAGGGAGATCAGCTCGGTGCTTTGTGACCGCCTGGAGGGGTGGGATAGGGAGGGTGGGAGGGAGGGAGACACAAGAGGGAAGAGATATGGGAACATATGTATATGTATAACTGATTCACTTTGTTATGAAGCAGAAACTAACACACCATGGTAAAGCAATTATACTCCAATAAAGATGTAAAAAAAAAAGTATTGAATGAATAAGTGAGTACTACTCAACAGAATGCCTTTTAGCAAATATTTATTTATCCCAAGTTTTATGTTAGTCCATATATTTTTTTATAAATGACCAAACACGACGTATTCAATATTCTTCATAGGAAACATACAGCACAGAAAAGGTCTTCACTCATCCCCTCACCAAACCATCTCTTTTCTAGTACTGCACTTAATCATATAATCTGAGTTGACAGAAACCTCGCCTATTCCCACTCTCTATTCAGTGCTTAAACACTCTCTACAGCAGTAACAAGTGATTTACTTGCTATTGAAAAACTGTTTCTAGACAAGTTTGAGTAATTTCTTAATCAATACATTTGATCATTACTTTTCATTCTTTTTACTCCTCTAGATAATTTCAATTGATCTTTCTTTGAGCTCACTGATTCTTTCTTCTGCTTGGTCAAGACTGATGTTGAAGCTCTCTATTGAATATTTCAGTTTAGTCATTGTGTTCTTCAGCTCCAAAATTACTGTTTGGTTCTTTTTATGTTTTCTATCTCTTTGTTGAACTTCTCATTTTGTTCTTGTATTATTTTTTTCTGATTTTGTTACATTGTTCATCTATGTTATTTTTTTTTAAGTTTTTAATTTTTTTAATTTGTTTCAAAGTTAAACCCAAGACACATTGACTTCATAGGAAATCCACTGAGAAATATTCTTCTAGCTCTCCGAGCATCTTTAGAATAATTATTTTGAATATTTCAGGCAATTCATGAATATCCATTTCTATGGGGTCAGTTACTGGAAATTTACTATTTTTCTTTGGTGGTATCATGTTTCCCTGATTCTTCATGATCCCTGAAACCTTGCATAGGTGTCTGTGCCTTTGAAGAAGCAGTCACCTCATCCAGATTTTATGGACTGACTTTGGTAAGCAAAGGTCCTACCTGAAGGTGGGAGCAAACTGGAGTGTGCTGTAGACCCAAGTCAAGTGGTGCAGGGCACCAAGTTCAGGGGTGTGTGGCATCTCCATGTCCAGTGGCTAGGGACCAGTGCAGACAGCAGTGGTGATCAGAGCTGGTGGTGTTCAAACACTTAGCAGTGGGGATCAGCTGCAGGTGCCTGTGTAGTAGCAGGGGCCAGTTGCAGACACAAACATAGTGGTAGAATCCAGAACTAACAGCAAAGGTTGAGGCCAACTGTGGATACAAAAGTAGCTGTGGGGGCCCTGGCTAACAGTGTATTCTACTGTGACTGCTGGGTCTCACCACGGGTGCACGACAATGGAAGCTGGTGTGGGGGTCAGGCCAGAGGCATGTAGGTGCACATCTGGAGGGGTTAAACCTGAGTGTGCATATGTTGGTGGGGGACAGCTGTGGGGATCTAGGCTGTCATCTTGTACCCACACAGCTCCAGAAACCTGGGTTGGCTGCCACTCCAGGTCATGGCTCTGGCAGGTGGGGGAAGAAGCCAGTAGAGACTCAAGTGGCTTGTGTATGTGAATGCAAATAGCTGTGGGGAAAATTCCAGTGAAAACTTCAGGGTGTCCATTGTGGCTATGCTGGCCATTGGTTTCTTCAGTGTAGAAAGCTGCTGGGGTCATCTACAGAGCAGGTCACTGGGAAGAGTAATCATTCTCATTGAGTGGTTGATGCTGGTAGCCCTTGTTTTTCTTCCTAGTTCCTAGCCATCTCTATACATCTTTGCTTTTCTGGTCTCTGAGTGGGCTGAAACCTAAGTGGGTCCTTTGTGCAGTGCTCCAAAAGGCTGAAAACATATCACTCACTCACTTCTCTTTTTCCCAGTGAGGGTAACTCTTTCGAGCTTGGGAGTTACCCCTTGACACTGAGCAATGTTGGCCAGGGGGATGGGATGATGCAGGCAAAATAAAGTTGTTTTCCTGTCATTTTTGTGTAGTCATTCTCCAGTTTTTTTTTCCACAGTGTTGCTAAAATTTCTTAAGTAGACTCCAGATATCACCCAGATCTGTTTTGTTCATGGGCAGCTGCCTAATTATTGATCTTTGAGGAGAGACAGAGACTAGGGTCTCCTATGTGGCCATTTAGGTGACATCACTCTTAGTCCATTTCAGTTCTCTTTAACGCATCAGGATATTTCAATTGAATAAAGAACATATGTGCACACTTATAAAAGGAAAAGCACACTTAACCAGGGACATAAAAAATAGAAGAGGATCATTTATTTGGGTATGGAAGACAAAAGAGAAACCAAACATGACACCAATTGCCCCACACTCTCATTTCTGATGGCAAGAAATAAGGTTCTTGCAGTCTGAGAGCCCTTCTTTAGACTAAATGTAGCTAGTTAAAGGTATGAACACTTTGCTGAAGCTGCAACAGTGCCCCACTCCACCTTCCCACTGCCCCACAACTTCTGTTACTTGACTTCTTATAAGGGAAGTAATGAGAAGGTTAAGTTGAGTCTCATCGTATTACCTAAGACAAACTAGGCCTTTAAGCAGCCATATTCCCTGGATGATATTCAACTCCCTGTACCCCTATCCCATGTCTATTTATCCGAAAGAGAGACAACTCTTGATTGATCTTTTCTCCCACATATATTACATCAGAATTATGGCATATTTATTCCTAATATCCAGTCAAAGAGGCAAGGGCATAATTACTATTGGCTACATTTCTCATCTCGCTAATCCAAACATAATACGATTTGTTTGTTTTTCTACTACTGCATCTGCCTCTTCCTGGCTGTGTAATCTTAGACAAGTTAGTCACTCCATGCCTTAATTTTCTCATCTGTTAAATGAAAATAATAATAGTACAACCTCATAGGGTTGTTATGAATTAAATGAGTTTATGGCAGACACTTGATGCCTGGCATATAGTAAATGCTAATGATATGCCATTATTATTGCCCAAATGGATAAGTCATAATGATATTCTGCATAGAAAAATTCCATAATTTACCCATTCTCTAAACACAAGGTTAGATAATCATAAGCTAAACTTTAAAAAACACAAATTAGCAATAATAAAGGATATTAACAAAATCATTCCATTTATGATAACATCAAGAAATACTTAGGGGAGACGAGGGGAAGATGGCGGAAGAGTAAGACGGGGAGATCACCTTCCTCCAAACAGATACACCAGAAATACATCTATACGTGGAAAAACTCCTACAGAACACCTACTGAACGCTGGCAGAAGACCTCAGAACTCCCAAAAGGCAAGAAACTCCCCACGTACCTGGGTAGGGCAAAAGAAAAAAGAATAAACAGAGACAAAAGGATAGGGACAGGACTGGCACCAGTGAGAGGGAGCTGTGAAGGAGGAAAGGTTTCCACACACTAGGAAGTCCCTTCCTGGGCAGAGACTGTGGGGGGCGGAGGGGAAAGAATCAGAGCCGTGGAGGACAGCTCAGCAACAGGGTTGTGGAGGGCAAAGCAGAGAGATTCCCACACAGAGGATCGGTGCCTACGGGCACTCACCAGCCCGAAAGGCTTGCCTGTTCACCCGCCAGGGTGGGCGGGGCTGGGAGCTGAGGCTGGGGCTTCGGCTGGAGTGCAGGGAGAGGACTGGGGCTGGTGACGTGAACACAGCCTGAAAGGGGTTGGTGCAAAACGGCTAGCCGGGAGGGAGTCTGGGGAAATGTCTGGACCTGCAGAAGCAGCAAGAGACTTTTTCTTCCCCCTTTATTTCCTGGTGCATGAGGACAGGGGATTAAGAGTGCTGCTTAAAGGAGCTCCAGAGACGGGCACGAGCCGTGGCGAAAAGTGCGGACCACAGAGATGGGCATGACACGCTAAGGCTACTGCTGTCACCACAGAGAAGCCTGTGTGGGAGCACAGGTCACTATCCACACAAACCTTCCAGGGAGTCTGTGCAGCCCGCCACTGCCAGGGTCCTGGGATCCAAGGACAACTTCCCCAGGAGAACGCAAGGCACGCCTCAGGCTGGTGTAACATCATGCTGGCCTTTGCCGCCGCAGGCTTGCCCCGCACTCCGTGACCCTCCCTAACCCGGCCTGAGTGAGCCAGAGTCCCCGAAGCAGCTGCTCCTTTAACCCCGTCCTGTCTGAGTAAAGAACAGACGCCCTCCATTGACCTACACGCAGAGGCAGGGCCAAATCCAAAGCTGAGCCCCTGAGACCTGTGAGAACAAAGAAAAAAGGGAAATTTCTCCCAGCAGCCTCAGAACCATCGGATTAAAGCTCCACAATCAACTTGATGTACCCTGCATCTGTGGAATACATGAATAAACAACGAATCATCCCAAATTGAGGAGGTAGACTTTGAGAGCAAGATTTATGATTTTTTCCCCTTTTCCTCTTTTTGTGAGTGTGTATGTGTATGCTTCTGTTTGAGATTTTGTCTGTATAGCTTTGCTTCCACCATTTGTCCTAGGGTTCTATCCCTCTGTTTTTTTTTCTTAATAATTATTTTTTAATTTAATAACTTTAATATATTTTATCTTACTTTATTTTATTTTACTTTATCTTCTTTCTTTCTTTCTTTCTTCTTTCTACTTCTACTAATTCTTTCTTTCTACTTTTTCTCCCTTTTAGTCTGAGCTGTGTAGATGAAAGGTACTTGGTGCTGCAGGCAGGAGTCAGTGGTGTGCCTCTGAGGTGGGAGAGCCAACTTCAGGACACTGGTCCACAAGAGACCTCCCAGCTCCACATAGTATCAAATGGCAAAAATCGCCCAGAGATCTCCATCTCAACACCAGCACCCAGCTTCACTCAACGAACAGAAAGCTACAGTGCTGGAAACCCTATGCCAAACAAGTAGCAATACAGGAACACACCCCACACATTCACAGAGAGGATGCCTAAAATCATAATAAGTCCACAGACACCCCAAAACACACCACCAGACGTGGACCTGCCAAACAGAAAAACAAGATCCAGCCTCACCCACCAGAACACAGGCACTAGTCCCCTCCACCAGGAAGCCTACACAACCCACTGAACCAAGCATAGCCACTGGGGACAGATACCAAAAACAACGGGAACTATGAACCTGCAGCCTGCAAATACGAGACCCCAAACACAGTAAGGTAAGCAAAATGAGAAGACAGAAAAACACACAGCAGATGAAGGAGAAAGATAAAAACCCACCAGACCTAACAAATGAAGAGGAAATAGGTAGTCTACCTGAAAAAGAATTCAAAATAATAATAGTAAAGATGCTCCAAAATCTTGGAAATAAAATAGACAAAATGCAAGAAATATTTAACAAGGACCTAGAATAACTAAAGATGAAACAAACAACAGTGAACAACACAATACATTAAATTAAAAATACTCTAGGTGGGATCAATAGCAGAATAACTAAGGCAGAAGAACGCATAAGTGACCTGGAAGATAAAATAGTGGAAATAACTACTGCAGAGCAGAATAAAGAATAAAGAATGAAAAGAACTGAGGACAGTCTCAGGGACAACATTAAACTCACCAATATTCGAATTATAGGCGTTCCAGAAGAAGAAGAGAAAAAGAAAGGGAGTGAGAAAATATTTGAAGAGATTATAGTTGAAAACATCCCTATTATGGGAAAGGAAATAGTTAATCAACTCCAGGAAGCACAGAGATTCCCATACAGGATAAATCCAAGGAGAAATATGCCAAGACACATATTAAACTGTCAAAAATTAAATACAAAGAAAACATATTAAAAGGAGCAAGGGTAAAACAACAAATAACACACAAGGGAATCACCATAAGGTTAACAGCTGAACTTTCAGAAGAAACTCTGCAATCAAGAAGGGACTGGCAGGACATATTTAAAGTGATGAAGGAGAAAAACCTGCAACCAAGATTACTCTACCCAGCAAGGATCTCATTCAGGTTTGATGGAGAAATTAAAACCTTTACAGACAAGCAAAAGCTGAGAGAGTTCAGCACCACCAAACCAGCTTTACAACAAATGCTAAAGGAACTTCTCTAGGCAAGAAACACAAGAGAAGGAAAAGACCTACAATAACGAACCCCAAACTATTAAGAAACTGGGAAAAGGAACATACATATTGATAATTACCTTAAATGTAAATGGACTAAATGAGCCCACCAAAAGACACAGATTGGCTGAATGGATACAAAAACAAGACCCATATATATGCTGTCTACAAGAGACCCACTTCAGACCTAGAGACACATACACACTGAAACTAAGGGGATGGAAAAAGATATTCCATGCAAATGGAAACCAAGAGAAAGCTGAAGTAGCAATTCTCATATCAGACAAAATAGACTTTAAAATAAACTCTATAAGAAGAGACAAAGAAGGACATTACATAATGATCAAGGGATCGATCCAAGAAGATATAAAAATTGTAAATATTTTTGCACCCAATATAGGAGCACCTCAATACATAAGGAAAATACTAACAGCCATAAAAGGGGAAATCAACAGTAACACATTCATACTAGGGAACGTTAATACCTCACTTTCAACAATGGACTTATCATCCAAAATGAAAACAAATAAGGAAACACAAGCTATAAATGATACATTAAAGAAGATTGACTTAAATGACATTTATAGGACATTCCATCCAAAAACAACAGAATACACATTTCTCTCAAGTGCTCATGGAACATTCTCCAGGATAGATATGTTGGGTCACAAATCAAGCCTTGTAAATTTAAGAAAATTGAAATTGTATCAAGTATCTTTTCTGAACAAAACGCTATAAGACTAGATATGAATTACAGGAAAAGATCTGTAAAAAAATACAAACACATGGAGGCTAAACAAAACTTTATAACGAAGTGATCACTGAATAAATCAAAGGCGAAATCAAAAAATACCTGGAAACAAATGACAATGGAGACACGATGACCCAAAACCTATGGGATGCAGCAAAAGCCGTCCTAAGAGGGAAGTTTATAGCACTACAATCCTACCTTAAGAAACAGGCAACATCTCGAATAAATAACCTAACCTTGCACCTAAAGCAATTAGAGAAAGAAGAACAAAAAAACCCAAAGTTAGCAGAAGGAAAAAGTCCTAAAAATAAGACCAGAAATAAATGAAAAAGAAATGAAGGAAATGATAGCAAAGATCAAGAAAACTAAAAGCTGGTTCTTTGAGAAGAGAAACAAAATTGATAAACCATTAGCCAGACTCATCAAGAAAAAAAGGGAGAAGACTCAAATCAATAGAATTAGAAATGAAAAAGGAGAAGTAACAACTGACACTGCAGAAATACAAAAGATCATGAGAGATTACTACAAGCACCTATATGCCAATAAAATGGACAACCTGGAAGAAATGGACAAATTCTTAGAAAGGCACAACTGCCAAGACTGAATAAGGAAGAAATAGAGAATATGAACAGACCAATCACAAGCACTGAAACTGAAACTGTGATTAAAAATCTTCCAACAAACAAAAGCCAAGGACCAGATGGTTTCACATGCGAATTCTATCAAACATTTAGAGAAGAGCTAACACCTATCCTTCTCAAACTCTTCCAAAATATAGCAGAGGGAGGAACACCCCAAACTCACTATACGAGGCCACCATCACCTTGATACCAAAACCAGACAAGGATGTCACAAAGAAAGAAAACTACAGGCCAATATCACTGATGAACATAGATGCAAAAATCCTCAACAAAATACTAGCAAACAGAATCCAACAGCACATTAAAAGGATCGTACACTATGATCAAGTGGGGTTTATTCCAGGAATGCAAGGATTCTTCAATATATGCAAATCAATCAATGTGATAAACCATATTAAGAAATTGAAGGAGAAAAACCATATGATCATCTCAGTAGATACAGAGAAAGCTTCCAATACAATTCAACACCCATTTATGATAGAAACCCTTCAGAAATTAGGCATAGAGGGAACTTTCCTCAACATAATACAGGCCATATATGACAAACCCACAGCCAACATCGTCCTCAATGGTGAAAACCTGAAAGCATTTCCACTAGGATAAGGAACAAGAGAAGGTTGCCCACTCTCACCAATCTTATTCAACATAGTTTTGGAAGTTTTAGCCACAGCACTCAGAGAAGAAAAGGAAATAAAAGGAATCCAAATCAGAAAAGAAGAAGTGAAGCTGTTGCTGTTTGCAGATGACATGATAATATACATAGAGAATCCTAAAGATGCTACCAGAAAACTACTAGAGCTAATCAATGAATTTGGTAAAGTAGCAGGATACAAAGTTAATGCACAGAAATCTGTGGCATTCCTATACACTAATGATGAAAAACCTGAAAATTAAATCAAGGAAACACTCCCTTTTACCATTGCAACAAAAAGTATAAAATATCTAGGAATAAAACTGCCTAAGGAGACAAAAAACCTGTTTGCAGAAAATTATAAGACACGGATGAAAGAAATTAAAATGATACAAATAGATGGAGAGATATATGATGTTCTTGGATTGGAAGAATCAACATTGTGAAAATGACTCTACTACCCAAAGCAATCTGCAGATTCAATGCAATCCCTATCAAATTACCACTGGCATTTTTCACAGAACTAGAACAAAAAAATTCACAATTTGTATGGAAACAAAAAAGACCCCGAATAGCCAAAGCAATCTTGAGAACGAAAAACGGAGCTGGAGGAATCAGGCTCCCTGACTTCAGACTATACTACAAAGCCGCAGTAATCAAGACAGTATGGTATTGGCACCAAAACAGAAAGATAGATCAATGGAACAGGATAGAAATCCCAGAGATAAACCCACGCACATATGGTCACCTTATCTTTGATAAAGGTGGCAGGAATGTACAGTGGAGAAAGGACAGCCTCTTCAATAATTGGTGCTGGGAAAACTGGACAGGTACATGTCAAAGTATGAGATTAAATCACTCCCTATCACCATACACAAAAATAAGCTCAAAATGGATTAAAGACCTAAATGTAAGGCCAGAAACTATCAAACTCTTAAAGGAAATCATAGGCAGAACACTCTATGACATAAATCACAGCAAGATCCTTTTTGACCCATCTCCTAGAGAAGCAGAAATAAAAACAAAAATAAACAAATGGGACCTAATGAAACTTCAAAGCTTTTGCACAGCAAAGGAAACCATAAACAAGACCAAAAGACAACCCTCACAGTGGGAGAAAGTATTTGCAAATGAAGCACCTGACAAAGGATTAATCTCTAAAATTTATAAGCAGCTCATGCAGCTCAGTAACAAAAAAACAAAGAACCCAATCCAAAAATGGGCAGAAGACCTAAATAGACATTTCTCCAAAGAAGATATACAGAGTGCCAAGAAACACATGAAAGAATGCTTAACAGCAATCATTAGAGAAATGCAAAACAAAACTACAATGAGATAACATCTCACACCAGTCAAAATGGCCATCATTAAAACACCTAGAAACAATAAATGCTGGAGAGGGTGTGGAGAAAAGGGAACACTCTTGCACTGCTGGTGGGAATATGAATTTGTACAGCCACTATGGAGAACAATATGGAGGTTCCTTAAAAACTACAAATAGAACTACCATGTGACCCAGCAATCCCACTACTGGGCATATACCCTGAGAAAACCATAATTCAAAAAGAGTCATGTATCACAATGTTCATTGTAGCTCTATTTACAATAGCCCAGAGATGGAAACAACCTAAGTGTCCATCATCAAATGAGTGGATAAATGGGAGGGAGACACAAGAGGGAAGAGATATGGGAACATATGTATATGTATAACTGATTCACTTTGTTATAAAGCATAAACTAACACACCATTGTAAAGCAATTATACTCTAATTAAGTTGTAAGAAAAAAAAAGAAAAGAAATACTTAGGAATAAACCTAACCAAGAAGGGGAAAGACTTGTACACTGTATACTGAGAAACACTGCTAAAGAATTTAAAGAAGACACAAATAAATTGAAAGACACCACATGTTCATTAATTGGGAGACAATATTATTAAGATATCAATACTACTTAAAGAGATCCACAGATTCAACACAATCCCTTTTTAAATCACAAAAGCTTTTTTTTTTTAAGAAACAGACAATTTCATCCTAAAATTCATGTGGAATCTCAAGGGACCACAAATAGAGACAACAATTTTGAGAAAGAACAACAAATTTGGAGGCCTCATACATCCTGATTTTTAAACTTATTGCAAGGTTACTGTAATCAAAACAGTGTGACACTAGAATAAAAAAATAGATCAACAGAATAGAATAGAGAGCTCAGAAATAATCCCTCACATATATGGTAAAATGATTTTCAATTAGAGTGCAAAAACCACTCAATAGTTCAAGGACATTCTCTTCAACAAATGGTGTTAGGAATCCTGGATATCCACATGCAAAATAGTGAAGTCAGACCCTTATCTTACATCATATACAAAAATTTTACTCAAAATCGTTTAAAGACCTACATGTAAGACCTAAAACTGGAAAGTTCCTAGAAGACAACATAGGGGATGTCTTCATGACATTGGATTTCACAGTGATTTCTTGGATGTAACACCAGAAACTCAGGCAACAACAGCAAAAATAGACAAATTAGAATATATAAAACTTAAAAACTTTAGTGCATCAAAGGATAAAATCAACAGAGTGAAAAGGCAACCCACAGAATAAGAGGAAAAATTTGAAAATAATATATTTAATAAGAGGTTAATATCCAGAGTCTATTAAGCATGTTTACAACTCAACAACAAAAAAATCAAATAGCTTTATTTTAAAATGCGCAAAAGGTCAGCATCATGGAAGTGTAAGACATTCCTCCTTTCTCTCTCCTGTTTAAAAACAACTAATCAGACATTGATCCACAGACAAAAGTACCCCATTTGGAGTTGTAGGACCCATCATCATATACCAAGGGACCCAGGAAGACCCTTACTCAACTGTGCATCTAAAAATAAGCAGACAGACCTCAATAAGTGTTCTGGGTTCAGTAGAATCAGCAAACCTGACCCATCCCCTCTTGGCATGGTCAGGGAAAACACCTGGACAGTGGTGGTCTGGGCAGATATACACAGGTGAGAGGAAATTTGTAGAAGGCCAGCCTGCCTGAAGGGAGATAACAGCAAGTCATCACAGTGGGAAGAGAGATTCCAGCAAGCCATCAAGTTTGGATGTAGTGGAGAGGGAGGAACTTGTTGAGAGTCACCCCTTCCAGGGTGACACTGTATGGAGCTGGTGGTGGTGATGTCTCCTGTGGAGAATGTGGAAAATGGTGAATGTCTGGCTTCCCCAGTTGTATGGGTCATAGCTGGAAAAACCTGTTTCTCTTCAGCAGCACCCAAAGTACTGAAGCAGGACACCCATGACTTGGGGAGGAGAAAGGAGAAAGGGAAAGAAGCAAGTAAGAATACTAACGCATATTAAATAGATGGTGTACTTGCTAACTGCTTCAGGACTTCAGCCGGAAGTCCATCCAAAAGGCTCTGAGAACACCCAAACCAAGGATCTCCCCACTGGGTGCACATGCACCCCCAATGCCCCAAGTGCTAAACCCATACCTCCCTCTACTCTACAGGTGGATCCTTGTACAATTTCCAAAATGCAGCAGTAAGAGCAGATCTGGTAATCAGAGTACTCTCAGAAAAATGGACCTGTGGACAGGGAGAGATCACAAACTAGAGCTATATTGTCACCTTCTGGAAAAGAAAAGTGAGGTTTTCAGCAACCAGCCTGGTGAGTTGTAAGAACAAGAGAAGTCAGAAGAGCTTAACTCTGCCACAGGAAAGAGCAAGAAAAGTGGAGCAGGTCTGCCCAACAACAGCTGAGGAAACCCCAGATATACCAATATCAATGAACAGTACCCCATGTGAAGGCAACCAGTAAGATTTAAGGAGGTGTCTGCTACTTCAAATACAAAAGTACCAACACAAAAACTACAAGGAACATGAAAAATCAAGGAAACATGTCATTGCCCAAAGATATCAATAATTCTCCAACAACCAAGCTCAAAGGCATGGAATATTGTGATCCACCTGATAAAGAATTCAAAATAGCTGTTCTAAAGAAACTTAACAAGATACAAGAAAACTCAAAAGGAAAATTGAAAATCAGAGAAAAAAATACATGAACAAAATGAGTTCTTTACCAAACTGATAGAAATAATAAAAAGAGCCAAACAGAAATTCTGGAGAATTCAATAAATGAGATAAAGACTGAAATAAAGAGCATCTGTAGTACAGTAAAGCAGATGGAAGACAGAATATGTGACTTTAGAAGATTGGAATTTTGAAATACAGTTAGAAAAGAACAAAAGAGAAAACTGAAAAGAGCAAAAAAAGAGTCCACATTATCTGTAGGACTCCATCAAAAGACAAATATTAGAATAATTATGATTCTGGAAGAAAAAGAGAGGGAGAAGGGTGTAGAAAGTTTATTTGAAGAAATAATAGTGGAGAACTTCCTAGACCTGAGTAAAGACTTGGACATCCAAATACAAGAACTAATAGATCACTCTATTATCTCAATGCCAAACGTCATTGTCCAAGACACATTATAATGAAACTGTCAAAAGTCAAAGATAAAGAAAGAATCCTAAAGGCAGCAGGAAAAAAAATGTGTAACCTATGAAAGGAACCACGATTTGGCTATCAGATTTCTCAGCAAAAGCCCTACAGGCCAGAAGACAGTGGAAGGAAATATTCGAATTGTATAAAGATAAAACTTGCCAGCCAGGAATACTCTATCCAGCAAAGTTAACCTTCAGATATGAAGGAGAAATAAAGACTTTCCCAGACAAACAAAAGCTGAGGAAATTCAGCACCACTAGACCTGTCTTGTAAAAAATGTTGAAAAGAGTTCTTCAAGCTGAAATAAAAAGATACTAATCAGCGACATGAAAACATATGAAAGAATACAACACACTGGTAGAGATGAAAAATATATAGTTGGATTTAGAAAACTAATTCTATAATAAGATGGTGTGTTAACCACTTAACTACAGTATAAAGGTTAAATAAAGAGTATTAAAAATAACTGTGGAGGGCTTCCCTGGTGGCGCAGTGGTTGAGAGTCCACCTGCTGATGCAGGGGACATGGGTTCACGCCCCGGTCCAGGAAGATCCCACATGCCGTGGAGCGGCTGGGCCTGTGAGCCATAGCCACTGATCCTGCGTGTCCGGAGCCTGTGCTCCATGATGGGAGAGGCCACAACAGTGAGAGGCCCACGTACCGCAAAAAAAAAAAAAAAGAAGAAGAAATTACAAAGATCTAAAATAAAAAGCTAACTTTACACCTCTAAGAACTAGAAAAAGAACAACAAACTAAGCCCAATGTTAGCAGAAGGAAGGAAATAATAAAGACCAGAATGGAAATAAATGAAACAGACCAGAAAAACAATAGAGAAGATTAAAAACCCTAAGATCTGAGTTTTTGAAAAGATAAACAAAACTGACAACTCCTTTTGCTAGACTAACCAAGAGAAAAGGAAAGGAGACTCAAATAAATAAAATTAGGAATGAAAGAGGATATTACAACTGATACTCCAGAAATACATAGGATCATAAGAGCCTACTATGAACAATTACACATCAACAAGTTAGAAAACCTATAAGAAACGGATAAGTTCCTAGAAACACACAACCTACCAAGACTGAATCAGGAAGAAATATTGTAGAAAAGCTGAACAGATCAATAATGAGTAAGGAAATTGAATCAGTCATCGAAAACCTCCCAACATAGAAAACACTATGACTAGATGTCTTCACTGGTGAATTCTACCAAACATTTACAGATGACTTAACACCAACTCTTCTCATACCTTCTATAAAGTTGAAGAGCAGGAAACACTTCCACACTCATTTTACGAGGCCAGCATTACCCAGATACAAAATCAAGATTAAGAATACTATAAAAGATAAATATAGACCAATATCCCAGATGAATACAGATGCAAAAATTCTCAATAAAATATTAGCAAACTGAATTCAAGAACACATTAAAAGGATTGTATACCATGACCAAGTGCAATTTATCCTTGGGATGCAATGTTTCAACATACATAAATCAATAAAAGTGATACACCACATTAATAAAATTAAAAAATAAATCACAGGACCATCCCAATAGATGCAGAAAAAGCATTTCATAAAATACAGCACCCTTTTGTTATAAAAATCCTTGACAGATTGGGTATATAAAGAACATACCTCAATATACTAAAAGCCATATATGACAAACCCACAGTAACATTGTACCCAACAGTGAAAAGTGGAAAGTTTTTCCTTTAAGATCAGAAAGAAGGAAAGGGCGTCCATTCTCACTACTGTTATTCAATAAACTACTAGAAGTCCTAGCTAGAGCAATTAGGCAAGGCAAAGGAATAAAAGTCATCCAAATCAGAAAGGAACAAGCAAAATTGTCATTACTTGCAGATGATACAATCTTATGTATAGAAAATGTCAAAGACTCAACCAAAAAACTGTTGGAACTAATCAACAAATTCAGTAAAGATGCAGGATATAAAATAAACATCCTCATTCTAATCCACCAGCTATCTAATCGGTTGTATGACCTTACATATGACACTTATTTGTGTTTCAGTTTCCTCATTTGTACAACCTATTTATATCTCAGTTCCTTCATTTACACAATTTAAAAATAAAGCGTCTAACACAGAAAAAAAAACATCATGAACTCTGTTGCACTTCTATACACTAATAATGAAACATCTGAAAAAGAAATGAGGAAATCTTTCCCGTTCACAATATCATCAAAAACAATAAAATGCCTAGGAATAAATTTAACCAAGGATGTGAATGATCTGTATAACAAAAACAACAAGACTGTTGAAAGAAATCAAAAATGACACAAGCAAATGGAAAGATATCCCATTTTGATGAATTGGAAGAGTTAATATTGTTAAAATATCCATACTTACCCAAAGCCATCTATAGATTCAAAGCAATCCCTATAAAAATTCCAATGTCATTTTTCTCAGAGATAGATAATAAAATCCTAACGTTTGTATAGAGCCCCAAAAGACCCCAAATAGCCAAAGGAATCATGAGAAAGAAGAATAAAAATGTGAGGCATCACACATCCTGATTTCGAACTATACTACAAAACTATAGCAATGAAAACAGTATGGTACTGACATAAAAATAGACACATAAACCAATGGAACAGAATAGAGAGCCCAGAAATAAATCTCCACATATATGGTCAACTAATATTTGACAAGGGAGCCAAGAACACCCAGAAGGGAAAGGATAATCTCTTCAACAAATGGTGTTGGGAAAACTGGATAACCACATGCACAAATATCAAATCAGGTCCCTATACTTCACCACACACAAAGACCATTTGGCCACAACATTTGTTAACTAATCTTATGACACATGAGGAATCAAATTTCCCCTATAAATGATCCTCTTCCCTGTTTCGGAAAAATACTAGGAAAATGGTTTGGTTTAGGAGAATCTTGGCTTAAAACTTTACTAACAACATGGTCATTCCTATTGTCAATTTTGATCACATCTATAGTTCTCTATAAATGAACATACACAATGCACATGTAAGGTAAAATTGCATAAGTCCTGTTGGACAACTTGGAATTGACTGCTAGTCCTTGCCAGACATCTTACTAGTACAACTAGTACAAAAGGGAAAAAAGAACCAGGCCATTAAAACCCAATATCAAGGGACATGATGGATCCAGGGCAGGTAAGTCACCACCCTGGCATTTAGGGGCCAAATATTTTATCACCTTATTCTTTCTAACAAGAGATTAATGATCAGAAGGGGGGAACTGATGAAACAAAATTCATATTTTATGACAAGACAAGAAAAATTTAAACATAAAATTTTTTTTTGCCCACTCAGGCCTCCTTCCTTCCATTTAGTGTGTGTTGTGCATCTGCATTAAGCAGACCTCCTTAGGAGATAACATTCCTTCTTAATTTCATAAAGAGTCACAACTCCTTAGGAGATAATCTTCCTTCTTATTCTTGCAAAGGGCCACAATGAGCCATGACCCATTTTGTATATGTAGATCTGGATTGTTGAAACTGTCAATACATGACTTGACATATAAACTTTTGTCTCAAAAACTTATATAACTGTGCTTTGACCTCTAATGGGCTGAACAGTCCTCAGAGCTTTCTGAAAGATGGTCTCCCAGGTTATAATCCTCAGGTTGGCTCAAATAAAATTTCCCATTTCTTTCTTAGATTGACTGTTTTTTCATTGACACTTGATAACTCCTATTTATCCTTTAAGACTCAAATATCACCTCCTCCACCAAGTCTTCTCTGACCTCTTCACCCAAATGTCACCCAGGTCTTTTCTACTCATGTTAATGAGTTGCTCACTTGTCAATTTTCCAATTCCTCCCTCCTGAATTTATTCAACCTGTCTGTAACACTGTGTCCTTTTCCACAAATGGGTACAACCCTACTGAGAATTTAAATGAGAAGCATGCAATGCTTAACATTGTCCCTGGCATATAGTAAGTAATCAACAAGCACTAGATGTTAGCTAGAGCTTTGCCTGTCTCCCAGCTGAGCTCCAGGGCAAGGTTGAGGTCTTATATTTGTGTATTCCCATCCTGTAGCACAGAGCTGTCCACATAGAGGGCTCCCAGGTCATGTATGTTGAACGAGTGAATGAGATTAATGAATGAATTTTGCTTCCTCCTTTCAAAACCATCTGCTTTATGTAAGTAGAAATGGTAAATATATTCAATCATGTTTAAATAGGCTATAGTAGAAAAGAACTCTGAACCCTGCTGAATATTTTCTGCTCTACTACCATACCATCACTGACCAGCAAAAGTGCCCCAAGCTCAGGGTGCTATTATAAAGACCAGCTTTCCAAGGAACAAAATATAGGCTATCTCATCATCAGGTGACATTAGCTAGATAATAACATTCTTTGAGGCCTAGCTGTTTCCCTGAGACACTGCAGAGGAAGACTATTGACCTTGCTGCTTCTCCAGAAGCTGCTTTGATCCCATCTATACTATCACCAAAGGCAAAGAGTTCTCTAACCTCACCTTTCTCTAACTCTACTCCATCCCCCTCTAACCTACATTATAATGATCCTCATTACCTGCCTTTGATTATATGGTTCTTCCTGCTTAGAATATCCTTTCCCCTCCACTCTGGCTAACCAAATCTTACCTATACTTCAAGGCTTCACAGAGAAAATGAATTGGGTATCATGCTATGTATAGGAGCTTACCAAAAAGAGAGGGATGGAATAGAAGGAAAGGTGGAGGTGGATTGGTACAGGTTGTAAGAGGAAAAAGAACATTTATGGAAGTCCTGATAGCATGAACAAAGACATGGTGTTTGTGAAAGACCATGGCATGTTCGAGAAGTAGCAGTTAGTTAAATGTAACTCCTGTGATAAGGAAAAGTCACTGGCCATAAACATGAAAGGTAGGTTGAGGACAAATTGTGAAGTGTCTTACTAAAACACAGGGATTTAATCTTGTAAGTGATGGGGAGTCTTTGAATAATTCTGAAAATAGGATTATCAAGATAAAAACATGTATTTTAGAAATATCCTAATATGTAGACTAGATTGGAGTTTGTATTAGTTTTCTAGGACTACCACAACAAAGCACTAAAAACCAGGGGGACTTCAACAACAAAAATTTATTGTCTCACAGTTCTGGAGGCTATAACTCTGAAACCAAAGTGTCATCAGAGTTGGTTTCTCCTGAGAGCTCTGAGAGAAGGATCTGTTCTAGGTCTCTCTCCTTGGCTTGCAGATGGCTGTCTTCTCCCTATGTCTCTTCAGACCACCTTCCCTCTATGAGTCTTTTGGTCCAAATTTCCCACTTGTATAAGGATACCAGTCATATTGGATTAGGGCCTGTCCTAACTACCTCATTTTAATTTGATTACCTCTGTAGATACCCTGTATCCAAATACAGTCACATTCCATGATACCAGAAATTAGGACTCCAACATATTTTGAAGGACATAATTCAACACATAACAAAGGCCATAGAGACTGGAGGCAGATTAAACAACAATAAAGGAGCTATATTAATAGGCCAGGTCATACATGATGAAAAATTAAGCAAAGACACTACAAATAGGGTTGGAGAGGATACAAAAATTCAAGAAGCAGAATCCAGACATTAAGGAGAAAGAAGAGTCATAGATGACTCTAGGCTTTATTGTTCAGTTGATTATGTGACTGTTGGTCAGGGATAGAAATTGGCGTGTTGGGGTTTGATGATGAATTCAGTTTTAGACATATTAAGTGTTCGATGTCAAGTTAAGATGTCTAGTTCACAGACAAGTAGGTGGGTCCAAGCTCAGAAAAAGCGTTCAGTTTGGAGATGCCAAGTTGTCATACAGGCCTTCATCAGCATATAAATGGCAGTTGAAAATCTTAAGTAGATGAGATGACCCAAATAAGGAGTATAGAGTAGCAAGATAAGAGAATGAAAAAGACAATCAGAGAGGTAGGTGGAAATCCAAGATAGAGTATCATCACAGAAGACAAGAAAGGGAAGGCTTTAAAGATGGAAGGAAAGTACAACAGCCTCAAATGTAGTAGAATCAATGTGTTGAAAACCTAACGAGAGAGCACTTGACATGACATTTAGGAGATCTTCAGGTAACTCTTGCAAGAGCAATTTCAATAATGATTTAAGTGGAAACTGCAGAAAAATAGGGTGGTAATTTGAGTAAGTGTTGTTAAAGAAAAATTGATTTAGTGAAAAATGTGTTTGCAAGATAAAGATTAGGCAGTAGAGCATAACAGTGAAGGTGTAGACTTTATTTTGGGGTTCAAATCTCACTTCTGCTACTTCCTAGCTGTGTAAACTTGGGCAAGTTGCTTGATTTTTCTATGTCCCAAATTCCCAACTGAAAAATTGGGGAAACAACGGTACTTACTTAATAGGATTGTTGTAAGCATTGTGAATTGATAAATGCAAAGTGTTCAATAGAGGGCTTGGCACAGAGTAGGTGTTCAATAAATGTTAGGTATATTAGGTGGGAATGGTTGGATGGGTGGAAGAACCAAAGAAGAAAAAGAAATTAAAGAAGATTGGAGAGAAGGAAGCTGATGGAACAACTTCTCAGAAGGTATAGGAGAGAATGGATCCTCTTTTGCTTACTAGCCATGTGACCTTGGGTAAAGTACTTTACATTCCTATGCCTCAGTTTCCTATTCTGTAAAATGGAGATGACAATAGTGCCTACCTCACAAAGCTATTTTGAGGATTAAATGAAATGATACATGAAACACACTTCCCTACTGGGAAGAACTTTGGGAGAAGAATGGTGTATAACCTACATGAAATCATGTGTTCCAGCAAGACTGAAAATTAAAAAAAAGTTTTCAAGTGAATAATTTTCAAAATTTCATGCTAGAGTAAAACAGTTACATCAGTTATACAATCTTGTGATGTTAAGCATTCTTCTAGTGCTAATAAATTTATTGTGATTTTTAAAATATGTATGCTGAAAATACTTGTATTTCAGTAGTTCCAAATGTGTTTGAAACTTTTTTCAGATAATTGTTATCAAACAATAGTTAGTATAAAATTAAATTGTATTAGTTGACATGAATTCAGCAATGAGCTTACTAATTTTTTTCCAAAGTAGTATTATTATCCAAATCATAAAACATAAACCACCTTGATTGTGTTAAGATGAACAATTGAAGATTCATCCTCTTATTTTTTTTTCTGAGAGTTTTGAGGAAGGATTGCAAGGTTTTGTTTTGTTTTGTTTTAACATCTTTATTGGACTATAATTGCTTTACAATGGTGTGTTAGTTTCTGCTTTATAACAAATTGAATAAGTTATACATATACACATGTTCCCATGTCTCTTCCCTCTTGTGTCTACATCCTCTTTACTAGACTAGAATTTTAAATATGATAATTATTGAATATTTATCTTCTTTAAAAATGCCTTACTATCTCACTCAGAATAAAAGCCAAAGTATTTACAAGGTCCTATATGATCTGGCCCTCCCTGTCTCTCTGAAATCATGTCCTACCACTCTTTTCCTCTCCACTCCAGTGATACTGGCCTTGCTATTCCTTGAACACACCAAGCCTTTACTACTCTAATTTCTCTGTCTAGAATACCCTTCCATTGGGTATTCTCACGGCTGACTCTCTCACTTTATTCGTTATATTCTTAAATATCACCATATTGGGTGGAATCACGACAGCAGAACAGGAGGACGTGGAGTTCGCATATCCTCACAACTAGGGCACTTACTAGGTGCTGGTGGGGGACCTTGGACACCTAAGGGGACAGAAGGAATCCTCGTGTGACTGGGTAGGATGTGGGGGGTGGAAGGAGGAGAGGAGGAATACGGGATGCAGGATGGGACTGGTGCCCCTGAGGAGTGGCTTGGGGAGGGGAGGGGTTCCCATGCTCGGAGGGGTCCGCTCATGGTGAGGGGATCAGTGGGGATGGGGAGAGACCTTCGGGGGATGGGAGGAGAATGCAGCCAGCATATCCCCCACCTGCTCAGGCCCCAGTGAGCCTGCTGTGGTCCCAGTCCTGAAACTCTGCCTCCAGAGCACCCTCCAGCCATGCAGTTCCTGAGCCTAAGTCTCCAACTCAGGCCTCTTCCAGCTTTTTTTTTTTTTTTTTTTTTTTTTGCTATTGTGGTTCTGTTTTGCTTTGTTGTTTCATTTTTATATTTTTTATTCTTTGTGATTGTTCTGCTTCCTTGTGTTTGTTGCCATTTTTTCTTTCTTTTGCCATGCCACATGGCTTGCATGTTCTTGGTTTCCAAGCTGAGGGTCTTCTGGCAGGAGCACTGAGCCATTGAGCTAACATGAACTTCAGGCCCCAGGGAATATAAATTGGTGTGAGCTCTCCTGGAGGTCCTCATCTTGGCACCAAGACATGGCTCCACCCAACTGCCTGTAAGATCCAGGGCTGGATGCCTCAGGCTAAACAACCAGCAAGACAGGACCACAGCACCACACATCAAAACAAAACAAACAAAAAAGAGACAAAAAAAGTTACAGATGAAGGAGCAAGGTAAAAACCTACAAGACCAAACAAATGAAGAGGAAATAGACAACCTACCTAGAAAAGAATTCAGAGTAAAGATAGATGATTATGATGCAAAATCTTGGAAATACAAAGGAGGCATAGATCAAGAAAAATACAAGAAACATTTAACAAGGACCTAAAATAACTAAAGAACAAACAAACAGTGATGAACAGCATGATAACTGAAATGAAAAATACACTAGAAGGAATCAGTA
Organism: Delphinapterus leucas; assembly: GCF_059928025.1. Taxonomy (NCBI): domain Eukaryota; kingdom Metazoa; phylum Chordata; class Mammalia; order Artiodactyla; family Monodontidae; genus Delphinapterus; species Delphinapterus leucas. Next base: position 84,422,392 of record NC_143150.1, read on the forward strand.
GCAGAATAACTGAGGCAGGAGAATGAAAAAGTGAGCTGGAAGATAGAATGATGGAAATAACTGCTGAGGAGAAGAAAAAAGAAAAAATGATGATAAGAAATGAGGACCATCTCAATGACCTCTGGAACAAGATTAAATGCACCAATATTCAAATTATAGGGGTCCCAGAAGAAGAAGAAGAGAGAGAAAGTGTCTGAGAAAATATTTGAAGAGATTATAGTTGAAAATTTCCTTAACATGGGGAAGGATATAGCCACCCAAGTCCAGAAAGGGCAGAGTCCCATACAGGATAAACCCAAGGAGAAACACACCAAAAAACATATTAATCAAACAAACAAAAATCAAATTCAAAGAAAAAATATTAAAAGCAGCAGAATCCTCACAATGTTATCAGCTGATTTTCCAATAGAAACTCTGCAGGCCAGAAGGGAGTGGCAGCATATATTTAAAGTGATGAAAGGGAAAAACCTACAACCAGGATTACTTTACCCAGCAAGGATCTCATTCAGATTCAACAGAGAAATCAAAAGCTTTACAGACAAGCAAAAGCTAAGAGAATTCAGCACCACAAAACCAGCTCTATGAAAAATGCTAAAGGAACTTCTCTAGGCAGGAAACACAAGAGAAGAAAAAGACTCACAAAAGCAAACCCAAAACAATTAAGAAAATGGTAATAGGAATGTACACATTGAAAATAACCTTGAATGTAAATGAATCAAATGCTCCAACCAAAAGAGCACACTGGCTGAATGGATACAAAAATAAGACCTGTATATGTGCTGTCTACAAGAGACTTACTTCTGACCTAGGGACACATACAGACTGAAAGTGAAGGGATGGAAAAAAGATATTCCATTCAAATAGCAATCAAAAGAAAGCCAGTGTAGCAGTAGTCATATAAGATAAAATAGACTTTAAAATAAAGACTGTTACAAGAGACAAGGAAGGACACTACGTAATGATCAAGGGATCAATCCAAGAAGAAGATATAAAAATTTTAGATATTTATGAACCCAACATAGAAGCACCTCAATACATAAGGTAAATGCTAACAGCCATAAAAGGGGAAATCAACATTAACACAATAATAGTGGGGGACTTTAACACCCCACTTACACCAATGGACAGATCATCTAGACAGAAAATTAATAAGGAAACACAAGTTTTACAACACACAATAGACCAAATAGACTTAGCTGATATTTATAGGACATTCCATCCGAAAGTGGCAGAATACACTTTCTTCTCAAATGCACATGGAACATTCTGCAGGATACATCACATCTTGGGTCACTTATCAACCCTCAGTAAATTTAAGAAAATTGAAATCATTTCAAGCATCTTTTCCAAAAATGATATGAGATTACAAATCAAGTACAGAAAAAAAAAGGAAAACAAAAACAAAAACATGGAAGCTAAACAATATGCTACTAAATAACCAAGAGATCACTGAAGAAGTCAAAGAGGAAATCAAAAAATTCATGGAAACAAATGACAATGAAAACATGACGACCCAAAACTTATGGGAAGAAGCAAAAGTAGTTCTAGAGAAAGAAGAACAAACAAAACCCAAAGTTAGTAGGAGGAAAGAAATCATAAAAATTAAAGCAGAAATAAATGAAATAGAAATGAAGAAAACAATAACAAAAATCAATGAAACTAAAAGCTGATTATTTATGAAGATATATAAAAATGATAAACCTTTAGCCAAACTCATCAAGAAAAAAACTGAGAGGATTCAAATCAATAAAATTAGAAATGAGAAAGGCGAAATTACAACTGATATTGCAGAAATACAAAGGATCATAAGAGACTAAAACAAGCCAATAAAATGGACAACCTGGAAGAAACAGACAAATTCTTGGAAAGGTACAACCTTCCAACACTGAACCTAAGAGAAATAGAAAATATAAACAGACAAATCACAAGTAATCAAATTAAAACTGTGATTAAAAAAATCTTCCAATAAACAAAAGTCCAGGACCAGATAGCTACACAGGCGAATTCTATCCAACGTTAATGAGGAGCTAACACCCTTCTTTCACAACTCCTCCAAAAAACTGCAGAGGAAAGAACACTCTCAACTCACTCTATGAGGCTACAATCACCCTGATATCAAAACCAGTCCAGATATCACAAAAAAAGAAAATCACAGGCCAATATCACTGATGAACATAGGTGCAAAAATCCTCAACAAAATGCTTACAAACAGAATCCAACAACACATTAACAGGATCGTACACTATGATCAAGTGGGGTTTATTCCAGGGGTGCAAGGATTTTTCTATATATGCAAATCAATCAATGTGATACACCATATTAACAAACTAAAGAATAAAAATGATATGACAATCTCAATAGATGCATAAAAAGCTTTTGACAAAATTCAACACAAATTTATGATAAAAACTCTCCAGAAAGTGGGCACAGAGGGAACATACCTCAACATAATAAAGGCCATATATGACAAACCCACAGCCAACATCATTCTCAATGGTGAAAAACTGAAAGCATTTCCTCTAAGATCAGGAACAAAACAAGGATGTCCACTCTTACCACTATTATTCACCATAGTTATGGAAGTCCTAGTCATGGCAATCAGAGAAGAAAAATAAATAAAAGGAATCCAAATTGGAAAAGAAGTAAAACTGTCACTGTTTGTAGATGACATGATAAATAGAGAATCCTAAAGATGCTACCAGAAAACTAGTAGAGCTAATCAATGCATTTGGTAAAGTAGCAGGGTACAAAATTAATGCACAGAAATGTCTTGCATTCCTATACACTAATGATGAAAAATCTGAAAGAAAAGTTAAGGAAACACTCCCATTTACCACTGCAACAAAATAATAAAATACCTTGGAATAAACCTACCTAAGGAGGCAAAAACCTGTACTCAGAAAACTATAAAACACTGATGAAAGAAATCAAAGGTGACAAAAACAGAGGGAGAGATATACCATGTTCTTGGATTGGAAGAATCAATATTGTGAAAATGAATATCCTACCCAAAGCAACCTACAGATTCAGTGCAATCCCCATCAAAGTACCAATGGCATTTTTCATAGAATTAGAACAAAACATTTCACAATTTGTATGGAAACACAAAATACCCCGAATGGCAAAGTAATCTTGAGAAAGAAAACCAAAGCTGGGGAAAGCAGGCTCCCTGACTTCAGACTATACTACAAAGCTACAGTAATCAAGACAGTATGGTACTGGTACAAAAACAGAAATATTAATCAATGGTACAGGATAGAAAGCCCAGAGATAAACCCATGCACCAATGGACACCTAATCTATGACAAAGGAAGCAAGGATATACAATGGAGAAAAGACAGATGCTTCAATAAGTGGTGCTGGGAAAACTGCCCAGCTACATGGAAAAGAATGAAATTAGAACACTCCCTAACACTATACACAAAAATAAACTCAAAATGGATTAAAGACCTAAATGTAAGACTGGACTCTATAAAACTCTTAGAGGAAAACACAGGAAAAACAGTCTTTGACATAAATCACAGCAAGATCTTTTTTGATCCATCTCCTACAGTAATGGAAATAAAAACAAAACTAAATAAATGGCACCTAATTAAACTTAAAAACTTTTGCACAGCAATCAAAATCATAAACGAGACAAAAAGGTAACACTCAGAATGGGAGAAAATATTTGCAAATGAAGCAACTGACAAGGGATTAATCTCCAAAGTATACAAAGAGCTCATGCAGCTCAATATCAAAAAAGCAAACAACCAATCCAAAAATGGGCAGAAGACCTAAATAGACATTTCTCTAAAGAAGATATACAGATTGCCAAAAATCACATGAAAGGATGCTCAACATCGCTAATCATTAGAGAAATGCAACTCAAAACTACAATGAGTTATCACCTCACAACAATCAGAATGGCCATCATCATAATATCTACAAACAATAAATGCTGGAGAAGGTGTGGAGAAAAGGGAACCCTCTTGCACTGTTGGTGGGAATATAAATTGATAGAGCCACTCTGGTGAACAATATAGAGGTTCCTTACAAAACTAAAAATAGAACTACCATATGACCCAGCAATCCCACTACTAGGTATATACCTTGAGAAAACCATAATTCAAAAAGACACATTTACCCCAATGTTCATTGCAGCACTATTTACAATAGTCAGGACATGGAAGCTACATAAATATCCACCAATAGATGAATGGATAAAGAAGATGTGGTAAATACATACATTGGAATATTACTCAGCCATAAAAATGAACGAAATTGGGTTATTTGTAGAGATGTGGATGGACCTAGAGACTGTCATATGGAATGAAGTCATTCAGAAAGAGATAAACAAATATTGTATGTTAATGCCTATATGTGGAATCTAGAAAAATGATACATATGAACCAATTTGCAGGGCAGGAATAAAGATGCAGACATAGAAAACCGACGTTGGACACAGTGGGGGAATGGGGGGTTGGCATGAATTGGGAGATTAAGGTTGACATATATACACTACTATGTGTAAAATAGATAGCTAGTGGGAACTTGCTGTATAGCACAGTGAGCTCAGCTTGGTGCTCTATGGTGATCTAGATGGGTGGGATGAGAGGCAGTGGGAGGGAGGTCCAAGAGTGAGGGGATATATGTATACATATCGTTGATTCACTTTGTACAGAAACTAACACAACAGTGTAAAGCAACTGTACCCCAATTTTTAAAAAATCACCGTAACAGAGAAGCCTTCCTTGACTGTTCTATGTCAAACAGTTCTCCCCAGTCCTTTCTCTCATCTTATTCCTACCTGACAAAAACCTTTTGTTTATTGTCTTTCCCCTCCACTAACACACGCTCATTAGAATACAGTCTCCAAAAAGGCAGGGGATTTGTAGGCTTTCCAGTCTTGTGCAGTGATGGCACAGAGTAGATCATCAGTAAACATTTGTTGAATGAATGAATTAATGAATCTCATAACACAATGTACTTTTGTATTGATTCCTTTGTCTATCACATGTCCTTACCCTTGAAGGCTGAGGAAAAACTAGGAAGGAACTCAGAGCAAAGTAAATGTAGGGGTGAGCTCTACTAGTCTAGGCAAGAACAGCCTAGCCCACCAGATCCTGGCATCCCACAATGGGAGTTGGGGGTCAAAACTACTGTTTGTGAAATAGAGAGTGTGCAAGGTGTCCTTTTTGCAATTATCCCTTATGAATCCCTTTTGCCTCTGTGTAGACAGAAATTATCTGCAATCCCAGGAAGCAGAATGAATGACAACAAACCAATTGCTCTGGGAAAGCCACCTGAAGCCTTTGGAGAAGGATTTCTATTGTTTGCCTATAGTAATTGTTAGTGGGTTCACAAACCTTTCATTGTCCTAGGAAGTGAATAACCATATTTCATCAACCATATTTTATGACAGCTATATCCTGCTGCTATATCCTCTCCCAAAGAAAAAACAACATGAACGCAAAGGGACAATCAAATATTAAAATGGAAGCACAGCAATACCTAACATATTCCATGCTTACTAAATGCAGGAGGCTGGCTGTGGAGTCAGCACATAGTTCCTTCCCCACCCTCCACGCCAGGGTGTAGATAGCAGAGTTCAGTGTGTGTGACATGTACAAGTGGCTCTTTGCTCTAGGACAAGATTGTACTCCCACTGATGAAAGTAACCAGGAGAGTTCCAGTTGAATTCATGTTTCCTTTGTTTTTAGGACCCCATAGACCAGGGACTTTAGAGAGAAAGAACACTAAGTGAGGCTTTCTTCTTTATCTGAATCCACTGGATTCAACGACATGGCCATTCAGAATGTCATTTTAAGGTTTTTAAAACCAATTGAGACGAGGGATGGAGGAAGGTGCTTTAGCTAAATGTTACTGAGAAACCTAGAATCAACACAGGCCCTTGATGGGAGTTGACACCAGAGATGCAATGAAACCTAGCACATTAAAGAAGGGAGGGTCTTTGTGCCTTGCATGTGTAATTCCAGAGACAGCTGAACTGGTAAGTTAGAGAGCGCTGGAAGTTGTGGCATTCCATTGACCAAATAGAAATAAATACATACATACATATAGACAATCCATACCTTAAAAAGAAAACCCAGAGTGAAATATTAGACCTAAAACCTTAAACAACATGTTTTCATCTCTTTGACCTGTGGGATATCATTAGGCTCCATCCAGACCTGCCACCCTCCAGAAGCAGAAACATGAGAAAAATAAACTTGGAAGAGATGCCACTGATCTGTATGAGGCCTTCTAACAAATTTCCACCACACCAGTTCTTTTATTTAATGGCAGAAGGGAGCTGGTGAAGCCCTCCTCCCCAATACAATCTTCCAGACTGTACATGGACATGTGAATGACATATTAGCCAAGGTGGCCTTGGCTTCCCTATTGAAGCATCCTGCCCTTCTTTCTTTGCATGCCATTTTGACTTGAGCTCCTATCTCTTCCAGCTGGATCTCCCAGTCACTTGGGCTTGGGTCTATGGATGTGGTACTAAAGAAAAGACAATAAAGATGAACAGTGGGAACTTTCACGTGACACATACTTGGTAAATGTTGGAATCAAATTCAACACTCATCTCTAGGAAGAAACCTTGGCCGTCAATCTGTTAAGAAAGGAAACACCACTCTACATGGTCTTGATATATTACAGACACTCAGCAGTGAGATCAGCCACAGGCAATGAATCCGGCACTCGATAAATATTTGTAGAATAAATTATTTTTTCCAAATCTTCTGCAATGCCATGGCACCTCTCAGGAAACAGAAATTTTCCTCTTGAGCTATAACTGCAGAGCCTATTGACTCTTCAGTTAACTAATGTGCAACTTGGCAACATTGCCCAGGATGCACCTCCTGAGAATCAACTGGATATTAGAACAAGTTTGGAGGCTGGTATGAGGGAGAAAAACTGTCCTCTCTGTACAAATTCCCCCAACACATGTATTGTCATAGTAAGGTGAGTCAGTGCCATCCTTCTCAAAATCTAATTTCCAGGATCTATTTCCCACAGTTGAACTAGTGCACTGTCCCTTTAAGAAGCCAGGCAAGATGGAGCCTTCCCAGCTTACGGTTAGAAGCTTTAAGCAGCCAGATAGGGATGCTGGAGGGTGAGAAAAAGAAAGGACGCCTGGAAGGGATAAGTCAAGGCTCTAAGGACAGGAGAGGAAATCAAGGCTCTAATCATACAATCAGCAAACTCTGAGAGTACCTATCCCGTGGGTGGCAGCTCCCCTAGGCTTTAAAGCACCACCCCTCCTCCGCTCCCCTCCTTTTCTTACCCCACCCTACCCTGACCCACCCTCCGGATCCTTCTTGAAAGAGTCTCTTTCTGTAAGGTGGCTCTTTACCCCCCGCCAGCGGAGACCCCAGTGAGGGTGGCAAAAGGAAGGGGAGGGGTGAGGAGGCAAAATGAAAGGGACTTACTTTCGGATTCTGCGCCTCCAAAGGCATCCTCTCCTCCCAGCCCCGGGCCAGGCCGACGGGGCGGGGCCGGGGTTGAGCTGGTGGACTCGGGGTCCTCACTCCCTCGTACTACAAACCTAGTTCAGTGGAGAGTTAGGGTGAATGGGCACCGACTAGGGGCGGTGTACACTCGATTTTAATTATCTCAAAAGGAGACAGAAGGGTTTGAGAGAGTCGATCGGGGTAGGAATGGAGGTGAGCTCTAAAACCCTCTTGTCCTCCCTTTCTGGCTAGCTTCTCCCGCCTGGCATTAGCGATATCAGGGGCTATGGTTTTCTTTTTTCTTCCTTTTGGTTTCTCCCAGCTGCCTGTCCCAGACCCCACCCAGCGGCTCCACCCCATCCACTGCTACACATTCTGTCAATCACCAGCCCCTTTAAAGCTGCACCGCACAACTTGGGTTTTCATCTCTCTTTGGCGGGCAGAGAGAATCACGGGGTTCCTGGCACTTCCAACAACCCCTCCGACCTTTCTGTTGAGTTTAAGAAGCTGAGGTTAGTTGCTAGTGGCGGCCTCCTCTCCCCCTCTGCCCCGAAGCTTGCACAGTCGGCTCCACCCGAATTCCTTCCGGCCGGCTAGGCCACCAAACCCCACCCCATCTCTTTTCTTTACTTTGTTTATGGTAAAAAGTGGTTCCCTAGGCTGCCAGATCGCCAAGAAAGTTCCTGCAGCGCCCTCATTGGCGCTGCCCACTCTCGTACAGTTTCTGTACTGAAGTGGCTACAGCAGATTTCCTGTTCCTGGGGCCCCTCCGTTTTGCCTGGCCCGATGTGCTCAGTCTTCTCTATCTCTCATTGTGTAAATCTCCAGGTTTATGAATAGAATCGGGGAAGAGAATGTGGGGATTCCCAGAAATGTGCTTCATTCCTCTCACCCAAAACAACAGTCCTATGCCAGCACCCCACTCCATAACTAGGCTGCTCAAAGTTGGAGAAGGGCCCTGAGGTCCCATCCACAGCTATTAGTGGAAATCCAGAATGACCCATCAGAAATCATAGTTAATTCCATTCTCCATTCCAGTTAATGGGAACACCTGGTTGTTCGGGCCAAAAATCTTGGAGCCACCCTTGAATCCTCTTTTTCTCTCATGTTTCACATACAGTTCTTCAAAAAATCCTATTGGCCCTGTCTTTAAAATTTGTCCAGAATCTCTCACCATTTCCTAGTCCAAGACACCACCATCAATAGATCCAGCCTCTTTGACTTGATTTATAAAAACCTTGTTCACTCTCCTCTAGCAACACTGATCTCCTTTTTATTACAATATGCTAAGATCTGTCCGACCTCAGGGACTCTGCACTTCCTTTTCTTTCTATCTGGTTGTACCCATGGTGGGCCCCTATATCCTTCAGATCGCAGGAAAGGGAGATTAAAGTAGCTCAGATGGCCCAGGCACTCTCTGTGACCTAATCCCTTTTTATTTTATCACAGCACTGATCACAATCTAAAACAATCTTAGATGTGTGTTTGCTTCTGTGGTAAAATGTATTTCCCACTAGAGTATAAGCTCAGTAAGAGCAGGGACTTCATTTATTTTGTTCTCTGCTCTGTCCTCAGCACACTGAACAGTGGCTGCCGTATAGTAGGAGCTCAGTTAATATTTGTTGAAAGAACAATTGAAGGCAATTTCTTCTTCTTCTTTTTTTTTGCGGTACGCGGGCCTCTCACTGTTGTGGCCTCTCCTGTTGCGGAGCACAGGCTCTGAATGCGCAGGCTCAGTGGCCATGGCTCATGGGTCCAGCGGCTCCGCGGCATGCGGGATCCTCCCAGACCGGGGCACGAACCCGTATCGCCTGCATCGGCAGGCGGACTCTCAACCACTGCGCCACCAGGGAAGCCCGGCAATTTCTTCTTGTATCTATCTGGATGTTATCTGTTTTTAAACAACAAACAGGACTTCCCTGGTGGTACAGTGGTTAAGAATCTGCCTGCCAATGCAGGGGACATGGGTTCGAGCCCTGGTCCGGGAAGATCCCACGTGCTGTGGAACAACAAAGCCCGTGTGCCACAACAACTGAGCCTGCGCTCTAGAGTCCACAAGCCACAAGTACTGAACCCACACGCCACAACTACTGAAGCCTGTGCGCCTAGAGCCTGTGCTCTGCAACAAGAGAAGCCACTGCAATGAGAAGCCAGTGCACCACAACGAAGAGTAGCCTCTGCTTGCCACAACTAGAGAAAGCGCATGTGCAGCAATGAAGACCCAATGCAGCCATAAATAAATAAATAAATTTATAAAAACAAACAAACAAAAAAGGCAGCAGAGAATTACACCTGTTGTGAACCACTGGCCCCATGTATTCTCTTAGAACATCTGGATACCTTGTCTCTGAGCTGTTAGCAATGGTAGTTGGAGCAGTAGTAGTATGCTTTTAGGTTGGCTTTTAGGGTTTGCAGCTGATTGCTGAGGGTTAAGTGTTCTTAGTTTTGTCAAGTCAGTGCTAGGGAGCATAGTTCTTGAGGGGCTGGTTCATCTGAATTAATAGAATCTTTGTCTTTAGATGTGTTCCTTTTTTGGGATCAGATTATCTGTATATGCTCTCTTGTACCCCCAAGATGTATTATTAACTCATTGGATTCCCACAACCTCCCTATGAAGTAGACATTATTATTATTATCCTCATTTTACAGGTGAGAAAACAAAAGCCCAGGGAAAGAGTGACTTGCCAAAAATCACACCCCTAGGAAATGGTGAAACCTAGGAATTGAACCAAGGTAGTACAGCTCCAGATATACACACTTTCCCACCACATACTATACCTATTTCTTAAACTAAACTTATAATCAATCATGATATTGGGAAGAGCAGACAACCCAGTTTGCTGGATGTTAATTGGTTAAAGAGGAAGGGGAGCAGCTGAAAATAGACTCATTGGTTACATAAAGGAAGAAGGATGATTTGAGCAATTCTGTAAGCTGTGACTTTTATGCAAGGTCATATGAGGCAGCCATTTCCCTTTTCTAGTGGAAGGAGCTAGGGCTGTTTAGCTTCAGGAATAGAAAACTCAGGAGGAAAAGAATCCTGTCTTTTAGCCCTGTCTTAAGCTGTCATTGACACATCCTTGATTGCTTATCCATCATGTGGTCTAACCTCAGCTATGTCTGTTCATAGAAGCTACTTCAGCTCGGCCCAATTCTCTAGACTTCTGACCATGGATGATAGATACCTCTTGCTATGTTGCTACCTATACCTGAGCACAATACCCCAGGGAGATTTGAAAGATTCTATAGTTATGTTCTCAGCACAGTGCTAAGCACTGTAGAGCGTAGGCAGAGAAAGGACCCACAGGATCAAAGGTCAGAAGTTTCCTTTATACCCAGTACTACCACTTATTTGCTGTGTGAATACATGTAAGACTGCATGCAAGGGCTTCATATTCCTCATTGCACAATAAGGAAGTTGAATTAATGGTTACCAAAGGCTCCTTCCATCTCAGAAGTTCTGTCAGTTCCCTATGGTCAGCTCACTGATGTCAGAAAGTTCTTATGATGGGAAAAGGCTTACAATATCAATCTTCTGGGAGAGTGAACACATTCCCTTAATTTCATTCTTCTTGATGTTAGATTTTAGTAGAGAACACTTGGGATGGAGATTGATGTCCAATTAACAAGGATTTACCTCTTTGGAATTGGTTTGAAACCATGGGTTGTCCCGTAATGGCCATGTCTGGTGTCTGTGATATGTGAACCTTCCTTAATGACCATCGTAACTTATTCCAGGGAAATATCCCTGACTCAACTAGTTTCTCTCTCCCAGGAACATGACATTTTGAGTTGAAACAGAGATTGGGATTACTGGGGGGTAGGGAGTCACTTTAAAGTGGAGAGAAGATCCATAAATGTACACTGCTTTTGTACCCAGATCTAACCTGGTTCCTGCTGTTTCTGAGTCAGCTCTTCCCTTAACCCTGTGAGATAGCCCACTATCCTTTCAATAAGTTCCCTAGTCCCCTATTTTTTTTAACTTTTATTAATTATTCTAGCTAGAGTCTACTTATTTACTGCTATAATCACTATGTGCCTGGAAAAAAGTTGAAGCTCAATACTTTTTATAACAAGTATTTATTGAACTTATTTTTCTACCAGACATACAGTGAGTATGTAGCAGTAAATAAGAAGATGAACAAGCTCGCCCCAACCAAGTCATTGGTCCAGACCTGATCCAAATCCTCACTTCTCTATGCTTCCATTACTTCCACATTGTCTTAGGATACAGTTGTATAGATGCTATCTTACTGGACTGTACAAGCTCCTTGGGAATATGGTCTGTGTCTTTTTCATTTTCAAATCTTTTGCAATGACTACCTCAGAGTTTTGTACATAATAGACACTCAAGGCATATTGGAATGAATTCAGTTCTGCACTACACATGTAACCTCAGTCATTCATGTAGCAAACCAAAAAGCCTCCCAGATATGAAAAGTAGCTGTGATGCCATGGAAAGAAGACTGGATTTGGAATGAGGAGACTTCCATTTCTAAATTTGTCATTGCGTAGCTGTTTTGCTTGTGGCAAGTTACCTAATTCCTTTGAGCTCTAGCTTCTTCAAAATACAAAATACAAAAATACAGGAGACAATAATAATACTTCTTTCAAGCTCCTCTGTGCACATCCTAAGGTGGCTAAGGAAGTAGAGAGTGATCATCTCCATGTTACTAAATCAAGTGGCGACTTTTCAGTTCTTAATTTGCTTTACCTTTTTTTGGCATAGTTGACCGCTGTTGTTTTTGTGAAGCATTTTTTTTTCTCTTGGCAAAAATACTTCCATGATTTTACTCTTGCCTCACTGACTTCTCCTTTTTAGTCTCCTTTTCTCCTCCTCTAACTAAGTCTATATATTAGAGTACCTCAAGCCATCTCCTTAACCCTCTTTTCTTTTCTATCTATGCTCTCTCCCTAGGGTGATCTCATTCAGTTCTGTAGCTCTGACTATAAGCTGATGAATACCTAGATCTGTCTCAAAACCAAACCTCTCTGAACTCTAGATACATATATAGATTCTCTCTGAACCTTAGTTTTCTTATCTGTAAAGTGGGGACAATAATAACACCCACCTCAAGATTGGATTCTTGCTACCTCTTCTCAATCTATTCTTTGAGTAGCCAGATTAATCTTTTAAAATTGGCCAACCAGAGCATGTTATTCCTCTGCCTAACGACTTCCATTGCACTTAAAAAGCCCAGATCCTCACTATGATTTAAAAGGCAATTTGTAGTCCCTCCCTGGGCTGCTGCTCCAAACTCATCTTCAATTACTCTTCCCTCAAGTCTCAGTGCTCCAGAGTCACTCATGTTCCTTTCTATAGTTCCTCAAGATTGGCGTGCTTTTGCCCAACTCAGGACCTTAACACATGCTATTCTTTCACATGAAGTACTCTTCTACTCACTCTTTACCTGGTTTGCTTCTATTAATTATTCAAATAGAAATTAACAATAGAGTAATGCAACGCAATGACCAGATTTTAATAACATAATGTTGAATGGACAAAGCAAGCCCCAGAAGACAGACAGCACAAGATTTAATATCAATTGATAAAGTTTGAAAATAAGTAGAACTAAGAAATATGTAGCCCATTCATTTCATATATACATATATATAATAAAACTATTTTTAGGTCAAGGGAATAAGAGATACTTCTAGATACTTCTAGGTTACTTCTGAGGAAGGAGAATGGGATAGAATAGATACCCATAGGTAGATATAAGTTATTGGTAATGTACTAGCTTTTGGGTTGAGTGGTGTTTCCCTGATATTTGTTATATTATTTTTTAAAAATGATGTAAATGGACAAGGAATAATGTGTCAAGGACTAAAGATTATCATTAATCTAATTCTACATAACTGAACTCCACTAACAATGTTTTTAGAAACTATAAAAGACCAGAGAAGAATACTGGAATTCTCTCAGAATGAGAAAGCTATTTTAAAACATGACACCAGTGGAAACACCACAAAGCAAAACATAAGTAGATTTGTTAACAGACAAAAGTTAAATATCCCACTACATACCATAAGTAAAGGCAAAAGGCAAAGGACAAATTGGGTGAAAGTATTTGCAACAAAGGGTTAATGTCCTTAATATATAAAGTGCTCTTATAAATATTAAGAAAAATAGTCATCAGCATGGAGAAAGTGAGTCATCTTAAAGCAAATTTTATTTTATTTTCAGCTTTGAGGTATAATTGACAAATAAAATTATATGAGTTGAAAGTGTACAACATGATGATTTGATAATTGAGAAGTGATTATCAAAATCAAGTTATCTAATACATCCATCATCTCATGTAGTTACCTTTTTTATCCAGTAGTAAGAATGCTTAAGATCTACTTTCTTAGTAAATTTCAAGGATGAAATACAATATTATTAACTATAGTCACATGTTGTTCATTAGATCCTCAGGACTTATTTATCATATAACTAAAAATTTGGACACTTTGACTAACATTTTTCCATTTCCCCCACCTCCCAAACCCCTGGCAACCATCATTCACTCTCTTTCTCTGTGAATTTGACTTATTATTTTTTCAGATTCCACATATAAGTGATACCATACAGTATTTGCCTTTCCCTGTCTGGTTTAGCATAATGCCCTCCAGGTTCATCCATGTTGTTGCAAATGGCAGGATTTCCTTCTTTTTACAGCTTAATAATAGTCTATTATATGTATATTATAATATACATTATATTATATATGCCACTATTATAGTGTATATATATATATATATATATATATATATATATATGTGCCACATTTTCTTTATGCATTCATTTTTCAGCACACACTTAGGTTCTTTCTATAGCTTGGCCGTTGTGAATAATGCTGAAATGAACATGGGAGTGCAGCTCTCTCTTCAAGATACTCATTTTGTTTCCTTTGGATATATACCCAGAAGTGGGATTACTGCATCATATGGTAATTCTATGTTTAATTTTTTGAGAAACCTCCATACTATTTTCCATAATAGCTATACCAAGTAACATTCCACCAACAGTGTACAAAGGTTCCCTTTTCTTCACATCCTCACCAACATTTTTTATCTCTTGTCTTTTTGATAATAGCCATCATGACAGGTGTGAGTTGATTCCTCATTGTGGTTTTGATTTGTATTTCCCTGTTGATTGATAATGTTGATCATATGTTCAAGTATCTGTTAGACATTTGTAAGTCTTCTTTGGAAATATTCAGGTCCTTTGTCGATTTTTTAATCTGAACATTTGTTTTGTTTTGTTTTTTGCTTTTGAGTTATGTGAGTTCTTTATATATTTTGAAAATTAACACTTACCAGAAATGTGGTTTGCAATATTTTCTTTCATTCCATAGGTTGCCTTTTCATTTTGCTAATGGTTTCCTTTACTGTGCAGAACCATTTAGTTTATTGTAGTCCCACTTGTTTATTTTTGCTTTTGTTGCTTGGCTTTCGTTGTCATATTCATGAAATTATTGCCAAAACCAATGTCAAGGAGATTTTAGCCCTGTTTTCTTCAATTAGTTTTAGAGTTCCAGGTCTTACCTTTAAATATTTAATCCATTTTGAGTTAATTTTTGTGAGTGGTGTAAGATAGGAGTCCAGTTTCATTCAACTGAACGTGAGCATCCAGTCCGAAACATTTATTGAAGAGACTATCCTTTCCTCATTGTGTGTTCTTTGCTCCCACGTCAAAGATTAGTTGAGCATATATGCACGGGTTTATTTTTGTGCACTCTATTCTGTTCTCTTGATGTATGGGTGGTTTTTACTAGTTTTTTGTTTTGTTTTGTTTTGTGTTTTTTGTGGTACGCGGGCCTCTCACTGTTGTGGCCTCTCCCATTGCGGAGCACGGGATCCGGATGCGCAGGCTCAGAGGCCATGGCTCACAGGCCCAGCCGCTCCACGGCAGGCGGGATCCTCCCAGACCGGGGCACGAACCCGTCACCCCTGCATCGGCAGGCAGACCCTCAACCACTGCGCCACCAGGGAAGCTCCGTATGGGTGGTTTTTATGTCAGAACCACACTGTTTCGATTACTATACTTTTGTAGCATAATTTGAAATCAGGAAACTTGAGACCTCCAGCTTTGTTCTTCTTACTCAAGATTGCTTTGAGTATTCAGAGCCTTTGGGGTTCCATACAAATTTTAGGATTTTTGCTTATTTCTCTGTAAAAAATTGACATCAGAATTTTGATAGGGGTTGCACTGAACCTATAAATCACTTTGGGTAGTATGGACATTTTATCAATATTTATTCTTCCAACCCAAGAACTCAGACTATCTTTCCATTAATTTGGGTCTTCATCAATTTCTCTCATCAGTGTCTTATAGTTTTCAGTGTACAGGTCTTTTACCTACTTAGTCAAATTTATTCCTAAGTATTTTATTATTTTTAATGCTATTGTAATGGCATTGCTTTCTTAATTTCTCTTTCAAGTAGTTTGTTGTCAGTGTATAGAAACATAACTGAGTTTTGTATGTTGATTTTGTATCCTTCAACTTTACTGAATGTGTTTAGTAATTCCAACAGTTTTTTTGTTTTGTTTTTTGGAGTCTTTAGGGTTTTCTCTATAGAAGATCAGGTCATTTGCAAACAAAGATAATTTAACTTCTTTCTGACTTGTATACCTTTATTTCTTTTTTTCCTATTTTTTTTGGCCTAATTGCCCTGTCTAGGACTTCCAATAATATGTTGAATAAAAGTGGGAAAAGTGGGCATCCTTGTCTTTCAGCTTTTTAGCGTTGATTATAATGTTAGCTGTGGGCTTGTTATTATAGCCTTTATTATGTTGAGATACACTCCTTCTATAACTAATTTGTTGAGAGTTTTTATCATGAAAGGATATTGAATTTTTCAAATGTTTTTCCTGCATCTATTGAGGTGAACATATGATTTTTATTCTTTATTCTGTTAACGTGATGTATAACATTTATTGATTGTATATGTTGAACCATTCTTACATGCCAGTGATAAACCCCACATGATATATTATCCTTTTAATATGCTGGTGAATTAAGTTTGCTAGTAGTTTTTGGAGGATTTTTGCATCCATGTTCATCAGAAATATTGGCCTGTAATTTTCTTTTCATGTAGTATCCTTTCCTGGCTTTGGTATCAGGAGAAAGCTTGGTTGATAAAATGAGCTTGGAAGCATTCCCTCCTCTTCAACTTTTTGGAAGAATTTGAGAAAGATTGGCATTAATTCCTGTTTAATTGTTTGATAAAATACATCAGTTAAGCCATCTGGTCTGGGGTTTTCTTTGTTGGGAGATTTCTTATTACTGATTCAATCTCCCTACTAATTATAAGTCTATTCAGATTTTCTATTTCTTCATGATTCAGTTCTTGGTAGGTTGTATGTTTCTAGGATTTGTCTATTTCTTCTTGGTTATCCAATTTGTTGGCTGATTATTGTTTATAGCAGTCTTTTATGATCCTTTTTATTTCTGAAGTATCAATTGTAATGTCTCCTCTTTTGTTTCTGGTTTTATTTTAATCATCTCTCTTCTCTTAGTCTAGTTAAAGATTTCTCTTCTTTCCCTGTCTTTAAAAAAAAACAGCTCTTAGTCTTGTTGATCTTTTCTATTTTTTTCTGTTCTCTTTTATATTTATTTCTGTTTTGATTTTTGTTATTTCCTTCCTTCTGCTAACTTTGGACTTAGTTTGTTCTTCTTTTTCTAGTTCCTTGAGGTATAGAGTTTGAGGGGTTTTTTTTTGAGAGATTTATATAAATGTATATATATATATTTTTTTCTTAATGTTGGTGTTTATCGCTATAAACTTCCCTCTTAGAACTACTTTTGCTATATGCTGCAAATTTTGGTGTGGTGTGTTTTCATTTTTGTTGCCTCAGGACATTTTTTGATTTCTTCCTTGAGACATTTATTATTTAAGAATGTATTATTTTGTTCCCACATATTTGTGAATTTTCCAGCATTTGTACTGTTTTTGATATCTAGTTTCATACCACTGTGGTTGGAAAAGATACTTTATATGATTTCAGTCTACTTAAATTTGTTAAGACTTGTTTTGTGACCCAACATATATCCTGAAGAATATGTATTCTGCTGCTGTTGTACGTATGCCTTTTCTCCATCCTACAAATCCAGAGTGGGTGCTGAGAGCCTCCTATTTGTTTTTTCTAGGGTGGTGCCCTGAAATGCTTAAGTCTGTGAGCCTTTATCTCTCACATTTGGGTCTGCTTTCTGTGCTTGCACACTAGCAAATACCAGCACTCACTGTCTACAAGAGTACATGTGAGGACCTGGCCATTGGAGGATTAAAGAGAGTGAAGGTGAGATGGGCAGAGCATTTGGGGTACATGTGTGTCAGTTTGGGTGTTCTTCAAGTGAGCATCCCTAGCAATTCATGGGCAGGATTCTTGATGGTGTCCAAGAATAAGTTAATAGGAAGAACAATGAAGAAGTTAGTAGTGTTCCTTTGATGAGTTCTGAGCCCTGGCTGCTATGCTCCCAACCTCTCTTAACCCCTCAGCCTTGCAGATCACCTTAGTAATCTGGGTAAGGTGAGAAAGAATGGGGCCTTTTGGGCAGCATCCTGTGTGTCTGGGAAAGCCATTCACCCACATCTCTCACTTTCCCTTATGAGAAAAATTGTGTGTTGAGGGGATCTCCCTAGGCATTGAGTCATACCACCTTGAGAAAGGGATGATATGGGCAAAGTGAAGTTGCTCCTCTTAAACTCTTCAATGCATCTATTCTCAGACTTTTTTGCTCCAACAGTGCTCTGGACTCACGGACTCCCACAAAGGTACTCTCATCTGTGGGTAATGGACAAAATCAATGTTACATGGAGAAATGACAGTAGAGAACTCCTCTTTTGCCATCTTCCTGTCATCACGCCCTTAAAGCAAATTGTAAAAATCAGTAATTTGGAAAGGACAGTCAATTCAACAATTAGTTTTGGGAAAATTATGTCCACATGTAAAATAATTAAGTGACCCTTACCTTATATCATATACAAAAATTAACTCAAAATGGATTAAAGGCCTAAATGTAAGAGATACCACTATCAGACTCTTAGAAGAAAACATAGGGGGAAATCTTCATGAAATTGGATTCCACATTGATTACTTGGATATGACATCAAAAACTGAGGCTACAAAAGAAAAAAAACTAAATACATTGGATTTAATCAAAATTTAAAAATTTTCTGCACAATCAAGAGAGTGAAATGAAGACCCACTGAATGAGAGAAAATAATTTCAAATCATATATCTTATAAGAGATTAGTATATAAAGAACTCTTACAACTCAAAAAAACAACAAAATAACCCAATACAAAAAATGGACAAAAGAGTTTAATAGACATTTTTCCAAAGAAGATATACACATGGCCAGCAAGCATATGAAAATATGATCAACATTACTACTCACTAGGGAAATACAAATCAAAACCACAATGAGATAACACTTCATATCCATTGGGATGGTTATTATCTTAAAAAATAAGAAAATAGATGTTCGTGAGGATGTGGATAAATTGGAAACCTTGTATATTGCTGATGGGAATGTAAAATTGTGCAGTCATTGTGGAAAATAGCATGGTATTTCCTTAAAAAATTTAAACATGAAATTACAATATGATCCAGCAATCCACTCCTAGGTGTATACTTAAAAGAATTGAAAGCAAGGAGTCAAACAGATACTTGTACACTAATGTTCATAGCAGCATTATTCACTATAGCCAAAAGGTATGAACAACCCAAATGTCAACTAATGGATGAATGGATAAGTAAACTACAGTATATGCATACAATGGAATTTATTCTGCCTTAGTTTAGTTAACATCTGGAAGAATGAAATTCTGATATATGCTAAAACTTGGATGAACATTTAACAGACACAAAAGGACAAATGTTGTATGATTCCACTTATATGATATACTTAGAAAAGGCAAATTATTCAATAATAGAGACAGAAGGTAAAGTAGAGATTACCAGAGGCTGGTGAGGAAGGAGGAAGTGGGAAGTATTGACTAATAGGTAGAGAATTTCTGTATGGGATAATGAAAAAAGTCCAGAAATGCATAATGATGATGGTGGCACAACATTGTGAATGTACTTAATTGTATTCTTGAAAATGATTACTAAAAAAATCATCCGCACATGGATTAATATCCATATTTAGCAGTACCTATCTGTATGAAAAGACATTTTCAAACGTGAAATACATAGAATCTCATTGCAAATCATCATTGACAGACACATTTCAATTGATTTTGGTAATAGGAACAATAACTTTGAAATATTACCTTAAAATTTAATTGTTGGATGAAGGTTGTCAAAAAGTACAAACTTTCAGGTATAAGATAAATAAGTACAACTTGTACATGTACAGCATGATGACTATATTTAACACTACTGTATGATATATATGAAAGTTGTTAGAGTAAATCCTAAGAGTTCTCGTTACAAGAAAAAATTTATTTACTTTTTTTGCATTTTCTTTTTATTGTATCTATATGGGATGGTGGATGCTGACTAAATTTATTGTGATAATCGTTTTAATATGTATGTAAGTCAAACCATTATGCTGTATACTTTAAACTTATAAAGTCATATATGTCAATTATATCTCAGTAGAAATGGAAAAAATTTAAAAATCAAATTAAAAAAATTTATATATATATCACTATTTTAAAAATAATTCTCAATATTAAAACTATATTACAAAAATTATATTCAACTATAATAATATTATAATTATATTATATTATTATTAGAATTTCATCAATAAAATATTTATAGGAATAAATATCAATAATTTGCCTTTTACTCTCTCCTTCATCTGGGGAGCCAGTGAGCCCACAGGAAATATGGAACTGCACTTCTCTTTGCCATAGGTTATCTCTCTATGGGAGAGAAAAATTTTGCTAGTACCTTCTACTTCTGAGAGGGAATGAGTATCTGGAACTTCCACCATCAGAAATCTAATACTTCATTTTAAATCCTGAAGTCTCTACATATATTCTGCTAAAAGTAAATAACTGGGGAACTTCCCGTCTATTTAAGATGATATAGATCTATTTTTCCTTGCTCCCATCCACTAAGCACAACTATAAACCCTTGAAATTATTCAAGAGACAACCAAAGGAGAAATCTGCGGTAAGAAGGTCGTAAGAAGAAGGTGAACGTGTTTGTGACCTCAGGACTAGAGAAACATGTCAGCATGCCATCTTATGTCCCCTTTCCACACACAACAAAAGAAGGTGACTCAGAACCAGCATTTCCTAACCTTCAACCTAGCA
This sequence comes from Delphinapterus leucas, assembly GCF_059928025.1. Taxonomy (NCBI): domain Eukaryota; kingdom Metazoa; phylum Chordata; class Mammalia; order Artiodactyla; family Monodontidae; genus Delphinapterus; species Delphinapterus leucas. The sequence goes on from NC_143150.1 coordinate 84,443,093, forward strand.
ACAAAAGACAACCCAAGTAAGCAATTATACTCCAATAAAGATGTTTTTTAAAAAAAGACAACACAAGTAGGCCCATTTATCCCCTAGATTAAAAGGGAATCCTTCTGACACCACAAGCAAGGGGTAATCCATTGGGAGCCCCACGAAGTATAAGAGTTCAGGGGAAGTCCTCTCCTTCCCTGAAGATCCTGAGACTGCTAAGACATACCCAGGTGGACAGACAAAACTAGCAAGAGAGACTGAGCCACAGTAAGCAGCCTGGCCTGAAGGGCTTCTTTTTCCCCATCGGTCATGAGGTTCCCTTCACACTGAGATTATTGGACCAGGCAAGCAGATCCCCCTTCAATCCTACAGGCCTGAGAATCTCACTTGCCCAGAGAAGCCAAGGAGCACAAATAGAGGAATCCCACCACAATAAGCATCTGGCTCAGGAAATACTCACCATCACCACTGCAGGGCATCATTTCCCTCCACAACAAGGGCCTTCAAGGGAAGCATCTTTGATCTTGTAGCCATAAGACTTCCCTCTTCCACCTGGGGACCAGGTAACCTAGAGAAACCCAGAAGCCTGGTCTGGGGAAACCCTTTTTGCCACTTCATGTTCCACCAGCAGGGTCCAGTGACAGCCCTAATGGCACCAAGTCAATCAAAATAAGACCAGAACGATTTAAACTGTCATTAAAACCACAGGCAACCAAAGTAGGTATGCTAAACTGAAACAAAGTAACTGCCTTCTGAAATAAATTATATTAAGGTAGTAGACAAAATTTTCAGGATACAATAGAAAATCATACGTCATGCCAAAGGTCAAGAAAATCACAACTCGAATAAGTAAAGGTAATCAACTTATACCAACGCTGAAATTTTGAATTGGTGGAATTATCTGGCAAAGATTTTTTTTTACATCTTTATTGCAGTATAACTGCTTTACAATGGTGTGTTAGTTTCTGCTTTATAACAAAGTGAATCAGTTATACATATACATATGTTCCCATAACTCTTCCCTCTTGCGTCTCCCTCCCTCCCACCCTCCCTATCTCACCCCTCTAGGTGGGCACAAAGCACCAAGCTGATCTCCCTGTGCTATGCGGCTGCTTCCCACTAGCTATCTATTTTATGTTTGGTAGTGTATATATGTCCATGCCACTCTCTTGCTTTGTCAGAGCTTACCCTTCCCCCGCCCCATTTCCTCAAGTCCATTCTCTAGTAGGTCTGTGTCTTTATTCCTGTCTTACCCCTAGGTTCTTCATGACATTTTTTTTCTTAAATTCCATATATATGTGTTAGCATACGGTATCTGTATTTCTCCTTCTGACTTACATCACTCTGTATGAGAAAAGGGAGAAGACTCAAATCAATAGAATTACAAATGAAAAAGGAGAAGTAACAACTGACACTGCAGAAATACCAGAGATCATGAGAGATTACTACAAGCAAATCTATGCCAATAAAATGGACAAACTGGAAGAAATAGAAAAATTCTTATAAATGCAAAACCTGCTAAGAAAGAATCAGGAAGAAATAGAAAATATGAACAGACCAATCACAAGCACTGAAATTGAAACTGTGATTAAAAGTCTCCCAACAAACAAAAGCCCAGGACAAGATGGCTTCACAGGTGAATTCTATCAAACGTTTAGAGAAGAGCTAACACCTATCCTTCTCAAACTCTTCCAAAATATAGCAGAGGAAGGAACACTCCCAAATTCCTTCTACGAGGCCACCATCACCTTGATACCAAAACCAGACAAGGAGATCACAAAGAAAGAAAACTACAGGCCAATATCACTGATGAATATAGATGCAAAAATCCTCAACAAAATACTAGCAAACAGAATCCAACAGCACATTAAAAGGATCATACACCATGATCAAGTGGGGTTTATTCCAGGAATGCAAGGATTCTTCAATATACGCAAATCTATCAATGTGATAAACCATATTAACAAATTGAAGGAGAAAAACCATATGATCATCTCAATAGATGCAGAGAAAGCTTTCGACAAAACTCAACACCCATTTATGATAAAAACCCTGTAGAAAGTAGGCATAGAGGGAACTTTCCTCAACATAATAAAGGTCATATATGACAAAACCACAGCCAACATCATCCCCAATGGTGAAAACCTGAAACCATTTCCACTAAGATCAGGAACAAGACAAGGTTGCCCACTCTCACCACTCTTATTCAACATAGTTTTGGAAGTTTTAGCCACAGCAATCAGAGAAGAAAAGGAAATAAAAGGGATCCAAATCAGAAAAGAAGAAGTAAAGCTGTCACTATTTGCAGATTACATGATGCTATACATAGAGAATCCTAAAGATGCTGCCAGAAAACTAATAGAGCTAATCAATGAATTTGGTAAAGTAGCAGGATACAAAATCAGTACACAGAAATCTGTGGCATTCCTATACACTAATGATGAAAAATCTGAAATCGAAGTCAAGGAAACACTCCCATTTTACCACTGCAACAAAAAGAATAAAATATCTAGGAATAAACCTACCGAAGGAGACAAAAGACCTGTATGCAGAAAATTATAAGACACTGATGAAAGTAATTAAAGATGAAATAAAGAGATGGAGAGATATACCATGTTCTTGGATTGGAAGAATCAACATTGTGAAAATGACTCCACTACCCAAAGCAATCAAGCGATTCAATGCAATCCCTATCAAACTACCACTGGCATTTTACACAGAACTGGAACAAAAAATTTCACAATTTGTATGGAAACACAAAAGACCCCACATAGCCAAAGCAATCTTGAGAATGAAAAATGGAGCTGGAGGAATCCAGCTCCCTGACTTCAGACTATACTACAAAGCTACAGTAATCAAGACAGTATGGTACTGGCACAAAAACAGAAAGATAGATCAATGGAACAGGATAGAAAGCCCAGAGATATACCCACGCACATATGGTCACCTTATCTTTGATGAAGGAGGAAGGAATATACAGTGGAGAAAGGACAGCCTCTTCAGTAAATGATGCTGGTAAAACTGGAAAGGTAAATGTAAAAGTCTGAGATTAGAACACTACCTCACACCATACACAAAAATAAGTTCAAAATGGATTAAAGACCTAAATGTAAGGCCAGAATCTATCAAACTCTTAGAGGAAAACATAGGCAGAACACTCTATGACATAAATCACAGCAAGATCCTTTTTGACCCACCTCATAGAGAAATGGAAATAAAAACAAAAATAAACAAATGGGACCTAATGAAACTTCAATGCTTTTGCACAGCAAAGGAAACCATAAACAAGACCAAAAGACAGCCCTCAGAATGGGAGAAAATATTTGAAAATGAAGCAACTGACAAAGGATTAATCTCTAAAATTTATAAGCAGCTCTTGTAGCTCAATAACAAAAAAACAAACAGCCCAATCCAAAAATGGGCAGAAGACCTAAATAGACATTTCTCCAAAGAAGATATACAGACTGCGAACAAACACATGAAAGAATGCTGAACATCATTAATCATTAGACATATGCAAATTAAAACTACAATGAGATATCATCTTACACCAGTCAGAATGACCATCATCAAAAAATCTAGAAACAATAAATGCTGGAGAGGGTGTGGAGAAAAGGGAACACTCTTGCACTGCTGGTGGGAATGTGAATTGGTACAGCCACTATGGAGAACAGTATGGAAGTTCCTTAAAAAATATAAATAGAACTACCATATGACCCAGCAATCCCACTACTGGGCATATACCCTGAGAAAACCATAATTCAAAAAGATTCATGTACCAATATGTTCATTGCAGCTCTATTTACAATAGCCAGGACATGGATGCACCCTTAGTGTCCATCAACAGATGAATGGATAAAGAAGATGTGGCACATATATACAATGGAATATTACTCAGCCATATAAAGAAACGAAATTGAGTTATTTGTAGTGAGGTGGATCGACCTAGAGTCTGTCATACGGAGTGAAGTAAGTCAGAAAGAGAAAAACAAATACTGTATGCTAACACAGTTATATGGAATCTAAGGGAAAAAAAGTTCATGAAGAACCTAGGGGTAAGATGGGAATAGACACAGACGTACTGGAGAATGGACTTGAGGATATGAGGAGGGGGAAGGGTAAGCTGTGACAAAGTGAGAGAGTGGCGGGCATATATACAGTACCAAACATAAAATAGATAGCTAGTGGGAAGTAGCCGCATAGCACAGGGAGATCAGCTCGGTGCTTTGTGACCACCTAGAGGGGTAGGATAAGGATGGTGGGAGGGAGGGAGACACAAGAGGGTAGAGATATGGGAACATATGTGTATGTATAACTGTTTCACTTTGTTATAAAGCAGAAACTAACACACCATTGTAAAGCAATTATACTCCAATAAAGATGTAAAAACAAACAACAAACAAACAAAGAGTCATGTACGAAAATGTTCATTGCAGCTTTATTTACAATCGCCAGGAGATGGAAACAACTTAAGTGTCCATCATCGGATGATTGGATAAAGAAGATGTGGCACATATATACAATGGAATATTACGCAACCATAAAAAGAAACAAAATTGAGATATTTGTAATGAGGTGGATGGACCTAGTTTCTGTCATACAGAGTGAAGTAAGTAAGAAAGAGAAAGGCAAATATCATATGCTAACACATATATATGGAATTTAAGAAAAAAAATGTCATGAAGTACCTAGGGGTAAGACAGGAATAAAGAAACAGACCTAGTATGGAATGGATTTGAGAATATGGGGATGGGGAAGGGTAAGCTGTAACAAAGTGAGAGAGTGGCATGGACATATATACACTACCAAACGTAAAATAGATACCTAGTGGGAAGCAGCCGCATAGCACAGGGAGAGCAGCTCGGTGCTTTGTGACCACCTAGAGGGGTGGGATAGGGAGGATGGGAAGGAGGATGGGAGGGAGGGAGACGCAAGAGAGAAGAGATATGGGAACATATGTGTATGTATAGCTGATTCACTTTGTTATAAAGCAGCAACTAACACACCTTTGTAAAGCAATTATACTCCAATAAAGTTGTATATATATATATATCACAGATGAAGGAGAAAGTTAAAAACCTACAATACCAAGTATATGAAAAGGAAAGAGGCAAACTACCTGAAGAAGAATTCAGAGTAATGATAGTAAAGATGACCTAGAATCTCAGTAATAGAATGGTAGCACAGATTGAGAAAAAACAAGAAATATTTAACAAAGATCTAGAAGAACTAAAGAACAAAGAAACAGATGAACAACAAAATAACTGAAATGAAAAATACACTGGAAGAAATCAATAGCTGAATAACTGAGGCAAAAGAACGAATAAGTGAGTTGGAAGACAAAATGGTGGAAATAACTGCTGAGGAGTGGAAAAAAGAATGAAAAGAATTGAAGACAATCTCAGAGACCTCTGGGGACAACACTAAATGCACCAACATTCAAATTGTAAGTGTCCCAGAAGAAAAAGTGAAAAAAATAATCTTAGAAAACATTTGAAGAGATTATAGTGGCAAACTTCCTTAACATGGGAAAGGAAATAGTCACCCATGTCCAGGAAGCAAAGAGAATGCCATACAGGATAAACCCTAAGAGAAACACACCAAGACACATATTAATCAAACTAAGAAAAATTAAATTCAAAGAAAAAATATTAAAAGCAGCATGGGAAAACCAAAAAATAACATACAAAGGAATTCCCATAAAGTTATCATCTGATTTTTCAGCAGAAACTCTGCAGGCCAGAAAGGAGTGGTGGGATATACTTAAAGTGATGAAAGAGAAAAACGTACAACCAAGATTACTCTACCCAACAGTGGTCTCATTCAGATTCAATGGAGAATTCAAACTTTTGAGACAAGCAAAAACTAAGAGAATTCAGCACCACCAAACCAGCTTTAAAACAAATGCTGAAGAAACTTCTCTAGGTGGAAAACACAAGAGAAGAAAAAGACCCACAAAAACAAACCCAAAACAATTAAGAAAATGTAACAGGAACATACACATCGATAATAACCTTGACTGTAAATGGACTAAATGCCCCAACAAAAAGACACAGACTGGCTGAATGGTTACAAAAACAAGACCCATATATATTCTGTTTACAGGAGACCCACTTCAGACCTAAGGACACATACAGACTGAAAGTGAAGGGATGGAAAAAGATATTCATGCAAACAGAAATCAAAAGAAAACTGGAGTAGCAATACTCATATCAGACAAAATACAGTTTAAAATAAAGACTATTACAAGAGACAAAGAAGGACACTACATAATGATCAAGGAATCAATCCAAGAAGAAGATATAACAAATATAACTTTTTATGCACCCAACATAGGAGCACCTCAATGCATAATGCAAATGCTAACAGCTATAAATGGGGAAATCAACAGTAACACAAAAATATGGGGGAAGTTAACACCTCATTTACACCAATGGACAGAGCATCAAGACAGAAAATTAATGAGGAAACAAAAGCTTTAAATGACACAATAGACCAGGTAGATTTAATTGATATTTATAGGGCATTCCATCTGAAAATAGCAGATTGCACTTTCTTCTCAAGTGCACATGGAACATTCTCCAAGATAGATAATATCTTGGGTCACAAATCAAGCCTTGGCAAATTTAAGGAAATTGAAATCATAACAAGCAACTGTTCTGACCACAACGCTGTGAGATTAGAAATCAATAACAGGAAAAAAATGTAAAAAAAACAAATGCATGGAGGCTAAACAATACGCTACTAAATAACCAAGATATCACTGAAGAAATCAGAGGAAATCAAAATATACCTAGAGACAAATGACAACAAAAACATGACAACCCAAAACATATGGGATGCAACAAAAGCAGTTCTAAGAAGGAAGTTAATAGCAATTAAATCTCACGTCAAGAAACAAGAAAAACTGCAAATAAACAATCTAACCCAAAACCTAAAGCAACTAGAGAAAGAATAACAAAGAAAATCCAAAGTCAGTAGAAGGAAAGAATTCATAAATATTGGAGCAGAAATAAATGAAATAGAAATGAAGAAAACAATAGCAAACATCAATAAAACTAAAAGCTGGTTCTTTGAGAAGATAAACAAAATTGATAAACACTTACCCCAACTCATTAAGAAAAAAAGGGAGAGGACACAAATCAATAAAATTCGAAAAAAAAATAGGAGAAATCACAACTGACACCACAGAAATAAAAAGGATTATAAGAGACCACTGCAATCAACTATATGCCAATAAAATGGACAACCACGAAGAAATGGACAAATTCGTGGACAGGTACAATTTTCCAAGACTGAACCAGGAAGAATTAGAAAATATAAACAGATCTATCACAGTAACAAAATTGAAACTGTAACTAACAATCTTCCAAAAATCAACAGTCCAGGACCAGATGGCTTCACAGGCGAATTCCATCAAACATTTAGAGAAGAGCTAACACCCATCCTTCTCAAACTCTTCCAAATATTTGCAGAGGGAGGAACACTCCTAAATTCATTCTACAAAGCCACCATCACCCTGATATCAAAACCAGAAAAAGATATCATCACAAAAAAAAGAAAATTATAGAAGGACATCACTGATGAGCATACATGCAAAAATCCTGAACAAAATACTAGCAAACAGAATCCAAAAACATATTAAAAGGATCATACACCATGATCAAGTGGGATTTATCACAGGGATGCAAGGATTTGATACACCATATTAACAAATTAAGGAAGAAAAACCATATGATCATGTCAATAGATGCAGAAAAAGCTTTTGAAAAAATTCAACACCTATTTATGATATAAATGAGAACGGGCATAGACGGAACCACCTCAACATAATAAACATAATAAAGGCCATACATGAAAAAAACCACAGCAAACATTATACTCAGTGGTGAAAAACTGAAAGCATTTCCACTAATATCAGGAAGAAGACAAGGATGTACACTCTCACCACTCTTATTCTACATAGTTTTGGAGGTCTTAGCAACGGCAATCAGAGAAGAAGAAGAGATAAAAGGAATGCAAATTGGAAAAGAAGTAAAGCTGTCACTGTTTGCAGATGACATGATACTATATATAGAAAATCCTATAGGTGCCACCAGAAGACTACTAGATCTAATCAATGAATTTGCTAACGTTGCAGGATACAAAATTAATGCACAGAAATCTCCGGCATTCCTATACAGTAGCAATGAAAAATCAGAAAGAGAAATTAATGAAACAATCCCATTTACCATTGCAACCAAAAGAGTAAAATACCTAGGAATAAACCTATGTAAGGAGGAAAAAGACTTGTACTCCAGAAACTATAAAACACTGATGAAAGAAATCAAAGATGACATAAACAGATGGAGAAATATACCATGTTCTTGAATTGGAAGAATAAATATTTTGAAAATGACTATACTACCAAAAGCAATCTACAGATTCAGTGCAGTCCCTATCAAATTACCAATGGCATTCTCAACAGAATTAGAACAAAAAAATTTACAATTTATATGTAAACACAAAAGACCCTGAATAGACAAAGCAATGTTGAGGGGAAAAAAAGGAGCTGGAGGAATCAGGCCCCCAACTTCAAACTATACTGCAGAAAGACAATAATCAAGACAGTACAGTACTGGCACAAAATCGGAAGTATAGATCAATGGTACAGGATAGAAAACCCAGAGAGAAACCCATGCACATATGGTCACCTAATTTAGGACCAAGGAGGCAAAGCATACAATATAGAAAAGACAGTTTCTTCAATAAGTCGTGCTGGGAAAACGACATCTACATGTAAAAGAATGAAATTAGAATACTCGCTAACACCATACACAAAAATAAACTCCAAATGGATTAAAGACCTAAATATAACACCAGACACTACAAAACTGGTAGAGGAAAACATAGGAAAAACAATGTTTGACATAAACCACAGCAAGGTCTTTTTTGAACCACTTCTTACAGTAATGAAAATAAAAACAATAAATAAATGTGACCCAATGAAACTTAAAATCTTTAGCACAGCAAAGGGAACCATAAACAAGATGAAAAAACAACCCTCAGAATGGATGAAAATACTTGCAAGTGAAGCAGCGGACAAAGGATTAATCTCCAAAATATACAAACAGCTCATGGAGCTCAGTATCAAAAAAACAAACAATCCAATTTAAAAATGGGCAGAAGACCTAAATAGACGTTTCACCAAAGAAGGCATACAGATGGCCATGAGGCATATGAAAAGAAGCTCAACATCACTAATTATTAGAGAAATGCAAATCAAAACTACAATGAGGTATCACCTCACACTGGTCCGAATGTCCATTATCAAAAAATCGAGAAACAATAAAAGCTGGAAAGGGTGTGGTGAAAAGGGAACCCTTCTGCGCTGTTGGTAGGAATACAAATTGATACAACCATTATGGAGAACACTATAGAGGTTCCTTAAAAAGTAAAAATAGGGCTTCCCCAGTGGCTCAGTTGTTAGTAATCTGCCTGTCAATTCAGGGGACATGGGCTCGAGCCCTGGTCCGGGAAGACCCCACATGTTGCGGAGCAACTAAGCCCGTGCACCATAACTACTGAGTCTGCACTCTAGAGCCCATGAGCCACAAGTACTGAGCCCATGTGCCACAACTACTGAAGTCCCCGTGGCTAGAGCCCGTGCTCCACAACAAGGGAAGCCATCACAATGTAAAGACTGTGCAGCATGACGAAGAGTAACCCCTGCTCACTGTATAACCAGAGAAAAGCCCGTGTGCAGCAATGAAGACCCAATGCAGCCAAAAATAAAATTAATAAAATAAAAATTAATAAATTTATTTTAAAAAACTAAAAATAGCACTACCATATGACCCAGCAATCCTACTACTGAGCATATAGCCTGAGAAAACCATAATTCAAAAAGAGTCATGTGGGAGACCTTCATGATGGCGGAGTAGGACGTGGAGATCACCTTCTTCCCCACAAATACATCAGAAATACATCTACGTGTCAAAAAACTCCTAAAAAAGCACCTACTGAAAGCTGGTAGAAGACTTCTGACTTCTCAAAAGGCAAGAAACTCCCCACGTACCTGGATAGGGTAAAAGAAAAAACAGAGACAAAAGAATAGGGACAGGACCTGCACCTCTGGGAGGGAGCTGTGAAGGAGTAAAAGTTTCCACACACTAGGAAGCCCCTTCACTGGTGGAAACAGGGGGTGGCAGAGGGGCAAGCTTCGGAACCACGGAGGAGAGCACAACAATAGGGGTGCAGAGAGCAAAGAGGAGAGATTCCCACACAGAGCATTGGTGCCAACCAGCACTCATCAGCCTAAGAGGCTTGTCGGCTCACCCACTGGGGTGGGTGGGGGTTGGGAGCTGAGGCTCAGGCTTCGGAGGTCAGATCCCAGGGAGAGTACTAGGGTTGGCTGCATGAACATAGCCTGAAGGGGACTAGTGTGCCACAGCCAGCCGGGAAGGAGTTGGTGAAAAAGTCTGGAAATGCCTAAGAGGCAAGAGAGCATTGTTTCAGGCAGCACGATGAAAGGGGATTCAGAGCACTGCCTAAATGAGCTCCAGAGACAGGCACGCACTGCGGGTATCAGCGTGGACACAGAGATGGGCATGAAATGCTAAGGCTGCCGCTGCAGCCACCAAGAAGCCTGTGTGCAAGCACAAGTCAATTTGAACGCCACCCCTCCAGGGAGCCTGTGCAGCCCACCATTTCTAGGGTCCCGTTATCCAGGGAACACTTCCCCGGGAGAACACAAGGTATGCCTTAGGCTGTTGCAACATCACGCCGGCCTCTGTCACCATAGGCTTGCCCCACATTCCGTACCATTCCCTCCCTCCAGCCTGAGTGAACCAGAGCTCCCGATCAGCTGCTGCTTTAACCACGTCCTGTCTGAGCGAAGAACATATGACCTCAGGCGACCTACATGCAGAGGTGGAGCCAAATCCAAAGCTAAACCCCAGGAGCTGTGGAAACAAAGAAGAGAAAGGGAAATTTCTCCAAGCAGCCTCAGGAGCAGCCAATTAAATTTCCACAATCAACTGGATGTACTCTGCATCTCTGGAATACTTGAGTAGACAACTAATCATCCCAAAACTGAGGCAGTGGATTTTGGGAGCAACTGTAGACTTGGGATTTGCTTTCTGCATCTAATTTGTTTCTGATTTTATGTTTATCTTAGTGTAGCAATTAGATTTTATTATCATTGGTAGATTTGTTTATTGATTTGGTTGCTCTCTTCCTTTTTTTAAATATATAGATATATTGTTTTTCCTTTTTCTCTTTTTGTGAGTGTGTATGTGTATGCTTCTTTGTGTGATCTTGTCTGTACAACTGTGCTTTTACATTTGTCCTAGGGTTCTGTCTGTCCGTTTTTTGCTTTGTTTTGCTTTTATTAGTATAGTTTTTAGGGCTTGATATCATTGGTGGATTTGTTTTTTTTTCGTTTGGTTGCTCTCTTCTTTCTATATTTTTTAAATTACATTTTAATAAGTTTTAAATTTTTATTTTAATAAATATTTTCTTTGCTTTTATTTATTTCATTTTTTTTCAATTTTCTTCTGAGCCATGTGGCTGACAGGGTCTTGGTGCTCTGGCTGGGTATCAGGCTTGTGCCTCTGAGGTGGGAGAGCCAAGTTCAGGACATTTGTCCACCAGAGACTTACCAGCACCACATAATAAAAAATGGCGAAAGCTTTCCAGGAGATCTCCATCTCAATACTAAGACCCAGCTCCACTCAACCACCAGCAAGCTACAGTGTTGGACACCCTACGTCAAACAACTAGAAAGACAGGAAAACAACCCCACCTATTAGCAGAGGGGCTGTATAAAATCATAATAAGTTCACAGACACCCCAAAACACACCACTGTACATGGTCCTACCCACCAGAAAGATAAGATTCAGCCTCATCCACCAGACACAGGCACCATTCCCCTCCACCAGGAAGCCTAGACAAACCACTGAACCAACCTTAGCCACTGGGGACAGACACCAAAAACAACAGGAACTACGAAACTGCAGCCTGTGAAAAGGAGACCACAAACCCAGTAAGTGAAGAAAAATGAGAAGACAGAGAATCACACAGCAGAAGAAGGAGCAAGGTTAAAACCAACAGACCAAACAAATGAAGAGTAAATAAGTAGTCTACTTGAAAAAGAATTCAGAGTAATGAGAGTACAGATGATCCAAAATCTTGGAAATAGAATGGAGAAAATACGAGAAACATTTAACAAGGAACTAGAAGTACTAAAGAGCAAACAAACAATGATGAACAAAACAGTAAATGAAATTAAAAATTCTCCAGAAGGAATCAATAGCAGAATAACTGAGGTAGAAGAACAGATAAGTGACCTGGAAGACAAATTAGTGGAAATAGCTAATGTAGAGCAGAATAAAGAGAAAAGGATGAAAAGAAATGAGGACAGTCTCAGAGACATTGGGGACAGCAATAAATGCACCAGCGTTCAAATTATAGGGGTCCCAGAAGAAGAAGAGAAAAAGAAAGGGACTGAGAAAATATGTGAAGAGATTATAGTTGAAAACTTCCCTAATATGGGAAAGGAAATAGCCAGCAGAAGGAAAGAAATCATAAAGATCAGATCAGAAATAAATGAAAAACAATAGTAAAGATCAATAAAACTACAATCCAGTTCTTTGAAAAGATAAACAAAATTGATAAATCATTAACAAGACTCAACAAGAAAAAAAGGGAGAAGACTCAAATCATTAGAATTAGAAATGAAAAACAGAAGTAAGGACTGACACTGCAGAAATACAAAGGATCATGAGAAATTACTACAAGCAGCTATATGGCAATGAAATGGACAACCTGGAAGAAATGGACAAATTCTTAGAAAAGCACAACCTTGCAGGACTGAACCAGGAAGAAATAGAAAATATAAACAGACGAATCACAAGCACTGAAATTGAGACTGTGATTTAAAATATTCCAGCAAACAAGAGTCCAGGACCAGATGGCCTCACAGGCAAATTCTATCAAACATTTATAGAAGAGCTAACAACTATCCTTCTCAAACTCCTCCAAAATATAGCAGAGAGATAAACACTCCCAAACTCATTCTACAAGGCCACCATCACTCTGATACCAAAACCAAAGATGTCACAAAGAAAGAAAACTACAGGCAAATATCACTGATGAACATAGATGAAAAATCCTCAACAAAATACTAGCAACAGAATCCAACAGCACATTAAAAGGATCATACAACATGATCAAGTGGGGTTTATCCCAGGAATGCAAGGATTCTTCAATATATACAAATCAATCAATGTGATAAACCATATTAACAAACTGAAGGAGAAAAATCATATGATCATCTCAGTAGGTGCAGAAAAAGCTTTTGACATAATTCAGCCTCCATTTATGATAAAAACCCTCCCGAGAGTAGGCATAGAAGGAACTTACCTCAAAATGATAAGGGCCATATATGACAAACCCACAGTCAACATCGTTCTCAATGGTGAAAAATTGAAACCATTTCCTCTAAGATCAGGAACAAGACAAGGTTGTCCACTGTCACCACTATTATTCAACACAGTTTTGGATGTTTTGGCAAGTAATCAGAGAAGAAAGAGAAATAAAAGGAATCCAACTTGGAAAAGAAGAAGTAAAGCTGTCACTGTTTGCAGGTGAAATGATACTATACAGAGAGAATCCTAAAAATGCGACCAGAAAACTACTAGAGCTAATCAATGAATTTGGTAAAGTTGCAGGATACAAGAATAATGCACAGAATTCTCTTGCATTCTTATACACTAATGATGAAAAATCTGAAAGAGAAATTAAGGAAACACTCCCATTTACCATTGCAACAAAAAAATAAAATACCTAGGAATAAACCTACATAAGGAGACAAAAGACCTGTTTGCAGACAACTATGACACTGATGAAAGAAATTAAAGAGGATACAAATAGATGGGAAGATATACCATGTTCTTGGATTGGAAGAATCAACATTGTGAAAATGACTCTACTACCCAAAGCAATCTACAGATTCACTGCAATCCCTATCAAACTACCAATTACATTTTTCACTGAACTAAACAAATAATTTCACAATTTGTATGGAAACACAAAAGATCCCGAATAACCAAAGCAATTTTGAGAAGGAGAAACGGAACTGGAGGAATCAGGCTCCTGAACTTCAGACTATACTTCAAAGCTACAGAAATCAACACAGTATGGTACTGGCAGAAAAACAGAAATATAGATCAATGGAACAGGATAGAAAGCCCAGAGATAAACCCATACACATATGGTCACGTTATTTTTGATAAACGAGGCAAGAATATACAGTGAAGAAAAGACATCCTCTTCAATAAGTGGTGCTGGGAAAACTGGACATGTAAAAGAATGAACTTAGGACACTGCTTAACACCATACATAAAAATAAACTCAAAATGGATTAAAGACCTTAATGTAAGGCCAGACAGTATAAAACTCTTAGGGGAAAACATAGCCAGAACACTCTATGAGATAAATCACAGCAAGATCCTTTTTGACCCACCTCCAATAAAATGGAAATAAAACCAAAAATCAATAAATGGGACCTAATGAAACTTAAAAGCTTTGCACAGCAAAGCAAGCCATAAACAAGATGAAAAGACAACCCTCAGAATGGGAGAAAATATTTGCAAATGAAGCAACTGACAAAGGATTAATCTCCAAAATATACAAACAGCTCATGCAGCCCAATACCAAGAAAGCAAACAACCAATCCAAAAATGGTCAGAAGACCTAAGTAGATATTTCTGCAAAGATGACATACAGATAGCCAAGAGGCACATGAAAAGCTGCTCAACATCACTAATCATTAGAGAAGTTCAAGTCAAAACTACAATGAGGTATCACTTCACACCATTCAAAATGGCCATCATCAAAAAATCTACAAACATAAATCCTGGAGAGGGTGTGGAAAAAAGGGAACCCTGTAGCACTGTTGGTGGGAATGTAAATTGATACAGCCACTATGGAGAACATTATGGAGGTTCCTTAAAAATCTAAAAATAGAACTACCATACCATCCAGGAATCCCACTACTGGGCATATACCCTGAGACAACCATAATTCATAAAGAGTCCTGTACCACAACATTCATTGCTGCTCTATTTACAATAGCCAGGACATGGAAGCAACCTAAGTGTCCATCGACAGATGAATGGATAAAGAAGATTTTGCACATATATACAATGGAATATTACTCAGCCATAAAAAGAAATGAAATTTAGTTATTTGTAGTGTAGTTGATAGGCCTAGAGTCTATCTACCACAGTGAAGTAAGTTTAAAAGAGAATAACAAATACCATATGCTGACACATATATATGGAATCTGAAAAAGAGAAATAGTTCTGAAGAACCTAGGGGTAGGACAGGAATAAACACGCAGATGTAGAGAATGGACTTGAGGACACAGGCAGGGGGAAGGGTAAGGTGGGACAAAGTGAGAGAGTGGTATGCACATATATACACTGAAAAATGCAAAATAGATAGCTAGTGGGAAGCAGCCGCATAGTACAGGGAAATCAGCTCGGTGCTTTGTGTCCACCTAGAGGGGTGGGTTAAGGAGGATGGGAGGGAGATGCAAGAAGGACGAGATATGAGTATATATATATATATATATATATATATATGTATAGCTGATTCACTTTGTTATAAAGCAGAAACTGACACACCCTTGTAAAGCAATTATATTCCAATAAAGATTTTTTAAAAATTCATGTACCATACATTCATTGCAGCACCATTTACAATAGCCAGGACATGGAAGCAAGCTAAGTGTCCATCGGCAGATGAATGGATAAAGAAGATATGGCACACATATACAGTGGAATATTACTCAGCCATAAAAAGAAATGAAAATGAATTATCTGTAGTGAGGTGGATGGACCTAGAGTCTGTCATATAGAGTGAAGTCAGAAAGGGAAAAACAAATACTGTATGCTAACGCATATATATGGAATGTAAAAAAAAAAAAAAGGTACTGATGAACCTAGTGGCAGGGCAGGATTAAAGACGTAGACATAGAGAATGGGCTTGAGGACACGGGACATGGAGAGAGACACTGGGGCGAAGTGAGAGATTAGCATCAACATATATACCCTGCCAAATGTAAAATAGTTAGCTAGTGGGAAGCAGCCACGTAGCACAGGGAGATCAACTTGGTGCTTTGCGAGGACTTAGAGGGGTGCGATAAGGAAATTGGAGGGAGGCTCAATAGGGTGAGGATATGGGGATATATGTATGCTTATGGCTTATTCACTTTGTTGTACAACAGAAACTGACAGAGGATTATGAAGCAATTATACTCCAATGAAAGTTTATTAAAAAATAAACAATCCCCCTTCAAAAAATAAAGAAATAGAAAAAGCTTGTTAAAGTTTCCCTGTATCCCAATTCCACTCCTCCTTGCAATTGGTCCTGATCGCTTACTTTCCCTTGACTTTCTCTCTATCAGTTATCTTATGTAACATGTGTTTTCTCTTCTCTGCCCCCACAAGCATCCTAATGTTGAATTCAGCCCCTTTACCAGTTTCCACAAGAAATCCACTTCAAGTATTTTGTGATTTTTTAAACTCTGCTGAGAATGATTTTGAGAGTTTTATAAGGAGAGTTAAATACTGTCCTGCTAGATCCAACCTCTCGCCCTCAAACACTCACATACATTCAAGTTATCTCTACCTCCCTCCTCTATCTTCTCTTTCTTCTCGTCTCCAACCTCACTTACCTCTAAGCCTGGAAGAGAGAATTTATTAGTCTTAGTGAAAGTCAAACACATTTGAAAATAACTAATAACTTCATGCCAATTCTTCCATCAAAAATGTATCATACTAGAAGATCTTTCCATAGAATGTAGTCAGTGATCTTCATGAAATAGAAAAACGATTCCAGTAGGATTATTGTGAAATGATGATAAATCAGCAGCCTCTCTGGGAAAATGTGTTACTCCCTGACCGAGACCCACAGCCTACCCTACCTTAAACGTGCTCAGAACACTTATATTAGTCTACAGTTGGGCATCACTTAACACAAAGCCTATTTTATAATAGTTTTGAATACATCATGCAATTTATTGAATACTGTACTGATTTTGAAAAATAGAATGGTTGTATGGGTACAAAACGTTTGCAAGTATATCATTTGTTTATTCTTGTGATCGCATGTCTGACTGGGAGCTGTGGCTCACTGCTGCTTGCCCAGTGCCACGGGAGAGTATCGTACTGCATATCACTAGCAATGGAAAAGATAAAAATTCAAGATTCAATGTACAGTTTCTAGTAAATGTATACTGCTTTCACACCAGCGTACAATCAAAAAATCATAAGTCAAACCGTTGTAAGTTAGGGACCGTCTGTATTGAATTTTTATTATATGCTGGGCACAGTACTGACTTCACATGCTTTATCTCATTTAATCATTATAACAACTCTATGAAACAAATACTGTTACTATTCTAATTTTGTAGATAAAGAAGTTGAGGCTCAGAAAAGATAACATTTCAAAAGGTAACAAGACTAGTAAGGGCTAGACACAAGTTTCAAACACAAGCACTATGACCCCAGAGCCCTTAATCTTAACCTTTACCATATGCTGTTTTCTTACATAGACAGTCCAAATTTGTACCACGAAAGTGGACTCTGAGTATTCAAAAAAAGTCCAAAGATCTGGACCAGGCAGCAGAGCCTGAACAGAAGCTGAATCTAAATATATAGCCTAAAGCCAAGTTCTAGAGTAATGAATTAGAAAAAATGATATTATAATGAGATTCTTAGTACATAGAGATGTTATTAGTGTGAGACTCTCTGATTATAGTTATTTGGACTAATGGTGGCATCCATGTCACAGATATGAGTTGATGGGGAGAGACTAGAGTTAGGCAGGAGCAGCTCCAGCAGGGGATCACGGGCAGAGGGAATCACATGAATTGAATTCAGGCACAAGGATCCAGGTAGAAGCAGAGTGGGATTAAGATCTAGGGTACTTACTGGACAAAGGATGGAGTCTAGACTAAAAAAGCAGAATATATAGACCATTTTTCCAGTTAGGTCTATAAGCAGCCTACTTAGTGCCAACAGGTAAAGCCTGAAAAGATCTCATTGATGGCTTATATGCCATCCTCTTTCTACCTATTTTGCTTCCTACTTATAATCTTTCCCTGTGTAGCCCATCTACTCTGGTCATAAGTCCCAAATTCTTTCCTTGAGTTTCTGCCTCATCCACTTGACCTATTCTTGATTTGGATTTCATAGGTTCTTCCCCTTATAACCTAAAGCTTGCCAACCCCATGCTCTAACTCACTGGTCTCAAGGGCCAACCTTATTCAATAATTATTCCATTGAAGCCTGCAATAATCCAGGCCTGCCTTACCCAGTCTGGTTAGAAGAGGCTCTCTACCATTTTTCTTTCTATTGTGCCTCATCCTGGTAGTTGTACTTGGCCTTTGTGATGATAGGAAAGGCAGGGTAAAATTAGGCAAATATTTGAGGTAAAGACTGCTAGGTATCCTCTATTTGTTTGTCCCTCCAAATCCATTTTTGACCTCTTTCCACCCTGCTCTGTGCATCCAGAGGCAGACCTATATGGATCCTCTTATCTTCTGAATTCTTGTTGGGTCAGCCAATGTGAACAACTGACAGGAAGTCAAAGGGACAGCAGAAACTAAAGTTGAAATATTTATTTCCCTGGCTCCTTCCTTGAAGGGCCACAACTGGCTGGATACGCTTCTCAACCAAAATACACATCTCTGTCAAGCAACCCTCTCCACATAGCTCCTCTGAATCCAGGTTCCAGTAACTGCTCCTTCCCCTTGACTAAATCAAACCTAGGGATGATAATAACAAATGTCTGTTACCAGCTTATAGTACTATACTATGTATTGTGGTTTCTCTACACCATAAGTATTTAAACTCTCTTAAATAACCCAGTTTGAGTGTGTCATCTGTTTCCTGTCAAGACCTTGACTGTTACACTGCCCTTAGGTCTTTCTACCACCCTGGTTCCCACATCCTGGTAAGCCTTTTAGTAATAGCTTATAGGCTTTAGACATCTTTTGTTTTAATGAATAAACTGTATTTATTTTTCCTATAAGCTGTCAGTGATATCTAAAAAATATACTTTAAAAATTGGCTATAAATATAATTGAATTTGTCCTTTTTTTATTTAACCGGCAATTTTTTTTCTTTTTTTTAAATTAGTTTTTATTGGATTATAGTTGCATTACAATGTTGTGTTAGTTTCTTGCTGTAGAGCAAAATGAATCAGTTATACATACATATACCCACGCTTTTTTAGATTTCCTTCTCATTTAGATCACCACAAAGAGTTGAGTAGAGTTCCCTGTGCTAGACAGTAGGTTCTCATTAGTTATATATTTTATACATAGAAGTAGGTATATGTCAGTCCCAATCTCTCAATTCATCCCACCCCCTTTCCCCCTTGGTAACCATAAGTTTGTTCTCTATATTTGTGACTCTATTTCTGCTTTGCAAATAAGTTCATCTTTACCATTTTTCTAGATTCCACATATAAGTGATATTATATTTGTTTTTCTCATTCTGACTTACTTTACTCTGTATTACAATCTCTAGGTCCACCCACATCTTTGCAAATGACACTATTTTGTTCCTTTTTATGGCTGAGTAATATTCCATTGTATATATGTACCACATCTTCTTTATCCATTCATCCATCAATGGAAAATTAGGTTGGTTCCATGTCTTGGCTATTATAAATAGTGCTGCAGTGAACATTGGGGCACATGCATTCTTTTGAATTATGGTTCTCACCAGATATATGCCTAGGAGTGGGATTGCTGGGTCCTATGGTAGCTCTATTTTTAGTTTTTAAGGAACCTCCATAATGTTCTCCATAGTGGCTGTACCAATTTATACTCCCACCAACAGTATAGGAGGATTCCCTGCTCTCCACACCCTCTCCAGCATTTATTGTTTGTAGGTGTTTTGATGATGGCTATTCTGACTGGTGTGAGGTGATACCTCATTGTAGTTTTTGTTTGTTTGTTTGTTTGTTTGTTTTTGTGGTACGTGGGCCTCTCAGTGTTGTGGTCTCTCCCGTTGCAGAGCACAGGCTCCGGACGTGCAGGCTCAATGGCCATGGCCCACGGGCCCAGCCACTCCACGGCATGTGGGATCCTCCTGGACCGGGGCACAAACCTGTGTCCCCTGCATTGGCAGGCAGACTCTCAACCACTGCACCAGCAGGGAAGCCTGCTCGTTGTAGTTTTGATTTGCATTTCTCTAATAATTAGTGATGTTTGGCATCTTTTCATGTGTTTGTTTTATGTCTTCTTTACTTCTAAAATTCTCAATTCATAGCAATATAATATCTTTATCTCAGTGTTCCACTAAACCTGAACTGGTTAAGGTATACAATAATAACCTTCTAATTGCCAAATCCAAATTAATATTTTCTAGTCCTTGTCTTATTAACCACTTATTTAACTACTGCATCTGTAACTGCTGAACATTTTCATTGTAAATACCTTCACCTTTGGGTTTCATAACACATCACCATCTAGGTTCTCTTCACATTTATCTGACCACTTCTTCTCTGTCCTCTGTCTTCATATGCCATTTTTTTTGTCTATCTTACCATTAAATGTTGGTGTTCTCAAGAACTCCATCTTCAGATCACTACTCTTTTCCCTCTATATACTCTCTTTGGATGATCACATTTACTCTCATAGTTTTGACTCCCATTTCTATCCTTATGACTCTCAAATTCATATCTCTAGCCCAGTCCTTTCCTCAAACTTCCTGATGTTCATCTTCACTTTAATATTACAAATTTAGAGATCAAACAGCCATACAGTCCCTCCTGGGCTTCTTTGATATTTCATACAGTTGATTGCTTCCTTCTTCTTATAACTCTTTCCTTCCTTTAGCCTCTATGACAATTTTCTTAGTCATTTCAGGCTGCTATAACAAAGTACCATAGACTGTGTGGCTTATAAACAAAGGAATTTACTCCTCACCGTTCTGGAGGCTGAAGATCTCTCATGTCTGAGATCAGGCTGCCAGCATGGTTCAGTTCTGGTGAAAGCCCTTTTTCAGGTTGCAGACTGCTGACATCTTGTATCCTCACATGGAAGAGAGCAGAGGGTGAAGGAAAAACAGGTTCTTTCACGATGCTTATAAGTACACTAATCCCATTCATAAGGGCTCCATTCTCATGATATCATCTAATCCTAATTAACTCTCAAGGCCCTACCTCCTAATACCATCACATTGGGGTATAGGGTTTCAATAATATGAATTTTGAGGGGGACACAAACATTCATAACAATAATAAAATATTCTTGGCAATCTTCTACATTTTTGACTATTAATTCTTGTCCTCCTTGAGGATTTCTCCTCTTCCTAAGCTCCATGGCTTCAAATATTATCCACATTATTAATCAGCCCAAGTCCTTAACACACCTGGATCATTCCAATAGAAAACACAGGTAAAATAACTGGTGGAATTTCTCAGAAGAATCCTAGTAATGGACTGCTGTTTTCTTCTATGATGTCTTGCTATTGTGCAGATTCCCTTGTATCTGGACCCTAGATTTATGGTGACTTGGTAGATAACCTAAATGTCTCTTTTACATGATCTCACTGCCCATCTACATTTCCACTTTCCAAATAGTGGACAAATATATATCCTTGATTAACGCTCACATTAATTAGTTATCCAACAGGCCTTCAGCTTTGACTCCTTCCAGTCCTGTCATGCCAAGGCATGACAGTCTTTTACACTTATATCTAGCTTTTCCATCAAAAAGAAAGAAAACGTAAATTACAGCTCAAATTATGTCATTCTACTGATAAACTTTTAATGGATTCCAGTTACTCACAGCACCATTTCCAAACCTATCCTTGGTCCCTAATAGCAGGTGATGCCCTCATGATAGCCTATGGCTTTAGCACTCCCTAATCACTTTGCTTTCTGGTGTTTCTTTGGTTTTGGGGCACTATGGATTTCTCTCACTTTATTGTAATCTCAGCTATGCATTGTAGAAGTTGTTTGCTCGATTTTATCTATAATTTCTAGGTGACTGTAGGGATTGGAGGAAGATTTAAAAAGTATTTAGGGGCTTCCCTGGTGGCACAGTGGTTGAGGGTCCGCCTGCCGATGCAGGGGGCACGGGTTCGTGCCCCGGTCTGGGAGGATCCCACATGCCGTGGAGCGGCTGGGCCCATGAGCCGTGGTCACTGGGCCTGCGCGTCCGGGGCCTGTGCTCCGCAGCGGGAGAGGCCACAGCAGTGAGAGGCCCACGTACTGCAAAAATAAATAAATAAATATAATATAATAAATAAATAAATAATAAAGAAGTATAGTATTCTTCTTTATATTTGTCAGTATTTTTCAACATTTTTACAATGCATGTGTATTATTTTTAAATCAAGAAAAACCTTATTTATTTTGAAAACAAACTCACTTTGACTCAGTTATTTATATTCTAGAATTCAAATTCAAGGATTAGTAAAAAAAATATGGGCAAAGATTAGGTAAGATGTACAATGATGCAGAGAGTGTTTGTGGTGAACATTTGGATACAACCAACTTAATAAAGCTTGGAATAGTATGCAGTCTTTAAACTGATGCTTAAGAAGATGTTTTAATGTCATAGAGAATTTCTTCTGATATAAAGCTAAAGCAAGACTCTGGTTACAAAATTGTATATGGGTATAGATTCAATTCTCTAATGTAAAAAACAAAAAAATACATAGACAAAAACTAGAAGGAAATATCTCCAAGGGCTTCTACGTAATTGCCTCTGGGTGGTGGGATTATACATGATGTTTGTTCAGTTCTTTATACTTTTCTGTATTTTCTAAATATTTTGATAATCAGGAGAAAAGTAAGATACAGGCAGTTGCTTCTGCAGGATACTAGGTGGGAATATAGCCTATGGAATGGTGAGACATCTCCCTAAAATAAAGGAAAAATATGATGAAAATTCAGTTAATTTCAGAGTATAGGATTCATGAATGATACAAGAGTATTTTTTGTTTTGTTTTGTTTTTTTACACACCAGCACCTCTAAAACTTATTTTAGAATATTATATACATCTTCTCATGTATTTGTTGGCCATCTGCATGTCTACTTTAGAGAAATGTCTATTCAGGTCTTCCAAATGTAAAATGGATGGCTAGTGGAAAGCTGCTGCATAGCACAAGGAGATCAACTCGATGCTTTTTGATGACCTAGAGGGGTGGGATAGGGAGGGTGGGAGGGAGGCTCAAGAGGGAGGGAATATGAGGATATATGTATACATATAGCTTATTCACTTTGTTGTACAGCAGAAACTAACACAACATTGTAAAGCATTTATACTCCAGTAAAGATGTGAGAATAAAAAAGAATATTATATACATACTGCCATTTTCTCTCTTCCACAGAGACAACTACAGGTTAATGCAATGCTTGGGGGAAAAGGGAAATAACATGTGCTGAACATTTACTAAATGCTGTCTATAGTGTCAAGCACTTTCCTACATTCTTTCATGAATCTTCATCATCAACAATTTTTTTGAGATGAAGCTGTCACAACATGAGTGAAGTATTGCATGCAAATTTAATTTATGTAAATTTGAAGTAGTTGCATATTGAAATGTTGGTATGTATTAAATTTAAAACAATATAATCTCCCCAAATTAAAAAATAAATAAAGCAAAAAGAAGGGCTTAATTCTAAAGTTAGGAGCTAAAGGATTAATAAACTATTCCACATGGTAGCTTCACTTTGGTTGGTAAACATTAATTTGCCAGTATCCTGTGACTCGTGTATGCATTGTAACTTCTGGGAATACTCTTGGTGCTACTTTTTAGTGTTACTATTATTATTTAAATATTTTAAATATATTTTACGACATCAGCTTAGGTTCATCAGGTACTA
This sequence comes from Delphinapterus leucas, assembly GCF_059928025.1. NCBI lineage: Eukaryota > Metazoa > Chordata > Mammalia > Artiodactyla > Monodontidae > Delphinapterus > Delphinapterus leucas. The sequence goes on from NC_143150.1 coordinate 84,466,975, forward strand.
GTACTAAGGAAAAATACATCTTAAAATCATTAACTTTATAGTAGAAGTCAGAAGTGATAAGAAAAAAGAAAAGCTATGAAGAGGGCCAAACTACCATCATAATAGGCTGTGCAATGTTTGATTGACCAAGCAGTATCCTGTGAGGTATAAAAACCAATACCTAGAAAACTAAAAGTAGCATTAATGAAAAAATGGTTATAGATTTATGGGGCCCAAGGGTGCATTCTCTCTAATTTACATTTATCCCTATGAGAAAATTAATCTTGAATTGTGTAGCATCTTTAGCAATGCATCCTTTGCATAAAATAGTGCATTATCTCCACTTTAAACAAGAGGAAACTGAGGCTCAGAAAAGTTAAGAACTTTCCCAAATCTCACAGGAAAATATGACTTGTGTGTGCTGGGTTCAGCTGATAACTACTTCACATGTCTTTTTGGAGTGGTGGTGCTTTTAAACTCCTTCCCTTGATGATCCCACTTGATATCAGACTTCAATTACCCATCTCTATATTCTCTTTATTACCAAATCTATATCTTCCGGACAGATTTTTTCCTAAGCTCCAAATCTGCCTTTCACCAAGTTGCCTAGACCATAAATATGAGCATCATCTCATCTCTTCCCTCTCTCTTACCCCTTACATTCAATCAATGACAGAGTCTTGTTTATTTAGCCTCCTTAATACTTATGATATCTAGTTCCTCTTTTTTGATCCGTACTGCTGTGATCATGATACAGGCCACCATCATCATTCTATTACTATAATAGGTGCCAAAACCTCAGCTCTATCTACTGCCAGCTCTCCTCTTTTGTCTTCATTATAGGAATATGAAATTGTTTGTTACTAGACAGTGCCACAAAAGAGGTATTTGTTTCATGCCTGTCTTTGTTTTCTTTGTTTCTGGTGTCTGGCCTTTCTTCTCCCAACCCCAACAAGTACCGCACCCCCTCCAATGTGAGATAATGGTTACACTTAAGGTGAGACTTTAAAAAATGAGTACTGTTTATCAGTGAAAAATGTATGTGTAAAGATAAGTAATAATGATATCTACCGCATAGAGTAGCTGCAAGGAATAAATGCATTAATACATATAAATCACATAGAGCAGATGGCCTAACAGAGATCAACAAATATTAGCTTTTATTGCTATTATCATTGTTTCTGCAGTTGAGTCCATGTTTAGGAGGGATACAGTTTGAGCTCTTTCCAAATACTCACATTTGCCCATATCCCAAATTTTATGATTCCTTCATCTATAAACTGTGGATAATTTCAAGTTCAGAGGGAAGTTGCTAAGATGAAATATGATGATAAACAAAATAAAAACAATAAAGACACATAGAGTTGTAAATGCTTAACATTTACTTAGGCTCACTCATGCTGAGTACTTGTCATGGTACATTGATAATAAATACCATTTTACTAGGACATAATTAGGAGTCACATGTGTTGGAGGCTGCAGTACATATGTTAAATCTGAAAATGCCAAGGGTAAATCTAATGTATTTTGCATTATGTATGTGTAATGCAATGTATTTGACTTCATCAGCTAGGGAACACTGGGCTTGGAGATGATTTGAGGTTCAGCAGCTATGGTTTATTTTCTTAGTATTTAATGTCAATGAGCAAAGTTACCAATTTCTTCCTTCCATTTAGAGAAAAAGGTTTTTAACTGATCATGACTGTTGCTTCTGTACTTCTGACACCATCTCTCAATCAATCATGATGTGACTTGAAAATCTGCTATTTACTACATTTTATAAAAAAAGGAGGCGTAGTGGAGGGGAAGATGGTGGAAGAGTAAGACGTGGAAATCACCTTCCTCCCCACAGATACACCAGAAATACATCTACATGTGGAACAACTCCTACGGAACACCTACTGAACGCTGGCAGAACACCTCAGACCACCCAAAAGGCAAGAAATTCCCCACGTACCTGGGTAGGGCAAAAGAAAAAAAGAAAAAACAGAGACAAAAGAATAGGGACGGGACCTGCACCAGTGGGAGGGAGCTGTGAAGGAGGAAAGGTTTCCACACACTAGAAGACCTTTCGCAGGTGGAGACTGCAGGTGGCGGAGGTGGGGAGCTTCGGAGCCATGGAAGAGAGTGCAGCAACAGGGGTGCAGAGGGCAAAGTGGGGAGATTCTCGCACAGAGGTTTGGTGCCGACTGGCACTCACCAGCCCGGGAGGCTCGTCTGCTCACCCGCTGGGGCGGGCGGGGCTGTGAGCTGAGGCTCGGGCTTTGGTCGGAGAGCAGGGAGGGGACTGGGGTTGGCGGCATGAACACAGCCTGAAGGGGTTAGTGCACCACGTCTAGCCGGGAGGGAGTCCGGGAAAAGGTCTGGAGCTGCTGAAGAGGCAAGAGACTTTTTCTTCCCTCTTTGTTTCCTGGGGCATGAGGAGAGGGGATTAAGAGCGCTGCTTAAAGGAGCTCCAGAGACGGGCGCGAGCCGCGGCTAAAAGCACAGACCACAGAGATGGGCAGGAGACACTAAGGCTGCTGCTGCCGCCACCAAGAAGCCTGTGTGCGAGCACAGGTCACTATCCATACCTCCCTTCCAGGGAGCCTGTGCAGCCCGCCACTGCCAGGTTCCCGGGATCCAGGGACAACTTCCCCGGGAGAACGCACGGCACGCCTCAGCTGGTGCAAAGTCACGCCAGTCTCTGCGGCCACAGGCTCGCCCTGCACTCCGGGTCCCTCCCTCCCCCTAGCCTGAGTGAGCCAGAGCCCTCGAATCAGTGGCTCCTTTAACCCAGTCCTGTCTGAGCGAAAAACAGACGCCCTCCAGCGACCTACATGCAGAGGCGGGGCCAAATCCAAAGCTGAGCCCCTGGGAGCTGTGAGAACAAAGAACAGAAAGGGAAATCTCTCCCAGAAGCCTCAGAAGCAGCGGATTAAAGCTCCACAATCAACTAGATGATTGAGGAGGTAGACTTTGAGAGCAAGATTTATGATTTTTCCCCTTTTCCTCTGTTTCTGAGAGTGTATGTGTACGCTTCTTTGCGAGATTTTGTCTGTATAGCTTTCCTTCCACCATTTGTCCTAATTAATTTTAATAATTTTATTTTATTTTACATTATCTTCTTTCTTTCTTTCTTTCTTTCTTTCTTTCTTTCCTTCCTTCCTTCCTTCCTTCCTTCTTTCTTTCTTTCTTTCTTTCTTTCTTTCTTTCTTTCTTTCTTTCTTTCTTTCTTTCTTTCTTTCTTTCTTTCTTTCTTTCTTTTCTTTTCTTCCTTCCTTCCTTTAGACAATGAATCATCCCAAATCGAGCAGGTGGACTTTGAGACCAAGATTTATGATTTTTTCCACTTTTCCTCTTTTTGTGAGTGTGTATGTGTATGCTTCTGTATGAGATTTTGTCTGTATAGCTTTGCTTCTACCATTTGTCCTAAGGTTCTATCCATCTGATTTTTAAAAAAAAAATTTTTTCTTAATAATTATTTTTTAATTTAATAACTTTATTATATTTTACTTTATTTTATTTTACTTTATCTTCTTTCTTTCATTTTTCCTTCCTTCCCTCCTTCCTTCCTTCGTTCCTTCCTCCCACCATCCCTCCCTCCCTCCCTCCTTTCTTTATTTCCTTCCTTCTTTCCTTCTTTTCTTCCTTCCTTCCTTCCTTCCTATCTTTCCTTCCTTCTTCCTACTTCTACTAATTCTTTCTCTCTATGTTTTCTCCCTTTTACTCTGAGCTGTGTGGATGAAAGGCTCTTGGTGCTGCAGCCAGGAATCAGTGCTGTACCTCAGAGGTGGGAGAGCCAACTTCAGGACACTGGTCAACAAGAGACACCCCTGCTCCACATTATATCAAATGGCAAAAATCTCACAGATATCTCCATCTCAATGCCAGCACCCAGCTACACTCAGCGACCAGCAAGCTACAGTGCTGGACACCCTATGCCAAACAACTATCAAAACAGGAACACAACCCCACCCATTAGCAGAGAGGCTGCCTAAAATCATAATAAGTTCACAGACACCCCAAAATACACCACCAGACGTGGACCTACCCACCAGAAAGACAAGATCCAGCCTCACCCACCAGAACACAGGCACTAGGCCCCTCCACCAGGAAGCATACAAAATCCACTGAACCAACCTTAGCCACTGGGGACAGACACCAAAAACAACGGGAGCTATGAACCTGCAGCCTGCAAAAATGAGACCCCAAACACAGTAAGATAAGCAAAATGACAAGAAAGAAAAACACACCGCAGATGAAGGAGCAAGATAAAAACCCACCAGACCTAACAAATGAAGAGGAAATAGGCAGTCTACCTGAAAAAGAATTCAGAATAATGATAGTAAAGATGATCTAAAATCTTAGAAATAGAATAGACAAAATGCAAGAAACATTTAACAAGGTCCTAGAAGAACTAAACATGAAACAAACAATGATGAACAACAAAATAATTGAAATGAAAAGTACTCTAGATGGGATCAATAGCAGAATAACTGAGGCAAAAGAACGGATAAGTGACCTGGAAGATAAAATAGTGGAAAAAACTACTGCAGAGCAGAATAAAGTAAAAAGAATGAAAAGAACTGAGGACAGTCTCAGAGACCTCTGGGACAACATTAAACACACCAATATTGGAATTATAGGGGTTCCAGAAGAAGAAAAGAAAAAGAAAGGAACTGAGAAAATATTTGAAGAGATTAAAGTTGAAAACTTCCCTAATATGGGAAAGGAAACAGTTCATCAAGTCCAGGAAACACAGAGAGTCCCATACAGGATAAATCCAAAGAGAAATACGCCAAGACATATATTAATCAAACTGTCAAAAATTAAATACAAAGAAAGCATATTAAAAGAAGCAAGGTAATAACAACAAAAAACACACAAGGGAATCCCCATAAAGTTAAAAGCTGATCTCTCAGCAGAAACTCTGGAAGCCATAAGGGAGTGGCAGGACATATTTAAAGTGATGAAGGATAAAAAACGGCAATCAAGATTATGCTACCCAGCAAGGCTCTCATTCAGATTTGATGGAGAAATTAAAACCTTTACAGACAAGCAAAAGCTGAGAGAGTTCAATACCACTAAACCAGCTTTACAACAAATGCTAAAGGAACTTCTCTAGTAAAGAAACACAATAGAAGGGGTTCAACGGGGAAGAGTAAGACGCGGAGATCGCCTTCCTCCCCACAGATACACCAGAAATACATCTACAGGTGGAACAACTCCTACAGAACACCTACTGAAGGCTGGCAGAAGACCTCAGACCTCCCAAAAGGCAAGAAACTCCCCACGTACCAGGGTAGGGCAAAAGAAAAAAAGAAAAAACAGAGACAAAAGAATAAGAACGGCACCTGCACCAGTGGGAGGGAGCTGTGAAGGAGGAACGGTTTCTACACACTAGAAGCCCCTTCGCGGGCGGAGACTGCGGGAAGCGGAGGGGGAAGCTTCGGTACCGCCGAGGAGTGCACAGCAACGGGTGCGGAAGGCAAAGCGGGGAGATTCCCGCACAGAGGAACGGTGCCGACCGGCACTCACCAGCCCGAGAGGCTTGTCTGCTCACCCACCGGGGTGGGCGGGGCTGTGAGCTGAGGCTCGGGTTTCGGTTTCGCACGGAGCGCAGGGAGAGGACTGGGGTTGGCGGCTTGAACATAGCCTGAAGGGGTTAGTGCACCAAGGCTAGCCGGGAGGGAGTCCGGGGAAAAGTCTGCACCTGCCGAAGAGGCAAGAGACTTTTTCTTCCCTCTTTGTTTCCTGGTGCGCGAGGAGAGGGGTTTAAGAGCGCTGCTTAAAGGAACTCCAGAGACGGGCGCGAGCCGTGGCTAAAAGCGCAAACCCCAGAGACAGGCGCGAGCCGCGGCTAAAAGCGCGGACCCCAGAGTCGGGCGCGAGATGCTAAGGCTGCTGCTGCCGCCAAGGGGCCTGTGTGCGAGCACAGGTCACTCTCCACACCACTCTTCCGCGGAGCCTGTGCAGCCCACCACTGCCAGGTTCCCGGGATCCAGGGACAACTTCCCCGGGAGAACGCACAGCGGCCTCAGGCTGCAGCAACGTCACGCCGGCCTCTGCCGCCGCAGGCCCGCCCGCACACAGTGCCCCTCCCTCCGCCCCCCCAACCCCGGCCTGAGTGAGCCTGAGCCCCCGAATCAGCGGCTCCTTTAACCCCGTCCTGTCTGAGCAAAAAACAGACGCCCTCCAGCAACGTACATGCAGAGGCAGGGCCAAATCCAAAGCTGAGCTCCTGTGAGCTGTGAGAACAAAGAAGAGAAAGGGAAATCTCTCCCAGCAGCCTCAGAAGCAGCGGATTAAAGCTCCACAATCAACTTGATATACCCTGCATCTGTGTAATACCTGAATAGACAAGGAATGATCCCAAATTGAAGAGGTGGACTTTAGGAGCGAGATCTATGATTTTTTTCCCTTTTCCTCTTTTTGTGAATGTGTATGTGTATGCTTCTGTGTGAGATCTTGTCTGTATAGTCTTGCTTCCACCATTTGTCCTAGGGCTCTATCCGTCCATGGTTTTTGTTTTTTTCTTTAAATTTTTTTCTTAATAATTAATTTTAATTGTAATAACTTTAGTATACTTTACCTTCGTTCTTTCTTTCTTTCCTTCCTTCCTTCCTTCCCTCCTTTAGACAACGAATCAACCCAAATTGAGGAGGTGGTCTCTGAGAGCAAGATTTATGATTTTTCCCCCTTTACCTCTTTTTGTGAGGGTGTATGTGTATGCTTCTGTGTAAGATTTTCTCTGTATAGCTTTGCTTCCAACATTTGTCCTAAGGTTCTATCCATCTCTTATTTTTTTTCTAAATATTTTTTAATTCAATAACTATATTATACTTTATTTTATTTTTACTGTATCTTCTTTCTTTCTGTCTTTTTTCCTTCTTTCCCTCCCTCCTTCCTTCCTTCCTCCCTCCCTCCCTCCTTTCTTTCCTTCTTTGCTTCTTTCTTCCTTCTTTCCTTTCCTCCTTTCCTTCTTTCTTTCCTCATACTTCTACTAATTCTCTCTACTTTTTCTCCCTTTTATTCTGAGCCGTGTGGATGAAAGGCTCTTGGTGCTCCAGCCAGGAGTCAGGGCTCTGCCTCTGAGGTAGGAGATCCAACTTCAGGACACTGGTCAACAAGAGACCTCCCAGCTCCACATAATATTAAACGGTGGAAATCTCCCAGAGACCTCCATCTTAACACCAGCACCCAGCTTCACTCAATGACCAGCAAGCCACAGTGCTGGACAACCTATGCCAAACAACTAGCAAAACAGGAACACAACCCCACCCATTAGCAGAGAGGCTGCCTAAAATCATAATAAGGCCACAGACACCCCAAAACACACCACCAGACGTGAACCTGCCCACTAGAGAGACAAGATCCAGCCTCATCCACCACAACACAGGCACTAGTCCCCTCCACCAGGAAGCCTACACAACCCACTGAAACAACCTTAGCCACTGGAGACAGACATCAAAAACAACGGGAACTACGAACCTGCAGCCGGCCAAAAGGAGACCCCAAACACAGTAAGATAAGCAAAATGAGAAGACAGAAAAACACACAGCAGATGAATGAGCAAGATAAAAATGCACCAGACCTAACAAATGAAGAGGAAATAGGCAGTCTACCTGAAAAAGAATTCAGAATAATGATAGTAAGGATGATCCGAAATCTTGGAAATAGAATGGACAAAATGCAAGAATCAGTTAACAAGGACCTAGAAGAAATAAAGATGAAACAAGCAACGATGAACAATGCAATAAATGAAATTAAAAGTACTCTAGATGGGATCAATAGCAGAATAACTGAGGCAGAAGAACGGATAAGTGACCAGGCAGATAAAATACTGGAAATAACTACTGCACAGCAGAATAAAGAAAAAAGAATGAAAAGAACTGAGGACAGTCTCAGAGACCTCTGGGACAACATTAAACGTACCAACATTCGAATTATAGGGGTTCCAGAAGAAGAGGAAAAGAAAGGGACTGAGAAAATATTTGAAGAGATTATAGTTGAAAACTTCCCTAATATGGGAAAGGAAATAGTTAATGAAGTCCAGGAAGCACAGAGAGTCCCATACAGGATAAATACAAGGAGAAATACGCCAAGACACATATTAATCAAACTGTCAAAAATTAAATACAAAGAAAGCATATTAAAAGCAGCAAGGGAAAAACAACAAATAACACACAAGGGAATCCCCATAAGGTTAACAGCTGATCTCTCAGCAGAAACCCTACAAGCCAGAAGGGAGTGGCAGGACATATTTAAAGTGATGAAGGAGAAAAACCTGCAACCAAGACTACTCTACCCAGCAAGGATCTCATTCAGATTTGATGGAGAAATTAAAACCTTTACAGACAAGCAAAAGCTGAGAGAGTTCAGCACCACCAAACCAGCTTTACAACAAATGCTAAAGGAACTTCTCTAGACAAGAAACACAAGAGAAGGGAAAGACCTATAATAACGAACCCAAAACAATTTAGAAAATGGGAATAGGAACATACATATCGATAATTACCCTAAATGTAAATGGACTAAATGCTGCCACCAAAAGACACAGATTGGCTGAATGGATACAAAAACAAGACCCTTATATATGCTGTCTACAAGAGACCCACTTCATACCTAGAGACACATACAGACTGAAAGTAAGGGGATGGAAAAAATATTCCATGCAAATGGAAACCAAAAGAAAGCTGGAGTAGCAATTCTCATATCAGACAAAATAGACTTTAAAATAAGGACTATTAAAAGAGACAAGGAAGGACACTACATAATGATCAAGGGATCAATCCAAGAAGAAGATATAACAATTGTAAATATTTATGCACCCAACATAGGAGCACCTCAATACATAAGGCAAATACTAAGAGCCATAAAAGGGGAGATCAACAGTAACACATTCATAGTAGGGGACTTTAACACCCCACTTTCACCCATGGACAGATCATCCAAAATGAAAATAAATAAGGAAACACAAGCTGTAAATGATACATTAAACAAGATGGACTTAATTGATATTTATAGGACACTCCATCCAAAAACAACAGAATACACATTTTTCTCAAGTGCTCATGGAACATTCTCCAAGATAGATCATATCTTGGGTCACAAATCAAGCCTTGGTAAATTTAAGAAAATTGAAATTGTATCAAGTATCTTTTATGACCACAACGCCATGAGACTAGATATCAATTACAGGAAAAGATCTGTAAAAAATACAAACACATGGAGGCTAAACAATACACTACTTAATAATTAAGTGATCACTGAAGAAATCAAAGAGGAAATAAAAAAATACCTAGAAACAAATGACAATGGAGACACAACGACCCAAAACCTATGGGATGCAGCAAAAGCAGTTCTAAGGGGGAAGTTTATAGCAATACAAGCCCACCTTAAGAAGCAGGAAACATCTCGAATAAACAACCTAACCTTGCACCTCAAGCAATTAGAGAAAGAAGAACAAAAATACCCCAAAGCTAGCAGAAGGAAAGAAATCATGAAAATCAGATCAGAAATAAATGAAAAAGAAATGAAGGAAACGACAGCAAAGATCAATAAAACTAAAAGCTGGTTCTTTGAGAAGATAAACAAAATTGATAAACCACTAGCCAGACTCATCAAGAAAAAAAGGGAGAAGACTCAAATCAATAGAATTAGAAATGAAAAAGAAGTAACAAGTGAAACTGCAGAAATAAAAAAAATCATGAGAGATTACTACAAGCAACTCTATGCCAATAAAATGGAAAATCTGGAAGAAATGGACAAATTCTTAGAAATGCACAACCTGCCAAGACTGAATCAGGAAGAAATAGAAAATATGAACAGACCAATCACAAGCACTGAAATCGAAACTGTGATTAAAAATCTCCCAACAAACGAAAGCCCAGGACCAGATGGCTTCACAGGTGAATTCTATCAAACGTTCAGAGAAGGGCTAACACCTATCCTTCTCAAACTCTTCCAAAATATAGCAGAGGAAGGAACACTCCCAAATTCCTTCTACGAGGCCACCATCACCTTGATACCAAAACCAGACAAGGATGTCACAAAGAAAGAAAACTACAGGCCAATATCACTGATGAACATAGATGCAAAAATCCTCAACAAAATACTAGCAAACAGAATCCAACAGCACATTAAAAGGATCATACACCATGATCAAGTGGGGTTTATTCTAGGAATGCAAGGATTCTTCAATATACGCAAATCTAACAATGTGATAAACCATATTAACAAATTGAAGGAGAAAAACCATATGATCATCTCAATAGATGCAGAGAAAGCTTTCGACAAAATTCAACACCCATTTATGATAAAAACCCTTCAGAAAGTAGGCATAGAGGGAACTTTCCTCAACATAATAAAGGCCATATATGACAAAACCACAGCCAACATCATCCCCAATGGTGAAAAACTGAAAGCATTTCCACTAAGATCAGGAACAAGACAAGGTTGCCCACTCTCACCACTCTTATTCAACATAGTTTTGGAAGTTTTAGCCACAGCAATCAGAGAAGAAAAGGAAATAAAAGGAATCCAAATCGGAAAAGAAGAAGTAAAGCTGTCACTGTTTGCAGATGACATGATACTATACATAGAGAATTCTAAAGATGCTACCAGAAAACTACTAGAGCTAATCAATGAATTTGGTAAAGTAGCAGGATACAAAGTTAATGCACAGAAATCTCTGGCATTCCTATATACTAATGATGAAAAATCTGAAAGTGAAATCAAGAAAACACTCCCATTTACCACTGCAACAAAAAAATAAAATATCTAGGAATAAACCTACCTAAGGAGACAAAAGACCTGTATGCAGAAAATTATAAGACACTTATAAAAGAAATTAAAGATGATACAAATAGATGGAGAGATATACCATGTTCTTGGATGGGAAGAATCAACATTGTGAAAATGACTCTACTACCCAAAGCAATCTATAGATTCAATGCAATCCCTATCAAACTACCACTGGCATTTTTCACAGAACTAGAACAAAAAGTTTCGCAATTTGTATGGAAACACAAAAGACCCCGAATAGCCAAAACAATCCTGAGAACGAGAAAAGGAGCTGGAGGAATCAGGCTCCCGGCTTCAGACTATACTACAAAGCTACAGTAATCAAGACAGTATGGTACTGGCACAAAAACAGAAAGATAGATCACTGGAACAGGATAGAAAGCCCAGAGATAAACCCACGCACATATGGACACCTTATCTTTGATAAAGGTGGCAGGAAAGTACAGTGGAGAAAGGACAGCCTCTTCAATAAATGGTGCTGGGAAAACTGGACAGGTACATGTAAAAGTATGAGATTAGATCACTCCCTAACACCATACACAAAAATAAGCTCAAAATGGATTAAAGACCTAACTGTAAGGCCAGAAACTATCAACCTCTTAGAGGAAAACATAGGCAGAACACTCTATGACATAAATCACAGCAAGATCCTTTCTGACCCACCTGCTAGAGTAATGGAAATAAAAACAAAAATAAACAAATGGGACCTAATGAAACTTCAAAGCTTTTGCACAGCAAAGGAAACCATAAACAAGAGCAAAAGACAGCCCTCAGAATGGGAGAAAATATTTGCAAATGAAGCAACTGACAAAGGATTAATCTCCAAAATTTACAAGCAGCTCATGCAGCTCAATAACAAAAAAACAAACAACCCAATCCAAAAATGGGCAGAAGACCTAAATAGACATTTCTCCAAAGAAGATATACAGACTGCCAACAAACAAATGAAAGAATGCTCAACATCGTTAATCATTAGAGAAATGCAAATCAAAACTACAATGAGATATCATCTCACGCCAGTCAGAATGGCCATCATCAAAAAATCTAGAAACAATAAATGCTGGAGAGGGTGTGGAGAAAAGGGAACACTCTTGCACCGCTGGTGGGAATGTGAATTGGTTCAGCCACTATGAAGAACAGTATGGAGGTTCCTTAAAAAACTACAAATAGAATTACCATATGACCCAGCAATCCCACTACTGGGCATATACCCTGAGAAAACCAAAATTCAAAAAGATTCATGTACCAAAATGTTCATTGCAGCTCTATTTACAATAGCCCGGAGATGGAAACAACCTATGTGCCCATCATCGGATGAATGGATAAAGAAGATGTGGCACATATATACAATGGAATATTACTCAGCCTTAAAAAGAAACGAAATTGAGCTATTTGTAATGAGATGGATAGACCTAGAGTCTGTCATACAGAGTGAAGTAAGTCAGAAAGAAAAAGACAAATACCGTATGCTAACACATATATATGGAATTTAAGAAAAAAAATGTCATGAAGAACCTAGGGGTAAGACAGGAATAAAGACGCAGATGTACTGGAGAACGGACTTGAGGATATGGAGAGGGGGAAGTGTGAGCTTTGACAGGGTGAGAGAGAGTTATGGACATATACACACTAACAAACGTAGTAAGGTAGATAGCTAGTGAGAAGCAGCCACATGGCACAGGGATATTAGCTCGGTGCTTTGTGACAGCCTGGAGGGGTGGGATAGGGAGAGTGGGAGGGAGGGAGACGCAAGAGGGAAGGCATATGGGAACATATGTATATGTATAACTGATTCACTTTGTTATAAAGCAGAAACTAACACACCATTGTAAAGCAATTATACCCCTATAAAGATGTTAAAAAAAAAAAGAAACACAATAGAAGGAAAATACCTACAATAACGAACCCAAAACAATTTAGAAAATGAGAATAGGATCATACATATCGATAATTACCTTAAATGTAAATGGACTAAATGCTGCCACCAAAAGACACAAGTTCGCTGAATGGATACAAAAACAAGACCCATATATATGCTGCCACAAGAGACCCATTTCAGTCCTAGAGACACATACAGACTGAAAGTAAGGGGATGGAAAAAGATATTCCATGCAAATGGAAACAAAAAGAAAGCTGGAGTAGCAATTCTCATATCAGACAAAATAGACTTTAGAATACAAACTATTAGAAGAGACAAAGTAAGACACTACATAATGATCAAGGGATCGATCCAAGAAGAATATGTAACAATTGTAAATATTTATGCACCCAACATAGGAGCACCTCAATACATAAGGCAAATACTAACAGCCATAAAAGGGAAAATCGACAGTAACACATTCATAGTAGGGGACTTTAACACCCCACTTTCACCCATGGACAGATCATCCAAAATGAAAATAAATAAGGAAACACAAGCTTTAAATGGTACATTAAACAACATGGGCTTCATTGATATTTATAGGACATTCCATCCAAAAACAACAGAATACACATTTTTCTCAAGTGCTCATGGAACATTCTCCAGGATAGATCATATCTTGGGTCACAAATCAAGCCTGCATAAATTTAAGAAAATTGAAATTGTATCAAGTTTCTATTCCGACCACAACGCCATGAGACTAGATATCCACTACAAGAAAAGATCTGTAAAAAAAATACAAACACATGGAGGCTAAACAATACACTACTTAATAACGAAGTGATCACTGAAGAAATCAAAAAGGAACTCAAAAAATACCTAGAAACAAATGACAATGGAGACACGACGACCCAAAACATGTGGGATCCAGCAAAGCAGTTCTAAGAGGGAAGTTTATAGCAATACAAGCCCACAATAAGAAACAGGAAACATCTCGAATAAACAACCTAATCTTGCACCTAAAGCAATTAGAGAAAGAAGAACAAAAATACTCCAAAGTTAGCAGAAGGAAAGAAATCATAAAAGACACATCAGAAATAAATGGAAAAGAAACGGAGGACACAATAGCAAAGATCACTAAAACTAAAAGCTGGTCTTTGAGAAGATAAACAAAATTGATAAACCATTAGCCAGACCCATCAAGAAAAAAAGGGAGAAGACACAAATCATTAGAATTAGAAATGAAAAAGGAGAAGTAACAACAGACACTGCAGAAATACAAAAGATGATGACAGATTTCTACACGCAACTTTATGCCAATAAAATGGACAACCTGGAAGAAATGGACAAATTCTTAGAAATGCACAACCTGCCAAAACTGAATCAGGAAGAAATAGAAAATATGAACAGAACAATCACAAGCACTGAAATTGAAACTGTGATGAAAAATCTTCCAACAAGCAAAAGCCAAGGACCAGATGGCTTAACATGTGAATTCTATCAAACATTTAGAGAAGAGCTAACACCTATCCTTCTCAATCTCTTCCAAAATATAGCAGAGGGAGGAACACTCCCAAATTCATTCTAAGTGCCCACCATCACCTTGATGCCAACACCAGACAAGGATGTCACAAAGAAAGAAAACTACAGGCCAATATCACTGACGAACATAGATGCAAAAACCCTCAACAAAATACTAGCAAACAGAATCCAACAGCACATTAAAAGGATCATACACCATGATCAAGTGGGGTTTATTCCAGGAATGCAAGGATTCTTCAATATACGCAAATCAATCAGCGTGATAATGCATACTAACAAACTGAAGAAGAAAAACCATATGATCATCTCAATAGATGCAGAGAAATCTTTTGACAAAATTCAACACCATTTATGATAAAAACCCTGCAGAAAGTAGGCATAGAGGGAACTTTCTTCAACATAATAAAGGCCATATACAACAAACCCACAGCCAACATCATCCTCGATGGTGAAAAACTGAAAGCATTTCCACTAAGATCAGGAAAAAGAAAAGGCTGAACACTCCCACCACTCTATTTTATTTAACAATATATTAATTTTTTTTTGTGGTACACGGACCTCTCAATGCTGTGGTCACTCCCACCGTGGAACACAGGCCCAGAATGGGCAGACCCAGTGGCCATTGCCCACGGGCGCAGCCGCTGCACTGCATGACGGATCCACCTGGACCGGTGCACGAACACGCGTCCCCTGCATCAGCACGTGGACTCCCAACCACCACGCCACGAGGGAAACCCTCACCACTCTTATTCAACATAGTTTTGGAAGTTTTAGCCACAGCAATCAGAGAAGAATAGGAAATAAAAGGAATCCAAATAGGAAAAGAAGAAGTAAAGATGTCACTGTTTGCGGATGACATGATACTATACATAGAGAATCCGAAGGATGCTACCAGAAAACTACTAGAGCTAACCAATGAATTTGGTAAAGTTGCAGGATACAAAATTAATGCACAGAAATCTCTGGCATTCCTATACACGAATGATGAAAAATCTGAAAGTGAAATCAAGAAAACATTCCCATTTACCATTGCAACAAAAAAAATAAAATATCTAGGAATAAACCTACCTAAGGGGACAAAAGACCTGTATGCAGAAAATTGTAAGACACTGATGAAAGAAAATAAAGATGATACAAATAGATGGAGAGGTATACCATGTTCTTGGATTGGAAGAATCAACATTGTGAAAATGACTCTACTACCCAAAGCAATCTACAGATTCAATGCAATCCCTATCAAACTACCACTGGCATTTTTCACAGAACTAGAACAAAAAATTTCACAATTTATATGGAAACACAAAAGACCCCGAATAGCCAAAGCAATCTTGAGAACGAAAAATGGAGCTGGAGGAATCAGGCTCCCGGATATCAGACTGTACTACAAAGCTACACCAATCAAGACAGTATGATACCGGCACAGAAACAGAAAGATAGATCACTGGAACAGGATAGAAAGCCCAGAGATAAACTGATGCACATATGGTCACCTTATTTTGATAAAGGTGGCAGGAATGTACAGTGGAGAAAGGACAGCCTCTTCAGTAAGTGGTGCTGGTAAAACTGCACAGGTACATATAAAAGTATGAGATTAGATCACTCCCTAACACCATACACAAAAATAAGCTCAAAATGGATTAAAGACCTAAATGTACAGGCAGAAACTCTCAAACTCTTAGAGGAAATCATAGGCAGAACACTCTATGACATAAATCACAGCAAGATCCTTTCTGACCCACCTCCTAGAGAAATGGAAATAAAAACAAAAATAAGCAAATGGGACCTAAGGAAACTTCAGAGCTTTTGCACAGCAAAGGAAACCATAAACAAGAGCAAAAGACAGCCCTCAGAATGGGAGAAAATATTTGCAAATGAAGCAACTGACAAAGGATTAATCTCCAAAATTTACAAGCGGCTCATGCAGCTCAATAACAAAACAACCCAATCCAAAAATGGGAAGAAGACCTAAATAGACATTTCTCCAAAGAAGATATACAGACTGCCAATTAACACATGAAAGAATGCTCAACATCATTAATCATTAGAGAAATGCAAATCAAAACTGCAATGAGATATCATCTCACACATGTCAGAATGGTCATCATCAAAAAATCTAGAAACAATAAATGCTGGAGAGGGTGTGGAGAAAAGGGAACACTCTTGCACCACTGGTGGGAATGTGAATTGGTACAGCCACCATGGAGAACAGTATGGAGGTTCCTTAGAAAACTACAAATAGAACTACCATATGACCCAGCAATCCCACTACTGGGCATATACCCTGAGAAAACCAAAATTCAAAAAGATTCATGTACCAAAATGTTCATTGCAGCTCTATTTACAATAGCCCGGAGATGGAAACAACCTAAGTGCCCATCATCGGATGAATGGATAAAGAAGATGTGGCACATATATACGATGGAATATTACTCAGCCATAAAAAGAAACAAAATTGTGCTCTTTGTCATGAGGTGGATAGCCCTAGAGTCTGTCATACAGAGTGAAGTAATCAGAAAGGGAAAGACAAATAACGTATGCTAACACATATATATGGTATTAAAGAAAAAATAATGTCATGAAGCACCTAGGGGTAAGACAGGAATGAAGACACAGACCTACTGGAGAACGGCCTTGAGAATATGGGGAGGGGGAAGGGTGAGCTGTGACAAAGCGAGAGAGAGGCATGGACATATATACACTACCAAACGTAAGGTAGGTAGCTAGTGGGAAGCAGCCGCATAGCACAGGGATATCAGCTCGGTGCTTTGTGGCTGCCTGGAGGGGTGGGATAGGGAGGGTAGGAGGGAGGGAGACGCAAGAGGGAAGAGATATGGGAATATATGTATATGTATAACTGATTCACTTTGTTATAAAGCAGAAACTAACACACCATTGTATAGAAATTATACCCCAATAAAGGTGTTAAAATTAAATAAATGAAAAATCAAAGCAGCAAGGGAAAAACAACAAATATCACACAAGGGAATGCCCATAAGGTTAACAGCTGATCTTTCAGCAGAAACTCTGCAAGCCAGAGGAGAGTGGCAGGACATATTTAAAGTGATGAAGGAGAAAAACCTGCAACCAAGATTACTCTACCCAGCACGGATCTCATTCAGATTTGATGGAGAAATTAAAATCTTTACAGACAAGCAAAAGCTGAGAGAGTTCAGCACCACCAAACCAGCTTTACAACAAATGCTAAAGGAACTTCTCTAGGCAAGAAACACAAGAGAAGGAAAAGACCTACAATGACGAACCCAAAACAATTTAGAAAATGGGAATAGGAACATACATATCGATAATTACCTTAAATGTAAATGGACTAAATGCTCCCACCAAAAGACATAGATTGGCTGCATGGATACAAAAACAAGACCCATATATATGCTGTCTACAAGAGACCCACTTCAGACCTAGAGACACATACAGAGTGAAAATAAGGGGATGGAAAAAGATATTCCATGCAAATGGAAACCAAGAGAAAGCTGGAGTAGCAATTCTCATATCAGAAAAAATAGACGTTAAGATAAAGACGATTAGAAGAGACAAAGAGGACACTACATAATGATCAAGGGATCGATCCAAGAAGGAGATATAACAATTGTAAATATTTATGCACCCAACATAGGAGCACCTCAATACATAAGGAAAATACTAACAGCCATAAAAGGGGAAATCGACAGTAACACACTCATTGTAGGGGACTTTAACACCCCACTTTCACCAATGGACAGATCATCCAAAATGAAAATAAATAAGGAAACACAAGCTTTAAATGATACATTAAACAATATGGACTTAATTACTATTTATAGGACACTCCATCCAAAAACAACAGAACACACATTTTTCTCAAGTGCTCATGGAACATTCTCCAGGATAGATCATATCCTGGGTCACAAATAAAGCCTTGGTAAATTTAAGAGAACTGAAATTGTAACAAGTATCTTTTCCGACCACGACGCTATGAGACTAGATATCAATTACAGGAAAAGATCTGTATAAACTATAAACACATGGAGGCTTAACAATACACTATTTAATAACGAAGTAATCACTGAAGAAATCAAAGAGGAAATGAAAAAGTACCTAGAAACAAATGACAACGGAGGCACGACGACCCAAAACCTATGGGATGCAGCAAAAGCAGTTCTAAGAGGGAAGTTTATAGCAATACAAGCCCACCTTAAGAAACAGGAAACATCTCGAATAAACAACCTAACCTTGTACCTAAAGCAATTAGAGAAAGAAGAAGAAAAAAACCCCAACATTAGCAGAAGGAAAGAAATCATAAAAATCAGATCAGAAATAAATGAAAAAGAAATGAAGGAAACGACAGCAAAGATCAATAAAACTACAAACTGGTTCTTTGAGAAGATAAAAAAAAACAGATAAACTGTTAGCCAGACTCATCAAGAAGAAAAGGGAGAAGACTCAAATCAATGGGATTAGAAATGAAAAAGGAGAAGTAACAACTGACACTGCAGAAATACAAAAGATGATGACAGATTTCTACAAGAAACTCTATGCCAATAAAATGGACAACCTGGAAGAAATGGACAAGCTCTTAGAAATGCACAACGTGCCAAAACTGAATCAGGAAGAAATAGAAAATATGAACAGAACAATCACAAGCAATGAAATTGAAACTGTGATAAAAAATATTTCAACAAACAAAAGCCAAGGACCAGATGGCTTCACGGGAGAATTCTATCAATCACTTAGAGAAGAGCTAACACCTATCCTTCTCAAACTCTTCCAAAATATAGCAGAGGGAGGAATGCTCCCAAATTCATTCTTCAAGGCCACAATCACCTTGATACCAAAACCAGACAAGGAGGTCACAAAGAAAGAAAACTACAGGCCAATATCACTGATGAACATAGATGCAAAAATCCTCAACAAAATACTAGCAAACAGAATCCAACAGCACATTAAAAGGATCATGCACCATGATCAAGTGGGGTTTATTCCAGGAATGCAAGGATTCTTCAACATACGGAAATCAATCAATGTGATAAACCATATTAACAAATTGAAGGAGAAAATCCATATGATCATCTCAATAGATGCAGAGAAATCTTTTGACAAAATTCAACACCCATTTATGATAAAAACCCTGCTGAAAGTAAGCATAGAGGGAACTTTCCTCAACAAAGTAAAGACCATATATGACAAACCCACAGCCAACATCATCCTCAATGGTGAAAAACTGAAAGCATTTCCACTAAGATCAGGAACAAGAAAAGGTTGCCCACTCTCACCACTGTTATTCCACATAGCTTTGGAAGCTTTAACCACAGCAATCAGAGAAGAAAAGGAAATACAAGGAATCCAAATTGGAAAAGAAGTAAAGCTGTCACTGTTTGCAGATGACATGATACTATATATAGAGAATCCTAAAGATGCTACCAGAAAACTACTAGAGCTAATCAATGAATTTGGTAAAGTTGCAGGATACAAAATTAATGCACAGAAATCTCTGGCATTTCTATACACTAATGATGAAAAATCTGAAAGTGAAATCAGAAAACACTCCCATTTACCATTGCAACAAAAAGAATAAAATATCTAGGAATAAACCTACATAAGGAGACAAAAGACCTGTATGCAGAAAATTGTAAGACACTGATGAAAGAAAATAAAGATGATACAAATAGATGGAGAGATATACCCTGTTCTTGGATGGGAAGAATCAACATTGTGAAAATGACTCTACTACCCAAAGCAATCTACAGATTCATTGCAATCCCTATCAAATTACCACTGGCATTTTTCACAGAGCTAGAACAAAAAATTTCACAATTTATATGGAAACACAAAAGACCCAGAATAGCCAAAGCAATCTTGAGAATGAAAAACGGAGCTGGAGGTATCAGGCTCCCTGACTTCAGACTATACTACAAAGCTACAGTAATGAAGACAGTATGATACTGGCAGAAACAGAAAGATAGATCAATGGAACAGGATAGAAAGCCCAGAGATAAACCGATGCACATATGGTCACCTTATCTTTGATAAAGTTGGCAGGAATGTACAGTGGAGAAAGGACAGCCTCTTCAGTAAGTGGTGCTGGTTAAACTGGACAGGTACACGTAAAAGTATGAGATTAGAACACTCCCTAACACCATACAGATAAATAAACTCAAAATGGATTAAAGACCTAAATGTAAGGCCAGAAACTATCAAACTCTTAGAGGAAAACACAGGCAGAACCTCTATGACATAAATCCCAGCAAGATCCTTTTCGACACATCTCCTAAAGAAATGGAAATAAAAACAGAAATAAACAAATGGGACCTAATGAAACTTCAAAGCTTTTGCACAGCAAAGGAAACCATTAACAAACTAAAAGGCAAACCTCAGAATGGGAGAAAATATTTGGAAATGAAGCAACTGACAAAGGACTAATATCCAAAATTTACAAGCAGCTCATGCAGCTCAATAACAAAAAACAAACCCAATCCAAAAATGGGCAGAAGAACTAAATAGACGTTTCTCCAAAGAAGATATACAGACTGCCAACAAACACATGAAAGAATGCTCAACATCATTAATCATTAGAGAAATGCAAATCAAAACTACAATGAGATATCATCTCACACCAGTCAGAATGGCCATCATCAAAAAATCTAGAAACAATAAATGCTGGAGAGGGTGTGGAGAAAAGGAAACACTCTTGCACTGCTGGTGGGAACGTGAATTGGTTCAGCCACTATGGAGAACAGTATGGAGGTTCCTTAATAAACTACAAATAGAACTACCATATGACCCAGCAATCCCACTACTGGGCATATACCCTGAGAATACCATAATTCAAAAAGATTCATGTTCCAAGGTATTCACTGCAGCTCTATTTACAATAGCCCGGAGATGGAAACAACCTAAGTGCCCATCATCGGATGAATGGATAAAGAAGATGTGGCACATATATACGATGGAATATTACTCAGCCATATAAAGAAACAAAATTGAGCTATTTGTAGTGAGCTGGATAGACCTAGAGTCTGTCATACAGAGTGAAGTAATCAGAAAGGGAAAGACAAATACCGTATGCTAACACATATATATGGAATTTAGAAAAAAATGTCATGAAGAACCTAGGGGTAATTCAGGAATAAAGACACAGACCTACTAGAGAACGGACTTGAGGATTGGGGAGGGGGAAGGGTGAGCTGTGACAAAGCGAGAGAGAGGTATGGACATATATACACCACCAAACGTAAGGTAGATAGCTAGTGGGAAGCAGCCGCATAGCACAGGGATATCAGCTCGGTGGTTTGTGACCACCTGGAGGGGTGGGAAAGGGAGGATGGGAGGGAGGGAGATGCATGAGGGAACAGATATGGGAACATATGTATATGTATAACTGATTCACTTTGTTATAATGCAGAAACTAACACACCATTGTAAAGCAATCATACCCCAATAAACATGTTAAAATAAAACAAAATAGGAGGCTTAGGTATTTCAGTTCTCAATTTGCAGATAGTAGTAACAGCAAAAGTAGTCTCCTCAGTAATGTGATATATGCCAATTTTTTATTTTATTCCTTCTCAGTCCCTACATCTGCTTTGAGTAAAGAAAAGTGAGAAATACTGTGCACATGAAACTGAACATTCAGATGCTTTGTGTGCATGGAGGAGCTTACCAAATTCATGTAGAGTAGATGTTTACTTATCATTAGTAATCTTTCTTAACTGATCCTCCACAGGGTAGAGTATAAAATATTAGAGAAAACAGAGCATTAAATCATTAAAGTTGCAATGACCACAAGACACAATCTGGTCCTATCTGCTGCCTTTACACAGATAAGTTATTATTATCTCCACTTTCCAGATATGGCAACTGAGGTCTGGCAAGTGGTTCTTAACCCTGTCTAAACATCAAAATTATCTCAAATGATTTATAATGTGAAACTGAACATAATTATTGTGGATTTAATATGCAATTTATTTTACGTTTCAATCAATGGGGTGAAGGGAAAACGATTCTTGGACAATTTGTTATTCATTTAATAATATGTTTAGATCTCCGTTTCACTCCATTGGTTAAAGCAAATACTGGGTACATTAAAGGTCTAAATTTGTAAAAGAGGGAAGTATAAAAGAAATACAGAATAATATTTATGAATGTGGTTTTAAGGAAAGCTTTCTTAAGACACGAACTACAAAATACAGAAAAGATTGATAAATCTGACTTTGCTAATTACAAGAAAGACAGCATAAGCAAAGTTAATAGACTAGTAAAAGACTAGAGAAATAGCTGCAACACCTATCACCAATAAAGTGTCTTGAAAAAGTATATATATACAGACACACACACACATACTCACTTACATAAAGCAATATGTAAAACAAAAACAACTTAATGGGGATGAGGAAGGGTAGGCTGTGACAAAGCGAGAGAGTGGCATGGGCATATATACACTACCAAACGTAAAATATATAGCTAGTGGGAAGCAGCCGCATAGCACAGGGAGATCAGCTCGGTGCTTTGTGACCAACTAGATGGGTGGGATAGGGAGAGTGGGAGGGAGGGAGATGCAAGAGGGAAGAGATATGAGAACATATGTATATGCATAACTGATTCACTTTGATATAAAGCAGAAACTAACACACCATTGTAAAGCGATTATACTGCAATAAAGATGTTAAAAAGAAAGAAAGAAAAGAAAAATGGCCAAAAGGTATGAGCAGAAGAGGAAATACAAAAGGCTAATAAACACATGAAAAGATTCTCATCTTAACTAGAATTTAAGGGCATTCACATTAAAACAATGAGATGACTTTTTTAACATTGAACGTTTGATAACATCCAGTAGTGACAAGAGTATGTGGACATAGGTGCTCTTATACCATTATGGTGGAATATAGCCACTTTGGACAGCAATTTGGAAGTATCTCTTAAAATTTTAAATGTGCATAACTTATGACACTTATGACCCTTTACCCCACAGTATATACATTTGAAAAAAATCTAGCCTAAGTACATAAGGACACATATACATTGCAGCATTGTTTTTAATAGCAGAAATATTAAAACAACCTAAAAGAATAATGCATCTTTTTATGTATAGACAAGGAAAGATCTTGAAGACATACAGATTTTTTTGGAAAAAGCTTTAGAACAATAGATAAAATATGAGACCATTTGTATTTTTAGAAAATTCCTCAAATGTTACTGAGACACAGGCCTACTTTAGAACCACTGCAATGAAGTAGAATCTTTCCAAGGGCAGAGAATACAGTATCCCATCCTTTAAAAATATTTTTATTGTAAAATATACATAACATAAAATTTACCATTTTAACAATTTTGTGTATAATTCAGTGACATTAAACACTATCCACCTCCAAACTTGTTCATCAGTCCAAACTGAAACTATGTACCCATTACCCATTAAACAGTAACTCTCTATTATTATCTACCCTTAGTCCCAGGTAACCACTATTCTACTTTCTGTCTCTACGATTGTGAGTCTTTTTTTTTTTTTGCGGTACGCGGGCCTCTCACTGTTGTGGCCTCTCCCGTTGCAGAGCACAGGCTCCGGACGCACAGGCTCAGCAGCCATGGCTCACGGGCCCAGCTGCTCCGCGGCATGTGGGATCTTCCCAGACCGGGGCACGAACCCGTGTCCCCTGCATAGGCAGGCGGACTCTCAACCACTGCGCCACCAGGGAAGCCCGACTGTGAGTCTTTTAGGTACCTTATATAAGGACAATATTTGCCCTTTTGCCTCTGGCTTATTTTACTTTGCATGATACAGACACACTTTGCATAATATTTCCAAGGTGCATCCATGTTGTAGTATGTATCAGAATTTCATCCCTTTTTAAGTTTGATTAATGTCCCCATTATATGTATGTGTGTGTATATATATATATATATATATATATATATATATACACACACTTACACCACAAAAAATGTATATACACATATATATACACACACAACACATTTTGTTTATCCATTCATCTGTCGATGGACATTTGGGTTGTTTTTACCTTTTGGTTATGGTGACTAATGTTGATATGAACATCGGTGTACAAATATCTCTTCAAGTCCCTGCTTTCAGTTATTTTCGATATATACCTAGATTTGAAATTACTGGATTATATGGTAATTCTATGCTTAATTTTTTTGAGGATGTACCATGCTGTTTTCCACAGCGGTTGCACCATTTTACATTTCTACTAGCAATGCACAAGGGTTCAAATTTCCCTGCATACTCACCAACACTTGCTATTTTCTGGTTTGTTTTCGAGGGGCAGAGGGGGAAAAATAGTCATCCTAATGGGTGTGAGGTGGTATCTTATTGTGGTTTTGATTTGCATTTCCCTAATGAGTAGTGATGTTGAGCATCTTTTCAAGTGCTATTGGTCATTTATATATCTTCTTTGGAGAAATGTCTATTCAAGTCTTTTGTCCATTTTTTAATTGGTTTGTTTATTTAAATTGAGATGTTTTTGAATTGGTTGTTGCTGAGTTGTAGGAGTTCTTTATATGTTCTGGATATTAATCCCTTATGAGATATATGATTTGCAAATAGTTTCCCCTATTCCATGGATTGCCTTTTCACTCTCTAGATAATGCCTTTTGATGCACAAAAGTTTTTAATTTTGATGAAGTACTATTTATCTATTTTTTTATTGCCTATGCTATTGGTGTTATGTCCAAGGAATCATTGCCAAATCCAATGTCATGGAGATTTCCCCCTATGTTTTCTTCGAAGAGTTTGATAGTTTTACCTCATATGCTTATGTCTTTGATCCATTTTGAGTTAATTTTTGTATATGATGTAAGGTAAGGGCCCACACACATTCTTTTCCATGTGGATATCCAGTTTTCTCAGAACCAATTATTGAATTAACTGTCTTTTCCCCATTGACTGGTCTTGGCATCCTTGTCAAAAATCATTTGAATATATATATATATATATTTCTGGGCTCTCTATTATATTGGTTTACATGTCTGCCTTTATGTAAGTACTACACTGTTTTGATTAATGTAACCTGTGGTAAGCTTTGAAATTAGGAAGTGTGAAGCTTCCAACTTTGTTCTCCTTTGTTGATTGTTTTGTTTTCTATATCTGTGAGTCTATTTATATTGATATACAAAATAAACTAGTGGTTACCAAAGGGGAGAAGGAGAAGGAGAAGGAAAGGGAGAGGGTAAAATTAGGGGTATGAGATTAAGAGATACAAACTACGATGTATAAAATAGATAAGCAACAAGGATAGCACAGGGAATTATAGCCATTGTCTTGTAATAAATTTTAATGAAGTATAATCTGTAAAAATACTGAATAACTATGCTGTACACCTGAAACTAATATAGTATTGTAAATCAACCAATACTTCAATAAAAAAAGATTGTTTTGACTATTTGGGGTCCCATGAAATTGTATATGAAATTTAGGATTTTTCTTTTATTTCTACAAAAAAATTGTTGTGATTTTGATAGGGCTTGCATTGAATATGTAGATCACTTAGGGTAGTATTGTCATCTTAACAATATTAAGTCTTCCAATCTGTAAACATAGGGTGTCTTTCCATTTATTTATGTCTTTAATTTTTTTCAGCAACGTTTTATAGTATTCATTATACAAGGGTTTTGCTTATTTCATTAACTTTATTTTTAAGTATTTTATTCTTTTTTGATACTATCCTAAATAGAATTGTCACCCTAATTTCCTTTTGGGATTGTTTACCATTAGTGTATAGAAATGAAACTTCCTTTTTTTTTGCGTAATGATTTTATATTCTCTAACTTTGCTGAGTTCATTCATTAGCTCTACCAGGGGTGTGTGTGTGTGTGTGTGTGTGTGTGTGTGTGTGTGTGTGTGTGGAATCTTTAGGGTTTTCTACATATAAGATTATGTCATCTGCAAACAGAGATTTTACTTCTTCCTTTCCACTTTGGATGCCTTTTATTCTTTTCTTGCCTAATAGCTTTGGCTAAAACTTGTAACTCTGTGCTGAATAGAAGTAATGAAAGCAGTATCCTTGTCTTCTTCCTGATCTTAGAGGAAAAGCTTTCAGTCTTTTACCATTGAGTATGATGTTAGCTGTACATTTTTCATATATGGCCTTTATCATGTTGAGAAATTTCCTCCTATTCCTAGTTTGTTGAGTGTTTTTTCATGAGTGGCTGTTGAATTTTGTCACGTGCTTTCTGCATCAGTTGAGATGATCATGTGGGTTTTTTCCCCTTCATTCTGTTATTGGGATGTGTTAGATTGATTGATTTTGATATGTTAAAACATCTTTGCCTTCCAGGAATAAATCCCACTTGGCCATGGTGTATAATCCTTTTAAGGTGTATAATCCTTTTAATATGCTGCTGAATTCAGTTTGCTAGTGTTTTTGCATCAATGTTCATGAGAGATATTTGTCTGCAGTTTTCTTTCCTTGTGGTACATTTTTCTTGCTTTGGTATCATGGTAAAGCTGGCCTCATAAGAATGAGTTAGGAATTGATTTACCCTCTTCAATTTTGGGGGAAAGTTTGAGATGGATAAGTATTAATTCTTCTTTAAATGTTTCATAGAATTCACCAGTGAAGCCATCTGATCCAGAACTCTTCTTTGTGCTTCTTATCCTTTTAACACTCAACCCTGATTCAGAGTTGTCTGCTTACCTAAGAGGAAGGTCCTAATATCAATCAGGAAACCCTGGTCTCAGTCAGTGATCTCCAAAGTGGGGATGTTTACCCCCTTGGTGCCTAAGGTGATCTATGGAGATGTGGGAAGTTATTATAATTCTAATTTTTAGCTCTTAAATCCCCATTTTTGCGCATGTTCTATAGAGTATGATACACACATATTATCACCTTTAATGAAAGCATTTATTTGTAGAGCTATGACTGTTAGGATGTAGGATTGTGCCTCTTTGTACCCTCTTTTCTTTGACCCTCATATTGCCCTTTAAGATCATATAGAGCAAGACTATCCCAAGTAGGATAAATCTTGTTCTTACAACATTCTGCCATGTTTGAAAGCAGTGCTTACATACTCCCTTAGTGTACAGGGCAAACACTACTCCCAAGCCAATTCCATTTGTTTCTCTGTGTGTGACATAGTTTCTCCTTCTGTTACCATTTATAGTCATCTTCCTCTAGATGTGTTCAATTATTAATTTTTTCTTACAAAATCTAGTATCAAGAACTTCAAAGTATGTTGCTATCAGTACTGAGGATAGTGAAATGGCTAGTGTTGCTTCTCACTATCTGACTTTATTGGCCTACAGATCACACATAATTAATTTCCAAACTACAACTGACCATGACATTTATACTCATTGATTCATTTACTCAAATGTTTTTTGAGCACATTATATTTACTCTTCTAGGTACTGAAAAGACTTGGCCCCTGCTTTCAGTGACTTTAATCTATATGATGTCCCTGAAAAATACAAACAAAACTTATATATGTAAACTATATCTCAATAAGTTTAGTTTTATAAAAGCTGTGTTACAATATAGACTGTAATAAATAACATTTGAACATTGGGATAATCAGGAAAAGCTTTCTAGAAGAAGTGTCATTTGAATAAGAAATAAGTGGGACCATGGTGTAATACAAAAGTGAATGTTTTTTATTAATGTCTAGCAGAGGAATATGGACTTAATCCTGAAAGCAATAATGAATAATTGAAAGGTTTTACTCAGGGAAGTGACATGCTCATATGTGTGTATCAGAAATTACTTTGGCTGTTTTTTGAAGAATGGGCTGGAGATAGGTAAAAATATAAGGGAGAGATAATAAAGGCCTAGGCTAAAGTGTTGGCAAGCAGGTTAGAGAGTAGGGGGGGCAAGTGGAAATATACTTAGGTGAGGCATAGTAGTTGATTTTATGTGCAGAGTGAGATAGAGATATCTTTGTGCTGGGCTTCTCATGAGAATTTATTGTCAACTTTTCAGGAATTTTGAGAACTGTTTGTTAACCATTGGCAGCTTGAGATAGTCATGGTAGACATAGTTACATCGTGGAAATGAGGAAATACTACAAATCAGGGTTTGTTTGTTTATTAGTATGTTTCCTCAGAGAGATAGTTTTCCAGCCTACACTGTGGTACTGTATGGGGTGGATGGATAGACAGTAGGTCCATTCAAAGAGATGAAGTTTCTAGTAAGAGGAGTAGCTGATGTATGTAGAGGAGGGCACTGAATCCAGGTTTAGGCATAGTGCTTATGAGGTACATGTAGAACACTCAGGTGGATATTTCCCCTTGGATAGTCAGATCCAGATGTCAGATGAAAGGTAGAGACTGGAGAGAGATATAGTTGAGATGCATATATTTTGGATGTAATGTATATAAGTAGTATTTGCAATGGTAGGGATAGATGTGGTCATCCAAGTGGAGCTTGGAGAAGAGAAGAGGCCTAGGAGAGTTCTAGAGAACAATTAAATTAAGGGCCAGGATAAAGAGCCTACCAAAGAGACCAAGAAGTAACAGTAAAAATGTGTTCAAGAGGCCAAAGGAGAATTTCAAGAAGTATGGAATTATAAAATATATAAAATTCTGCAGAGATACAATAGGAACAGAAAAATGTTGATTGCATTCACCACCTATGAGGTCATTGGTCACATTGTAGAGACAAGTGAAGTGGTGGGAATCAAAGCTGAATTCCAGGGGTATGAATAAGAAATGAGAGGTAATACAGTAGCAAAAAAGAAGTATAAAATACTCCTAATGTTTATTAAGCAGCTACTTTGAACTTCTAAACACTTTACATATACTAACTCAATTAATCCATATCACAACTCTGTGAAGTAGGTATTTTTACTATCCCCATTTTATAGGTAATAATAGTCACTAACATTTCATATCGTGCTTTATGCGTGTCAGACACAACTCTAATTGCTTCAAAATATATTTCCTCACTGAATTCTTTCAATAACCTAGAGAGTTAAGTACTACTATTAGCCTCATTTTAGCAATGAGACAGTGGAGGCACAGAAAGATAGGAAGCATGCTTAAGATAACAAAGTTGGGAAGTGGCAGAGCTGGCTTAAACCCAATCAGGCTGGATTTAGAGCCCATGCTATTAATCAGTAGTTAACCATGATTTTCTCAAGAAGCTCCAACAAGGAGAAAAGATGAAAAAAGAAAAGGGGGTATGAGTACAAAATAAGGAAGAGATTGAAAGTGCATGAGAGTAGTAAATTAATAAAGAAGATCCCTGAGGAGACAGGGAGAAGTAAATTCAAAGAGCAGGTTGGGAGTGATGTAGGGTGTGCTTTACCCCAGAGGAAGGCAAGGTCATCCATACTGTCAGAGGGAAGGTGGATAGGATGAGTAAAGATACAGATAGGTTTGGTTGTTGCCAAGGAGGAAGAGGAGGAAACTGAGATTGTTCCAATCTGGCAACCTATATTTTTTAGAAAAACAGTTTGAGTAATGTTCTCTGATGAATGATTGGAAATAGCTTCTGGGCTTCCCTGGTGGCGCAGTGGTTGAGAGTCCGCCTGCCGATGCAGGGGACGTGGGTTTGTGCCCCGGTCCGGGAAGATCCCACATGCCGCGGAGCGGCTGGGCCCGTGAGCCATGGCTGCTGAGCCTGCGCGTCCAAAAGAAATAGCTTCTGAGTAAAATAGGAGAAGGAGCAGGATAGAGACATGTAAAAGCGTTGCTAGTGGTATGGAAGACATCGATTCACTTGACTGTGCAATTGTTGCTCTGCTTTGCAGTCTAGGTTCTATAGGACAGGGGCCCAGCATTAACCTACAAACATTATTCTGGGTTTTCCTTTCATCTCCTTAAGAAATCCAGATTTTGGCAGAGAGGCAGTATTGAACAGAGGAAAGAGCTTCTACAAGCTTAGGAGTCAGACACATCTAGATTCAAATCCTTGCCCTTTACAACATGCCCAAAACCTTCTCAACAGCTCCTTCAAGGCAGCAAGTTTCTCATGGCAGTAAGCTCTTTCCCCACCCCACTATACTTATGAAGCATCAAGGAGTGAGGAAAATGACAGAAATTTGAAAGACTGAGCCTTTCTCAATAGAGACTGAATTCTCCCAAAGAGATTACTTAAACCAGCAGGTGTCTGATATAGCACTTATTAAAAGTTTTAAAGCTTAAGGTCTCCCTTCCCTGTCTCCCTGTCATTTCCAAGAGTTGGGAATGGTGGGAGTTATGATGAATTTTTGTAAATAATAGAAAATAAAGATGTGGAAGATGTGATGTTTTCTTTGGAGAAAAAAAAAGAACCACTCTGGCTGTACCACTTCCTAGCTTGATTTCTTTAGGCAAATAAACTCTCTAAGGTTTACTTTCTTTACCTATAAATTTTAGAAAATAATATTTATGTCATAGAATTGTTGTGGGGATAAAATAAGACTATATATGTGTAGATGGATAGATAGATGATAGATAGAGAGAGATAGGACCTGACAGATAGTAGGTAATTATTTTTTTATATTTTTTAAGTTGAAGTATAGTTGATGTACAATATTATATGTTAGAGGTGTACAATATAGTGATTCACAATTTTAAACGTTATACTCTATTTATAGTTATTTAAAATATTGGCTATATTCCCCATGTTGTATAATATATCCTTGTAGTTTACTTGATACCTAACAGTTTGTACCTCTTAATCCTCTTCTCCATATAGCCCCTCCCCCTCTCCTCTCCCTACTGATAACCACTAGTTTGTTCTCTATATCTGTGAGTCTGCTTCTTTTCTGTTATATTCACTAGTTTGTTGTGTTTTTTATATTCCACATATAAGTGATATCATACAGTATTTGTCTTTCTCTGACTTATTTCACTTAGCATAATATCCTCCAAGTCCATCCATATTGCTGTAAACGGCAACATTTAATTCTTTTTTATGGTGGAGTAATATTCCTTTGCATATATATACTATATCTTCTTAATTCATTCATCTGTTGATGGACACAAGCTCTTCCATATCTTAGCTATTGTAAGTAATGCTGCTATGAACCCTGGGGTGCATGTATCTTTTTGAATTAGTGTTTTTGTTTTGTTTTGTTTTCAAATATATACCCAGGAGTGGAATTGCTAGGTCATATCGTAGTTCTATTTTTATTTTTTTTAAAAACCTCTATATTGTTTTCCACAGTGGATGCACCAATGTATATTCCCAGCAACAGTGTGCGAGGGTTCCCTTTTCTCCACATCCTCACCAACATTTATTATTTATGTTCCTTTTGATGATAGACTTGTGGTTTTGATTTGCATTTCCCTGATGATTAGTGATATTGAGCATCTTTTCATGGTCTTGTTGGCCATCTGCATTTCCTCTTTGGAAAAATGTCTATTCAGTTCTTTTGCCCATTTTTTTAATTGGGTTGTTTGGTTTTTTGATGTTGGGTTGTATGATCTGTTTATATATTTTGGTTATTAACCCCTTATCGGTCATATCATTTTCAAATATTTTCTCCCATTGAGTAGGTTTTCTTTTGTTTTGTCAGTGATTTCCTTTATAGTAGATAATTATTAAATGGTTCAAAATTACAAGTTTTTTCTCTCCCAGCCTTCTCATAATGGTTCTTGTACTTAGAATGTAGGGATAGCCTCACAAATCTTATTAGCATTATAGAGGCAGCTGCCATGCTACCATCTCTATAAAATTATCTTGTCCTCCTGGAACATATTACCTCTCACTTACTAATGTGTACAATGATTCCCCCAGATATTCAGATCAAATTAAACAGTCTTCAGAACTTTATATTATCTAACTGTACATTGTTTGGCAGGTGAATACCAAAATTGGCAGTGGTTTCATCTATAGAAAAACATGACTGGGACAATTGCTTTTCCAAGGGACTTTTCAACAGGATACAGTCATAGGAGTAATATCCTCATCAAAGTCATTTATGATGACAATATAATCATGCTAAAATACAGTTTATGGGATAAGCTGAGTGGGAATAACATATATTACTTTAGCCATGGAGCCAATGTGTTGCCTACTTAATAAGCAGAAGTATCTAGGACTGTGAGAAATGTGGGAGGCAGTATACAGAACTTAAAAACTTCAATGCTTTCCAAGGATAAACTAGTAATATAAATATGTGAAGTAGTCATGAATAAAATAATAGGGAATAGTGGGTTCTGTGGCAAAGTGGAAAGCCATACCTCGCCTAAAGACATTTAAATTTTTAAACAGTTTAAAACATTGTTCCAGCATAACATAATGGGTCTTGTGGACTGGATTCAGCCAAAGTGCCAACATTTTAAATTCTGGGAGGGTAAAAGAGCTCCATGGGCTCTGGAGCTGAAAGGACCTAGTCAAATCTCAGCTTTATCACTTACAAGCTGTGTCACTTTAGTCACTTAACCTTTCCATTCTTTAGCATTCTCATCTATAAAATGAGAATAATTATGTCTCACAGGGTTGTTGTGAGGATTAGACTTAGAACCTGGCACACCATAAACCCTGAATAAATCTTAACTACGATTATCAATGTGTTTCTCAACAAAATATATGGGAAAAAAGATTTTAGACCTAGTTATTTCTGCAAGCCCCTGGCCAGTGGGTGGATGAGACATGGAATTAGCTTTCCATCCCTCCACCAGGAGTGTGTCTGGGGAAAGATAGGTCACTTGGGACCTGTAACATCTCTTCCTCCCTCCCTCTTGCAGGGGATAGCCAGGTTATTTTGATGACTTTCTCTCAGGTTGTTGATTCCTGGTTCCCACTCTAGAATCCTACCAAAGCTAGAGCCTGGACCATGAATAACAGCCGAATTAGTTGTGGGCCTGACTCTGCCCCATTTCCAGTAAACCTAAACTATAATTTTGACACTCATCTAACTCCAAGAACTGTTTAGAAGCTATTTCCCATCCATTCAGACCTTCGGACACTGATGATTGCTGGAGTCATTGTATTCCCATTGGACTTGGTGATTTGGAGTTCTGGCCTCTTCCTATTGGTGGCCAGCCCTACTCTTCTAGTCTCTGTCTCTCCCCAGCCCTCGCAGCAGTAGGCTTCAGTTCACTTCCTCTCCCAGCATGTCTCCCAGGGACTTCCAGCAGGCCTACAGCTAGGTTATGGCAATTCTAATGTTACAATTCTACTATAACAAGTAGAATATGATGATTATTTAACATTTCTATAAATCACTATTATTTTTATCTCATAAAGAAAAGTTGATAACATAATACTGTTTGCAACATATATCATTCTTGAAATAACTTTTTTACTCAGCCACCTTGGAGTGAAATTTCATAAGCTGACTGCACAATACCTCTACTCAACACAAAAAGTTAAAAAATTTAATTGTCCTGGGGCTTCCCTGGTGGCGCAGTGGTTGAGTCCGCCTGCCGATGCAGGGGACACGGGTTCGTGCCCCGGTCCGGGAAGATCCCACATGCCGCGGAGCGGCTGGGCCCGTGAGCCATGGCCACTGAGCCTGTGCATCTGGAGCCTGTGCTCTGCCACGGGAGAGGCAACAAAAAAAATTTAACTGTCCTGGTCCCCCTCTTTTAAACACTTTTCAATAACTTGATATAGTTTTCGTTTATAATTCATTCACTGAACAAAAATTCAGTGAATACTTACTATGTGTTATGGTTATGCTAGGTGCTAATAATAAGAAAATAATTTAACAGCATTTGCATAATAGTATTGTAGCATTCAGATGTTAATTGGTGCTCAAAGAACAAAGAGTTTTGCCCTCAAATAAGCTTGCCGCTTGAAGCTGCTCAATATAAGTTAGTACCTGAAAGGCTTTGAGAAGTCAAAAAGTAAAAAACAAAAACTGTTTAATTTTAAAAGAAGAAAACATTTTCCTTTACACTGTATTAACATCCTCTCCCAAAGCCCTTATTCCTTCAAATAGTTTTTCCTTAACTATTGAGAAAGCACTAGAAGTAAACTTAGTAGCAAATTTTCTGGCTAATTATTGTGAGAATGAGTAGCTTAGTGCCAACTGTGTTCAGATTAAGACTGTTGTATGAAAACTTCTGATCTACAGCATCTTAACATTGGGCTGAGCAGTGAAGGGAACACAATTTCAATTAAAATAATAATTTAGGTGTCAATTTTTATGTAGAAAGCAATTGAGTTTTGTGTTAAATTTTGGTTCTTTTGTGTGAAGTAGAAGAAAAATGCTTCAAATATGAATTTAAACAAATAATATTTGAAAATAAATGAAAGATAGATTGAAAACCAAGTGCATGTGTATTTAACACACACACACATGCACACACACACACACACACACACACACACACTTGTATCAAGGACTGAGTCTAATGACCTTACCTATTAAGCTCATGAACCATAGAGGTACTGCTGTGGCCCCTCATTACTATTTGCTGTTCTTTAATCTGTTTAGCTACCTGCCAAGAGAAAAACTAACATTTCACTGTTTACTATCTACCAGGTTCTGTGTGAAGTGCTTCCCTCACACTAACAAGTAAAATGCAAGAAGCTTGCAGTAGGCACCAGTCATATCATAATATCATTCCCTGAGGCTACAATGCTGCACAACCACGTTACCCATACTTTAAGCCAGTGTTTCTCAATCTTTTTTTAATTGTCACCTCCTTAAAGAGAAATTAAATACTAAGGAATAAGACTTTGTCAAGTAGGGTTGAACTTTGGAGGGTACCAGACCATTGTAAAATCTATGAATTTTTCACTTTCCAGGAACCAGTTAACCCCTTGGATGTGACATTACCTCATTAAGAACGTATGAATTCTCTCACTTCATCCCAGCTTACTCTTCCCCGTCCCCGTGTCCTTAAGTCCATTCTCTACGTCTGTGTCTTTATTCCTGTCTTGCCCCTACGTTCTTCAGAACCTTTTTTTTTTAGATTTTGTATGTGTGTGTGTGTGTGTGTGTGTCTGTGTGTTAGCATACGGTATTTGTTTTTCTCTTTCTGACTTACTTCACTCTGTATGAGACTCTAGGTCTATCCACCTCACTACAAATAACTCAAGGGCTTGCTGTTTTATTTGGCTTGGTGATCACCTTGATAGCTTCTTTGTCCCCATAGTCTTCACTGAAGGTGTCAAAGGTCTGTTTTTGACTCTGGTAAAGGTTAGAGACCTACTTTCCATCCTCTGCTGAGTGAATACACAAAGACAAAAGACCAAATCAATTTCCACCAGTTTGACTTTATGCTCCTAGTGAAAGAATCCAAATCATAAAGAGGTGAGGTGGAGATGGGGTGAAAAGTCAAGCATTGTACTACTGTCAAGCTTACATCTATTAATTCACTTAATGCTCAGATTAGCCCTATGAGGTATATACTCTTAATTATCCTTGTTTTAGATGTTAGGAAACTAGGTCAACTAGCTTGCCTGAAGTCATACAGCTAATGATGTGTGGAGATGCTGGGATTCCAACTCAGGCACTCTGGCTCCAAAATCTGAGCACTTAATTACTAGCTTTATTATGCCTCAGCCACCCAGTGAACTAATTCTTTACCTTATTAACTCCTAATAAAGCTCTATCCATGAATGTGGGACCAGAAACTCTCACCAAACTACATAAACTACATACAAGATTTTTATTGCCCCTACTGGCATTACTTTAAAACCTCATTATGGAGAAAAAAGGCTTCTGCCTCCTTCTTAACTTTGAGTTACACTGAAAGGTTTTTATAAAATTTGTTATGTTTCTCTACCTCCTTCCAGGGTATCAGGCCTATGAGACAGATTCTTACTATGAAGAGTTATTCCCAGAGGGCTAGGTACTGCCTCCTTCTTGTTTGCCTGAACTGGCTTGTATACTGGTCTCTATCTGTTTCCACGCTTCTGCAACTATCTTCACCCCAAACCCTTAAAAGGGATTTTTTCAATTTTCAATTTTCCTTTCCACAGTTGAACCCAAGCCAGGATGTGGATGAGCTCATTGTACTTTCTCCAGGCTCAGTTTGCAGTTTTTGGCCCATCCCCAGGGCCTAAAATTTTGCCATATTTCCCCAAACATTCTCATTCCTGCTCTGTTATCTCCCATTATGTTCCCTGAATGTAGTTTCTATAGTGGATATCCAGTGGTTTTTTTGGCCCAGCACCCATCCCGACTTTAATTGGTTAATAACTTCTTGATTTTATTCTTGGTAATTGCCCCTCCTTCCAGTTTCCTTTTTGACCCAAATATCTGACTCCCAGCTAAAGGGGTATATGCATGACTCAGGCCAAGCCAATTTGTTCCTGTGGCCACAGTGATTTACATAGAAATGGATATGTGACCCAATCCAGGCAACGAGAGCCAATCCTAGGACTGTTGTGGGAAATACTGTGAAAGAGTTCCATGGAACTCACAGTTTAGTTTCTTCCTTTCTCTTCTTCTCTGTCTTACTGCTCTTTGATCCCCAGTACATACCACCTATTAGATGTTCAAAAGAGATAATACTTTTCATAAATAAATGCTTTCTCTAATGCTTTAGTAAGTTTTTTTTGGCTTTGCTACACAGTGGTGACTTTTATTCTAGGGGATTTTTAAAGTACCAGACCATTTCCAAGTCCACTTTGAGTTTTTAACATACTCTTCTCCTTTCTCTCCTTAGCCAATTCAGAGTCAACTCTATGGAGTAGTGGAGTAGATCGTAACCAAGTCAGTCACGTTACATGGGTAAGGTGTAGTTTACAGGACTGTTTTTTTGAGATTACACCCGTCCTAAGCCATCACATCCCGGGTGTTTGTGAGGATCCAATATAAGCCACACCATGATCTTGGGTTCTCTCATGACTCCCTGGTGCCAGGCAAGAAGTGGAACAAGTGCATAGTACTCAAATTTTCCAAATGACTTTTTAAATTAATTTTTACTGGAGTATAA
This sequence comes from Delphinapterus leucas, assembly GCF_059928025.1. Lineage (NCBI taxonomy): Eukaryota > Metazoa > Chordata > Mammalia > Artiodactyla > Monodontidae > Delphinapterus > Delphinapterus leucas. Next base: position 84,503,919 of record NC_143150.1, read on the forward strand.
TTGCTTTACAGTGTTGTGTTAGTTTCAGTTGTACAGCAAAGTAAATCATTTCTATATATATATATATATATATATATATATATATATATCCAATCTTTTTTAGATTCCCTTCCCATTTAGGTCACCACAGAGCATTGAGTAGTGTTCCCTGTGCTATACAGTAGGTTCTCATTAGTTATCCATTTTATATATAGTAGTGTATATATGTCAATCCCAATCTCCCAATTCATCCCAACTCCCCTTCCCTCCTTGGTAACCATAAATTGTTCTCTACATCTGTGTCTCTATTTCTTCTTTGCAAGTAAGTTCATCTGTATCATTTTTCTAGATTCCACATATAAGTGATATTATACAATATTTGTCTTTCTCTTTCTGACTTAGTTCACCATGTATGACAATATCTAGGTCCATCCATGTCACTGCAAATGGCTTTATTTCATTCCTTTTTTTGGCTGAGTAATATTCCATCGCATAAATGTACCACATCTTCTTTATCCATTACTCTGTCAATGGGCATTTAGGTTGCTTCCATGTCCTGACTACTGTAAATAGTGCTGCAATGAACATCAGGGTGCATGTATATTTTTGAATTATGGTTTTCGCTGGATATATGCTCAGGAGTGGGATTGCTGGGTCATATAATTCTATTTTTAGTTTTTCAAGGAACCTCAATACTGTTCTCCATAGTGGCTGTACCAATTTACATTCCCATCAACAGTGTAGAAGGGTTCCCTTTCCTCCACACCCTCTGCAGCATTTATTGTGTGTACATTTTTTAATGATGATCATTCTGACGGTGTGAGGTGATAACTCATTGTAGTTTTGATTTGCATTTCTCTAATAATCAGTGATGTTGAGCATATTTTAGTGTCTTTTTTGGCCATCTGTATGCCTTCTTTGGAGAAATGTCTATTTAGATATTTCCACCCATTTTTTAAATTGGATTGTTTGCTTTTTTGATATTGAGCTACATGAGCTGTTTGTATATTTTGGAGATTAAAGCCTTGTCAGTTGCTTCATTTGCAAATATTTTCTCCCATTCTGACGGTTGTCTTTTTGTTTTGTTTATGGTTTCCTTTGCTATGCAAATACTTTTAAGTTTAATTAGGTCCCATTTGTACATTAGACCAAATAGACTTAATTGAAATTTTATAGGGCATTCCATCAGAAAGAAGCAGAATACACTTTCTTCTCAAGTGCACACAGAACATTCTTCATGATAGATCACATCTTCGGTCACAAATCAATCCTCGATAAATTTAAGAAAACTGAAATCATATCAAGCATCTTTTTTGACCACAATGCTATGAGATTAGAAATCAATTTCAGGAGAAAAAAACTGTAAAAAATACAAACACATGAAGGCTAAATAATATGCTACTAAACAACCAATGGGCTACTGAAAAAATCGAAGAAGAAATCAAAAAAATACCTAGAGACAAATGACAATGAAAACACATTGATCCAAAACTTATGGGATGCAGCAGAAGCAGTTCTAAGAGGGAAGTTTATAGTAATACAACCTTACCTGAAGAAACAAAAACTGCAAATAAACAACCTAACCCTACACATAAAGCAACTAGAGAAAGAAGAACAAACAAAACACAACTTAGAAGAAGGAAAGAAATCATAAAGATCTTAGCAGGAATAAATGAAATAGAGACTAATAAAACAATAAAAAAGATCAATGAAACTAAAAGCTGGTTCTTTGAGAAGATAAACAAAATTGATAAACCTTTATCCAGACGCACCAAGAAAAAAAGGGAGAGGACTCAAATCAATAAAATTAGAAATGAAAAAGGAGAAGTTACAATGGACACCAAAGAAACACAAAGTATCATAAGAGACTATTACAAGCAACTGTATACCAATAAAGTGGACAACCTAGAAGAAATGGACACATTTCTAGAAAGGTACAACCTTCCAAGACTGAACCAGGAAGAAATAGCAAATATGAACAGACCAACCACAAGTAGTGAAATTGAAACTGGGATTAAAAAACTCCCAACAAAGCCAAAGTCCAGGACCTGATGGCTTCACAGGTGAATTCTGTCAAACATTTAGAGAAGAGTTAACACCTATCCTTCTGAAACTCTTCCAAAAGATTGCAGAGGAAGGAACACTCCCAAACTCATCATATGAGGACACCATCACCCTGATACCAAAACGAGACAAAGATATCACAATGAAAGAAAATTACAGGCCAACATCACTAATGAACAAAGATGCGAAAATCCTCAACAAAATACTAGCAAACCAAATCCAACAACACATTAAAATGATCACACAACATGATCAAGTGGGATTTATCCCAGGTATGCAAGGATTCTTCAATATATGCAAATCAATCATTGTGATACACCACATTAACAAATTGAAGAATGAAAACCATATGATCATCTCAATAGATGCAGACAAAGCTTTTGACAAAATTCAACACCCATTTAAGATAAAAACTCTCCAGAAAGTGGGCATAGAGGGAACCTACCTCAACATAATAAAGGCCATGTATGACAAACCTACAGCTAACATCATTCTCAGTGGTTAAAAGCTGAAAGCATTTCTTCTAAGATCAGGAACAAGACAAGGATGTCCACTCTCACCACTCTTATTGAACATAGTTTTGGAAGTCCTAGCCATGGCTATCAGAGAAGAAAATGAAATAAAAGTAATCCAAATTGGAGAAAAAGAAGTAAAATTGTCACTGTTTGCAGATGACATGGTACTCCACATAGAAAATCCTAAAGATGTCACCAGAAGACTACTAGAGGTAATCAATGAATTTGATGAATTTTCAGTATAAAAAATTAATGCACAAAAATCTCTTGCATTCCTATACACTAACAATGAAAGATCAGAAAAAGAAATTAAGGAAACAATCTCATTTATCATCATGACAAAAAAGAATAAAATACCTGGGAATAAACCTACCTAAGGAGACAAAAGACCTGTATGCAGAAATCTATAAAACACTGATGAAAGAAATCAAAGATGACACAAACAGATGGAGAGGTATATCATGTTCTTGCATTGGAAGAATCAATATTGTGAAAATGACTATACTACCCAAAGCAATGTATAGATTCAATGCAATCTCTATCAAAGTACCAATGGCATTTTTCACAGAATTAGAACAAAAAATCTTACAGTTCATATGGAGACACAAAAGACCCCAAATAGCCAATGCAATCTTGAGAAAGAAAAACGGAGCTGGAGGAATCAGACCCCCTAACTTCAGACTATACTACAAAGCTACAGTAATCAAAACACTATGGTACTGGCACAAAAACAGAAATATAGGTCAATGGAACAGGATAGAAAGTCCAGAGATAAACCTACACACCTATGGCCCTAATATGACAAAGGAGGCAAGAATATACAATGCAGAAAAGACAGTCTCTTCAATAAACCGTGGTGGGAAAACTGGACAGCTACATGTGAAAGAATGAAATTAGAACACTCCCTAACACCATACACAAAAATAAACTCAAAATGGATTAAATAACTACATGTAAGGTTGGATAGTATAAAACTCTTAGAGGAAAACATAGGCAGAACACTCTTTGACATAAATGCAGCAAGATCTTTTTTGATCCACCACCTAGAGTAATGAATTTTTGGACTGAAGATATCAAAAGTTGAAACACGTGCTTTCAACACCCCTTTTCAACACTTTCAATGAACTAGTTCTTGTAATTATTCTTTTCATTCTTTTGTTTTAGCCCCATCACTTTAGGGATCAGACACAGGTCCCTTGGTGCTGGGTCAGAAGAAAATATTGGTAAAGCCATTTTATGTATCTTTCCTCTTTAAGGCTGATATTGAACTAAATATGTTCATGTAGATTCTCTCTCCCTTGGAGTGAGTTCTTTTTTTCCCCTGCTTTTTATTCTTCCATTTTTATTGAGATATAATTGACATACAACACTGTATAAGTTTAAGGTGTACAACATAAAGATTTGACTTACATACATAATGAAATGATCATCACAGTAAGTTTAGTGAACATCTATCATCTCACATAGAGGAGTGAGTTCTTCACTATATAGAGCTTCATATATATATATATATATATATATAGTTCCTGGAGGAGCCACCTCTTCCAGTCATGGATACATCCTGGGTTCACACAATTTTAATTCAGACTTGGATCCCTGAAATACTAATATACAAACTAAGAGATTTGGATTATAAAATACCAAAAACTAAGCATCCAGTATCTCCAAACTATACACTGAAAAGCAGACATTGATAAAGAAAGAAAGCATTACAGCATAAATAGCAATGATAAAATTCAAAGCTGGGACCATACTAGCCTCATTGATGCAGAAAATTATCATCATCGTTAGTATCATTATCCTTATCATAATTACTAATATTTGTTAAGTACATAGTATGCCAGCCACTATTCTAAGTACTTTATATAATCTTTCTTCAGAGAATCAAACTGGTAACTTGTGAAAGCCCTTCCCTAGGTAAGCAATTCCCCTGTCTAGTCAATTCCTGGCTTCATCTGTCCTTCAGAAAAGACTCATCCAGGAAATTTGAAAAGCTTGTTTTCCTAACCAGCTCACATTTTGCTTACTTACTACATACCATCAGTTTAATTTTCCAAAAAAATTCAGTGTGTATCCTTTCATATCTTTCTCTAACTATGTGTGTGTGTGTGTATATATATATATATATATATATATATATATATATATATGCCCACAGGAAAAAAATGGCAGACTTCTTTTCTGTGACTCACATTTTACTTGAGAAATTTAAGCTTCCTAAGAGTTCTATCTTAAATTCCAAATCAAATAAATATGATAATTTGGGGGTAGGGGTAACAATTAATGTCCTTTCTCATTTTAATGTTGATTTCCATTGATAAAGTGGATATAGAACGGGAAAATGAGAGATGCAAATCAGCTCTTGGACAAAGGCTCAAATCTTGGCTCATAGCACATAGATGTCCATTTCAGGAGGATTCAAATAACCTTATTTGGAGATTCCTAGGACTGTTAGAGGAGAAAGGGAGATTTTTTAGTTGGAAAGATAATATGCATGGGGTTCTACAAGGAGTCATTATCTGCTCTGACAACCTGATGTCACTTTAATCTTCCTACAATGTTGCTTTGAAGATACAAATTTCTTTTCATAAACTTTCAATGGCTCATCATTATCTATAAAACAAACTCCTGGGCCTGATTTTCAGCATCTTTCAGAAATTATCTTCCATCTTCCTTATTTTCCTCTTCCTTTTTCCTTTCCTTAGTTCCTTTATTGAGCAAATATGCACTGTCTACAGTGTGCCAACTATTCTAGCAATGCTAGAGACACATAAATGAACAAAAAATGTGAATCCTGCCACATGGAAGTTATATCCCAATAAGGTATGCATACATACAATACATATAATGCATACATACATACACACCAAGTAAATAAGTGTATGATGATAAAGTTGTTTAGTGATAAGTGCTATGAAAACCAAATAAACCAGAATAAAATGATAAAGCGTGAAAGTGCTACTATTTTATATAGGGTGGTCAGGGAAGGCCTCTCTGACAACGAGATGTATGACAAGATGGCCTGAATGAGGGAGTGAGCCATACAGTTATTTGTGGGAAAAGCAGTCCAAGCAGAGGAATGGCAAACTCAAAGTTTCCTGACGTGTTCAGGGAACAACAAGCAGACTCACGGGGCTGGCGTGAAGTGAGTGGGGGATAGAATTGTAGGAGATGAAGTTACAGAGGTATTCAGGGACAAGACCTTGAAGAGTTTTGAAGGCTATTATAAAAATTTTGGTATTTATTATGAGAAAAATAGGAAGATAATAAAGAATTTTGAGCAAAGGATTGGCTTGATCACTTTTTTTTGCCTTGTGGCTCTATTTGTAGAAGGGCAAAAGCTACAGTGGAGAGTTGATGGTAACTAGAACTAGAATTTCCATAGATTTCACTTGAAAAAGTTCCATTGCTTTTAAATATTTTGACAACTACTGGTTTAGAACACTACAGTATACCAATAGTTTTAATATTTACAATTAGTCCTTTATCTGATTTTGTCTTATATTCCAGTTAAGCTCCTGAAAGGCAGAGGACAATGTTTTTTTTCTCTTTTATGTGACATGCTGACTTAATTACAGATTCCCAAACCTGTCATACTCCTTTATGACTCTTTGTAAAGGTTCACAAACTCAAAATCCTACAGTGATAAAGTGAGCAACATATATGAGGAAAGCAGGCCAAGTATAAGCAAGTGGAAAAGACGGAGACAATGATAGACCAAAGTACTGAAATTTTACTCTAAAGATGGTAACCACTATTTCCCTCCAACCAGTTGTTGTCATGTGGAATTACTTGTCTAGTGTCTCCAGATCTTCTAGTTATTGAAGAGAAGTCAGAAATCCAATTTTTATGTTAGGTCTCCTGATTTATTTTATGTTGGCAACTAATTCATTTTTTAAAGTGGTGAAGGCCAAGTAAAACACATTTACAGTCTGAATTCTGTCCAAGGGAAATCCACTTATAAGCTCTGCTGCTTTCCTTTATTTATACTATTCTCTCTGCCTTAAATGTTCTGCCCTACTGACCATAACACCCTCCCCAGCTAATCCATCCATCCAGTAACTCATCATCCTTTCAGACTTAGTTCAAGTGTCACCTCCTCTTGGAAGTGTTCTAATAATACTTTTACTCCAAGCCCCTTCCCTTTGAAAGGTTTAGAGTCAAGAAAAAAATAGGGCAAATACAATAGATGATTTCAATACACAAAAGTAAGCACATCTGTTTACTTTGAAGGTGTGATCAGGGAAACCTTCATAGAGCAGGGTGACACCTGAGCTGAGCCATGAAGGAAAAGCAGGAGGTAAAGCCAGATGAAGACTGAGGGAAAGGCAGTTTCAGGAAAAGGTGAGTTATAAGGCATGGAAGATCATGCTGTGTTTATGAAAGTGCAAGCTATCCAGTATTGCTGGAGTATAAACTGGGAAGCAATAAATGGAAATAAATAAAGCAAGAGAAGTATGAAGGGGCATAATATGCCATGAGAAAAAGCTTGAACTTTATCTACCAGGTAATGGGAAGACATTGCAGAATTTTTAAAAAAGAAGTAGCAGAATGAAAAAAAAAAGTATTTCGGAGGGCTATACTTGGAGAGGAAAATCAAGCCTGGGAGCTGGGTTACAAGTTAGGAGGCTAATGTAGTAGGGCAGGTGAAGGATTATGAAGGTCTAAAGAAAGATAGCAATAGTAGGAAGAGAGAAATATTAGGAAATCCAAATAGGATGGTTTAGTGATTGCATGTGGGAATAGGAGAAACAAAATAGAAATGCCTTCATGTTTTTTTTTTTTTTTGGCATTCCTAAATCGATGGTTAACCTGCTAACTGAGAGAGGGAAAGCAGGAGTAGGAGTTGGAAGTTTCAGTTCTGGACATGTTGAATTTAAGCTATGGTATGTCCAGGCAGAAATGTCCAATAGAAGTTTGATATCTTAGTCTGGATCTCATAGGAGAAATGAGGGCTGGACATATAAATTTGTGAATCATCATCAAATACATAAGCACATATAGTTGTGCAGGTTGTGTACTATGCATGGTGCTTGGTTGAGGGGCTCACTTGAGGCTGAAGTTCAGTCCACATGCTGCACACTAACCTGTGCACTCCAACAAAACACTAACTGCCTAGAGGAAGATGTGATTTTTAAAAAATTGGCACAATATTGTTATTCACTGTCCAAGCATTGTGCCCACAGCAATGGGTCCACAAGAGGGGGGACCTTTTTTTCATATTCTCACGAAGGTGCCATAAACATTAGTGGCAGCCCTGAACTTATTGATGGTCATTAAAGCTGTGCAAGTGGAAGAATTCTTCCAAGGATAATTTGCATTTCAAAAAGACCAATGAGCTGAGGATGAAACCTTGAAAAAAGCGGATATTTAAGGCAATTGGTAGTGGAAGTGGAATAAATGAGTAAATAAATATTTGGTGAATGAATGAATACATTAATGAATGAATGAAATAAACAGAAAAATGATGAAAGAGGTCTAAGATAAACAAGAAGATATTTTATAATCTGGAAACAAGATAATTTCCAAATGCATGTGGTAAAGCTAGGGGGTGGGTCTGTGGATGTCTGTTACCTTATTTTCTATATTTTCTTTCTTGTTTGACATATATAATCAAAACATATGGATTTATAAATTCTGTTACATATTATGAAGATATCTTGTAAGATAAGACTAAAACTGTTACTTTTTTGCATTTTTTTCACGTTATCTGTTAAAATGTATGCCTCCTCCAGTAACTCACTGTGAGTTACTTGAAGCCAGAGCCTTGTCTTAATCATCACTGTATCCATGGAACCTAGAAGAGTATATGGCATAGAGCAGGCACTCAATAGTCTTTTTTGTGCAAATAAATGGTTACCCTTAGTGTCCAGCACAGGGCATCACACAGAATAGACTCTCCAAGAGTGCTTTTTAATTGCTCAATTGATTGAGTCAATAAAACATGCTTCTTTTTCTTAAGGGCTCAGGTGAATGAGAAACTCTCTTTCTCCACTATGGTAGGATCATTGTTCTTACATGTGCTGATTCAGGAGTCAAAACACATCAGAATCACCATAGACCCAGACTGGCTGTTATCCCAAACTAGTGAGTGATAAATGTATGGAACATGAAGAAAAGGTACTCTTGTCTGGCGTGTATTGTCATACTTCCTACTTTCCAGAAAAATATTTCTAGACCTGGACAGAATTCACTGAGTACATACTGATGCCAAGAGAGAAGATTTAGATACGTTAAAGGTGAAGTTATTATAGAGAATTTCAAAAAATAAAACAATATTTTCTGGAGATTGGTGCTCTCAGGATTAGTAATTCTTCAAGATAGGTTAGAAGATTTTACTTGTTCATGTTAGCAAAAACCCTCCCAGTCAGAGAACTCACTTTTGTTTATGTTGCTTTGATATTCCCTTTCTACTAAATTGAAGAGGATGCCCATAGCTTATCAGAAGTCAATTCAATTTAACTTCTTAATGATTTTTAAAGAGTTTACTCTAGTTAGTGAAAGGTTTGGCCTGATGCTGGGTATACATATAGTGGATGATTGGGACTTACCTTCATTTAAACTTAAATTAATCTTGGAGAGGGAGAGAGGATGGGGTTAATTGCTCTGAATCATGGGTGAAGTTCTTGAGGTTACCCTTTTCCTTTTTTGAGATGTGTGTGTGTTGTGTGAGTGCATGTGTCTGCACCTCTGTCTTGTTGCTGGGCATTTCTTGGTCTACTTTTGTCTTTTTCTTGTTGGTTAACAGCTCGTTATGGTTGCTACTATTTCCTTATCAAAACCTGGGTCAATGAAACAGAGTGCTCAGAGGGGCATGTATGTTTTACGAGCTCAACTCACTCAGATTCAGGCTGAGGCTGGAGAAGGAGAAAAAACCTTTCCTCATATCACAATCGTCTGAGCAAATCATGGGTGCTGAACCTATTAGGTTCCTCTGCCAACCTTTGAGAACCCTTTACAAGGGCTTTATGCCTCTCCTGCTCCTCTGGGGACACATAGGCCAATCTTCTGCTTAAGGCCAAAGCAGTAGCATAAATAGCACTGAGCTTTCCCTGGCACTTGCTCCTCAAGACTGCATGACCTTCTTGGCAGGTATAGTCCTCCTCTGAACATGAGCTGCTTTCAGACCTAGACCTGAGGCCCACAGCAGTGTGAGATGCAAGGCTAAGAGTTCATATTTCTTCTTGAGTGGGGATCCTTAACCTGGAATCCATGATTGGGCTTTAGGAAATTACAGATCCCATGAAACTGAAAAAATACTTTGTATTTGTGTACATTTTACTAGGTAGAGAGTCCATGACTTTCATCAGATCATCTAAGGGAGTCATGACTCCAAAATATTAATGATTGCACATCTAGGGAAAGGGCAAGGTGGCGAGGTACAACAGCAGTAATGGAGTGGAGTTTGGAAGAAAGGATTCCACATTTTGGAGGAAAGATTTTTTCTTTTAACATCTTTATTGGAGTATAATTGCTTTACATTGTTGAGTTAGTTGTTGCTGTACAACAAAGTGAATCAGCTATACATATACATATATACCTATATCCCCTCCCTCCTGCATCTCCCTCTCACCCCCCCCAATCCACCCTTCTAGGTGGTCATAAAGCACCTAGCTGATCTCCCTGTGCTATTCGGCTGCTTCCCACTAGCTATCTATGTTCCATTTCGTAGTGTATATATGTCCATGCCACTCTCTCACTTTGTCCCAGCTTACCCTTCCCCATCCCCGTGTCAAGTCCATTCTCTACATCTGCATCTTTATTCCTGTCCTGCCCCTAGGTTATTCAGAACCATATATATATATTTTTAGGTTCCATATATATGTGTTAGCATATGGTATTTGTTTTTCTCTTTCTGACTTACTTCACTCTGTATGACAGACTCTAGGCCCATCAAACTCATTACAAATAACTCAGTTTCATTTCTTATTATGGTTGAGTAATATTTCACTGTATATTTGTGTCACATCTTCTTCATTTATACATGATCTGATCTTTATGATTTCTTTCCTTCTGCTAACGTTGGGTTTTTTTGTTGTTCTTCTTTCTCTACTTGCTTTAGGTGTAAATTTAGGTTGTTTATTTGAGATGTTTCTTGTTTCTTGAGGTAGGATTTTATTGCTATAAACTTCCCTCTTAAAACTGCTTGCTGCATCCCATGGGTTTTGGGACGTCGTGTTTTCATTGTCATTTGTTTCTAGGTATTTTTTGATTTCCACTTTGATTTCTTCAGTGATCTCTTGGTTATTTAGTAGTGTATTGTTTAGCCTCCATGTGTCTGTATTTTTTACAGTCTTTTTTCCTGTAATTGATATCTAGTCTCATAGCATTATGGTCGGAAAAAATACTTGATACAATTTCAATTTTCTTAAATTTACCAAGGCTTGATTTGTGACCCAAGATATGATCTATCCTGGAGAATGTTCCATGAGCACTTGAGAAGAAAGTGTATTCTCTTGTTTTTGGATGGACTATCCTATAAATATCAATAAAGTCCATCCTGTTTAATGTATCATTTAAAGCTTGTGTTTCCTTGCTTATTTTCATTTTGGATGATCTGTCCATTGGTGAAAGTGGGGTGTTAAAGTCCCCTACTATGATTGTGTTACTGTCAATTTCCCCTTTCATGGTTGTTAGTATTTGCCTTATGTATTGAGGTGCTCCTATGTTGGGTGCATAAATATTTACAACTGTTATATCTTCTTCTTGGATTGATCCCTTGATCATTATGTAGTGTCCTACTTTGTCTCTTGTAATAGTCTTTGTTTTAAAGTCTATTTTGTCTGATATGATAATTGCTACACCAGCTTTCTTTTGATTTCCATTTGCATGTGATATCATTTTCCATTCCCTCACTTTCAGTCTTCATTTGTCCCTAGGTCTGATGAGGGTCTCTTGTAGACAGCATATATATGGGTCCTGTTTTTGTATCCATTCAGCCAGTCTATGTATTTTGGTTGGAGCATTTAATCCATTTACATTTAAGGTAATTATTGATATGTATGTTCCTATTACCATTTTCTTAAATTGTTTTGGGTTTGTTATTGTAGGTCTTTTCCTTCTCTTGTGTTTCCTGCCTAGAGAAGTTCCTTTAGCATTTTTTGTATAGCTGGTTTGGTGGTGCTGAATTCTCTTAGCTTTTGCTTGTC